>NC_060138.1:1238312456-1238937456 GCF_021461385.2 Schistocerca piceifrons
GAGGAGGATATTAGCATTTAAAAGTTGTCTGTAGTTAAACATATTATTGTGTGCTGTGGTTAATTACATAGTGTATACAATGAACAATACAATAGTATACTATATTAGATTATAGTATAGCTTATTGCATCAACTTTTAGAAGCTGGCCTGGTGTAATTTGGTACACTGACATGCTTGAAATGTATTCTATAATGTACTGACACTTGTTTATTTTATTATTCTGTATGTACTAGTTCATCCTGTATGACGAATCCAATATCATTCTATAATGATCTATGGCGAATAAAATTCTTGATTCTTGATGTAATTTTTAAAGTTTTGTCTTATCTCTTTACGGAGTTTGAAGCTATTTGTAGATTTATAAGACTATGTAATTGTGTTTTGTTATGAATGTAGTATGTAAGATCATGCAATTTTTAAAGTTTTGTTATATCTATTGCCTGAGTTAAAATCTATGATAAAATATATAATTATGTTCTGTAATAGATTTGTGCTTTAAAATTTGATACATATACGCCATGAGACTAAGTGAGTAGATTCTTTTACAATTTTGAAATGGGACAATGTTCATAATTTGTACTGTAAAAATTAGGAACAGTATCTTAGCACAGCTGTGTGTAATACCTTATTAGTCCAATTTTTTTTATTGTGTTTAACTCTGTTTATTAACGTTTCATATGTGGATACTTTTTAATTTCACCTGACATAAATCCCATATAACTGATTTTGAAAAATGAATAGGGAGAGCATATTTTGTGTGATGTGAAGGTACTGAACAGCATATTTAGTACACAAAACAATGTTACAGGATTTGATGTGAATACTAGACAGGAAGTTACTTATGGATTGGAGCATGTGATGAGAACTCTAAGGAGGAAACTGAAAAATGTGGGTGGATCTACTCCCCACATTGCTGTATGGCTGTACACTGTTGGACCAGTCTACTTACAAGAGATCATAGGTGCTGGGTAATGTATTCGAGCATCTGTCAACTATATCAGTGTTGTGTCGGAGATTTGTAAATTGTTAGCCAATATTGCTAAAGACAGTATTATTTCACATAAATGTATGTTTTTACAAGTATGGGTATTGACTTTCAAATACATTGTGTAACTTTAAATCAGTATGTATAGACAGTGTGGAAGACATTTACTAATATAGACAATATAACAAGATGTATACGTGTCTACTTTCATACACTGATTTTGGTCCTCAGACTGCTGGATTGTGTCATCATTCAATGTTAATTATGAGTCTGTTTATCTGTATTTATCCTGAATACTGCAATATTGCATCTAATTGGAACGTGAATTGTAAGCAGAGTCATGATTAATGCTGTTTTGGGTACCCCTGGTCATTGCAACTGTGTGTTCGTGTACTCAAGGAGAGTGTACAACTATTGATTGCAACTAGGTGCTTCTTACAATTACTCTTTGCATATAACTGAACTTATGATTATGAACTATATTAATTTTGTTATGTCGAAACATTTTTTGTTGGTTTGAACAAGGTGTGGTTTGGATTCGTGGGTCAGTCCCCACATTGTAAAGTTATGCACTAATATTTTTTCCATGACTTTGTCCTTTAATGAGCCAATATATCCTTAAAACCTATGGTTTGTGTGGCTGATAGATTTTGTACTATATTCCTACTATGGTCTCTCTTGAATTTTTCGAGCAGCTCACTCGTCGTACACTTAGGCTCTGAAATTTTTCTCTTCTCTTTTGAAGATTTTGAATGAGTGATTTCATGGATGTAAACTTACAATTTTTAATTCTAGTAATTTAGCTTGTCTCTGCAACTATTTCAGTAGTTCAGTGTTGCAATGTTGTAATTTTGACATTGTATCAATTCTCTTGTGATAGTATGTTAAACAGATCACAAAATCTGAATGTCATATCCTGATATATGTATAGATTATCACCTGTGTAGTAGATATTTTTCTTGTGTTTTCTGTAACATCTTATGTATCAGATACGTCTATACATCCATATTCTGCTTTTGGCATCATTTTGTACACCACTTGGCAAACCTTATAGTCCATCACAAAATATTGTAAACACTGTGTTTCCAAATTTTGTGAGGGGGATGTTGTAATGGGGCACCCTCGTTTGACATTACCTTTCTTTAATAGAAATAGCCGATACCAGGAATATTTTTGAATCTTGTGTAGGTGAATATTATCTCAGCTGTTTCACTAAAAAAATTTCATATGATTTAGTATACTATGTATTATATTTCAGACTAAAATATATAAAAAGAAATTATTTTATTATGGTCAATATGTATTAACTCTGTATGTACAGTTAAAATTAAGTTTCTTTTCAAAACATTTGAAATTATGAAATATGTAGCACACTTAAATGAGTTAGGAGTAGTGGGCATGCCTCTGACGGAATCGCTCATGTTTCCACGTTTGACAATAACAATGTGAATTTGCGTTCTAAATTGGAGACTGTAAACTCAGTGTGATACAGAATAATGTGATAAAATTAAAAAAGTCATAGATACAGAAATTACTTCATCAGTTATCATATCATCTGTCACCCTCACAGTTAAAAAATTTCAGCCTGAAGAATCTACCCGTAGATGTGACAAACTGCAGCCAACAACAAGAAAATGAAGATAAGTAAGAAAATTATCTGTACATCTTACTCCTCGCAACGTGTTTGAAAGAAAGCAATTAATTTTTTTAAAAAAGACTGAAAAATTTACTGGTGATGTGTGGGGGGGATAAGGTTATAGGTGGCAGTAGTCTGAAAAGCAGAGGACAGTCAATACAAAGTGTTCAGAATGGAAACAACTTTTAACAGTCAATACTTAAGGGCTGTGGCCAATTTATCATCTCCCTGCTATAGTTAGCCTACTGTCCTTATTAACATACATTAGCAATTAATAATAAGATCAGTACATATAGAAGGTTGTATACATGAAAGAACCCTGGAGATACTAAAAGGTATCAGATAGATTATATAATGGTAAGACAGAGATTTAGGAACCAGGTTTTAAATTGTAAGACATTTCCAGGGGCAGATGTGGACTCTGACCACAATCTATTGGTTATGAACTGTAGATTAAAACTGAAGAAACTGCAAAAAGGTGGGAATTTAAGGAGATGGGACCTGGATAAACTGAAAGAACCAGAGGCTGTACAGAGTTTCAGGGAGAGCATAAGGGAACAATTGACAGGAATGGAAGAAAGAAATACAGTAGAAGAAGAATGGGTAGCTTTGAGGGATGAAGTAGTGAAGGCAGCAGAGGATCAAGTAGGTAAAAAGAAGAGGGCTAGTAGAAATCCTTGGGTAACAGAAGAAGTATTGAATTTAATTGATGAAAGGAGAAAATATAAAAATGCAGTAAATGAAGCAGGCAAAAAGGAATACAAACGTCTCAAAATGAGATCGACAGGAAGTGCAAAATGGCTAAGCAGGGATGGCTAGAGGACAAATGTAAGGATGTAGAGGCTTATCTCACTAGGGGTAAGATAGATACTGCCTACAGGAAAATTAAAGAGACCTTTGGAGATAAGAGAACCACTTGTATGAACATCAAGAGCTCAGATGGAAACCCAGTTCCAAGCAAAGAAGGGAAAGCAGAAAGGTGGAAGGAGTATATAGAGGGTCTATACAAGGGCGATGTACTTGAGGACAATATTATGGAAATGGAAGAGGATGTAGATGAAGATGAAATGGGAGATACTATACTGCGTGAAGAGTTTGACAGAGCACTGAAAGACCTGAGTCGAAACAAGGCCCCCGGAGTAGACAACATTCCATTGGAACTACTGACGGCCTTGGGAGAGCCAGTCCTGACAAAACTCTACCATCTGGTGAGCAAGATGTATGAAACAGGCGAAATACCCTCAGACTTCCAGAAGAATATAATAATTCCAATCCCAAAGAAAGCAGGTGTTGACAGATGTGAGAATTACCAAACAATCAGTTTAATAAGCCACAGCTGCAAAATACTAACACGAATTCTTTACAGACAAATGGAAAAACTAGTAGAAGCTGACCTCGGGGAAGATCAGTTTGGATTCCGGAGAAATACTGGAACACGTGAGGCAATACTGACCTTACGACTTATCTTAGAAGAAAGATTAAGGAAAGGCAAACCTACGTATCAAGCATTTGTAGACTTAGAGAAAGCTTTTGACAATGTTGACTGGAATACTCTCTTTCAAATTCTAAAGGTGGCAAGGGTAAAATACAGGGAGCGAAAGGCTATTTACAATTTGTACAGAAACCAGATGGCAGTTATAAGATTCGAGGGACATGAAAGGGAAGCAGTGGTTGGGAAGGGAGTAAGACAGGGTTGTAGCCTCTCCCCAATGATATTCAATCTGTATATTGAGCAAGCAGTAAAGGAAACAAAAGAAAAATTCGGAGTAGATATTAAAATACATGGAGAAGAAATAAAAACTTTGAGGTTCGCCGATGACATTGTAATTCTGTCAGAGACAGCGAAGGACTTGGAAAAGCAGTTGAACAGAATGGATGGTGTCTTGAAGGGAGGATATAAGATGAACATCAACAAAAGCAAAACAAAGATAATGGAATGTAGTCAAATTAAGTCGGGTGATGTTGAGGGTATTAGATTAGGAAATGAGACACTTAAAGTAGTAAAGGAGTTTTGCTATTTGGGGAGCAAAATAACTGATGATGGTCGAAGTAGAGAGGATATAAAATGTAGGCTGGCAATGGCAAGGAAAGCGTTTCTGAAGAAGAGAAATTTGTTAACATCCAGTATAGATTTAAATGTCAGGAAGTCATTTCTGAAAGTATTTGTATGGAGTGTAGCCATGTATGGAAGTGAAACATGGACGGTAAATAGTTTGGACAAAAAGAGAATAGAAGCTTTCGAAATGTGGTGCTACAGAAGAATGCTGAAGATTAGATGGGTAGATCACGTAACTAATGAGGAGGTACTGAATAGGATTGGGGAGAAGAGGAGTTTGTGGCGCCACTTGACCAGAAGAAGGGATCGGTTGGTAGGACATGTTCTGAGGCATCAAGGGATCACCAATTTAGTATTGGAGGGCAGCGTGGAGGGTAAAAATCGTAGGGGGAGACCAAGAGATGAATACACTAAGCAGATTCAGAAGGATGTAGGTTGTAGTAGGTACTGGGAGATGAAGAAGCTTGCACAGGATAGAGTAGCATGGAGAGCTGCATCAAACCAGTCTCAGGACTGAAGACCACAACAACAACAACAACAACAACAGTACATATGTAGACAGAGGTGCCACCTTACAATGTCAGCACTAGCTTCTGAGCAAAGTTTGGTACCACTGGTATTATGTACACTTGAGGACACAGCAATAGACCATGAAAATGGTCATGCTCCATTAATGATTATCATAGAGCTGTAAGTGGTGTTCATTTTACAAAGATTATATGTGTACTAATGGAATTCCTAGCACTGAATGCATTACCCCAATGTTTAAATAGGCATGAAAAGAAATCAGATGCATCATGACATTAATTTAACCCAAAACTTTATTATATACAACTTTTTTACACCACTGGCCATCAAAACTGTAACATCATGAAAGGCAACAATTAACAAAATTTTACTTGTGCGTACACAGTACAGTAGCGAGAATACATTATTAAATTTCCAAGGTAGACCCAAAAAGGGTACAAAATTTAGTACTCGGGTTGCTACATCTGGCAGCAACAACAACTCTAACCAAGTTGGGCATCAAATCAAATTGAGTTTGGATGACAAACAGGTATGTCATTCCACCCTGTTGCAACTTTATGCTGGTTTTTATCAACTGTAGAAGCTGGCAGTTGGTGGCATGCCAATCTCTCTGCAGCCCATGGTCATATGTTTACATTAGGTGAGAGATCTTGAGAATGTGCTGGTCAAGGCTGTATCAAGGTACATCAAAACAACTTCAGCAACATACATTCTTGCTTTATTTAGTTGAAAGATAATGTCACAGACCTTGGCAGCTCCAGCCACCAGCTTTAATATGAATGAAATGTAACAGCAATGTTCACCAAAAGTGACCATGTTGTGTACACAATCCCCTGTCATCCATTGCTGCTGGTCCAATATGACGATAATGAATGAAATCTGGGTATGTTCATTCTTTTTGTAGTTTCAAACAAGTAAACATCCAGCATGATGCCGCACACAGAACTACAACTCATCTGCAAAGGTAATGTGGTGCCTCTTCTGTGTCATGATTCTGCATCAGTGTCGGTATGTCACTTGCAGCTGTTGCAACATTCAAATGTGGTTTTGAATAAGCTGTGTTATCTCTCTGTATGTTCAGAACATAGATAGCTTTACTCCCAACTACCTTGTGGGGCTGACTGCTGTGTTAATCATTTGCATGCATGTAGTTCAATACTCACCAGTTTACATCTGTTGCATGTCCCCTTCATGTCACTGAAATTTAAATGGCCAGCAGTGTAGCTTCCTTATCAAAAGCAAGGACATTTAAATTTTTGGAAAAATCTTCAAAAATTTTCATAAGGTTCTACAGAATTCTGTTCAACTGAACATGGATTTAAATGTCATTGTAACTGTCACTAATCACCATAGCGATCCATAAAACAATGTATGTCACATTCCACCTCCCCTTTTGCATCACCATCCTACTCTTAGAGAAACTACGATTGCCTTATGTTGTCATAGTTCCTTCCATTAAGTAAGTTACGTGTGTACCAAATTTACTAGAAATTGTTCAAACTGTTATGCAATTATATTTATTTTTATATGTTATCCTCCTCCTCACCTCCAATACCACTCCCAGGGATGCTAATGCTGTGTGACAGTTGACTACACCTGAGATGGCCTACAATATTAGTTATGAAATGTTCGATACTGTGAATCAAATTTACTTTTTGATACTTTTTTCCTATACATTTTGTGATAATTTTGATTTTAATTCAAGAGTTTATGTTATCTAAATTGTATTAGGTTCAGTAACAGTCTTTTTATGTTATTAACACAGACAGAACATAGCTGTGGCATGCTGTATTTAAGATTCATCACTTCAAAGGTAAATAACTAAAAACACATATAGAGAAAGGGCAAACTGTCTAGTATTACACAGATTAATCATAGCTTTTTAATGTGTGTTTAATAAGGGTAAGACTGATGTATGAAATTTCAAAATTTTGATTAAAGATGTTTCAAGCTCAAAATTTATGGTACAGATCGTAGATTATCATTTGCATATTACAATCAAATAATTAATTCTGAACAGAAAACAAATTATTAAATAGAAATATTTAAAAGTTATTACAAACAAATCTGTTTTGACTAGAATTTTTTATCACATAAATGAAACTTATTTGTTTTAAAAAACTTCATTTTGCAGCATTGAAATTGCCAACTCTAAAACATTATGAATTTGAAATAACACACATCTAAATTATAAAGTTATTGTAGATAAAAATTGTAATCTCCTGGAATGTTCTCAAAACATATAGTGAGCCTATATAAGTTCACACAAAGTGGGCCAAAATGATTTATTTTCATTACATTCTTGTCAACCAATTCTGCTTGCTGTTAAATGCAATCTATTTTGTATTGTGGTATTGAGTGCTTTTGTTCTGAGGGTCAAAGTCACTGTTTCTTTTGGTTGTCTATGAGTTATTTTCGAGAACTAAATAAAAAGGAAACAGGAATATATGAGTTTTAATCTCCATCCGAATAGTCCTTGGCAGGCCCAGCAGAACCGAAAAACCGCTGTGTCATCCTCAACTGATAGACATCACAGGAAGCATATATGGAGGGGCATTTGGTCAGCACACTGCCTCCCAGATGTTGTCAGTTTTCATGACTGGACCCAGTACTTCTCAGTCAATTACACTACTGGCCATTAAAATGGCTACACCAAGAAGAAATGCAGATGATAAACGGGTATTCATTGGACAATTATATTATACTAGACCTGACATGTGAATACATTTTCATGCAATTTGGGTGCATAGATACTGAGAAATCAGTACCCAGAACAACCACCTCTGGCCGTAATAATGGCCTTGATACGCCGAGTCAAACAGAGCTTGGATGGCGTGTACAGGTACAGCTGCCCATTCAGATTTAACACGATACCACAGTTCAGCAAGATTAGTGACTGGCGTATCATGACGAGCCAGTTGCTCAGCCACCATTGACTAGACATTTTCAATTGGTGAGAGATCTGGACAATGTGCTGGCCAGGGCAGCAGTCGAACAATTTCTGTATACAGAAAGGCCCGTACAGGACCTGCAACATGCAGTCATGCAATATCCTGCTGAAATGTAGGGTTTCGCAGGGATCGAATGAAGGGTAGAGCCACGGCTCGTAACACATCTGAAATATAACGTCCAATGTTCAAAGTGCCGTCAATGCAAACAAGAGGTGACCAAGACGTGTAACCAATGGCACCCCATACCATCACGTTGGGTGATACGCCAGTATGACGATGATGAATAAACGCTTCCAATGTGCGTTCACCGCAATGTCGCCAAACACGGATGCAACCATCGTGATGCTGTAAACAGAACCTGGATTAACCTAAAAAAATGACGTTTTGCCATTTGTGCACCCACGTTCATCATTGAGTACATCATCGCAGGCACTCCTGTCTGTGATGCAGCATCAAGGGTAACCACAGCCATAGTCTCCAAGCTGATAGTCCATGCTGCTGCAAACGTCATCGAACTGTTCATGCAGATGGTTGTTGTCTTGCTAAAATCCCCATCTGTTGACTCAGGGATCGAGACATGACTGCACAATCTGTTACAGCCATGTGGATAAGATGCCTGTCATCTTGCCTGCTAGTGATATGAGGCCATTGGGATCCAGTGCGGCATCCCATATTACCCTCCTGAACCCACCAATTCCATATTCTGCTAACAGTCATTGGATCTTGACCAACGCGAGCAGCAATGTCGCGATATGATAAACCGCAATCTCAATAGGCTACAATCTGACCTCTATCAAAGTCGGAAACATGATGGTACGCATTTCTCCTCCTTACATGAGGCATCACAACAACATTTCACCATGCAACACTGGTAAACTGCTGTTTGTGTATGAGAAACCGGTTGGAAACTTTCCTCATGTCAGCACGTTGTAGGTGTCGCCACCAGCGCCAACCTTGTGTGAATGCTCTGAAAAGATAATCATTTGCATATCACAGCATCTTCTTCCTGTCGGTTAAATTTCATGTCTGTAGCATGTCATCTTCATGGTTTAGCAATTTTAATAGGCAGTAGTGTAGTTCCTCAATTCAACCACAAGGCGTGAGTGCACCATATTTGCCAACAGTGTCTGGCAGACCAGGCTGTCACCCATCCAAGTGATAGCCAAGCCCAACAGAGCTTAACTTCAGACATCTGATGAGAACTAGTGTTACCACTATGAAAAGGCCATTGGCAACATTAAAAATAAAGAAAAACCATTAATAAAATTAATGTGACACCAGACAATGAAGTAACTGCTATGGCTTTTTTTTTCTCATTAAAGAAGTGTTGCGTTTCAGCTTATTAGGTTGTCCAGGATTTTATTTCACACATACAAGTTAGGGGAAGCAGGGAATTTCACATCCCAAAATGTCCAGATAATTCCTATATTTTTCAGTTCCCTTTCATTGTTTGTCCCCTACATAATGGAAATGTTCACCTTAAGCTCTTTGACGTAAACTTGCATTATTTGCTATGTGTATAGTAAATGAGGTTAAGTATTGGCACACATCACTGAAAGTGAACAGATACTTCTAGATAAATACAAGTTAGTATCACACTATTGCAGAACCAACAAAATAACAATTATAGATGTCAAGTATCCACCCATACGGGTTAGTGAATACTGTTTTGAACAGCTCTTTGAGCACCGTGTCACAATGACTGATCTGGAAAAACATTGTTGGTAGTAGTCCCTCTTCACAGGCCACTGACAGGAAATATATTTGTAATATAAGCAAATGTTGCACTATTTCTATCTCGTGTTAAATATGTAATGATAAAATAAATGTATTAACATTACCCTGTTCGCTACAGATCTTGATGCTACTGTATGGAGCAGGGATACTCCACAGACATCTACAATATTTGGATCACCACCTGCATCTAGCAGCACTTCCAAGACCTAAAAACATTATACATTACAACATGAAAGAATGTATAACATGAATGTATCAGATAAATCTTTTTGATGTCTTTATAATATTTCAGATTCATTGAGTCATATAGTAATTGCTTCCCCCCTCCCCCCTAATGCTACTGAAGGAAACTCCAGATAACTATCAGAAACATTAATGGTGCTTTCCATTCTTAGCAATTTTAAATGCATTGTATTTTTTTAAATTCATTAAAACTCATTGTAGGTCAACAAAAAAATGAGACTCCATTAAAAGTTACAGATTAGCTGCATATAAGAACTAAAAAGATATTCCATCATCTTTTGAACATACATCTGGGACAAAATTATATCTCCTTCCTACAATTCAGCTGACAACTGGATGCATGCCTGAAAGATGATGGCATATTCTATCTACTGGGAAAGCTTCAAGAAATACAACCAAGAACATGTTTATCATAAAAGATATGATGGATAAGTTCAGTGTGGACTTCTGTATCTCAGAATTACTTGTATCCTAGAGCAAAATATGATTATATAGGATTTAGAAATTCCAGTAAATTTTGCGATAAGTGGTTCACAACTTTCACAGTTTGCAATGGAATAATCTGGTGATATACTCTGTCTGTATTTGGCATGCTGGTGAAGAAAATGAGTTCAGCTAAGCATAAAATCCATGCATGTTTATTTACAGACTCCAGCTGACTTCTGGTTTTTATTTTGAATGAGACCGTACTATTAGATAGGTTCACTTTAAAATTCTATATTCTAATGCATTACACACAAACTAAACATATTGTTTCCCCAGTAGGCTTTTATTATTATATATTATGTATTAAGTGCCCTGAAAATTTTGTACATTAACCTTTGTTGTAATCCACATTTGTACAGTATCCCTCATTCAGACAGCCATTCACACTAATTTCGTTATAAACTTATAAATGATTTGCTGTCATATTGTGTTCCATTTAATTTTGTGCCTTCAGCATCAGCATATATTGTATATGTTTTTCATAGATTAATGCTATTTTCAAATTTGTTATGTTAAGTCTGTTAGTGGACAAAATCTGGACAAAAGAAAAGTGTGAGGCACAAAGTTAGCTCCAGCATAAGGTTATTAATGTTTATTAATTGCTGATTAATCTCAAATTTATAAAATACTACATAGTTCAGTATCATGCTCAGAACTATTTAAAATTGCCGTTCCCTCTTCTTCTCAAAAACTCATTAACCTTATGTTGACTCACACAGTACCTCTGTTACCTTCAGCCACAAATCCCTTAAATCTATTCTCTTCTCTCCATTATTCAATTTCACACACAAACAACACCCTTCACAATCTACCTTACATTTAATCTGTGTTAGTCAATCATACCAATAATTAAACCAATATTAAGAGATCCAACAATCAACATGCTCTGGTTGTATTTTTCTGTTATCTTTTTTTTTTATTTCAATAGTGCTGATGAGTTTGCTTCAGTTATCCTACAGCACCAACAGTATGTACATCACTAATAGGAAATATTGGGAAATCAAGCAGATTATTCAGTTGTGAAAATAATTTCTCTCTGATAACACTCATCTCACTCTCTGAATGCACTAATGTGTCCATTCTGCGTATCTCCACTTCCACAAACAGCATTAAAATTTCTAATCAAACTCTTATTCCTCTCGTATAGATCATTCATCATTTCCATGATATGTTCATATTTAATCACATTCATTGTGATTTCTGACGCGCTTCTTGTAATATTAGTTTTGGAGTGAGCAATTTCCAGGGTTTTGTTTAGTTAACTAATGCACAGTCTTATGGATTACAATTCCAGTTCCTTGCACATTTTGGTAATTGATTCTGTCTTCTTTCTCTTGCATGGTGTAGCAGTTCCACCTGCTTTTATTTTCTTCATTTGTTGTTCTTGGTGTTGACGTACTGGCTGAAAAATGGGGTGTGGAAGCCAAACACGGACTACTTTAAATGACGTAGCTGACAGATGCTCAGTTGTGTTTCACTGTCTTTTACTTTCACTTTTCACAACCTCCCATATCCACATTTAATATGGCCACTGCACTATTGTTTAACTTTCCATAAGCCTCATTAATAGTTAGCAGGCAAACCTCCACATACTGCTACAATACTGTTGAACATATACGAGAAGTAAAAACCCAACCACGAAGTTCACAGTTCTTGAAGAATACAAAGGTACATATGGAACAGTCGCTGTCATTGTTTCTGCACATGGCCTAATTGTGTTACACTTATTTCACTGTAAAGTCAATGCATTGTTGTCATTCTAACCAACACAGGTTACTCGTCTGAAACTCGACCATGGACTGACAGTCTCATGACCAAAAATTGGGCCCTTATATATCCTCGCAATAATAGGTACTCAAACTTCACATTGTTTAATGTTTAATTTACAAAAATTACAATTAAAACTTAACTCATTAAATTAAATGAATACATCAAAAACATTGGTTCTTTTTAATAGTTTCTTCTACTGCAAGAGTTAGTCTGAATTATTTGTTTAAATCATGAAACTAACAAACAAATATAAGTACGCTAACAGTACTTTGGACAATACTGTTAATTATTTTGGAATTAATGAAGGGTTGACTTTGCTAACATATTTTCAAATAGAGCCAAATAAATCCTTTAATAATACTACTAGTTGTTCCTTCAAATGTTTGTAATGAGTACAGAATTTATATTTGTTTATACGCCAACAACAGAATTTAAGTTAAGAAACAATTACTGATTTCACCCTATAACAAAATATACTAACTAGGAATAGTCAAAATAAATTGGAAATCAATTACATACATAAATCGAAGCACAAAATTATATCTGGTGTTATATTTTTTAAAACTGAGGGCCAATATTTCTCTTTTATGAAAAGATTATATTCATGTATGTTAATGGTACTTAGTTAAATGTGAAAAAATGAATTTAAGGAGGCAGATGGCAAAACAAGAGGGAAAGTAAAAATCTGGTGTTATATTCTTTAAAGAGGGCCAATCTTTCTCTTTTATGAAAAGATTATATTCACATATGTTAATGGTAATTAGTTAAAACTGAAAAACCTATTTAAGGAGGCAAGTGGGGAAGTAAACTGATCCCAGATTGCTACATCACTATGGGGTGGTCGATTTGGTTGATGATTTGTATTAAATCTGTTTAGTGAGCTTCATTCATCCCATTTTTACATGCTGTTGTCTCATCAATCAAATCTATGGAGCTGCATGTGAGAAGTCATACTCTGATATTGCCTCATAAATATTCTATTCGCAGACTGGGAAAGTTGGAATGTTGTGATGAGTAGCCATTGTTCATGCATGGTTTGCCAGAAGACATCAC
Organism: Schistocerca piceifrons; assembly: GCF_021461385.2. Lineage (NCBI taxonomy): Eukaryota > Metazoa > Arthropoda > Insecta > Orthoptera > Acrididae > Schistocerca > Schistocerca piceifrons. The sequence goes on from NC_060138.1 coordinate 1,238,325,903, forward strand.
TTATCAGTGTCACATATGTATGTCACCACAACTTCAGTTAGAAAAATGTCAGGCAAATACCAGTTGATGCTAGAACAGAAATGTGTTGTTTCTTCTGAGAAAAAAGATGTAGAGAGACTCCGCAACATTTTTGTGTTAGTTTTCATATGAGGTGGGTCCCCTTCAGAGAAATGGTGCATATACTAACCACAAAATCTGAAAACGACAGTAGTATTGTAAATCAAAAGTGACCTCATGCCAACCTAGTCTATACTCCAGGAAATATTAAGGCTATGAGAGTGGCCTCAACATGAAGTCCCAGGAAATCCATGAGGTGAACTTCAGCCCAATTGGGCATATCACATCGTTCTCTTTAGAGAACACTTCATGCTGATCTTGATTTGATTTGATTTTTTATTGGTCCGGTTTTATCATATAGCACAAATTGTGCAATTGATATTGGACAGGTCAAAGATAAGTTACAATAATACATAGTATTAGCAATTAAAATTATGTACCTACTACAATTAATTTTGTTACTTATTCAGAAATTCTCTGACAGAATAGAAACAGTGCTTTATTAGAAATGCCTTTAGTTTAGCTTTAAATATTGGATGAGTAGTGTTTTTTTATTTTCTCTGGTATCTTATTGTGTAGTATTACACCAATGTTAATTATGCTCCTCTGATAGGTGGTTGTTCTGTGATATTTTTGATGTATATTTGATTCCCTTCTGGTACTATAGTTGTGTACACTTTTGTTCTGTAGCAGTTTGCCTGTTTTCAGGAGGTAGTCCCTAGTGAACAAGATAGTTTCATAAATAAATAAACTTGGAACATTTAGGACACCAAGCTCAGTAAAATGGGATTTACAGGACTCCATCTTTTAAGGCCACAAATTATTCTTAAAGTTCTTTTTTGCATTCTAAAAACCTTTATACTGTGAGTTGAGTATCCCCAGAAAATGATCCCACATCTGATTAGTGAGTGGAACTGTGCATAGTATGCCTGCAGTACTATTGTTTTGCTTGTTGTAGCCTTTAAAATTCTTAGGCCATAGCACACAGATGATAGTTTTCTACACAAGTTATTTATATGTGTGTCCCACTTTAAGTTTTGCTGAACCCAAAGACCCAAGAATTTTGTGACACTTGCATTTTCTAGGGGACCATTTTTTAATTGGGCTTGAATAAACATTTGATTAGTTGGAGGAATTAAATGAAAATCGACACACACAGTTTTTTCAGTATTTATAACGAGTTTGTTTTTTGTGAACCACTCAGAAAGTCTTTTCATAGAACTTTCTGCTGTGGACCGCAAAGTTTCTGGACTGGATCCAGTGAACAATATGCTGGTGTCATCGGCAAACAGGATAGTTTTTGTGGGACTCATATATTCAACTAAGTCGTCCACATAAATCAAGAAGAGTAGTGGACCTAAGATTGAACCCTGTGGTACACCATATTTTATTGGTAATTCCCTAGAAAGAAAAGAGTTGTTTCTTGTTTTATTCATTTTGTTGAATTCATACTGAAGTGATACTTTCAGCCTGTGGTTTTTTAGGTATGAACACAACCAGCTGTGCGCTACACCTCTTACTCCTCGTCTTTCTAATTTTTCGAGCAGAATGTTATGGTCCAGGACATCAAAGGTTTTTGATAGATCTAGAAAAATACCTGCAGCTAATTTATGTTGATCAAGGTATTTTAAAATGCAGTCTAAGAATTCGAAAATTGCTATCTGTGTAGATTTAGACTTTCTAAAACCATGTTGTTGTACTGTAAGAGGTGCATATTTATTTATGAAACTTAAAAGCCTGTCATATAAGAGTTTTTCTGAAATTTTTCCCATACAAAATGAGAGTGTTGCACAAACTGACAGAAAATGACAAGGTAGAGTGACTACAGTTTGTGACTTTGGCTCTTGCAACTGATAATGCCATTATTCATGATACATGGATTTCAGATTCAGTGTACATCCAACTGAACAGTAGCATCAATAGGCACAACATCAGATTCTGGACATAAGAAACTCCTAATGTTGTACACAAGATTGAATATTATGGTGAAAAGTAAGTGTACAGGTTGTCATTTCCAGCACTGGGCCTGCTGCAATGGACCTGTTGCAGTACAGTTTTTTTTTTTAACTTTATGCAACAGCGTTACCAATAGAGACACATGGTTCAGAGTTCAGATGGAGCTTTCCCTCACATATCACATGTTATTCTGAATTTCCAACATGAACATTTTGGGCACCATGTCCCATCAATATCCAGAACACTTTTGGGGTGGTGCAATATGACAGTACACACACAGGAAATTAATCCTGTAATTATTTCTTGTGGAGACATTTGAAGGAGATAGTCTACCAATCTAATACAACTGTTACTGGCTCTCACAACAGTTTTCCAGGAAATCACAGAATTTGTGTGTCATACGGTGGTCAGAAACATCACAGTTTGTCTTGAAGAGGTGGTACATCAACAAGGTGGACATAATGAACATGTACTGCATGCTTGCTGAGCTTACTCATTCTGATGATTAATGTTGTGGCATCAATAGGTCATATCGACTGTGAACAACATGATGTTTGACCGAGATCAGACATTTGAGCTGCCATGTAATTGTAAGAGTGTTATTATGTCTCTTGCTGGGTACATGTGTATGACTTTGTGGAAATATAATTTTATGTGCAGATATTTGTCATATAGTTTGTTCAGTATACCTCTACATGCAGCACATTCCCATACTGGTGACCCGGAAGTCTGTATGTCTTCCGCGACTACCACACTGGGTGTTGTAGCATCAGCAGGTTATTTGCAAGCTGCCATGGCCGCCCCGCCCAACACTTTCTTCAAAGATTTGGAAGCTCAACAATGATCACCGGACCTCTTCAGTCATTTTCCAATGACCAGTTCTACATTAATTCACAGTGATTTGCAATCTCCAGCCATGTTAACCTCAAAATTTGTTGCTCTACAAAGGTCGAGTGCTACACCGCTAACACAAACAATGGACTTGGGTTTCGTGTCACCGGACTGTGCTCGCCAACGTGTGAAATTTGAAGTGCTCAATATTCAGAACTATGTACCTACTAATCAATCATTTAATTCTCAAAGCGATCTACATTCCCACATGTACTTTGACTTCATTGGGCTGCAACGACAGTTACTGTTGTGCAGTGTGCAGCACCGCCATTACCGCAAAACACACCTGGCCACTATCAGCCACAACCTGGTCTGGTATTGCCTCATTTTCAAACTTATCAAGGACATTTTAGTGTGCAAAATTCTTCATAGTCACCCCCAGACCGGTCGCTCAAGTTTTCGACCACGTTGGTTCGAGTCAATAATTCGGTGTTTCACCTTCCAATGGCATCTTACCACACCGAAGTGACTTTCCACAAATTCCACCAGTCATTTATAGTCCGACCTCATGGGGCGTGTCATCCACGTGCGCAGAGAACTCAAACCTTTGGTCATACGAGTTACCAATGGCGCCTCCTGCCCCCCCCCCCCTTCCCCCCCCCCTCACTCGCAGGGGGCCTGGTTCTGGCCGCTCAGCCACTCGCCTCTCCCACAGCACCATCTGTGTCTGCTGCGCTGGCCTTCCATGTTATTTCTGAGGTGGATCAATTGAAGTCAATGCCTGTAGCCTACGGCCGAGTTTACGGGACCCCAATGCCTACCGTGCAACCGCCCGTTCCCACGGTATCGACCATGTCAGCCGAATGGTGTTTTTGCAACACATCAAGGACAATGCAACACACAGTTGCTATGGACGTTTTTGCCAGAAACACATCCGTGTCTACCGCGGCGGCCTGCTGTATAGCTGTCATGGACCAGACAGTTTACAGTTTTACAAGAGACACCGACGCCGCCTTCGTCCCCTACTCCAAGTCATCTGTTGAAGCTGCCACCTTTTTATGAGGACAACCCAGTGTCATGGTTTGCACTTGTTGAGCATCTTTTCAAGTTGCGCCACGTGTCCGACGACAACTCTAAATTCCTGTGTCTCGTCACACGCCTCCACGATCATTCAGGCTGAACTTGCGATCTACTCCTCTTGCCACCACCTCCGCCGAAATACAAGTTTGCGAAGAAGATGATCACTGAACGACTTGCCTGCTCACCACAAGAATTAATCATCAAGATCTTGTACGAGGAACACCTGGGGGACTGAACCCCATCATAACTCAGGCACCATCTTCAGTTATTTGTGAGTGAGCATACCATGACAGATGTCACTCTGTGGGTGGTGCAGACCAACTGTATTCATTGCTACGACAATGGCAGCCAGCTCACCACTCACCGCTAGTTGGCACAACTGCTCCCGCTTACCGACCATCTGCTGGCAGAGGCGGGGCTCATTCCACCTCTGTGCCTTCTACATCACCTGGCAGCATCCACTTGCTCTCTCCACCACCCGAGCACTCCAGGATCGCCCATGCACCATATGTGACAGAATACATGCCAGAACAAATCAAGGAGGACAAGTCTCTTCCGCTCCCGCAGTCATCACCACCACCACCACCACCACATCCGACTCATCCATACTGTTGGTACCACAAGGTTTTCAGCAAGGATGCTAAGAAGTGTTGGTTACCTTGCCAACACCAAATGCCAACCACAGGACCTAAAAGATGCCGAGTCCTGCAGGGAACCTCACAGGCGTCCTCATACATTGCACTCCATCCACTCATCTGCCTTGCTGAGCGGTTGTTTGTACGTGACTGACATTTCATCACAGCTCACATTCCTAGTTGACACTGGTGCTGACATTTCTATCAAACCTACATCGATGGCTCCCCCCCGTTTTTTCACCTATGAGGTCACTTCTACAAGATGTCAACACATCAACATTACAAACTTCATTCTCTGTCAAAGTTATGGTACACCTATCTCATTCTCTGTATTGTCTGTGGACTATCTACATTGCCAACATTGATGAACCAATTCTCAGTATCGATTTTTTGTCCCATTACAAACTCTCCCCAAACATAGTTCAGGGTTCAGTGCTACATCATCCCACTAAAACTCATATACAGTGTTCCTGCACTTATGTTCCCCATTCTGCTTCTCTCATGACATGTGAGTTAGCACACGAGTGCTTCACCTTTGCAGGCGACACTGTGACCTTCGTAACTAATCTATTGTCAGAATACTCCACTGGGACAAAGACGAGCTGAAACAATGCATTGCACAGACATACAATGAGCTCATTGCAGCTCGTAACTCACTGCTAAAACTGCAGTCCACAGTTCCACCACCTAATTGAGCTTCTCTGGATGACACCAGCTCGCAAACTCATCAGGTTAGTCCACACACATTAATCGTTTGAGACGATTCACGTCCGGTAGACTCCGCACCCCTGACACACTTGCCACATCCAGTGCCTTGTGTTTCTAACAGTGCTTGTAACGACAGTCGCGCATGTGACGTGACTGTGCACACCACGCAAGCAGCCACCCCGCATGTTGATAAACATTCCCCCTCCCTCGCGCACCAGCCACGTGACTTGGTGGCCATCGCTGTTCCAGGCACGACGCCAATGCCGCTCTTGCCCGCACCGGTTATCAAGTGCAAGGTTGACAGCAGACACTCACCGCATGTGCTGACCCACCCCACGCTGTGCGTGCAGCCGCACTCTCCACACAAACACACGTTGCACTCATGTACTAGGCATGTGACTTTTGTGCTGCCCTTTCCCACTCACGCTAACGGCTATGGTTCATCGCGCCCTACTCATTCAAAAACTTCGCGTCAGGACAATGATCAGTCTCGTGTGCAGTTCTCAGTTTCTTCCATCACTGAAGGTACAATGCACAAAATAGTTACCACTTCCAGCCCTCCTTTTAGGCACAAGGTTAGACGGCTCAACCCTCTTAAGTTGCGCGCACCCCAGCAGCAAATTAACGAACTTTTGGTGGCAGGTATCCTGCAACCGTCAGACAGCAACTGGTCTTCACCAATTCACCTTGCCCTCAAACACAATGGTTCTTTCCAAATGTGCGGTGATTACAGACATCTATGCTTTTGCTCATATGTTATCAGGCGCTGCAATCTTCAATGTTATTGACTGTAAACGTGCCTAACACCAGATTCTCATAGCACTGGTAGACATATGTATAACAGCTACTATCATGCCACTTAGTTTGTTCCAATACAACTTCATGTCATTTGGCCTGAAAAACACGGCGCAAATGTGGCAGCGATTCATTGACTCCATCTTACGACAGTTCGAGTCTTGTTTTGCATATCTGGATGACATACTCATTTTCAGCAAGTCGGCTGAGGAACATATAAATCATTGATCCATGGTCCTCCAGACCTTGAACTCCAATGGTGTTGAGGTCAACAAAGACAAATTCCTATTGTGCCACCCTTCCGTCACTTTCTTAGGTTACACTGTCTCCACCCACGAAATACAGCCTCCCAAATCTCGCGTGCAGGCCATCACGTCAATGCTGCGCCCTGCTACTTACAAAGAACTCCAATGTTTCCTGGGCACAATAAATTACTACTGCCGTCACCTGCCCTCTTCCGCCGTCGTGCAGGCCCCCACTGTCAGACTCACTGTCGGGTAAACAGACTTCAGCACTCAAACCCGTTCGCTGGACTGCACATATGCTGGAGGCCTTCAATGCACTAAATATTTCTTTAGCTCACACTGTGACGCTCACCCACCCCAGCCCCTCGGCTGAGTTGTTCATCACTGTGGATGCCAGTGACATCGGTGGGAGTAGTACTACAGCAATGCAAGGCAGACATGGTTTCCCCTCTTTCTTCTCTAAAAAACTATCAACAGCTCTGAAGAAATACTCTGCTTTCAATAGAGAACTCCTTTCAGTCTACGAGGGCGTCAAACACTTCTGCCCCGACGTGGAGGGTCACTCGTTCTTCATCCTCATGGATCACAAACCACTCGCAGATGCTTTCTGCAACCCCCTCGAGGACCCACCCCCTTGGCGTTTCTGCCACTTTGATCTAGGCTCACAATTCACAACCGACGTTCGCTACATCAAAGGCACAGACAACATTGCTGCAGATTTTTTCTCACGGATCAATACTATTTTGCACATCATAGAGTTATCCAACCCGGCCGCCCTACAAGCCTCTGACGAGGAATCTCAAGCTCTCCTTGCAGACCCTCAAACATCCCTTGTGTTTACCAAAGCTAAATTCCCTGGCATTGTGGACAAGGTGTGGTGCAACACTTTTGTTGGTATCTTACGCCCATTTCTCCCCCTCCCCCCCCCCTTACCCCTCAGCACCAGCAGGCCTTTGAACTACTGCATAACCTCGCTCACCCTGGCATCTTTGCCACTACATGGATCTTCTCTGAGTGTTTCATTTGGAAAAATATAAAAGTGACTGTCAGACCTGGGCACACAGCTGCATCCTCTGTCAATGACACACCACCCCACCACTGGGCAGGTTTGACATTACCCCAGGACGATTTCACCATGTACATATCAAACTTATCGGTCCTCTTCCACTGTTGGAGGGCCACAGATACATTCTATCCGCAACTGACCACATGTCCCCCTGGGTAGAGGCAGTTCCTTTACCTAACATCATGGCTTAGACCACGGCCAAGGCTTTCACCTACTCATGGATTGCTAGGTTTGGTTGTCTGGCCTACATCACCACCAACCAGGGTCAGCAGTTTGAGTCTTCCCTGTTCACCATTTTATGTAACATCTGCGGCATAAAGAAAATTCGTACCACAGCCTACCAACCACAAAGCAATGGGCTGGTAGAAAGGTGGCACCGCTTTCTGAAAACGGCCCTCAGGTGCCACAACTGCCTCTGGTCTGAAGCCCTTCCATGGGTGCTCCTCAGCCTCTGCTCAGCTTTCAAGCCCAACTTACAGAGAACTATCTCAGAATTTGCTTTCGAGGAGAAACCCATCCTACCAGGGGAACTCATTCAGTCTCAAGTACCTGAAGATCCCCCCCCCCCCCCTCCCCCCGCCCCACCTACCAAGATTTTATAAGTCGCATGCGCACTCACTTCAAACATGTGTGCCTGCACCCACCTATGGGCCACTTCCCAGCGGACACTTAGGTGCCAACCGCTCTCAACACTTGTTCCCATGTGATACTGAGAGACGATTTGGTCCAACAACCTCTGCAACCACCTTACCTTGGCCCCTTTAAAGTCCTCCGGCACGGCAATACAACTTTCGACATCAGTGTCAAAGACTCTCCCCAAAACTGTTTCATTACACCGACTCTAACCAGCATTCATGGACCCTGACACCCCCTGATGGCTCAGTCAGATTCTTCCACCAATTCTCCCGCCAGTCTCTCTGCCACCGTGGAGCCCAACAACATTTCTCTTCAGCCCACCACGCCAATTTTTTCACCCAACGCCTCCCCGTTGCCATTCGCGGGTATCTCGGACATGTCAACCTCCGCCCCATGTGCGGGTTTTGCTGCTACCTCACCGACTATGGAGACACCCTCTCCCACAGTCACCGTGCTCTGCAAAGTACCCCCACACCACATGGACGACATTTCAATCGTAACTCTCGATGACCGAGTTCTCATTCTACTCACAGACACCGCAACTACGCCACCCAATGACCAGCTAAATTTCAGTGTTGCACACAGCATCACCCTAGCTCGTGAGTGTGAGCCGACAATACATGCCTTCATCTCGCTGGACTGCTCGGTTAGCATCCGGGCTTGCCACACCTATCCCGCCTTCCGCCATTCTGCCCACCTGCTCATGGGCCAACCGCTGCATCGTCCACCCTTGCTGGCTCAATGACTTCGAGGTGGCACTGCCTCCTGTCACTCTGCCTCTGCACCCCACCCTGGTCGTGGTGGAGGTCCCGGTCATGCGTCTACCACCTCGTACAACCACCAACATAGTCAATGCCCACACTGTCTCCAGCAAAGACTCACCTGTGGTACTCTGTACAGTGGGGGGGGAGAGGGGGGGGGGGTGGCTGTGTGGTGTCAATAGGTCTTATCAACCATGAACAACATGATCTTTGACTGAGATCAGACATTCGAGCCACCATGTAATTCTAAAAGTCTGTTTTTAAGTCTCTTGCTGTGTACACGTGTACGACTATTGTGAAAATATATATTTATGTGCAGATATTTGTGGAACAGTTTGTTCAGTATACCTCTACAAGCATCACGTTCCCATAATGTAATTATACAGGGTGTTACAAAAAGGTACAGCCAAACTTTCAGGAAACATTCCTCATACACAAAGAAAGAAAATATGTTATGTGGACATGTGTCCGGAAACGCTTACTTTCCATGTTAGAGCTCATTTTATTACTTGTCTTCAAATCACATTAATCATGGAATGGAAACACACAGCAACAAAATGTACCAGCGTGACTTCAAACACTTTGTTACAGGAAATGTTCAAAATGTCCTCCGTTAGTGAGGATACATGCATCCACCTTCTGTTGCACTGATGCAGCCCTGGAGAATGGCATATTGCATCACAGCTGTCCAAAATACAAGCACGAAGAGTCTCTACATTTGGTACTGGGTTGTGTAGACAATAGCTTTCAAATGCCCCCATTAATGAAAGTCAAGAGGGTTGAGGTCAGGAGAGCGTGGAGGCCATGGAATTGGTCCGCCTCTACCAATCCATCGGTCACCAAATCTGTTGTTGAGAAGTCTATGAACACTTCGACTGAAATGTGCAGGAGCTCCATCGTGCATGAACCACATGTTGTGTTGTATTTGTAAAGGCACATGTTCTAGCAGCACAGGTAGAGTGTCCCGTATGAAATCATGATAACGTGCTCCATTGAGCGTAGGTGGAAGAACATGGGGCCCAATCAAGACATCACCAACAATGCCTGCCCAAACGTTAACAGAAAATCTGTGTTGATGACATGATTGCACAATTGCGTGCGGATTCTCGTCAGCCCACACATGTTGATTGTGAAAATTTACTATTTGATTACGTTTAAATGAAGCCTCATCCGTAAAGAGAACATTTGCACTGAAATGAGGATTGACACATTGTTGGATGAACCATTCACATAAGTGTACCCGTGGAGGCCAATCAGCTGCTGATAGTGCCTGCACAGACTGTACATGGTACGGAAACAACTGGTTCTTCCGTAGCACTCTCCATACAGTGACATGGTCTATGTTACCTTGTACAGCAGCAACTTCTCTGACGCTGATATTAGGGTTATCGTCAACTGCACGAAGAATTGCCTTGTCCATTGCAGGTGTCATCGTCGTTCTAGGTCTTCCCCAGTTGCGAGTCATAGGTTGGAATGTTCCATGCTCCCTAAGACGCCGATCAATTGCTTCGAACATCTTCCTGTCGGGACACCTTCGTTCTGGAAATCTGTCTCAATACAAACATACCGCACCACGGCTATTGCCCCGTCCTAATCCATACATCAAATGGGCATCTGCCAACTCCGCATTTGTAAACATTGCACTGACTGCAAAACCACGTTCGGGATGAATACTAACCTGTTGACACTATGTACTGATGTGCCTGATGCTAGTACTGTAGAGCAATGAGTTGCATGTCAACACAAGCACCGAAGTCAACATTACCTTCCTCCAATTGGGTCAACTGGTGGTGAATCGAGGAAGTACAGTACATACTGACGAAACTAAAATGAGCTCTAACATGGAAATTAAGCGTTTCCCATCTTTTCTTTATTTGTGTGTGAGGAATGTTTCCTGAAAGTTTGGCTGTACCTTTTTGTAACACCCTGTATAAACAAGTTTCAGTGTATGAAATTTCACGCACCATCCTGTACTAGATTGTCTGTAATTCGTGATCACCATTATTGCTTTCCTGTTGTCATTCTGCCGGGAGGATTTCAGTTCAACTGATCACTAAACGCAACTGTTCCATATTCAACTGCAGTCTGAGTTCCAACTTTTCATGTACCAAGAGTGATAACTTTTGTATTAGAATTAACTTTAACTGTTTCTTTTTAACTAGATCATTAAAGGGGGGGGGGGGGGGCATTGTAATTCTAATATTCCTGCATAATCTCTTGCAAAAAAATATAAGATCTTGTGTAGTTCAATCATGGAAGAATTTTTTATTTTATATCTGATTGTTTTTCTTGGGTCCAAAATTTATTCAATAATGATGCTTTATATTCTTTGTTGTAGTTGATCCCACTCCAGCTACTGCTGGGTCTGGGTGCTCATGAGTCCTCTCCATTTGGCTCAGTCCTCCCACCACTTTTCTTCCTCCACTTGCTGCCAGATCACACCTCTCCCTTCCATAGATATTCTCACTCCCTTTTTCCACCATGTTCTTGGGCACCCTCTAGGTCTATTTCCATCCACCTTTAATTCTTCCATAATTTTGGGAAGTCTCTACCCACACATCCTCTTAACATGCCCTTACCATCTTAATCTCTTTTTTTCTATTTCTTCTCTCATACTTTCTTGTTTAATGTCCTTTCTAATATCTACATTCCTTACTCCGTCAATTATTGTTTTTCCCTTTAACTGCACTCAGAAATTTCATTTCCCCCGGCTTGTAGTCTGCTGCAGTCCCTTTCTGTCATTGCCCATGTTTTTCCTCCATAAGTGACAAATAGGGAAGTAATAACCCTTATACATAAGGAGTTTTGCTTTTTCTGAAACTTCCTTATTCCAAATCAGGTATTTTATTGTTTGGTAGAAATTGCCTCCTTCTGTAATAATTAATTTCACTGGTTATTCTTCTGTCACTAGATATTTCACTCCCTAAATAAGTGAAACTGTCTACCACTTTGAGGGGTTCTCCATTCATAGTAGTATTCCTGTTGATCCCTTTGTCTCTTCCAAAGACCATTACTTCACTCTTATCTTTATTTATTTTTAATCCATACCTTTCCATTATTTCCTTCCACACATCAAGTTGTAAATGCACATCTACATCTTTATTGCCCCATATTACCATAGCAATTCTTTGTATTGTGGAATAATTTTTTGTATAGAGTGACACCTCGGATATGTGTTTCACCTTTCATGTGACTGATGTATATATCTATTTTGTCTGTTTTGTATAAGGGTTTCAAAATGCCTGTATGAACTGTTTGATAAAAGCTGCTGCTTGGACATCATTTCTGGCTTCATAGCCACAGGATTTTTGTTCACTCATCCCACTGCTCACAACTGCTTGAGGCAATTTAGCAATGTTACAATCTATTAAACATAGTGCTGCATGAATCTCTACCTGTATCAACTACTTATTTACCTTGTTCTATCCCTTTTCACATTCTGAAACTTTCCAGTGAATTTTTTCTACTTCACTCATTGGACTGTGTCTCACTCCTGCCAGTTGACTTGCTAACCACCTATTTGTTCTCCCCCCTCCTCCCTCTCCCCTCATCGAAGTACTCTCTGTCTTAACATCTTGAAATTCAGTTCTGAGTCCATTAGTTTGGCCTGACATTCATTGCAGAGATCATCTTTTGATTAAATGTATTAGTGAGCTCTGTTCACTGACTGCCAATTGCATTCCTTAATTTATTATAACAGTCCTGCATATCCCTTTTAATTTCTTGGCGAAAGTTTTTAATTTCTTGCAATATCAAAAACATGAAGTTGTTACCAATAGTGATCATTACCATTTTTTAACTAATCACCAGTGCACAACTCCACATCCCTAGTTTAACTTGCAAATGCCACTATCTTCTATTTCACAGTTCACAGAATTAGCAAAATTTAACATCTGTTCTTTGTTAACTTAAACATTCAATTGTCCTTCTTGATTAACAATATTGCTACTGTTTTGTTCCTTAACAGCCATTGTAATAATGTTGACTATAGTACCCATTTGTTACAAGTCAGTTGAACCATCAATGACAACAGTGAATTTTCTGATTTCTTGGTCTGTAAGCTCCACACATTCCAAAACTTATATTTCAGGCTGCTGTGGATAAGATTTCTTCCACTATTAAATTATGCAAAACACAATTGAATTCAATTTGAACACTTTATTAGTATAAAACATCTCTCTACCAAACAAGCACTTCAAATATGCATTTTTTTCTAATACTGTGAGAAATAAATTAAGTCTGTAAATCCAAAATGCTCTTTGCTTCGTAACTGGTCTGTAATTCATAATCTCACTTAAGTGGCATGTATGGCCTGTTTTTTTTCTATAGACCACAAATTCTGAACACTGTATAGAGGAAAATTCTATAAAGAGGAAGACTTCCAATTCATAATTATGAAACTCAAGTCAAATTTTACTGAGGATGTATTACAGAAAAAACAGTAAGTGTACAAATTAAAAAAGAATTAGCTGCAAAAAATTACTTTAATAACTGAATTGTAAAACAGAACTTTAGTTAAATTTTCACAAAAATAAATAAATGTATAATATTTGAACATCACTTACTGATACCTAGGATTTTTTGAAGTAGTCAAGCAAGCATATTTGCTCCCTATTTCTTCTGAACTGTACCAGAAACATTTCTTGCTCCAAATGAGAAAGTTATGCTACTCTTGTGCCCTCAGGTTTATGGGCCATCATGAACCTTCTTAATGTTTTAAATCCTTCAGCCACCTTAGTATATGAGGGTACACTATCACTTTTATTTTCACTTCCATTTCCCATGCTTCTCTCAGCAGTCAACTCCTCAACACTCAGCACTCCTGTGGTAACCACATTATCATCTAGAGTCACAATGTCCTCGAAAGTTTCCCTGTTAATTCATGGAACTCCTACAATTCTTCCACTGGAGCAACCACCTCAATCATATGAAATCCCGCTTTCATTAAATAGTTTTTGATTGTTTGAGCACTCACTTGCACCTCCATGAATACATAATCAAATTTGTACCTTAAATTGTATGTTACACTGGCTTCCTGGCTTTCTTTGGTCTATGGCATTCAAAATCTTTCTTACCAGAGCTGTCCAGTATTTAAGCTTAAGGACATATATTATGCCCAAGTCTAGAGGCTGCAGACAGCAGGTACAATTGGGCGTCAGGTAAAACACTTTTAGATTTCTCAGAAATGAAACATCTGGAGGACGTGCTACATATCTATTTACAAATAACAGCAGAGTGCACCCCCTATCAAATTTCCTATGCTTTAGTATCGTTTGTGTATTTGCATCAAAAGGTAGAAGTATGTTTGAAGCACCTTGGATTTTTAGGCTTCCCAATAACCAAAGATTTTAGTTTCTCACTGCCATCAGTGTTTTTGTGCAACAAAATGGTAAGCCCTCCTTGCTTTTCATACCACATGACAATTTCATCATGAAAAGTGAATGTCTTATCCAGTATTAAATGAAAGAATATGCCAGTTCTGTCAGAGTTAAAAAATGTTACATAGCCCATGGCCAGTTGTGAGTCTAGTGAAAGTCTGCATCCGTTGAACGACAGTTTGCTAGTCCACACTTTCACTCTCCCCACATTCTGTTTTATATACAACAATATGCCACTGTCAAAATTTATCAGTTCAACTATTTGTGGCATGTGCTTTTGAAACTAAGTTGTTAAAACAAGTTCCATTTCATTGTAGGTCTAAGATTCTAAAATTTCATATGCTTCATATTTGCATATGCATATGCTTCAAATTTCCACACTTCTCAACAGCTTCCATTATGGATGATTGGTTTTTCAGTAAGGTGGTGAGAGCTGAGGGGACCAGTTTTAATTTCTTCACTGGCTCCACCCAACTCATATGAGGATAGGTCCCTACCTGTTTAATAATCAAAAATTTCTGGTACGGAAATCTTCTTCTGCTTCTCAGCCATCTCCATTGTTCAATGAAAAATCTTCCAGAAACATTATATTGGTAATTTATACTTTTTTACATTTCATTGCACTGCGCTATATCCAATGTTGTAATCCATCACTGTTTACACTACCAATGTTCACTGTTTGCTCATATGCTTTGTCTTACTGTTAGCTCTCCAACACATGTAACTAAAACTAGTGTCACTCTCCTTGATCAGGTATGTGTAAACATGGACAAGTGTACATCAGAAAACTTTGATACTGGCTATAGTGACCACCTTTCACAATTACTGACCATACCTGTAAATCACATTTCGACCAGTATAGAAAATGTTATCCATAAAAGGATTTATAGTGGGAAAAATATTGAATACTTCCAGTATCTAATCAGTGAACAATCTTGGAGAGAAGTATATGATACCTCTAATACTAACAAAAAGATGGAACATTTTTTGAACATTTTCAAGCATAATTTTGACATAGCTTTTCCACAAAGGAAGTCCATGTGGAAAGCTGTGCAGGATCTTACGGGGAAGAAGACAACTCACAAAAATATTGTGATATCACATGATGGCAAGAATGTCACTGACCCTAAGGAAGTTGCAAACAGTTTCAATTCTTACTATGCAACTGTTGCTGGGAAATCAGTGAAGGAAAAATTTGGAAATCCACCTAATACAACATGGAAAGAACTTTCATCTATTGAAATAAATAATATATTTATGTTCCTCAGTCCAGTAAGCCCAACAGAGCTCCTAAATACCATTAATTCACTGAAGAGTAAGTATTCAACTGGTATTGATGATATTCCAGATTATATTATAAAAATAACAGCAAGACAAATACTTTCATCTTTATTGGACATATGCAATTCATCCTTATCATGTGGTGTCTTTCCTCAGCAACTGAAAATGGCAAAAGTAATACCCCTATATAAAAAAGATATAAAAAAGGTGATCACCAATGTATGGGTAACTATAGGCTTGTGTCTCTATTGTCAGGGTTTTCGAAAATTATTGAAAAGTGTTCCTTTCAAAATGAATTACATTCTTCGAAAAGAATAACATTATTTCTGGATGTCAACATGGCTTCAGACCACAGAGATCAATTGAAACTGCCACTTTCAGTCTGATAAACCATGTCTTAAATGCAGTGGACAAACACAGAAATATATCAGGTTTATTCTTGGACCTAACAAAAGCTTTTGATGTGATTGATCATTCTATAGTCCTGAGGAAGCTCGAATGGTATGGTGTAAGAGGTGTGCCAAATCAGTGGATCAAATCATATTTGGAATATCACTCTCAGGTACCTGAAATTAAGTACACGGAAGGAAATGAACTTCAGGTACACCTTTCAGAACCATGTGGACTAACTCATGGTGTTCCACAGGGCTCCATTTTAGGTCCCTTTCTTTTTTTGGTCTACATTAATGATTTCCCATCACATGTTAGGGATTCTGAACCAGTACTGTTTGCAGATGACACCAGTCTATTGATTGAAGGAAATAATGAAGAAAATCTTACTGCATGTGCAAAAGATATTACAAAAGGAGTGTCTGAATGGTTTACAAGAAACAGGCTAATAATTAATCCCCAAAAAACGGTACTCATGAATTTCCAAACTGATCAAAATAAAAATCCAGCACAACCTGTAATACTTATAGATAACCAAAACATTAGTTCTGTCAATGAAACTAAATTTCTTGGGATTCATATCCAAGAAAATCTTAAATGGAACACTCATATCACAACCCTAGATTCAAAACTAGCAAAAATGAGCTATGTGGTAAGAATTCTCTGCAACAGTACTAGTGCAGAAACAGTTAGGGCTGTAGACTTTGCT
The DNA here is from genome assembly GCF_021461385.2 of Schistocerca piceifrons. Taxonomy (NCBI): domain Eukaryota; kingdom Metazoa; phylum Arthropoda; class Insecta; order Orthoptera; family Acrididae; genus Schistocerca; species Schistocerca piceifrons. Next base: position 1,238,342,431 of record NC_060138.1, read on the forward strand.
TGTGTACATTCAATACTGAAGTACGATATCATTTTCTGGGGAAATGTACATCAGGCCATAACAGTTTTCAGGAAACAAAAGGCAATTATAAGAATAATGAAACAAGTGAGCAGCAGAAAATCATGCAAACCTTTCTTTAAAGATCTAAAGATCCTACGCCTTCCCTGCATTTATATACTGGAAGTAGTCACGCATGTCAAAAAAAGCATACTGAGAAAAGAAAACCTTTTTCCTCAAAACAAAACAGTCCATGATTACAGTACCAGGTCATACAGTGACATACATGTCAATCATTGTAACACCACATTACGCCAGAAAGGTGTATGTCATGCAGGAACAAACTTTACAGCATACTGAGAAAAGAAAACCTTTTTCCTCAAAACAAAAGAGTCCATGATTACAGTACCAGGTCAGACAGTGACGTACATGTCAATCATTGTAACACCACATTATGCCAGAAAGGTGTATGTCATGCAGGAACAAAACTTTACAACAGATTACCAAGACATATAAAATCTCTTACTGAACTACAAAGCTTTAAAACGTCTGTGACAGCCTACCTTCTGAAAAACTGCTACTATTCAATCTCACAGTATCTTATGCAAGAAAAAATGTAATTTGTATCTTTATTTGTAGAAATACGTTAGAAATATACAATATTTCAAAAATTTGTAATTATTAACTGTATGGATCCAATTTGTCATAAAAATTTATAAAATTTATGTTTGACATTTGAAAATCCAATAGCTAAAAAGGTTTTCTGTCCAATATCCTGTGTACAACATATGTACTTAAAAAGAGATTTGTATGGACAAATAAATAAATAAATAAATAAATGCTAAAAACAATGAAATGGTGTCCATAAGACAGATGGCAAGCCTGATGTCCATCACATCTCATGTGACTTGCGTACTGACACTGACACATGACTCACATGGATCATGGCCTTTCATAGCCAGTGCAAATTCATAGAATGGAAACTGAACCATTACATGTAAGAGCACTGTACACTTATGCTACCTTATCTACAGCACCCACAATCTTTCCATTTCATATCCCTACAAAATTTTAACACAGGTAGTGTTAAGATCTGCTGATTTCAACTGTGATGTATTGGGGTTGTACTAATAGCATATCTCTTCATTTTGTGACATGCACAATTTTAAATTTTTGAACATTTAAACTAGTTGCCTGTTTTTACATCATTCTGAAAAGTTATCAAGACCTGGATATTTGTGCAGCTTTTTTCAGATAGATTTTCATTATAGATAACCATATTGTCTGCAGAAAGTCACTAATATACAATATGAAGAACAAGGGTCCTAATGTTTTCCTTGGGCAGGACTAAAGTACTTCCACTTCTCTTGAGGACTCTCTATCCATGTACACTTATTTCAAAATCATACACCTAATTTTATAACTTTTTTTCAGAGCTTGGCTCATGCAAAGTATTAGTAGGGAAGAAATACTACTACACAATTTAATATGGTGTACAACATATTTTTCTTGTTAGCATAGTGTGTGAGTACCATACCTCATAATGTCCACTTTCAAGGGCTCTGTGAAATGGAGTGCAACCATAGTCATCTTTGAAATTCACATCTGCTCCAGCATCAATCAGCAATTTGACCATCTAGAAATGGGAAACACAAATTGTAAAGGATAAATATCAATGTTATCAAGAAGATAAAAAAGAAAATGTTAAGCTAGCAATAAGAGATAAACAGCAACTATTAAAAATTACTGAGAAAGCAACAGCTTCTCTCTAGGTAATTATTTCCTGAATCAGTTCCACAATGTACAGTCATGAAGTGCCTCACCGATATAGAAATAATATTAACTATGATGGAAATGTCAGGTGCAATCGGTACTTACTACACCAACTTTAGCTGTCCATAGTGGTAATTATACATGTTCCTGAGCCTTATAGATAGTGGCATAATAATGATTAGGACAGGAAACACAGTTAAAACATAATGGTTATTGTTATTTATTTATTACATTTAGCTGTAAGTATCTATCATTAATCATGTCTGTGGATACCAGTGTAGAAATCTGTTAAACACAAATGTAAATGACATGTGCAAATTGGATAAATGATGCAGTTGTGCAATTGGGTACAAGCAACCTGAAATTTCCATTCAACTGGAAATGTAACTTTCTCCCAGGCGTTCTTGATCTTGTTGAAGAGTATGGGGGCACTGAACTGATTATGGATAAGTGCATGGAGGCTGAAGATAGCATTATGACTGTGGAGTTGTGGAGTTCAATATCAATGTTTCTGAGTAAAACTCACTTATAAAAATGTTCATGAACTTTTCCATTGGTGAAAAGAGTATACATCCACAAGCTGCACAAGAGACACTGCAACAGATGGAATGGTTGTTACCTGTGTGTTTATTGATGAACAGGTCCTGTTGATTGAGTGAAAATGACTCCAGAACCAGACAACTGCTTTTTCCAACATTGAGAAATAGATAGTTATCCTGCCATTGTTCAAGAATATGCTTGTCAGCTTTGCTTGATTTTGAAGCTGTTATGTATATTTTCAGAGGATTCATTTTCTTTTGCTCAAGGGGACCAAGTGTGCCTCTTGGTTCATGAAAGACAATGAGTGGTGGAGATAGAAACCTACTTTCCATGGAAATAAATGGCTTAATTGTCTATGAATGAAATATTCCAGATTATGGTTGCACCCCAAAAATTGTGTCTTGTTCATCCATCCCAGATAGTGCGCACTCTCTGTGAATGTCATAGTTAAATCAAGATTGGTCAGTATTTAAAATTTCAACTGCTGAATAATAAGAATGATAGTGCCCATGAATTCATGAGCAAATGCAATTGCAGAATTCTCTGTCTCTTCTTGCAGTTGAACCTTTTTTTCATGTTACAAACTGTGTAACCTCGTGACTCATAATCTTGGGAACTAGCTTAAAATTCCACATCCAGGTAGCTCCAGCTTTGAAATCCATTAGTCCAAGCACTCTAGCTTTTGTGCATGCCCACCACCTTATGTCAACATCATGCACTTCCATGAAATTAACCCTTACCTCTTGAAAAGTAGAATAAACGTACTCCAATATGATCTTGAGTTTCTCACATTTTGTTCCTTGTTGTTCACAATATCTCTGATAACTTGATACATAGTTCCTGTACCTGACCCTTCTGAAGTGATACACAATTGTTTTTGATGACCAGCCTTTATTTTTGCTTCAGTTACCTTCTTGGCATAACCAAAAGGAACATAGTCATTAGCTACATCAACAGTCAAAAGCTCACAAATTGGTTCAACACCAGTAATGTCCTCAGAAGACATTTGCACCAGTTCTTCATTCTTCAGGATTTCAGTGATAGTGACATCTTCAAGTTTCTTGGTCAAGCCAAGGATAGTGTTGGCAATGTCTCTTTCCTCTTCATTTACTTCACATAATGAAGATGGTAATTAAGTCTAGTGTAAAACCTCTAACATCTGGTTTGCATCAATTTCCACTGTGTGCAATACAAACTCAAAAACAAAATGTTCACTGTATCACTCACACGCTGATGCTAGAGTCAGAATATGCTTCTGTTGCAATGCCAAGGCATAATGCTGCTATGCACAGGGATTACCAGTAAATGGTGTTCTGTTACAAACCAGTTAGAATGGACAGCTAAAATATGTGTTACTGACACCTAGTGGATCACTAATGCCTACATTCAGACTTCGGAAATGTACCTGGTCAGTATGTCAGATTTAGTTTGAATGAGCTAGTGGTATAATTTCAGTTAATTATTAATGTGGTTCCTAACAGATCCTTCTTTTTCAATATTCCACAGTCGACACTGACTGCAAAAATTATTTATTTACACTATTGCAGTTTCAGTCTTATTGCCATTATCAAGTGTGACATTGCAAAAGACTGTATTCTAGCATGTCAAATCTAAAAAGCATCTGATAAGTACACAACATCATATTTGTATGTTGAACCATTTAACTGAAGCACTTTGTGTGTTTTCTCTGTTTTGAGTCATAGGTCACGTTACATGTATTCTTACTGGCACAACTTCCATGTAAGCTTCTTCTGAAGCCAACAGCAATCCCCTTAGTTCCACGCATTCTTAAGTGAAAGTTGACCATTTAAACTGCAGAACCTTGACAAGACAATTTTTAGCACAGATGCTGCTCCTAGCCAGATCACTCATGAACCTATATCTTACTTTCTTGACCTGGTTCCCCAAATATCTGTACTTGACCATCTTCACTCAAAAGCCAGAATAAATACCTTAATGTGTTCTCTGACCTGGTCAAGGTTGGATTTGAGGGATGTATATATTTACTAAGAGAGTGCTTATGGTACAGCTATGCTAACTAACTGCATTTACAATGACATACTTATATCTTAGTGTGAGTTAATTCTTACTTCTGGGAGAGCTGCTCTCCAAAATAGTAACCTGTCTGCTCCAACATGCTGGACAGACATGGTTGGTTGAAATAATTTCACTAATTCTTTTTTATGCTCTAAAAAGACCTGTTCTTTGAGAGAGCTGCTTTCCCAAACAGTAGTGCCTCCATTCCAAAGCAGAGCAGCAGCATTATGAAGGTGTGATAGTATTACCAACCTAGCATGTTGGTGTAGCTGTTGCCATGCAATCATGATCTTTGCAGTATCCAATGGATAGCAGCAGCCATCGGCATACAGACTGTACATTCTAATGTCACTGTTGAGCATGCCAAGTTTTTGACACCACAGCATACAAAAAGCACATTGAGGAGCCTTTCCTAGTGTGCAGAGCTGTATCTATACTTGAGTTGACATACGTTGGCCCTGACAGTTGCAGTGGGTTGGGTGCAGCAGCTTCACAAGCCTACCTCAACCAATAGCAGAATGTGATTTTGTAAACGTCTCTGTGGCAATACCTCAGTGTTATGCACAACACTGTAGACTGCTACTGTTTACACCTGCAGCCATTAGAAGTATGCATCTGAAAGCAGGCATCAGCACTACAAGCTGTTGGAGATGAACTTATTCCATCTCGACTACAGCATGTCAGATATTCCAAATATGCATTTGAGTGCAGACCAATTAGATGGAAGGACCATCAACAACAAATGGTGCCATGTCTCTTCAGTTATACTGGATTTCAATTGAAGCCTATATGTATACTGTTTCTAAGCATCAAGAAATTGAGGATCTCTCAACAAAAAAAAATTGTTGTGGTAAAATGATTGGAGATGACATATTCATGGTTAAAGATTAATTGTAACTGCATACTGTGAAAGCACGCCATTTCATGGAAACAGCACATTGAGAATATACCAAAACGCACTATTCTTGGTACAGTTTGTTATAATTAAATATCAATTAATAACATATTTACAATTTAATCTTTTGGAAAATGGTAAGACACGAAGTATGGTAGCATATCATTCATCATTGGTGTAGCATAATGAGTACAGATCTAATGTTATAAGGTAACAGGTTAGATTAGAGATTAGATTAGATTAGTTTTTCGTTCCATAGATCCGTGCTGAGGAGATCCTCATGGATGTGAAACATGTCAATTTTTTTTTTTTATGCTGAAATAACAATACTGATAGTATGAGTATATACATCATTTGTTTCTATTAAAAAATTCGTCAATGGAGTAGAAGGAATTGGCCACTAGTAAGTCTTTCAGGCTCCTTTTAAACTGATCTTTATGTGTAACTAAATTTTTTATGTTTGCTGGCAAATTATTGAAGATGAGTGTTCCTGAGTAGTGGACCACTTTTTGAACTAAAGTAAGTGCTTTTAAGTCCTTGTGCAGATCATTTTTGTTCCTGGTATTGTATGTATGAACTGAGCTGTTTGTTGGAAAAAAGAGATATATTATTTAGAACAAATTTCATTATGGATTAAATATACTGAGAGGCAGTAGTTATTCACTGTATATAAGTGGACAAGGAAAAAAAATTCCCCGATTTCTCCCGGATTTCCCAGTCAAAAGTACATTTTGTCCCGAGTGAAAGCATACTTTTTCCCTATTAACTGACAGTATACTTTCTCTCGGAACTGTATAACTTATCAATCCTTTGAATGATTATGGTTTTATACACGGGCGTAGAATTTCCTGGCGCTTTAGAAAACAAAACACAGGGGAAAAAACACGTTTTTGAAAAATCTTTGATGTGCCCCATATTTTCGTATTATGAAAGTATAAATTTGAATTCCACCAAACACCACATGTTACTTTCTGAAGCATTGAAATCATGATTGCCATATGCTTTTGTAAGCCAGTGATAGCTCATGTCACGTGATCTCGCCAGCCGATGACAGCAGGTATTCAGAGCTTAGGACATGTGATGTAGTTAGCCAATAGCAACATCACTGTTAAGTAATGCGAGGACACAAACAGGAAAAGTTAATGGTTTAAATTAACATACATAGTGCCGCGACACGAAATGCAAAGCTTTCACATATAATATTGGTCTATAAGATTAATACGCTGCAAGAAAAGCTAAGCTTTCACATATGATGTTGGTCTTTTATGTGCCTATTACAATATAAGATATATCACACAAACGTGCCAGTAAAATTTTTAATAACGACATAAATGTCTGACCTTCTGGGCTCGAAATTCATCTAAATGGCTCGTCATCAACGAGCTGATTTTTAAATGACAGTCAAATGCTCTGTGATTTAAGAAATTCATCTTACATTCTCGCACATAGTTCGACTTGCGTAAAAGAAAATTTACTTTGATGGTAACGCTTTTCAAACCACCATTCGGAATATTTTCCCGCGACCTGGTAGAAACAGGTTTGTTTCTGCAATTGCTAGAGAGTGCCAGATGACAGGCATCACTGTACTTGCGCAGCTACCATGTCGTAGGGAGACCGTAAGTTCGTATATGTAAAACATTAGAAGATCTTACATTATGTCATAAAAGAAACAAGACATCAGAGGATACTCCAAGAGCATCGGAATTTCTGATCCATACTAAAAAGTGCACATTTAAAGTGCACATTCGTATGTCCAGATTTCCAGTGAAGTAGGCCTTCTCCTTCCTCGTTCTAACAAACAGTCTTGTTATCACTAATTCTATAACTATTCCTGCCAATGTCAAAGCTTATTCACAGGTTAACTTCACTAACTCTGCCAGAATCACCGGTTTAGTTCCCTGTGGTTATTCTCTGGGTAGGCATTGTTACACGTTCTTACAACGCGATTTCCGTGCTTCTTACAGAATATAACTTAAAGCGGCTGCTAGCCGGGAACTGTACAACTGGCCCTGACTAGTATAGCGATCTGGCCAAAAATTTTCTGTCAAAATTTCATTTTCTTGGATACACCAAGAAGGTAATACGTAATCTTTCTTACCTGTTATTCGTTTATTTCGACTCCTGTAGTCTGAATCTATTGATTTCGCTAGTAATTATAACAACTCTCATCATTCGCAAACCCAATCAACCACACAATCAGACAGTGGTTGGCATTCATCTGTTCAGCATTAACTCTGCTCAGCTCGTATCACCCCTTTTGTCTGTAAAAAAGTTTGTTTCTACATGCGATGAGGATTCCCCTGACAGAGACAGCAGGTAAACTATGCACGCATTCACAGATCAACTTACGATTCATTTAGAACTCAACTTAGAATGTGTTCAATAATGTTCAAAAACCGACAGGGATGTATTTCAAAGTCATATGAATAATTATATTTAAAAACAAAGATGATGTGACTTACCATACGAAAGCCCTCTAATATGTCTGCTTGTGTCTGTATATGTGTGGATGGATGTGTGTGTGTGTGCGAGTGTATACCCGTCCTTTTTTCCCCCTAAGGTAAGTCTTTCCGCTCCCGGAATTGGAATGACTCCTTACCCTCTCCTTTAAAACCCACATCCTTTCGTCTTTCCCTCTCCTTCCCTCTTTCCTGACGAAGCAACCATTGGTTGCGAAAGCTAGAATTTTGTGTGTATGTATGTGTCTGTTTGTGTTTCTATCGACCTGCCAGCGCTTTCGTATGGTAAGTCACATCATCTTTGTTTTTAAATATATTTTTCCCGTGTTGAATGTTTCCCTATTATATTCATATGAGTAACTGATAGACTAACGTGCACTGGATGCTAGTCGCTTTGTGAAACAAGGTTTTTCCCCCTCAAGAATATGAATTTGCCCCTCCCCCTCCTAGATCTGGGGCTGCTGCGCATGCAAGAATCTAGCAGCTTGGGCGCTCCAGTAAAATTTTTCCCGGTATCATCTAGCTGCTTGCCGCAACTGCTTACACAGCCAACAGCCACATTTCTGTAGCCAGAAGCGGGAGAAGGTATTACTCAAATGTGCATGCACATGATCCCGCTCGTAACTGCTAAACTGAACCTAATGTAAACAGTTGTGACATCACGCTCATCAGAGGCAATTTATTGTTACAAAGCATTGCATAGTCTTCCTAAAGCCTTTAACACATTTTGCTGTTGGCAGACGCTTGTACGAGCACTGTGTTTTGTTGCTGTATATTGCACATTTCCTCTGCAATTTAAGTTTTATTTTCATTTTTTCTCTCTTTCGTGTTTTATTGCTGCAGTAGCAGGATACAGTAATATCTTTTGTTAGAGTATTGGTCTTACCAGTCAAAATTGCAAAAATTTAACTGAAAACAAAAACAATGAAAAATTCCCGGAATTCTAAAAAATTCCCGGGTTTATCCTGGTTTTCTCCCGGATGATAAAATTCCGGGGTTTATCCCGGATCTCCCGGGTCGTATGCACCCTGTTAGTACACCCAGTTCTTTGAAGAGGTTTCTACAGGACGTCCATGAATTTACTGCACAAATAATACGTATTACACATTTTTGGACTCTGAAAACTTTTGTTTTACTTTAAGAGTTACCCCAAAATATTATACCACATGACATTATGGAATGAAAGTAGGCAAAGTATGCAAGCTTTTTCATTTTTATGTCACCTATGTCTGCTAACACTTGAGTTGCAAATACAGATTTGTTAAGGCGTATCTGCAGTTCTGTGGTGTGCACCTCCCAACTGAATTTATTATCAAGTTGTAATCCCAGGAATTTAAGACTATCAACTTCTTCTATCTGCACTTCCTCATACTTTATGCATAAGCTGGGTGGAAACCTCTTACAGGTTCTGAATTGCATATAGTGAGTCTTTTCGAACTTTAACGTCAGTGAGTTGACTTTAAACCATATATTAATATCCATGAAAATATCATTAGCAGATCTTTCTAGAACTACACTCAACATACTATTTATTGCAATACTTGTGTCATCTGCAAACAAAACAAACTCTGTTTTCTGGCAGTGTAACTGATGAGAGATCATTAATGTACACAAGTAAAAGCAATGGCCCTAAGATGAATCCTTGTGGGACACCACATGTAATTTATTCCCATTCTGATGATGACTTAATTCTCTAGTCCCTTGCACTGACACCCTTTGTGTCCTGTTAGCAAGGTATGAGTTGAACCATTTTGCAGCACTTCCCGTGACACCATAGAATTCTGATTCATTTGAAAGGATGTTGTGGTTCACAGAATCAAATGCCTTTGACAAATCACAGAAAATACCTGCTGCTTGTAATTTGTTATTTAATGAATTAAGTACAATTTCACTGTAGGTGTAAATAGCCTTCTCGATATCAGAACCCTTCAGAAATTCAAACTGTGTTCTTGATAATATGTTATTTGCGGTCAGATGGTTGAGAAGCTGCCTGTACATTACTTTTTCTAAAATTTTTGAGAATGCTGGCAAAAGTGAAATCAGTCTGTAGTTTGATGGTATCTCTTTATCCCCTTTCTTGAATAGAGGCTTAACATCTGTATATTTTAGCCAGTCAGGAAACATCCCAGTTATAATTGACTGGTTACACAAGTAACTTAGAACTGTACTAAACTCACAAGAAAATAACTTAATTAACTTTGTTGATATTTCATCATAGCCACTAGAATGCTTTGTTTTTAAAGACTTTCTTATGGAAGTTATTTCCTTTGGTGAAGTGAGTGACATATTCGTGTACTTGAAGCTATTTGTAAAGGCTAGTTTCAGATATTCAGGGGCATTATTTACTGATACTGACAATCCCATTCTATCAGTAACGGATATAAAGTACTTATTAAATAGATTTGCCACACTATGCCCATTGGTTACTAATGTATCATCTACCCTTAATGCTATTTGCTCCTGTTCCTTTCTGGTTCTACTGATCTCCTCTTTCACTATATCCCATATTGTTTTTATTTTGTTCCCTGACATTGCTATCTTCTTCTCATAGTGCATTTGTTTAGATATCTGAATTACTTTTTTTAATATTTTACAGTATTCCTTGTATTTAGCTAAATCATCAGCATTGGAGCTATTCTTTGTCAACAGATACATTTTCCTTTTTGTCTTACAGGAAATCTTTATTCATTGTGTAATCCATGGTTTTATTATAGACTTCTGTTTAATTTGAGTAACTTTTAGAGGAAAACAGTTTTCAAACATGGTACTGACATTGTTCATGAATGTGTTATATTTTTCATTCATGTCATGATCACTATAAACATCTTTCCAGTTCATATCTTTGAGCAGTTTTCTAAAACACTCAATTTTTGGTTGATTGACTACTCTCCTGTACTCAGATTTAGCAGTCTTGATAATCTGCTTAAAATTTACATCTAAAACAAGGGGTTGCATGTCATGATCTGATAGTCCATTTATTACAGGTTTCATGATATGATTTTGTTCCTTTGATTTGCCTATAAAAATGTTATCAATGACTGTCCTTGAGGATTTAGTGGTCCTAGTTGGAAAGTTTACAGTGTGAGTTAGATTGAAAGACAACATTACTAACTGCAGTAAATGTTTACTGAAAGATTGCATTAGAAAATCTGTATTAAAGTCACCAGCAATCAAAATTTCTTTGTTTCTTCCTGTTAAATAACCCAAAAGAGCTTCTAGATGATTTATGAATAGACTATAATTTCCTGCGGGTGCTCGGTAAATAGATACTGTTATATAGGATCTGTTATGGAACTCTACTTCTGTTGCACATGCTTCTAGATGCTGCATTAAACATAATTTATTAATGTCAATGTTCTTGATTTTATGACAGTTTTTAATAAATGTGGCAACTCCTCCTTCATCCATAGCTACTCTGCATAAGTAGGAAGCTAGCTTAAGTCCTGAAATGTCTAACATATCTATACCAGTGGTCACTTGATGTTCAGAGAGAGGCAGATTATGTCAATTTGGTTAGATGAATTCATTTCATCAATACAAATGAGTAGTTCATCAACTTTATTTCCGAGTCCCAGAATGTTCTGGTGTAATAAAGATAACTGATAGTGCATACTAATGGGATTATAACTGCTTTGGCAAAGATGAAATGGCAGTTTCTGATTACTTTCTGTTAAACATTGTTTAAATGGAGTCTGTTTGCTAAAATCTGACTCCTGTTCATCTGTTTTCTCAAACTGAATGTGTCTGACAATCTCTCTTAAAACTCGTTTTCTTTCCCGCTTCCCTATCCTAAAAAAGGCATCCCTCTGACACCTGTAACCACTGGTATTTTACCACTTTTGACAGTGCCCCCCCCCCCCCCCCCCTCAAGTTTTCTGCAATCAACCCAGACAGTTTTCCCTTCCCTTTCCTATTGAGGTGAAGGCCATGCCTAGTGTTGCCCCACTTATTGATAGCATCCACAGGAATCAAACCAATATGGGACCCTATATCCATCCTAAGCAGCCACTCAAACTCCAAGTTCACCCTCCCGACGGAAGAGTTCAAATGAGGCCGATCATGGCGTTTCAACACAGACACAAATCCCACACTTGAATGCTTCGTTGCTGATGCTATCTTCACCAGGTCACTCTCTATGGAATATTCAGAGTCTGTGTCAATGCTATTTCCCGGACCACCCATTATAACCACGGCATCCTTCTTAGTGAAATCCTTGCATAAAGAACCTACATCCTCTGTTACCTGACCCAGATCTGCACTAGGCTTGAAAAAGTTTGTGACCTGGTACTCTGGACCTAGACTTCCCTGCAGAATTTGGCCAACAACTCTACCATGGGAACTACCTAACAACAGAACTTTCTTTCTCTTTACAAATTTCCCTACCTTTTTCGAGTCCTTGAAAGCTTGTGTGCCCTTTCTACAGCTACAGCTACATGAGCCTCATCCGATTCTGACTGAGGCAACAGGTCAAATCTATTTTCTAGATCTATGACAAAGCTGTCTGATGCTCTCCTTTGCCTGTTCCCCCTATTACCTGTTGCCACTTCCCACCTCTGTTCACCCTTCTCCCTCTTTAACCTGTCCAGATCCTCCCTTGCTTTGTCTAAGCCAGCTTGAAGAGTTGCAATTTTCCCTTCCTGTTCCAGTATTTTCCTATCTCTACTGCAGATCCTACAATACCACTGGTGAGCCTCATTTATGTCCCCATTTCCCACACCACTACATTCGCCCCAATGAAAGAAACTACAGCACCCATCACACCACGCCCTGGAACTAACGATCCTACGGCGTGTCACACACTTCTCATTCATGGTAAAAACAGAAATAGTTTATAATGATTTTAAGTACTGACTAAAATGTAAACAAAGGACCCTAGAAACTATTCAGGCAGATATAAATAAATTGAAAGAGTACTGAATTAAAAAACTGGTGATTACATATAGGTTTAAGTCACTGTTTACTTATGATACGTGCGTGTGAAATTAAGCCTAAAGTCCGTGCTATAGGTGAGAGAAGGGAAATAAACTTCTTACCCTGTTTAATCTTCTTTAACACTTCACTAACACTTCCACTAATGTAACAACACTTATATTATATTTATACCAACTGGAAACGTTTATCTATAAGTTTACCACCATGCCTCCACATGCCTCCCAGGACCTTCTCCCTCCTGGAGCACTTGTCTTCTCACTTGCTGCCATCATTGGAGTCTCCTCCGACATCTTTTCTAGTCCCGTGAGCAAGCATTTAGTGGTTCCAGATGGTAAACAGGCAATATAGCAACCAACTCCTACACCTTCCTCCAAGGCCCTGGACACTGCCATGGACTCCATTCTTAGGTTAGTGCCCCCTGCAACTATGGGTGTCCTGAAGCAACAGAGCCATCACCACCTGGGTCATTCCCAGCCCTACTCTATGTTACTGGCTGACAGTGGATTTTTGGCTTATCTGCAGGCGCCTATCCACAGTTCCCCTGAAGACATGGGCATCACTTTCCTGGGTGCTGCATGCCATCCCACATTGCGGGAGAAGGACACCAGATGTACACTGTCTCACAGTTGCACTGCCAAGGGGACAGGACTGTGCTAACCCCATGTTAACACATCTAACACAATGGTGCCACGGAGGCTATGGACATAACAAAATGTTGGCACCACTTATCTTGTTACAATTTGTCTAGCCCATGTTGGCATCTGGTGGTATGGGTAATGCAGACAAGCAGTGGCACAATCAAACAGTGACCGGAGCATCGCAGTGAGGTCTTCACGTTCTCAGTTGAGTCTGCTCTTGGCACATTTGTTGCTTGTTGGGTCTTGGTCTAGCACATTAAAGTGATTTGGTTATCTGAAATTTTCCTGTAACATGACATTTCAAAAGCTTGTATTATCTTTTTCCTGAACTTCTTATTGTCCACATTTCACTTCCATAAAAAGCTACACTCCATACACAAAGCTTCAGAAAAGACTTCCTAACATTTAAATTCTTCTTAGATATTAACACATTCCTCTTGCACAAAAATGCTTTTCTTGCTACTGCCAGTTTTTATTTCATTCATCAATAGCAAAGCTCGACTATGCCTTTTAGTTTCCCCCTTCCTATTCTAATTCCCTTAGCATTGCCTGACTTAATTCAATTTCACTCTATTATCCTTGTTTTACTTTTGATTATGTCCATCTTACAATCTCTTTTCAAGATGCTATCCATCCCATTCAACTATCCAATCTGTTTAATTGTTGTTAGAAATTCTTTGCATTACCTGACAGAATTACAAGTCACTGGTGAACTGTAAAGTATTTATTTCTTCTCAATGAGCTTTTCACAGCACTCACTTTAATTGACAGAGGCACTGACCACTGTTGTACAATTTTCCAATGATAACCAATTGTCAGTTACAAAATGTCTACTAATGTGTACCAAATACTTGTTTACCTTCAAAGAACGAAGAACATCAAACAGAGGGGATTGGCCTGACAGCTCATCATGCACTACACCATCTCCTGCAGTGTAGCATCCCTGCAAAAAAGAAAGAAATGTTACATACCTATGATATCAGTGAACTGGTTTCATATTGTATAAAATTTGAACCAACCAAACATCTTATAGTGTGGACTTTCTCTGTTGATGGTGAATATCTCCCACAAACTTTTCTGCCATTCACGTCCGCTCCTTCAGCAATTACTTTGTTAGTTAACTGTAAAATACAAGAAACTCAGACTTAGATTCAGTATTTATTTGAATCTGAATCAAATATTGAATTTGCTAAAACAGTTTTTTACAATTAAAAAACACTGTAATGACATAAATATTTTACCATTTGACTGGACACAGTATCATTATAGATTGTAATGTAATTGGACAGGTAAAAATCTACTCACCAAGTGGCAGCAGGAGAACACGCATATAAAAACTATTACATATGCAAGCTATCAGAGCCAATGGCTCCTTCTTCTGACTGAAGGTTGTCCCCTTCAACCTTTCTGCCAGAAGAAGGAGCCACTGGCTCCAATAACTTGCATGCATAGTAACTCTCATACAAGAGTTTTTCTGCTGCTGCTTGATGCTTAGTGAGTAGATTTTTTATCTATCCAATCACATTATATTTTCAAAAATTCATTATTTTCATTACAGATTGTGAACACAAAATGGTTCGACTGGAAGGTAAGGCTAACAGATCCACAATTAACTGATTTTTATGGCATTATACATTTTCTTTCATTAGTACAGTGATGGATACAAAAGTAACACTGCATACAGGTGTTAAGATGCTGACCTCATGTTCAGGATGATTGGGATTCCAGTATCCACCAGACCACAGGATTTTAACTTTTAAACTACTTCAAGCAAATGTAAAGATTGATCCTCCACTCAGACTATGGCCATTTCCTTCTGAAATTAAGCCAGTACTTCACATACAATTAATTAACTATCAAACAATGGAAAATCAAGTATGGAACATAACAATATTATGAAAAAGATAGTTGCTTCTCGTCAAATAGCAGAGATGTTGAGTCATAGATAGTCACAACAAATAAACTGTTAATCAGATTTTATGCTCTAATCTTCCTCCCTTCTTTTTCTGCAGGAATTACAGGTAAATACACATACCATATTTTCTAACAAAATGCTGTCTGCTTCATGTAAGGTTAAACAAGGCATATAACACATCATAGAAACCTCAGCAAGATCAAATTAAATTCAGAGTGACATTTCCATGTGAAATTCAAAGACCATAGAAAGAACAGAGATAATCACTCACAGTTTTGTAATTAGTTTCCCAACTAGAATAACTTCATGTACAAGCACACTAACTGATAACATATTTAGACCAGACCATATAGGTGATACAAGTACCAGGCAAGCCCTGAATGGTCACTCTGACCATGATGGACAAAAACACATGTAAATTAAAGTGAGCCCCACTGTAAAGCAACTGAGATAATTAATGATGAAACTATCCAGTCTTTTAAATCACATCTCTGAGACTCACACTGGAGATCTATGTGTAATTTAGATAAAGACAATTCCATGTACAATCTTTTCACAAATGGAGCGTCACTGATATTTGAAAGCAACTTCCTAAAAATGATATACAGGGTGTCCCAGCTATCTTGTCCACCCAAAATATCTCTGGAACAATAACCGCTATTGGAAAACAACTTTCACCGGTATCAATGTACGGCTGGGGCCCATGAATGTACATATTTGGAAACATTCTAAAACGAAAGCATATGTTATTTTTAACACAAACTTATGTTTTTTAAATGGACCTCCTATATTTTTTCTTCAGCAATCCATAGCGTGACAAAGCACATACACAATGGCGTTGATTGTATCGCAGTATTCCCATTACATCCCAAGATATTAAGATGCGAAGTTGATGCTTGAAACACCCGACATGCGCTGCTAGCGCACGTCCTGAGGCTCAGGCGTGAACCTCATGCTGCCCGTAATCGCGATGTGATTGACATGTGTAATCACACTTCCATACTTATCAAGAGGCCCGAAACGAATAATATGGTCTGCTGCCATCCTGCATTAAAGTCGTACATTCCAGCAGGTATTTATCCCATAGGTTAGGGGTGATGCGGTTCTGTAACATATCTGTGTACCGCAATGTTAGTCACAAAGTTAACTTCACTTATCGTTAATCCGTTACTAAAAAGGTAATGCCATTCAACGTTAAAACTTTACTTTACTGTAGATCTAGCGCAAGTGACAGTTAATCATTCACTCGTAATAGTAAAATTCATGTTGATGGTTTTAGTGAAACGAGCAAGTGGACTAAAAGTTTTACCATTGTTTAGGTAAAAATGTTTTGATTTGGAAAGTTCAGGTAGGGCATAGAAGATGAATGTAAACATGTTTAACCAATTAGTTTTATTATCACATAATTATCAATGTTATGTTTATCTAATGCATTAAATGACAAATTGTTGCAAACAAATGTTTCTTAACATCACTGGGTAAAATGGCCCTTTGTAGAAACTTCCACTGTGATACCAGCACTACATACTAAACATACCGTTCACATCTCATGCTCAAACTGATGCCCATTGGCTTGCATACATAGGGTCACTCTGTGGCTGAAGGATGCCCTACTTCGTGCTACTGTTTCCTCTTTGATGGCTGTACAAACATCAATAATGCGTTGCTTCATGTCCTCTGGTGTTGTTGGTTCATGTTGGTAAACAGCATCCTTCACTGCTCCCCAAAGAAAATAATCCAGCGGTGTAAGGTGCAGAGATTGGGCAGGGCACCTAATGGGCCACCTCGTCTAATCCACCTACCAGGGAACTTGCGGTTCAGAAGTCGTTGTGCTCGTAAGGCGTTATGTGCAGGGCATCCGTCATGCTGATACCACATGACCATTCTCCGGTTCAGAGGTATGGTGTCCAAGAGAACAGGAAGATTGTGTCGTATAAACTGGAGTATTGTCTGTCATTTTGGATGCCATTTATAAAGAAAGGTCCGATAATGGTATCTCCAATAATCCCACACCAAACATTAACTTTCCACGGCCGTTGATGCTCCACCTGACGGAGCCATTTTGGATTGTCTGCGGACCAATAATGCATATTCCTCATATTGACAATTCCTTTGTTGAGGAATGATGCCTCGTCAGTAAAGAGAACATCTGCAAAAAAATTTGGATTAATCAGAAGTTTTTGCTGAGCCCACCGACAAAATGTTACCCTATTGTGGAAGTCATTTCCATGAAGATCCTGGTGTTAATTAACATGGTAAGGATGAAATTTATGACGTTTAAGAATACGCTATGCACTTGATTTCGACACACCAACTTCACGTTCAATTTGACGTGTGCTGATTTGAGGATTCACAGCTATGGTAGCGAGCACAGCAACTTCAGCACATTCATCTGTGCGTGTTCTAGGACGATGTCGAGGTCTTGGATTTAAGCTTCCCATTTCATGTAGATGAGATGTGAGACGACCAAACATCTGGCGCGAAGGCGATGGCTTGTCAGGGAATTGTCTTCTGTACAGTCATTCTGCCTGAACAGCATTTCGTGCACCTACAACAGGGTACAGTACAGGTATGTAGAGTAGGGTAGAAAACAGACATATTAACTTAATAATCATAACATTCGCTAACAGTACTATCAACAAACAAGCAATCTCATAACATATTTCCCATCAACGTACATTCTCCATAGATCAGCAGCTTTTCTACCATATCTTCATGTGTGTACATTATACTGTACAGTATAAGTTCCACAACACAACGTTTATTCACAATGTGTACTACCTCCGTGCCGTCACTAGATTACTCTGATTCACAACTACACTGGCAAGCGGTGTACTGCACGCCAAAGCAACAACAAATGGGATGCTCGGAGGGTGGTGGAGTACAGGAGTTTGCATGGGTCGCAAATCATAAACAAGGCGAAGTGATAACTGTGGCAGTAGTGGGAACTACGTTGGACACTTGACTAGGTAGAGCCAGGCCCTGCGCGACAGGCACAATGGGTCATATAACGCATTAGATAAACCTTATTTTGGGTGTGCAGGATAAATAAGACAATCTGACGGGTGTACACCGATCGGTACTGGTTCATATTGTGCACGTAGATGCGTAAAACGTGCAAGAGGGAAACCATTATGTGCTTATGAGAGTTGATGGCAGCAGACTGTATTATTCGTTTCGGACCTCTTGATAAGTATGGAGGTGTGATAACACATGTCAATCACATCGCGATTATGGGCAGCATGGGGTTCACGCCTGAGCCTCAGGACGTGCACTAGCAGCGCATGTCGGATGTTTCAAGCGTCAACTTCGCGTCTTAATATCTCGGGATGTAATGGAAATATTGCGATGCAATCAACGCCATTGTGTATGTGCTTTGTCATGCTATGGATCGCTGAAGAAAAAATATAGGAGGTCCATTTAAAAAAACATAAGTTTGTGTTAAAAAACGCATATGCTTTCGTTTTAGAATGTTTCCAAATATGTACATTCATGGGCCCCAGCCCTGCATTGATACCGGTGAAAGTCGTTTTCCAATAGCTGTTATTGTTCCAGAGATATTTTCGGTGGACAAGATAGCTGGGACACCCTGTATAAGACCCAAACCAAAAAACTCACCAAAAGGCCCTAGATAACCAATGGTATTAAGATTTCATGGAAAAGGAAGTAAGCACTGTACATCACCTCTAAAAATTAAGAAAATCCAATCCACTTAAATCACTGTAAAAAAATCACTAATTATACAGTTATTCAGAAGTCTAACAAAATCAAAACTGTATGGGAAGTGGTAAGGAGTGAGAGTGGTGCAAAGTGCCCCAGCTGGACCCAAAACATTGTTCGCAACAATGAAAGTAGCAAAGTACAAAATCAAGTGATTGTGACAAGGTTTTTTAATAAACACTTTTTAAGTTTTGTTGAGAAAACAGAACCCAATGGCTCCTTAGAAAAGGCCATAAAAATACTGAAAGACCATTTCCCAAATTCTTTAGAGGAGATAGGTATAGCCCCTACAAGAATACAGGAAGAAAGAAAAATCATAATTTCTTTAAGAAGTAAAAACACAACTTCTGTCAACAATATTTCTAGTAAACTGCTAAAAGCCTGTAGCAGTCAGTTCAGCAACTCCTAGCTCATACATTCAATGCCTCTCTCCACAAGGTATCTACCCTGACAGGATGAATTATGATAGTGTAGAGCCTCTCCACAAAGGAGGCCTCGAAAAATTATTGCTTCCAGGATAGTAAATCACAGAAAAAACTTATCAATAATTGGTAAAAACCAGTTTGGATTCATAGAAGGTAGCTCCATAACTGAAGCTATATTTTCATTTACCAATAATGTTTTGGAATGCATTGACAAGAAGACATTGCCAGCTGGCATATTTTGCAACCTATCTATGGCCTTCAACTGTGTTGAACACAGGATACATAGAGAGAAAGCACACCACTATGGAATCACAGGACAAATAGACTGCTGGCTCCCAAGCTATCTTCAGGGCAGACAATATAAAATACTTTTAGGTGGTAACAACACACTGGTAGGAGAGGAAGAATGCGAATGGGGTAGAGTAGATTACGGAGTTTCAAAACATTCTGTTCTTGGTCCTCCACTATTTATCACAAGCAACTTGACAATGTTTGCAGATGACACAAGTATTATGATAGACAATAAAACATACACGAGTTAAGTGCCAATCAATTACTTGCAGTTGTTCTGAACTAGTTCACAGTAAATTCTCTATCAATAAACCTCAGCAAAACCAATTGCATTCATAGCCATTCTGATCACAAAAGCCCACAGGAGATAAACAATGCACATGAGAGCCAGAAGATACAGCGAGCAAATTGTTCAGAATTCTTAGACATCCATATAAATAACAGGCGTAACTGGGAACACCACATCCACCAAACCCTGAAAAGGTTTAGACCAGCAACATTTGGCAACTGGATAATTGCCAAAAATGGAGACATCAGAGTCCCAAAATCTGTCTACTCTGGCGACTTCAATTCCCTTATGTGTTATGGAATAATCATCTTGGGCAATTCACCAATGTCAATAAATGTCTTTGGAAGTCAGAAAAAGGTTGTCCAAATTTTTGCGTGGTGTGCCTCCAATGATCTCATGTTGTAATCTTTTTAAGCAAACAGGGACACTAACCATTGCGTTGCAAAATCTCTTTTCAGCCATGATTTTCATGCTACAAATTTCCTCTTAGTATGAAATGAATGAGTTATACAGTCATCATTACACAAGAAGGAAATGTAGCATACACAGTGACCTGAAAAATTTGTCTCTGGAGAAAAACTGTGTAAAATACAAGTACAAAAATCTTCAGCACACTTCCAAGTAATATAGGGTGTTTATGAAGTAATAATATACTATTTAAGAGTAAGCTAGAGGAGTTCTTGATTGAAAAAAAAAAGTACATAAGATTATTTCCCATGTATTTTTTTGTATTCCTGTTTTAGTGTGTCTTGCTACTTTAATTACATTAATTTGTGTTCTTTAAGTCAAGACAATGGTCCTGTTTACTTTATAAATAACTGTTTAGATAATAACTGAAGAATGTATCTTAAACTCCATTGGTGAGTGTAATTAGAACTTATTGATTGTGTCTTTTATTGTTATTTTCTAATTTGTACATTTAATCTTTGTTTGTGGTTCTTAATGATATGAATATAATAATGAATTAAATGTTTGGCTCATTCCACATCCATGCATTACCACAGAAAAATGTATCTATTGAATATGTACTGATATAAATAAAATGACTAACAAGGGCACATCACGACGTCGGGATCATGAATTTACTTCTAAGTTTGCTCTTTTAGCAGGCTGTGAAAACAATATAATGTGCAAGTAGTAAGGTGCACTACTCTGGCAATTCCAAGAAAATCACAAGAGAAGTTTTACACACCTATTATGTAATTGATGCACCTGTATGAAGCTACCAGTTGTGAGAAGTTGTCGGGGTCAAATTGTTAGTGTTCGTGCTTTGCAAGAGGGTCATGGATGCAGCGATGGTTTGAATCCTGTTTATGAGGTTATAGTGAACTTCATGTGTTGCTGGACTATTTACTATTTATAATTAAATTTTCAAGGATGAGGGACAGGCTTGAAAGCACAAGTCAAACCTTGATAAATCATGATGAAAATGACATTATTCACAATTAGTAATACGTTACGTCACAATGTGCCAGACCACAAGAGTAATGTACAATTACTCATCAGATGTGCTCTCCACATCACACATTTCAGGATGGTATTTGTCATACAGACATGGAAAACAAAAATCAAAAATTGAAACTTCGTGCAACCACACTTTTTTTTTTTTTTTCCTCCTCTCAAATGTCATACAAACTAATATGACCAGTGATGAAAAAAATAGATTAATAATTAAGTTCCAATGGGAGTTGAAATGTCGCCTCATACAGGGTTGTCTTATGAAGCTCGAATGCTAATCACTTGGCCATCACGAACTATAACGTCAGCACCTACTCAAAGATACATAAGCCACATAACAGACACATAAGACTCCTCTTGCGATTTTCTCAGAATTGCCAGAGTAGTGCACACCTTACTACTTGCACACAATGTTGTTTTAATGGCCTACTAAAGGTTTACAAAGTTCGAAGTAAGTCTGTGATCCCAAAGTTGTTGTCTCCACTTGTAAATAAAATAAAACAGTACAGTTGAGTTGCTGAATAGTCGAATTTGATAAAAACGTGGTACCAATGAGATCACCCTTGTACAGATAAGGTAAGTTGTGAGCAGAACAAATGGAACACAATGAGCAGGAGACATGAGTTTTGGAGAGGGGCAGGGGGGAACCAAGGTAAGCAACTTCCAGTATTATATTAAAAGCCTTATAAGAGAAACATGTAACATATTACCTATTATTGTGCAAGCACTACTCTTACTCTGGGTCAAATTAAATTATACACTTACATGGAAATTCTCCTGGCATGGATTTTTAATACAGATGACAGTTTCTAAATTGTTACCTTTAAATTTAGCATTTGCTATTATGATTGGTGCACTCACCAATCTTCTAACATTATGAGGGTAGAATGATATGTTCTGTAACATAGGTAGTAATATTTCTATGGTAAAACAAAAGTGTACCTCTCGGTATCATCGCTACTGAGCTTGTGGAAACAAGGCATTAGGCTTGTTGAATACGAGGGCTATCCACAAAGTACATTACGTTTTCGTTTGTGTCCGTTAGGGGCGGGGCTAGCGTGGCCATCTTGGTGCCATGGCATTCTGCCGCTCAGTCGGTATCCTGCTGTGCTAGTGAGAGGTTCGTGCTGTACTCCGTTGAGTTACTGTGACAGTTTGAAATGTCAGCGTTAATTGAAAATGCCGCGAAATGTTAAGTGCGTGCTGTAATAAGGTTTGTGACTGCAAAAAACTGTACACTGATAGAAATCTATCGACAGCTTTGTGAAGTGTATGGGGACAACATAATCACTGAAGGTGGAGTGCGTCAATGGGTCATAAAATTTAAAAATGGCTGAACTAACATTCACGACGAAGAGCGAAGTGGAAGACCCAGCATAGTGACTGCCGAACTTGTCGAAAAAGTCGATGCCGCGGTCCGTGAAAACCGTAATTTCACAATAACGGAACTCTCTATGAGTTTTCCACAAATTTCACGAAGATTGTTGCACGAAATCATTACTGACAAGCTCGGTTACCACAAGTTTTGTGCAAGATGGATACCAAAAATCTTGACAGAGATTCACAAAAATCAGCGAATGGCTGCAGCGTTAACGTTTTTGGACGCTTACGAGAAAGATGGCGACTCATTACTCGATCGCATTGTTACTGGTGATGAAACATGGGTTAATCACGTGAACTGCAAGACAAAATTGCAGTCAATGCAGTGGGGGCACACAAATTCCCCCCAAAAACCCAAGAAATGCATGCAGACAATGCCGGCAAGGAAGGTGATGGCGACTGTCTTTTGGGACAGAAAAGGTGTGATTTTTGTGGCTTTCCTGGAAAGAGGAACTACAATAAACCGTCAAAGGTATTGCCAAACTCTGCACAACCTCAGAAGAGCAATACAAAACAAGCGCAAGGGAAAGTTGGGCTCAAAGATCTTGCCGATTCACGACAACGCCCGGGCCCACACAGCAAATGCCACTCGTGAAGTTCTCGAATCTTTTAAGTGGGAGTTGTTTCCTCATCCGCCATACAGTCCTGACCTGGCACCGAGCGACTTCCACTTATTCCCAGCAATGAAGAACTGGTTGGCTATGCAGCGTTTTGATGACGACGCACAGCTTCAAGAAGAGGTAACCACGTGGTTGAAGGCGCAGGCGGCCGAATTTTACGACGAAGGAATTTCCAAGCTCGTCCATCACTACGATAAGTGCCTTAATTTAAATGGCAACTATGTAGAAAAGTAATACTTAAGTGTGGCTTTCATCTGTATATAATAACAAAAATTTCCAATACTTTATTTATTTTTAATTCCAAAACATAATGTACTTTGTGGATAGCCCGCGTATAATGACAAGCAATCACTTTATTACTATATACTGATACAATGACATAATTCACTAATAATCACAATGGCACAAGGAAACAGACTGAGTCGAGGGTGGTATCACTGTGCTTCACAGCAGTTTAGGCAGCCTCTCAGTAGTCAATCTGCCATCAACAGTCACCACAGAGGCACCCCTCTCCCACCTCCTTTCCCTTACCCTCTCCCCATCTAGCAGTGTGGAGCATGAGGAAGGAAATATAGCACTGGCACTGTAACTGACAGGGTGGAGTGGTGGCCAGTTGGCACTGGTTAGGAGGCGTGCAAGACTGTGCAACCAGTCATGTTGTGGCAGGCCCTTGAGGTAGACACAACTGGACCATTTCTTGAAGCTGAAGGCAGTGTGAAATCACAGATTTTGAGACCTTATAGTCCCGTAGTCTGTGAGGAGTCTGCAGAGGTCAGCCCACTCAAGAGAGAGGAATCATCAGGTCCCACACTACAGGGGGGGGGGGGGGGGGTGATGAGCTGACCATTGTTGTCAACAGAAGCCATGATGATGTCCTCAACAGCATTGTGTGGAAGCTGGGAGGAGCGAAGAAGAGTGATGTGGGCAGCTAGGGAATCATCGTGCATATGTAGAGGAATCTGGAGAAGAAAGAGGGTGCCATCTTGGAGTTGGATAAAGAGATCCTCAACAGAAAATGCAGATATGTTGACAATGAAAATGGCAACACTGGGAGAGGGGTCAGGTGATGACAGTATAGAGATCACACAGGGAGAGGTAGGGAGAAATCACATTGAGCATTGGCATCAGAAGATACACAGGGAGAAGTGAACATGGAAGACCATTGTCAGTGCACACAGAGGGAGGCATGTTTGTGGATGACATCTCAGAATCAGATATTGACATAGTGTCCTTGTCAAGAGCCCAAAGGGTTAACTCAGTTAAGCAACACGGTCTGTTGTTTCCCACTGCGCCAAATGTCTAAAGTGTTAGTCATGCACCAAAGCATTCTGTGCAGGCTGGAGTAAGGAGGTTGTAATGCTGCCCAGACCAAAGTTCTAATGCTACCAGGACCATGTCATCTCAGAGCATAACAAACACACAGCATCCAAGGTCTTTGTGTATGAGGTCTCATGATGCAGTGTGACCACACAGAGGTGGAGTGCAGATGTTGGCAATGTCCAAGTGGAAGCACTCAACTAAGGTGGGAGCTTGGGAGGGGAGAGGAACTTCAAGTCTTCGACAAACTTGGCATAGAATATCAAAAGACTGCCAAATACGATTTCAGCTAAGGAAGAATTTAGGTCACTTTTAAAGGCTGGGCTGTGAGGGTGTCAAGTAACACCAAGGAAAAGCCTGTGACCAGGTGCTTGAGTGAGACATGGCACCTGCTTTAAGTGTGCAGTGCCAACACTCGACCCATAGAGGTATCACACAGCACTGGATGTGAACAGCTGGAAAGACAGCAGAATTCCGCCATAAATGCAGAGGAAGTTTCTTGTTGCAGATTTTGAATGTCTGAGTCATCTATCTACAGGTGTGCTTGTTCATCCATGTCCAAGGGAGAAGAAATGGCATGCACACACGACTTGTAAACAGTGACAATGTTATCAGCCACCCTGATATACCGGATGACTGTGGTGTACTGACTAATGAGAGCTACATGATGGAAACATCAGCCTCATAGATCATGGGGAGTTCCCAGTTGAATGCTGACTACTAGCATTGAGAAGGGGATAGTTTCTTCAAGAAAAAATGGAGACGTTGGGTAGTAACACCAATCTGTTGCTGAAGGAGTGTGCCAAATGATGATTCACTCAAATTGGTGATGATAGAGGTGCAAGCACCAGTGAGTGGGTGTGCGAGTGTAACGGTGATCATGAGTGTAGTCTTGAGAGAATCAAACACGTGGGTCATGTCATGGACCACTGCACTTTCTGTGGCCTGGTAGTGTTATTGCCTCACAAAGCATCTGTAACGGGCCTGGAGAGAAACAGTGTGAGGTATATGGTGTCAGAAAAAATTACCATTCTGAGACACTGTTGCTGATCATGGTAGTTCTCTGATAATGACAAGTCATTGGTAAACGGATTCCCTCAGTGGTGATGGTTCAAGTCCTCCCTCAGGCGTGGGTGTGTGTGTTTGTCCTTAGGATAATTTAGGTTAAGTAGTGTGTAAGCTTAGGAACTGATGACTTTAGCAGTTAAGTCCCATAAGATTTCACACATTTTTTGTCAGTGGTGATGGGATGATCGAGTCAGGTAACACTAGTGCGGTGCAGTCGTGATTTGTCAGGGTTACTCTCCACACCATCATTGGCGAGTGCTTTAAGGACCTGTGTTAAGTGTTGGTGGCAGTGGAGTAGATGAGAATGTCATTGTAATACGCATAGTAAAAAGGTAGCGAAAAAAGTACAGTCAATGAAGTGTTGCCACATCTGAGTGGTGTTCTTGAGACTGTATAGCATAAAGCACTATTCAAACAAGCTGAATGGCATAATAATGGTTGTTTTCAGCGTGTTGTCTTTGTACATAGGGGTTTGATGATATGCCCTGCCTGCCCCCATCATATAGGCCTTGGGCGATGCACCGCATCCTGCCTACCTCTTCTGTTGCTTTAAATTACAATTCCACCACTGATGATGCTCCTTGTGAACTACCTATCTCTTCACCATCCACTAATTAGCCCATGCCCTGCCCAGTTCCACTGCACCACTTTCTTAGGATGGATTCCCCACTCTTCCCCTGCTGCAAAAAGAGAACCTAAAAGTATGGTTTGCCTTGGTGGACAACATGTTGACATTGACAGAATAATTAATGATGGTGCTTCTTTTATTTGTCATATCAGCCATCTCCATGATCATACAGACCTTATTAGTGTTCTGCTTCTCAACCCACTTACTCAACCTAAGTATGTCACCTCTAAGGCCCTCATCGTTGAGTGCCCATTGTAGCCTTCATTGTATGTGCCCTTCACTGTATGCAATACATCACATCATCCATGAAGTACAATTTCAAGCCAGAACACCTTCGCAGTTGTTAAGCCAGCTTCGAGTGCAGGTTGGTTTGGAGGACATGCCTTACATTGCCTTATGGACACTTTGTCTCATCAAATTTCACATTGACCAACAACTTCAGTTATTTTCGCACTCCACTCACAGAGTGGAGTCTGAACTTCGGTTAGCGGGTCAGGCGTATTGTATCAACTGCCACTGACAGCTTCTCCCTACAGCAGGCTCTTTGCCTACCATGCTGCCCACACTGGCTAAATGGAAGGTCCAAGGGAATTCTAGCTCCAGTGTAAGTTGAAGCCAGAGGTCAGCAGAGTCATGGACTGTGCTGTCAGAGTTGTTGCCAGTGCAGAGAACTAGTGCCATAGGGAGAAGACTTGAAGGAGCACAGGAGGGGAAAATGACACTGGCATTCACCTCAGTGTAGAACAGAAACCTGAGATTTCTGGCGGAGTCCAAGACGCAGTGTCTGGCGTTGGGAGGAGCCCACTTATGGGGTGACTGATGATAGTAAAGGTGCCCTGTAGTGTAGCTGTATGCTGTGGCACCTAAATTGGCCCATGTGTTGACTTTGGAAAGGTACAAGCAGGATGCCAGGTTCCTACCGTGTCACCAAAGGTCACATGGTACCAGCATAGTGGGTATGTGGGATGCAGAGTGGGCTGTGATGTAGTCGAACCATCTGATGAGCTGTGTTTCTGGTTAGCCAAGAGGCTGCAGTGGGGAGCACCAGAGGATGGAAGAGGCCATGCCAGTGGCGGTCCACTAGACACTTGGAGGTAGTTTGTTGAGCTGCAGAAGCTTGTGCACGGCCTCTACCAATCGTGTGCAGAGGAGATGGGCAGGAAGCATGAACGATGCTACCAACATTAGAGGTAGGCTGTCAGTGGCAGATAATAAGATATGCCAGATCCACCAACTGAAGTTTAGATTCCAGTGTGTTGGTGCAGTGCGAACTATGAGGGTGCGACAGGTGCTCAATGATGAGGGAATTTATAGTGACATGTTTATGTGGAATAGGCAAGTTGAGAAGCAAATCACTAATAAGGTCTGTATGATCATGGAGATGGTTGATAAGACAAATAAAATGAGTGTCATCATTAATTATTCCATGAATACCCACAATGTTGTTCATCAAGGGAAACCATGTTTTTGGGTTCTCTTTCTGCAACTGGGGAAGTTTGGTGTATCTATTCACAGGAATGTATTGCAGTTGAACAGGTATGGCATGGGTTGATGAGCAGTTGGCAGTGGATGAGGTAGGCAGATGATGTGGCGCATCACCGAGGCCTGCATGATGGGGGCAGGGACAGCACTGTCCATACATCACACACAGCATGGCTGGCACAGAAAGGAATCTGACAAGCACAAATGGGGTGATCATTGTCACTGGAAAAATGGTTTGGAAAGTTTGTAGGAAACAGTTTGGATGAGTGAGTGAAACATTGCACTGCACGTGGACTCACAGGCTGCTGAAGCAGTGAAGATGGAAGTGTTGGTGTGGCAAGCTGATATGGCAATGTGGCTTCATGCTTCGAATCATGTGACACACTCTCTGGATATTCCAAATGAACCTAAGAACCACGCATGTTGTTCAGTACATAGTAGCACCACTATATGTTGTTCCTGGCATGACAGCATCACCCGGTTGAGGTTAGACAATGGAGCATCAGTATGAAGTGAATGTATAAGTGCACATGAATCTGAGAAGTGCAATAAAGGCAGAGTTTGCACTTCACAGTCAAAGTTCACTGTAGGAGCTGGAAACATAATTTGAGTCACAATGCAGCAAGAAATCCATTGTTTACAGGTCTTGATGCAAAACCAGTAATGCATAACATGTATTTCATGGATGAAAGAAATAAATCAAGATCGCTAAAATGGGAATGAGACACTATATAACAACATGTGACCATGTTATGTAATGAAGTGTATTTATTATGATATATTGATATTAAGCTGTAATTCACTAATGATCACAATTGTCAGAAAAAATTGACTGAGTCAGAGATGATATTACTGAGTCAGGTTCTCTATAGTCCATTTGCTATCAATAGTCACCACAAGCTCAATGTATTTGAGACAGTAAGAGTCCAAATTTGATTTTCTATCAGAAAAGAAATTTTCTCCAACTTTGCATGAAAAGCGTATACTGTGCAAATAACCTCACAGTCATCATAACTGGATTTCATGTGGGAAAACAGAACAAATTCACTTAGGAGTTAATGTGAGGAATATAGCTGGTCCACTTTTATTTCACAATCACTGACTTTTTTGTGTATTGAGGAGGTGCATCACTACATTTTATGTAACAATTCTGGCCACATCTCCCACTCATGATTTAAATTGTCTTATAACATTGCTTAAAGAGACCTAAAAACAGTTTGATTATGTCAGTAGGAAAATTCATGTGGTAGGGGGGAGGGAGGGGAAAGGGCCGGATTGAGGCATAACTTCTGGCTATTACTTATCTTCAAGAGGCAAAAAACTGATCTTCATTTGCTCTCACATTCATAACAAGTGAGTCCTTCACAGCCCAAGGATAGTGTGTGTACCAATAAATGTTTTCCTCTTTCCAAATAGTCAGTCACTATGATACACTGTGAGATGGAAAAAAGTCATCACATTTTTCAACAAGGAAATAGTTTCCACCATGAATTTTCACTCTGCAGTGGAGTGTTTGCTGATTTCAAGCTTACTGGCAGATTAAAACTGTTTGTCAGACTAGGACTAAAACCTGGAATCATGCCTTTTGTGGGCAAGTTCTACTGACGGAGCTACCCAAGCAATTCATGAACCACACACACACCCCTTTACTTCCACCAGTACCTGCTTTCATAACTTCTGTTAAGTCAAAATTCATTCTGGTAACAATCCCCAAGATTGTGGCTAGCCATGTCGCCACAATCTCTCTTCCATAAGTGCTAGTCCTGAAAGCTAAGCAGGAGAACTTCTGTGAAGTTTGAAGGAGAGCAGATGAGGCACTAGTGGAAGTAAGCCTGTGAAGATGGGCTGTGAATCATGCTTAGGTAGTGTAGTGATTCAAGAATTCTAGAACCACTCAGCATTCTACCATCTTGAACACACGATATTCTGGATATGAAAGCGGGATGTTAGAGTCCTACCTACTGCATGTCACATGTTTGTGTGTGAAGGTTTAAAATCAGTCGCAAGAAGAAAGTAGCGGTTGGACGGCACCGACAAGTACCTGTCAGGCAATCCATAGATGTTTTAGTGAGTGTGTAAGGAAGAACCATGGAGTTTATATGTAGCTCTGTGCTTATTGTATCATTGACTATTGTTATTAAAACAAAAACAGTTGAAAAATACTCTTGGAAACTCTTGACGCAACCTTGTCAGAAGCAAGACTCATTTTATGATTCGTGTTAAGATAGGTCATGGTATCCAAGCCAACTTTCTTTTAACTGTAACTCAATTTGTTTCTAATGTTTGGCTGTACAAGAGACTTACAGGAAGTTACATATTTATGCAGAGAGTGAGACTTTTATTGTGAATGGAGGTTAAATACACCATTAATTGAAGAAAAGTAAAATTTCTATGTCTACTTATTACATATGTAGAAAGTGTCTAAAAATTCCTGTACCTAGTGTTATTAGAAGGAGACGGAGTCAAGGGGGATTCCAGCAGCTGGCTATTCAGTGAAGAAGAGTGGATGCCAATTCCGTGTAAGTCATCTTGTAAAGGAGTGGAAAGTGGTTTCGGGGAATAAGCCAATATAACCCAAGATCAACACTCACACTTTAAGTCGTCAGAATGTTAGAGCAGCCCAGTCAACAGAGCATTTTCCAACAAACAGCAAAGGTCCCAGATTCAAATCTCAGTCTAGCACACAGTATTAATTGGTCATGAAGTTTCAACAAAATAATTTTATCCTTTTGTAGTATTTCACCATTCAGACTGTTTTGATTGCAGTTATGCCTCCACAAGGTAATGTTGGAATCACATTACCTTTGCAGTCAGAGTCCAGATTATGACATTACACATCTCATATTTATATGTACATAATTTGTCTTAGGAGGGGCATTGTCAAATTATGTTTGTAGTTGGTTGGTTGGTTGGTTTGGGAGGAAGAGACCAAACAGCGAGGTCATCGGTCTCATCGGATTAGGGAAGGATGGAGAAGGAAGTCGGCCATGCCCTTTCAAAGGTACCATCCCGGCATTTGCCTGGAGTGATATAGGGAAATCACAGAAAACCTAAATCAGGATGGCTGGACGCAGGATTGAACCGTCGTCCTCCCGAATGCGAGTCCAGTGTGCTAGCCACTGCGCCACCTCGCTCGGTATGTTTGTAGTAATGTAAGCATTGTTACAGACATAATTTTGCAATGACTTTCCTCAAACATACTATGCACAAATAATATGAGGTGCCTGTCATCTAAATAATCTCATTAATCGTGATGTGATTGGTTCCTATGACAATACCATCATTTTAATTATTTATTTTTGCAGAATAATCTTTGTCTTTTCAATTAAATAGAATGAAAACCAATTACAGCAAGATCTATGACAGCATGACATTTAAGATTCTCTAGGACAATACTATGAACTACACAATCAAATTTTTTCACACGTCACAGAAAATGCAGGTTGACATCAATTTATCATTTAAATTTGGTATAATCTGATTTGTGAATAGAAAAATGTTACAGCTGGTGCAGAGACCATTTTGAAATCCAAATTGAGGCAGACTAAGTATTGTATTTTTGAACAGGTGTGTTATTATTGTTGTGTACATCATATTTTTCATTATCTTTGAAGAGTAGGTAAGTAGTGTGACTGGTTCGCAATTACAAATATCTGTCTTGTTATTTCCTTCCCTGGACTCTGACAATAGCATGTATAATATGTGTATCCACTTCATACATGCCTAAATACGATGGAAATATGTGAAGAACAAGGTTTTAGTAATTTATTTGAAATACATCAATTACAAAGAAGCTGGCAGCATAAGCACACTAATCAGCATGACATCATATCCCATCTGGCCTGGATGCCTGCTCTGATTCAGTTGGAAAGGGAGTCATAAAGCCATTGTATCCTTGCCTGAGGTAAGCTGGCCTACAACAATTGTTACTAGTCCTTGATATCCTGAATACTGGCACTAGCACAGTGTTGATGATTGAACTGGACCCATACATGTTCTACTGGAGACAGATCTGGGAATCATGCTGACCACAGAGCACAAAAACAGATCTAGTTTTTCAAGAAACAATAAAAGATAGAAAACATTTTCCTGCATTTATTTGGTCATAATTTAATTCTGGAATCTGGTTTCGTGTTGTTGTGAGTATTTTGTTTGTTTACCTCAAAATCATCATTCCATGCAGCAAGGTGGAGAATTTGTGTAAGAGTGTCTTTACCACAACATGATGTTTCAGCTCCTGCTTTCAGTAATGACTTCACAATCTGAAACAGATTTAATAAAATGAGTAACACAATTAGAACACATTTCAACATTAATAAAACATAAATATTAAAACCCCCAAAGAACCATTATTTAAAGACCTAAAAATATTAACTGTCCCCTCTTTATACATCTTTGAGGTGGTGGTCCCCCACCCCCCCCCCCCCCCCCCCTTCGTGGCAGAACTGATCTATTTAAAAAAAAAAATCATTTTGCACACTCATATGACACAAGACATAAAGAGAACTTCATGCTCACCTCTCATTGCTTAAACCTGCATGCTCAGACTCCTCACTATATAGCCATGAAAATTCACAACACAGTAAAAGGGTGTGACATAATGAATGTTGTTGTTGTTGTTGTGGTCTTCAGTCCTGAGATCGGTTTGATGCCACTCTCCATGCTACTCTATCCTGTGCAAGCTTCTTCATCTCCCAGTACCTACTGCAACCGAACATCCTTCTGTATCTGTTTAGTGTACTCATCTCTTGGTCTCCCTCTACGATTTTTACCCTTTGCGCTGCCCTCCAATACTAAATTGGTGATCCCTTGATCCCTCAGAACATTTTCTACCAACCGATCCCTTCTTCTAGTCAAGTTGTGCCACAAGCTTCTCTTCTCCCCAATTCTATTCAATACCTCCTCATTAGTTATGTGATCTACCCATCTAATCTTCAGCACTCTTCTGTAGCACCACATTTCAAAAGCTTCTATTCTCTTCTTGTCCAAACTATTTATTGTCCATGTTTCACTTCCAGACATAATGAATATGAAGATAAATATTTTAAAAAGCATGTTACATGATTTTCTAATTGAACAATACTACTACTCTGTGGAAGATTTCATGAAGGATGAAGTGGTACTTTGAGCTGGACCCCTAAAATGGAATAAAAATTTATGACTGTATTGCATGTATTGTATGTTAACCGGGGACCTAGATATGACGGAGAGGCTCTGTCCCCGCCACATCTGCAGTGGTGCACAACCCCACGAAGACTACCACAGTCCACTTAACCCCTCCGCTGCCCCACACCGAACCCAGTGTTATTGTGCAGTTCGGCCCCCGGTGAACCCTCCAGGGAACGTCTCACACCAGACGAGTGTAACTCCTATGTTCGTGTGGTAGAGTAATGATGGTGTACGCGTACGTGAAGAACTTGTTTGTGCAGCAATCGCCGACATAGTGTAACTGAGGCAGAATAAGGGGAACTAGCCCGCAATCACCGAGTCAGATGGAAAACCGTCTAAAAACCATCCACAGACTGGCCGCTTCACTGGACCTCAACACAAATCTGCCGGGCGTATTCATGCCGGGGACCAGGCACTCCTTCCCACCCGGAAAGCTGTGCTTTAGACCGCATAGCCAACAGGGCGGGCAAAATTTATGATAGTTATAGTAGATGTAAATACTGAAAGTTTGAAAAATTGCAAGTAAGTAATTGCTCCACAAAGTATTATTGTGTGACAAAATTTTAAATAAGCAAATTGTAACCTTGACATGTCTCCTGTACATCAGATATATGTTCTGAAATTGTGTATGTTATGAGATGAATAAAACACATTACATTACATTAAATATAAGTATAGATTCTGTACCTAAATATCTATCATGGAAGCTGCATATTTGTGCCCAAATAAAATCCTACAGAGCTCAACAAAAATTATACTAAAACAAAACATATTTGTAAATTGTACTGATTTTCAAACAGCTATGAAGCTACATTTATATCAGTACCTTGATAAGCTGTGTCATCAGTTATCTTTAAGTAAATATTTATACCTACTAAAGGCTTAAACTGGGTATATATCCAAAATAGCACTTTAAGTACTGGAATTTAAAGTTCTGTGAGTTAATGTTTTCCCAAAACAGATTTTCTTAGATTACATATTATCATTTGGCAAACATGGTGTATGTATCTTCCTGTAAGCAATGGGCTGTAGGAAACTGCTCTTTTATACTATTCCAGCATTATAATACTGAATGTCTTTATTTATTATGTAAGTCAGTTAATTTCATGTTCCATGGATCATTTTAGAAGATATATCATGACAATGTGGAACAACATACAGCAGATGTGAGTTAGTTAATTTGCACCCAGCACCTTTTACACATTACAATAATAGAAATTCTACTACAGAATATAAGGAGTTGACAAAGAGAAACTTTTTCAGTTTGTTTTCAAACTTTGCTTTGATGTCTGTCAAACAGTTTATATCACTGAGTAAGTGATCAAAAATTTTATCTGCAGCACTGTGCACCTCTCTTAGTGCTAAAGTCAATCTTAACACAGAATAATGGATATCATTTCGCCTTCTGCTATTATAATTACATACATCTTTTTCTTTAACTGCAATGGATTGTTGATAACAAACTTCATAAGGAAATCCATACACTGTGATGCAGTAGCCAGAATGTTCAACTCCTTAAACAGATGTCTGCAAGATGATCATGTATGAGCACCAAATATTATTCTTACAGCACATTTTTAAGCAGTGAAGAGTTTATTAAAAATGAGTTACCATATCCATAATGTCCTATATATCCTCATCCACAATAACAATTTCCTTAAGCAGATGCTCAGAGAACCCATTTAGTATATTGTAATTGCTGAAAAAGTCTTTATAAACTTTTATAGCAAGAGTTCTGACTTCACCCTTGTAGAGGCTACATCACTTATACAGAGTGACAGTAAATTTTGCACACCAGATCTCTGTCCAGTGTTGCAGATATGCATGTATTCATCCATAGTTGTTGTTGCTATTGAGATCTTTAGTTGAAAGACTGATTTGATGCAGCTCTACCTGTTGGTCTATTCACTTCATGTCTCTTCACATCTGCATAACTCCTGCAACCTACATCCACATAAACTTCCTATACAGTCAAGCCTTTGGTGTCCCTCTATGATGGAACTCACTTTTTTCATGGCCTTTGACTCATAACTGTCATTTGGTTTATTTACAAGTTGTAGATAGCTTTTGATCCCAGTATTTCATCCCTGGTAAGTGCACCTACTATTTAAAAGAGTGTATTCCAGTCACAAACATCAAAAACGTTTTCTAAATTTACAAATTATATAAATGTGGAGTTGTTTCTCTTCAACATTTCCTCAGATATAAGTTGGAGGGTCAGTATTGTTTTGCATGTTCCTATGTTTCTCCAGAAACCAACCTAATCTTTCCCCATGCCTGTTTCAAACCACTCATTCAGTCCTTCTGTAAATAATTCAGGTTATGAATTAGTAACCATTATTTGTTTTAAAATGATTGATTGATAATACTCATACCTGTCAGCACCTTCCTTCTTTATTATTGGGATTAGTGCTTTCTTCTTGAAGTGTGAGAGTATTTTGCTTGTCTGTCACACTCTACATACCATGAGGACAATTTTCTAATGGCCATCTCTCCCAAGAATTAAAAAATGATAGTAGCATTTTTAAACACTGCTGACTGACTGTGTGTGCGTGTGTGTGTGCGTGTGTGTGTGCGTGTGTGTGTGTGTGTGTGTGTGTGTGTGTGTGTGTGTGTGTGTGCGCGCGCGTGTGCGTGTCTAAAAATTTATTCAGTGTATACATATGAAAGTACACTATGACAAATAATTGAAGCCTCTCATAGAAGGAAAAAGTTAAGGTTCTCAGTGTCCAAAGTGTGATTTAATACGCCCAATCAAATAAGAACACTTTTGTGAGGGGTACTGATGAAGTTTTAAGTATCACCTCAAAAATTAAATCTGTAATTGGTTTTTGTCTTTTTGTAGATACAGCCTGCAGTTGTGGCACACACTGAAATTTTCACACCATATTACTTGAGCACATCACTATAGGAAACATAATGAAATGGAATATTATGAGGTAATTCATTTTCTCCATTTGAAGGGGAACAACACTGCAGTAATCCATGGCAAGTTGGTGAAGGTGCATATCAACAATGCAACATCTTATGTATGAATGACACTTCCATTGTGATCAAACAATTCTACATGATGAACAACAGAGTGGAAAGCCATATAGCCTTGGAGAAGCAGGAATCATAAAAGAAGTAGAGGCCCTGATACTCAAAGACGAGCACACAACAACTGAGGTGGTGCTAGAAGAAGTGAAAATCTTGCATTGACATTTTTAAATGAGAAAGGTTGCCACCCATTGTGTTCCGCAACTGCTCGGACTCACTCAAAATTTCTGCCAATTCAGGCCAATTCAGATGACTTCCTTAGCCACATAAACCCCAACCAACGGAAACAAGTTGATTCACCAATGCTAAAAAAGGCAAATGCCCAACCATCTTCAGAAAAAGTGATGCTGAGTATTTTTTTGGGACTGCCATTGTGTGATGATAACAGACTATAGGATCATATTATCAAAATCTCCTGATAAGATTGTATGAGGCTATCAACTTGAAGGATGACTGGAAGCTGACCAGTGGGATGCTTTTGTTCCACAGCAAACCAACACATTTTGCATGAGATGCAATCACATGTACTGCTTCTTTGTGCTACCAGATTTTGCCTCAGTTCACATGTTCACTTTGTCAAGCTGCCCAAATGACTTCTTCCTCTTTCATTGGATGATGAAACGATTGTGTGCAAACAGTTACAGACTGACAGTGGCATGATTTCCAATGTGGAATGTTTCCTGAATGGCCAAAATGTAGACTACTACAATCAAGATCTCTGCCAAACAATCCATTGGAGAGGAAAATGTGTCATATTGAAGGATGAATACACAGAGAACAGCAATCATCAACACAGAGTTTCATGGATGCAGCTAGATTTTCAAGGTGATATTTAAAACTTTAAGACTTCATCTCATAACATAAATAAATAAAATTTAAAATAATACAAGTCAACTATTTATCTGTAAACCTAATATACAAATCCAAAACTAGATAAGTCTTAATAATTCACATTCATTTTGTAATGAGCTTCATAATGCAGTTATGATCAATATCATGTCAGATTTATGGACTTGACTGCATGAGGATTCATTCTAAAATCTATCCACAACATATGATATAGATCACATAGAGCAATCAGCTGAAAATGAAACTCATCTGCCTATTTACACTCACTAAATCATGACACCATTCATAACAAGAACAAAGTAGTTATCTTGTTTCTCACTAGTGAACCATGAAGCAGACCAATACGGAGTACAAAGCTATCTGTAAGCACTTTAAGAATGTTTCCTTAATCAACACCAGTAGTTGTAGCAGAGAATGGCATACCAAGCGTGGTCAACATTTCAATAATCTAGGGAAACATGTTTTGAGTGATACAATTCTTGGAATAGTATTGGGTAAGCTAGAGAAGGAAGAAAGACCAGTAATGTGTTTGGATTATGTTTCAACTGAGGTGACAAAAAACTTGTATACATAGACCAGGCTTGGTGTTCTAGTAACATAAGGACACAACCTGGTCAACTTTCATGCAGTAACATTAGGTCATGTCAACAAAGAGATTATGCAAAAAAAGAAATGCCTAAAGTAGAGTTTAAAATATGCTACCTCAACATTCAGGGTACGGCAGATAAAAACTTAATAGTCAACGAATTTTCAAATGAAAATGTGGTAGATATTCTATGTTTAAGTGAACATTTTTGTAAAGAGGATGAGCTTGGGTACAAAGAATAGGACGATTACACACTACTTAGTTGCTATTGCAGAAAACAGCACGTAAGTGGTGGGGTAGCAATATATGCAAAAACACCTCTTGCACCAAACTGTGGCAGGACAGATCTCAGTACCCTTTATGACAAAATGCATTTTGAAATATCAGGTCTAGTAACTGAGAGTCTTAAGCTTATGGTAGTAGAAGTGTAAGGCCACCTAGTGGTGACCCCCATATCTTTCTGGAGAAACTGAAGGAACTCTTACTGTACATATGTATACCGAAATGGAGAAAATACAATATTGTCATTGGAGGGGATATCAATTCACGTTTTGATGTCCTGCAGGACAGAAAAACTGTCACAGAGCTCAAAAATGTGCTTCAGCAATTTAACCTGTACTATGTTAACTTCAGATGTACTAGAGGCTCATCCTGTCTAGACAATATATTTACAAATATTAAGAGAACTTGTATGTCCACTGATGTAATCAGCTTCCTTTTCTCAGACCATGATGCAGTATATCTTAGTCTTAATAATGTAACTTCAGACTGCACCAAGCCAGAATCTAAAATTGTGATTACTAGACCAGTGAGCAGAGAGAGGATGAATAAGTTTAGACATGCCCTCACTTATTTAAGTTGGGACACACATTTTATTAGACTTCAACACTGTTCAGCTGATATTGTTTTCACCAGGTTTTTCTCCATATTTTTAAATATATTTGAAAATAACATCCCTCTGAAAAAATGTACAGTGAATATTAGTATTAATTACAGGAAAAGGAAAACGAAGGAATGGTATACTCCACAGTTAGGGCAACTGAAAAATACTGTTATGCTGTATTCTTCTAGTCTGTACAAAACCAGTAAATCAGAACTGTGTAAAGAACTGTATGCTAAAGCTAAATACAAGTATAGGAAAGTAATAAATGAAGCAAAGAAACTGCATAACATAGTAAACATTGAAAAATCTAACAATAAATGCAAAAAGGCCTGGAGTGTAATAAACTCCATTGCACACACTAAACACCATTCCCGAGAAGAATTTAATAAATATTGCATTCAGTCCATTGAAGAAATTAGTAGTTCAATACACAAAGCCCCTGAAAAAGCACTTAGCATTATGGATAGCTGCTTTGAAAAGCTTCCCCCAAGCACCTTCACTTTCACAGAAGTGAGCCCAAACAATATCCTAAAAATTTCAAACCTTCAGTTAGTGTTGATTACTCTGATATGCCATGTAATTTGTTGAAAGATGTTATTGATTGTGTGATTTATCCTTTAACTTTTTGTGTTAACAAATGCCTAGTTGAAAGTAAGTTCTCCGACATACTAAAAATTTCTATAGTTGTGCCCATATATAAAAAAGGGGAAAAGAACTGTCCCGCTAGTTACAGACCTATATCCATAACCCCAGTTTTTTCAAAAATTTCAGAAACAATTATGTATGAGCAAGTTAGTGTCTACTTGGGTAAACTAAATATAATTAGTGATAAACAGTTTCGATTTAGGAAAGGCAAATCCACAACGGATGCAATGGACACCCTCATAAAAGTAGTCCTAGATGTGTTCGAGGCTAGGGACTATGCCCAGGCTACATTTTCTGACCTGAGCAGAGCCTTTGACTGCTTAGAGCAGTACACTGTGCTGAATAAGCTAGTATAAATATGTTCAGGTCTTTTCTAGAGAAGTGTCAACAAGTTGTGTGCATTGGTAAGGAGAAATCGAATTTGGTTAATGTTACATACGGAGTGCCTCAAGGGTCGGTGCTTGGACCTTTACTGTTTATACTAATGATTAATGACCTGCCCTTGCTCATAAATTCTCACACAATATTGCATGCTGATGACACAACTTTTCTAAATAAAAGCTCTGATCTAGGTACACTGAAAACACTGATCGAAAATACCCTTGCTCAGTCCTCATTATGGTTCAAGGCTAATGGCTTCTTACTAAATGAAAACAAAACCCAAACACTTTACTTTAGCCTCAAAGAGATTCCTAACTACCAAGAATTAGAAACTGTTAAATTTTTAGGTGTTACTATTGACAATAAATTGACATGGGAACCACAAATTAAAAATATGTTGGCTAGGCTTTCAAGAAGTATTTATCTAATTAGAAATTTAAAAAGACATGTTCCCAATGACTATGTGAGATCAGCATATTTTGCCTTCTTCCAAAGCATCAACTCGTATGGAATCTTACTGTGGGGTAATAGCTGTCATGTAAATGACATTTTACTTTTACAGAAGAAAGTAGTAAGAATAATAATGGGTTCTGATAAAACAGAACATTGTAAACCTCTGTTTATTAAATTGCAGTGTCTTACAGTAGTAAACTTATTCATCTACAATGTTTTATTGTACATTAGAAACAGTGTCTCTAATTTTGTGTTGAGAAGTGATATTGATAGCAATAATACTAGAAACAGAACATCTGTAGACATGCCATATCATAGCTTATCAAAATCGCAGAACTCCTACCTAGTTCTTGAACTAAGGATGTTAAATAGACTAAGTGTTGACTTTAAAGAACTGCCTGTAAATATTTTTAAAGCTAAATTATACAAGCTACTAGTAAACAATCCATTTTATACCATTGATGAATTTTTTGAAGATGAAAATACTGCATTCTAGTGTGTACCTATTTTATGTAAACCAATTTACATCGATATAGTAGTTAATGTAGAAATATATGCTCTTGACTTTGTCTATTGCTGTAATCAGCCAAATGAAAATAAAATTTTTATCATTATTATTATTATTATTATTATTATAACGCTTTTACAAGATGGATGGTTACAAAATAACCTTTCACAGACTGTCTATCTCATTTGCTGTTACTGAAGAATCCATATTTATCCCGAAACAGTTTGCTAATTCCTCACTTTACAATATAATGGGATATTTAGCTGCTAAGTGATTCAGTGACCTCCCATATCTGACAGTAATTTTTTTTTTCACTTTATTCTTTCCAGCCCTCTATTATTTGTACATACTGACACAATTACTTTGTTCAGTATCAAATATAAGGCACTTAGTTATGTCTAGTACACTACTGGCCATTAAAATTGCTACAGGCATGAAATTTAACCGACAGGAAGAAGATGCTGTGATATGCAAATCATTAGCTTTTCAGAGCATTCACACAAGGTTGGCACCGGTGGCGACACCTACAATGTGCTGACATGAGGAAAGTTTCCAACCGATTTCTCATACACAAACAGCAGTTGACCGGCGTTTCCTGGTGAAACATTGTTGTGATGCCTTGTGTAAGGAGGAGAAATGCGTACCATCATGTTTCCGACTTTGATAAAAGTCGGATTGTAGCCTATCACGATTGTGGTTTATCATATCACGACATTGCTGCTCACGTTGGTCGAGATCCAATGACTGTTAGCAGAATATGGAATCGGTGGGTTCAAGAGGGTAATACGGAACACTGTGCTGGATCCCAACGGCCTCATATCACTGGCAGTCGAGATGACAGGCATCTTATCCGCATGGCTGTAATGGATCGTGCATCCATGTCTCAATCCCTGAGTCAACAGATGGGGCATTTGCAAGACAACAACCATCTGCAGGAACAGTTTGACGGCATTTGCAGCAGCATGAACTATCAGCTCGGAGACCATGGCTGCAGTTACCCTTGATGCTGCATCACAGACAGGAGCGCCTGTGATGGTGTACTCAACAATGAACGTGGGTGCCCGAATGGAAAAACATCATTTTTTCGGATGAATCCAGGTTCTGTTTACAGCTTCATGATGGCCGCATCCGTGTTTGGCGACATCGCGGTGAACGCACATTGGAAGCGTGTATTTGTCATTGCCATACTGGTGTATCACCAGGCATGATGGTATGGGGTGGCATTGGATACACGTCTCGGTCACCTCTTGTTCGCATTGAACAGTGGACATTACATTTCAGATGTATTACGAGCTGTGGCTCTACCCTTCATTCGATCCCTGCGAAACTCTACATTTCAGTAGGATAATGCACGACCGCATGTTGCAGATCCTGTATGGGCCTTTCTGGATACAGAAAATGTTCGACTGCTGCCCTGGTCAGCACATTCTCCAGATCTCTCACCAATTGAAAACGTCTGGTCAATGGTGGTCGAGCAACTGATTCGTCACAATACGCCAGTCACTACTCTTGATAAACTGTGATATCGTGTTGAAGCTGCATGGGCAGCTGTACCTGTACACGCCACCCAAGCTCTGTTTGACTCAATGCCCAGGCATATCAAGGCCGTTATTACGGCCAGAGGCAGTTATTCTGGGTACTGATTTCTCAGGATATGTGCACCCAAATTGCGTGAAAATGTAATCACATGTCAGTTCCAGTATAATATATCTGTCCAATGAATACCCGTTTATCATCTGCATTTCTTCTTGGTGTAGCAATTTTAATGGCCAGTAGTGTATTTGCAAACATTTTCAGCATACAGTTATTTAAAAAATGTACATGGGTATTGATGAAGCTGGAAGAAAACAAATGCTTACATGATAACAGTGTTGCTCTGCTGCCAAACTCAAAGCTGTCTTCCCATCTTCATCACATGATTTGTAATCTGCACCTGCTGCCAGCAACTCTTGTACCACATACCTCATGTCATAATGATAGCGAAAGGTTAAGAGTCCTCTGTGTACTGGTGTCTGTCCCTTCTTATCAACTGAGTGTGTGAATTCTGGACATTTGTCCCACAAGAATCTAAAATTGTCCATATTTGCCAGTGTTCTGTGAAGTGCAGTCCTTCCAAGCACATCCTTTATTGAAAGATCAGCACCAGCATCAACAAGAAGACTTATAACCTGCAAAAGGCAGAAAGACCATTTAAACATCT
Source organism: Schistocerca piceifrons (assembly GCF_021461385.2). NCBI lineage: Eukaryota > Metazoa > Arthropoda > Insecta > Orthoptera > Acrididae > Schistocerca > Schistocerca piceifrons. Next base: position 1,238,385,008 of record NC_060138.1, read on the forward strand.
TGTGGAAGTAAATATAGTGAATGAACACTTCACTAACATTATTTTTAAGTATATTGTCATCCAAATACAGATGACATATTGATGCATATGACATATTGAAACACATCAGGTTAGTAGCCATCAGGTTGCCCGTCATAGTATGTTTTACTGCTTGCCACACTCCTTCAGGTGGTGCTATGATTCAGCTGATAACTCATGACAGTAGTTGAAAGTTCACACAGAACATTTGTTAAATCTGTTTTGTTTGGTGCTAAAAGAATGTTACATCGGCATTAGGAAGTGCTTTTTCAATGTATGTGCAGTGGGTTTCATTTAAAAATACATCAGCATAAACAAATAAACAAAACTGGCTTATTTTTGTGTGCCAAATGGACATGTTTCAAGTGGTGCATCAGGCTGGGAACTCATCTGATATGAACAAGAACCTAAGCACCTTTGTGTGTGTGAACAGTGCACATTAACTGAAAAACATTACAGTTAATATCGGTACTGAAGTTATAAAAGCAGAGCTGTAACAGAGCAGAGAAAATGGAAAATCTGAACTATACTACAGGCAGTTCCAATGTGAGGGATGACAGCTTGGCACTGATCAGCAGATTTACAGTGTACTTGAGCAAAAGATGGCATTCCATACTCTACTCTGAATGCAACAGGATCTCTCAACTATCATATCACAGCTGTGACTTGCATGTGTAGGAGCATAAAAATTTCATAGATTAGGAACAAACAGTGGCTGTAGTGAAAATAAGTATCAACATGGATGTAGGTATGGTAATGGAAAGTTCTGGCAGAACATAAATAATTTAGGAATAAAAGTAAGAACTCACCAAATAGTAAGTGCAATGATTCATCAACAGGCAATAAATAACACCAACAAACACACACACACACTCTCTCTCTCTCTCTCTCTCTCTCTCTCTCTCTCTCTCTCTCTCTCTCTCTCTCTCTGTGGTGTCACAAGGCTTAGGCCTGTCCCACCCCTCATTAAATCAACCAAGACTTACACGAATAATTGTAAGAACAGTTATTATTACTATGTTCTTTAAGTTTGTTTTTGGGTTTTCAGAAATACTGTAGGAAGAAAGTTTATTTATGTTGCAGATAATGTGGAAGACATGGCCCAACGATCACCACGAAAGTTCGATGTAGCGGCAAGGGGGCAAGGAATAAAATGAATGCTGCAAACTACCATGAGCCATGGAAGAGCCTGGGCCGTGAGGGCGTCGAGCTTCCTAGGTCATTGTTGGACAACGTCAAAGGAAGAGATATTCTGCTTTCTCTTTGCAAACAGATCGATCGAGTCTTGAAAGGTTCATGTAAAACGTATAGGCGGGTGACACATTAGGTGAGACCCGATGCCTGTAATACTTCCATAGTTATTAAAAAGTTGTTAAATGGCAAAACCAATAGTTCATCATTTATATCGATAAAAAGTAGTAAAGATATAGGAAAGGAAGAGTTGTGGGGTCAGAACGAAAAGTGATACATCGCTCAGCTATGAAGAAGGACGTAAACTGCGGGCGTTACGTGGTGAAAACAAATCAACTAATAAAATAGTAATTCCCCTCTTGTTTTGCCATCTGCCTCCTTAAAATTAATTTTTTAATTTTTGTTAATTACCATGAACATACTGGTACATGAGTATAATCTGCATTTTCATAAAAGAGAAAGGTTGGCCCTCAGTTTTAAAGAATATAACAACAGATATCATTTTGTGCTTAGTTTTAAGTATGTAATTGATTTTCTAATTTATTTCGACTATACCTAGTTAATACTTTCATTATAGGGTGAAATCAGTAACTGCTTTGTAATTTAAATTCTATCGTTGACTTATAAACAAATATAAATTCTGTACTAATTGTAAACATTTGGATGAACAACTAGTAGTACTCTTAAAGGATCTATTTGGCTCTATTCGAAAACATGTTAGCAAAGCTGGTTCTTAATTAATTTCAAAGTAATTAACAGTTTTGTCAAAAGTATTGTTTGCATACTTATGATTGTTAATTCCATGATTTAAACAAATAATTCGGACTAAACCTTGTAGTAGAAGAAACTGTTAAAAAGAACCAATTTTTCGATATAGTCAGTTAATTCAATGAGTTAAGTTTTAATTGTAATTTCTGTAAATTTAACTTCAAACAATGTGTAGTTTCAGTATCTATAATTGTGAAGATATATAAGGACCAGATTTTTGGTCCCAAGACAGTCAGTCCATGGCTGAGTTTCAGACGAGAAACCTGTGTCGGTTAGAACAACAACAATGCTTCAACTTAACTGTGAAATAAGTGTTACACAATTAGCCCATGTGTTAAAAGATTGTCAGTGTCTGCTCCGAACATACCTGATTATTCTGAAAGAACTATGAACTTTGTGGTTAGGTTTTTACTGCTCTTAGATGTTAGATAGTAAACTATTGTAGCAGTATGTGGAGGTTCGCCTATAATGAGGCTTATCGAAAGTTAAACAATAATACACTGGCCATATAACTGTGTATTATTGGGGGGTTGTGAACAGTGAAGGTAAAGTACTGTGAAACACAGATGTACGCCTGTCGGCTACATCATTTAAAGTAGTCAGTGTTGTACTTCCACACCCCATCTTTCAGCCAATGTAGCAACGCAGTAAGTCGACACCGAGGACAATCAGCTAAGAACTAAAGTAGGCAACTATCACAACACCTACAATCCAGCTGCCATCCACACAGTGGCGAACCACAGGCTGCTGCCCTTCCAAGGTGCCTGCAATTTAACTATAGCACATCAAGCATGCAGCAGCCACTTTGTACATGGTGGGTGCTCCACTGTACAGCTTTATAGGAGGCCACTCAACTACTCTCCAGTGAGTCAACAATGGGTGTACACAGTTACAGCCCTCTGGGCTTACAACAGTTGGAGCCTACAACTTTGCATCATGTCCAAACCACTGAGTCATCAGGAGTGCATCAACATGGGCTTTGCCTACATCAGTGATATCCTATTAGGACAGACAGTGTACTTAATTTAATGATTACATTAGCATAACAAGGCAGCTCATCCATTCAAGTAACTGTCATTGTGTTTGGTGTCAACCTCATATCAGATCAGGGGAATTTTTTAGTTATATGAATTCTGAACTTGCTTTCTGTTGAACTAGCTTAAAGGTACTACATAAATAAAATTCTACTGTCCTTTGGCTACCTGGGCACATCTATTCATTAGTAGTGTTTATCACCCATAATAGTGACATAAAGGTTCAATGAGAGTAAACTTTTCTACGAAAGTGACTTCAGTTCCAGGACTTCATTCCCAGTGTCTTTGTGCTCAACTGGGTAGCCTTCCTCTCAGTGTTCATGTGCGTGCCACACTGTACTTTTCATGGTACTGCCCTACATTCAAACATAGACCAATTGTTGTTGCTGTTCATTTTGGCTTACCTGACATTTGTGAGTACCTTCCTTACATTCAGGGTCATGTTGGTAAATTGGTCTCCTAAATGTTATTTCTGAGTGGCCAGTGGTCATTGCACATCTCATGTTTTCACGTTCTTTGTTCATGCTTTTTTCTGTGGGAGACAGTGCTTTGTGTGAATTATATACTATGTACTGCTTGCTCTTCAGTTGATGGGCCAACTTCTCATTTGTGTGTGCACTATATTTGCTCTATCATGTTCAGTGATCACATGTTATATTATTTGCTTATTTTGCCTTGTTTCTGTCTAGTGATGGGGCAAGTTCTTTCATTTTATCTTCAATGTTTTGGGGCTTTGAACAGTTAGATGCTTGCACTGTTATTTGCACCCAAACCACTTCTTTTGCTCTTGCTATAAATGTTGAGAACGGTTCATGCCAATGTAGGTCTGACTAGATGTGTACATGTGTTGCATTTTGTGGGCTGCGTAGACAAAGCTTCACTTGTGTTTGGGCTCGCTATTCCTATTGTGTTTTTCAAGGTGTAAATGTCGATGTCAAACCAACATTCAAGTGAGAAATTTAGTCAGTGGTAGCAGCTGATAGTTCAGAATTAGTTGATGTTGTGATTGTGTGTTTATGAGGGCAGATACACTATGCATTGATTTTCAGTCAAGACATTGCAGGACTTGGACATTACTTGAAAATGCCTCCTCCAACTGTGTCAGAAGCATCAGACATATGGTAGGAATAAAAGCAAAGGTTGATTGAATGTGGTGCTATTATATTCTTGTAAATCAAACAATGGAAAATCACGGATGGAATGTAACAATATTTTGAAAAGGATAGTTGCCACTCACCATATAGGGGAGATGCAGAGTCGTAGATTGGCACAACAAAAAGGCTGTCATGAAGTAAGCTTTGTCAAAAATAGATCTCTCTCTCTCTCTCTCTCTCTCTCTCTCTCTCTCTCTCTCTCTCTCTCTCTCTCTCTGTCTCTCTCTCCCTCTCTCTCTCACACACACACACACACAACACACATTATTGCAGTCTCTGGCAGCTGAAGCTACACTGCGAACAGCAGCAGCATCAGTGCATGATGGGAGAGGAACTGGGTGGGGGTAAGGAGGAGGCTGGGGCAGAGGTGGGGGATGGTAAAGGGCAGCTGAGGAGCATGCAGAGACAAGGTAGAGAGAGGGTAGGGTAGCTAGGTGCAGTCGGGAAGTTAGATGGAGGCCATGGGAGAGGTGGGAGGGGGAGAGGGGTAGTGGAGAAGGAGAGAAGTAAAAGACTGGGTGTGTTGGTGGAATAGAGAGCTATGTAGTGCAGGAATGGGAGCAGGGAAGGGGCTGGATGGGTGAGGACAATGACTAACGAAGGCTGATAGTGGTGTCTTTCTGTGCTGCAGGGAGAGTTCCCATCTGCATAGTTTAGAAAAGCTGGTGTTGGTACAAAGAATCCATACAGCACAGGCCATGAAGCAGTCATTGAAATGAAGAATGTTGTGTTGGGTGGTGTGCTCAGCAACAGGGTGATCCAGTTGTTTCTTGGCCACAGTTTCTTTGGTGGCCATTCATGTGGACAGACAGTCTGTTGGTAGTCATGGCCACATTTCCTTGTAAAAGTTTTTGTAATTGAACTTTTGGACTTCATTTCATGAGACTGTGATGTGACTGCTGTCAGGGTCATTTGACTATTACTTACAAAAAGAAGTAGGTTACTGCTTAAATGACAAGGCAGTACTCATCTGATCTCACTGCAGACTTACAGGCTGGTGCATTTGTAGTGTGTCGAAGTTTTTGGAATAATCCTGCTTTTATGTTCACACATGGAGTGTTGTAACTCACGAATAAGTTTGTGTACAAGAGGAAACCCATCAGTCAATTTAACTGGTATTATTTGCTCATTTGATTTAGCTGATCTGGCACCTGAACTGCCACTGACTAAGCAAGTGCAGTTATGGGTCCAGAATATACAACAGTTTCTCCACATTGTTACTCAATTTTTTCAGTGTGTGGCAGCAGTTCCACTTCAACTGCAGGAATACCACCACAGTTTCTGCATCAGGTATAGCCATTACAGTGTACCTTTGAGCTTCTTTTCCAGCAACTCACCCATCCCAACATTGCCACAGCCCAGGCATAGATGATGCAGCCTGGGCTCTGGCTCCTGCAGAGTCTGATGACATCTTGGATTCATGGCCTCACATAGCTGACACGCTTCCTCCAGGCCTCTGAATTTCCTATTGATTCTGGCCTCCTCCAGCTGCTCAAACTCCTACACTGCCTCCTTATTGGCAGTGTCTCCACCCGACTGAGCACCTCTTCAGGTTACAATAGCTCCACAGGTTCCAGTGGCACTGGTGCCCTGACTGCCGGCCCTCACACCACTGGCCCTCATGCCGCCAACCCTCACACCACCAGCCCACCTGATACCCTCCTCCTTTGGACCCTCTGCTGTGTTTCCTTTGCCCTCGACCCTTGTCCCCTTTGTGAACTCTTCCTCTGTATCTGATGGTGGTGTCTTTCTGTGCTCTTCCTATTCTGCTGAGCACAGCTTGTCACCTCCACACCATATGCCCTGCATTACACCCCCTTTCTGTCTGTTGCCAATTTTCAACCCACATTCTTGGTGACCTGCTTCCTCTCCCAGCCATCTTCCATTCCGATTGTGAGCCACACTCGCCTAATGCAATTGCATTCTTTTCTAATAGGTAACTTTACAGTATGCATCATGCCTTCTCCTCAATCCTGCATTGCACAGCACTGTCCTGGTCACTGCCACTGGATATCTTCGGCCATAGTTGTCTTCTGTGACCTCCGAGGCCTTTAACTGCCTGCAGAGTACTTTACCTCTTCTTTTTGGAGGCACCTTCCACTGGATTTCAGTTGTATTTCCCCAGCACTTCTGTTCTCTGATCTTGGAGTTCCACCACTGGCCTGGCCACACAATGTCACATCACAGTGCTGTAGTGCTTTGAGAATTTCAGGGTAACACTTGGCTCACTACCATCTCGAACACCCGATATTTTAATGACAAGGGTGAGAGAGCCGTTTTACTGTGCCACACATATCTGTGTGTGCAGGAGGGACAGCTGTCATGAGAAGCCACAAGCTGCATCAGATGAGCAGCCCTGACAAGTGGTGACCTCATATGCCTCGGAAGCCGTATGTCTGGTCCAAGGAGTAACCACGGGACACTCTTTGTCAGTGAAATAGCAGTGACTATTGGGAACAAATGAGACATGTTTTATCTAGAGACTCATATAGACTCTGTTGTTTGACTTGCTAGGAGCAAGAAATGTTTTAACAGGAATTATTAAAACCTAAAGAGAATGTAATGTTATATTTTAAATACTAATGTTTTTCTGACAGGGTTGATTTGTGAGAATTGGAAATGCATGTGAAACTTATGTGTTTGTTGTATTGTGAAGAAGAAAATACAACCAAGTTGATATGAAATTATCCAGAGAGTAAGAGATCATTTCCAAAGTAGAGAAGTAGTTCAGTATAATTCCCCAATCCAGTACAAAATCTTCGGAGAAGAAGCATTGTGGAGATCGACGCAGCCATCTACCCTGAGAAGAGTATCAGCTGCGCACAGTACATAAGTCAACCATGAAAGATGTGTGAGTCTTGCACACCAGTACCACACACTCTCCAGCCATCAGGAAAGTGCTAGAATGCGGTGACCCAAGTGACAGGACCTGAAGAAAGTGGGAATTTTTTTTGGAGAAAATTGAGATAAGAAAAAATAGAGAGTTGCCATAGCAACCCATGATAACAAGACGAAGAAGTTGGTACACAAGATTTGATCAAGAAGATTTGGTGTGGGGAGGAAACAATCCTCACACACACAGTAACCAGCTGTCGCTGACACAGGAACCAGCCAACGCTGACGCAGTAACCAGCCGATGCCGATGCAGTAACGAGTTGACGCTGACGCAGTCGCAGTAACACGCCATCGTTGCTGGTGGCTGTTTGAGTTGCCAACTTCATGTCCGCCAACATTGACACCGATGCCGCGACCAGCATTTGACGCTGTCGGCGCCTGTGCAGTTCACCGGTGCCATTTCTACATCTCACTGACGCAGCTTACAATCCTATGCTGGCTGAGCTCAAGATGATAACTATTTGAATGTAAACTAGGGTGGTCATTATTTGCAGAGGCGATTTTTTTAATGATCACAAGACTGCGGAAAGGCTAGGACTATGGAGAAGGAACAACAACCTACAGAAACTGTAGAACCAACCACGGCAATGACAGTGACTAAGGTCATGCCAGATTGGACTGAAGTAGCAAATTTAATTAAGGGACTAAGCCTGAAGTTAGTCTCAGTGAATACTCAGTTAAATACTAAGTTAGATGTACAGAGACAAGAACTAAGTGACAAAAATGCTTCATTGAGAGATGAACTGAGTGTGGATTTAAGCCTTAAGTTAGATTCGGTGAATATCCAATTAAATAGTAAATTAGATGCTCAGAGTGAAATTTTAAGTAATCAAAGTGAGACCCTGAATAGACAAGCAGCAAATATTGTTTTATTAAAGACTGAATTTGACTCTTTTAAATAATAAGGTAGAAAATCTGAAGTGGGATTTAAAGAGTGAACTCGCTAGTTCTTTGAATACTTTTGTTAATCAACTACTTTCTGAATTTAACCAAAAATAGGGTGAGCAAATTCAAAAGTTAACTAAAAAATTAGAATTTGACATTCAGGATAAATGTAGTAGTGTAGAAATGGGACTTGTTGAAAAATTAGGATCATTTCAAAGCATATGCAATGTTACCTTTGATTTTGTAAATCGGAGATTACACACACTGAAGGAGAATATTGAGAAACAAGATAAGCTAATTCCTTTTGTGCAGTCACAAATTGCAGGGGTCAACACTAGTGTAGATGACTTAGAACAAAATGTTAAAGAGAAACTAGCTTTCTCAGATACCTTAAGTATAAACAGTCAGGGAGAGCTAATAATAGATAGAGAAATTACCAAAAGTATAATCTCCAGAAACATCATGACTTGTTTTTTCCAAACCTAATGATACTAACAAGGTTATGAACGACTCATGAGAAGAATTCCAACTTATCCAGAACAGGTTAGAACACAGATTAAATTTACTACCTATTGTGTTTCCTAGTAAAGTGGTAATTGTTTTGTTGTGGGGAGATTTTCACATAAAATTTAAGGAGAAGTACTGGTTTGCACCTGCTCAAGTGAAGCTAAGCACAGATCCATGGGATCCGGGTGGAGTCACATGTCTTCCTCACATTCTGTGTTAAAGGGTGGAGTAATAACAGTCGGATCCCGAGTTGTGTTCGGTGTTACTTCCACATTAGTTTTCCTACACCAAATTCCGTTAAAATCTTTGACTATCCTGTAATCTATTTATAATGTCTTAAACTCTCCTATCATATCAGTATTCAAGTGACCGATTATGACTGCTTGGTTATGACTAATTTAAGGAGTCACAGTAAACAGTGACCTCTAAGCACGACGAGAAACTAACAGAATAACCTTCTACAAGAAGATATAATATGATGGTACTGTTTAAGAAGAATGATACCTAGATAACATAAAGTGAACAGGGTATTTCACGTGTGTATAAGATATAATGTGAAGTGACAAACTGGTAAAATAATTATTTGATTATAGTGTATAATTTTCTATTTCTATGGAGTATTTTACACCTTTTGGTGAGATATCATATGATTGGTGAGGATTTGTGTCGATTTTGAAACACACACACAAAAAAAACACACACACACACACACACACACACACACACACACACACACAAAAAAAAAAAAAAAAAAAAAAAAAAAAAAAAAAAAAAAAAAAAAAAAAAAAAAAAAAAAAAAAAAAAAACCTTACAGACAAGTCTGACTGATTCTTCACCATTTGCCATTCCATAGGAGTTGCTAAGATCTTTCTTCAGGTACTTCAAAGGTGAAAGTGAGAATGTCCATTCTGCAGGAGATGGAGATGTTTAACATCATACCTCCTCTGACTTCTCACTGAAGTACCGGCAAAGTGTGGATCCTGGGGAAGGGGGGGTGGGAAGGGTTTCCTGTCTTTGGGGCTATCTTCTTTCACTTCTTCAATCTGAGCAACCATTTCTACTTTGTTCTTTCTTACTTCTCATCTGTGTACAGGTCTATCTTTCCCTCTTTCAATACGCATACACTTCTATTGCTGAAGTCCTTACTTTCTGTGGTTTCCTATGACCTTCAACTTATTTCAAATAAGTAGATCAAAGAATCAGGCTGCATGAAAACACATTCACATACACACAAAATTATACTTAGATGCAAACATGAAAATTATGAATTAGAAACCTAAAAGCGATGGCAGAACCACCAAGAGATGTAAGGGAATATAGATATATGTAGATCTGAATCAATGCACATATTTCATTGTTGATATGTGATGATTATACATCATTATTTTTGTAGCTCTAAAATACATTTACATGTGCCATGCTAGTCCTTGGAGGAAAGTTGGTAAATACAGGTAGACATAGCATCTACTAGGTTTGTGCATGATCTCTATTTATATAGTAAAAGTGAGGAGTGAAAGAGGACTCTAGGATGTAAGATGATGTATTAGAAAGTGGAATATGGGTGTAAAGTAGATTGGTAATTTGACCAGAGGGTATTTAAGAATAGTATACATAAAGATGTATGCTAGGGTAATGAACCAGGAGGCCTACTCAAGAAGGATATGGAGGGCGCACTCAACATTTATTGGATGTGATAAAGGGCAGATAGGCAGGTCCAAGAGAAGCTGACCTATGCTGTGCAGACAGGGGCACCACAAAAGGGATCGAACTGTGCCTTAGATTAGGAAGTTAAAAGTGGCATACCTATCAAACTGAAGGATAAAGGGTACTCCTAGGATCATGCCATGTAAGATATAGGTGCTGTTCCTAAAGGGAAAAAAGGGCAGTATCATGACAGAAGTCACACGTATATAGAGATTATTCTGGTAAATTTGAATTCTCTATTTCACTAGCCTTGTCAGGTTTACAAATATCCAAGAAGGGAACACTTGTATTCTACCCAGAGTTCCTCTAGATTAAAGTATGTAATGAATAAGTATTACGGGAAGTAAGAACGAAATGGCAGAGTATTCATCAATCATATACATCTGTAATTTATGATTGGAAGAGGAATAGAAAACAGAGCTAACTCTCTACATGGATTGGAGGGTTCAGAGTTTGTAATTGTGGTAAAATATGCATGGTACTGTTAAAAGATAAAGAATTACCATCTTATGTAATATTAATGTATAGAATGAATATGTGAAAAATATCACGTGTTCGAGATAAGGGGAGGGATATGTAGAGCTTCAAGAATTTTGGGGTAAATTCGATGAAATCATCTGCCCTGAGAAGAAGATCAGCTGCGCACAATACGTAACTCAACTGCGAGAGATGTGTGTCTTGCACACCAGTACCACACAGTCTCCAGTTGTCAGGAAAACGCTAGAGTGCCCTTTCTTGACAATGAACTTGTATGGTTCTTGTTTGCCAGGTTCACTCATCAGAAATTATGGCTGAGCAGGTCTCTCTTTCTTTCCAGCCATCTTCATGTCACCAACCTTCAGCTTTGTTTCAGGTTCCAGTCACTGCTGCTGCCAGCACCCATTCTTGGATTTTCCACCTTGTTCTGTTTAGGAGATGCTTCTTCTTTCCCTTGGGATGTGCAGATCCTGAAAATGTGGCTGCCATCACCATCACAGTCACTGTCCCCCTCAAGATGGTTTTGCCATCTCCTCCATAGTGCACTGATCCATTGTGTAGAACTTTTCTGTTTTCTCATAATCTGGCTTTCCTAAATACACTTTAAATGATCTTAAGAATTCATCTTCATTTTGAAATCTTCATAAATGTTTGGAAATTCCTTTTCATATTTAACTCTCTTCAAAAATAAATCCTTGGATGTGCATGTACTTCAGCTTCCTTTCTCCTTTCTTCGAAACCTAAAGGTAATCTGAAGTAGAGCATATGATATTGCATTTTCTGATCCATTTATGTGGCAGATTTCTATACTGAACTGCAGACTAAATAATGACCATCTTCTTAACTATCCAAGATTCAATATTCAATTCATCAAGCAAGTTAACAATTTATGGTCTATAACAGTTTTGTGACCAAGTAAAAAAATATTAGAATTTTTGAGGACTTCATACAATACTTACAGTTTCCTTCTCCAAGTTGCTGTCTTTAATCAGCTGGAAAAGTTGTGATGTGATCCCATAAAAACTACTGTCAGTGGAAATATAGGAATGTTTGTTTACATCCAAATGGAATAACATTCTGTTTTCCTCAAATGATCCTTTGACCCTCTTAAAAGCTTCTTGACATTCATTTGTCCATTTGCATGAAATATTTCTCTTTAACAGTGCCTGCAGGTTTTGGTTACTTAACACTTGTTCAGGTTTTAATTTCCTATAAAACTCACATAATCAAATGAATGATTTAGGTTTCTTTCTGGTTGTTTGGTTTTGGAAACTTAACTGCTCTTATTTTCACAGGATCACCTCAAATTGTAGTACCAGGCACTGTATGTTCTAGACATTTTTCTTGTTAAGAAATCCAGCGTTTGATAATTTCAAAGTCATTCCTCCTTTTACTAAGGCTTGAAACAGTTCACATAGAATATGACAATGATCCTCCCAAGTTTTAGTAGTAATAACAGCTCATCCAAATAAGTAACAATCTTTGCCTTTAATTCCTTTCCCTCCACTCCTTCCATTGCCTTGATAAATACTGATACTGTTATATTTAATCCAAATGGAACCATCTTGTACTGGTAACAATTTCTGTTCTAGATAAATGATGTCTATTTCCTGCCTTCTTTTGCAAGGAAGCTTGCCAATATCCACAAGTTAAGTCTGCAAAATCTTATGCCTGTTTTCAGGGTGATTAGCTTTCAGTTGAACAATCTGGTTAAGTCTCCTGGCATCTAATACCAACCCAACATTTTTTATTTATTTTATTTTATTTATTTATCCATCCATAGACAATAAATATTGTATGGATGTTGTCCAAAAGTACATATAAATTTATTGAAAACAATCTGTGCAAAAGGAACATACTAAATTTTATATTAAGTAGTACAAAGAATAATACACACACAAATGTATGAAAAAATGTATGAAGAATAATACTTGGTCATACAAGACACAGCAATACAACTTTTTATACATGTATATTAACAGTATTGTAACTGCATAGTCTGTTTGCCCTAAGGCTTTACTTTTGTCTTCCCTAAACAGGAAGCCCTTGTATTCACTACAATAATTCAGTAAAGATTTTACCACACTCAACAGCTGTCCATCAGATTAAAAAAATTAACAGAAACTTTAGGGGATGAAAGGCAGTGTTTTCAGTTTTGCCTTAATATAAACATTTAAGAATTATTTATTGGCCTAAATAGTCATTTACTGAGTAAAAACACTGTTCAAGTAGAAATTCTTTAAATTCTACTTTAAATCTGTTTTCACACTCTAACTTTCTGATGTTGGCTGGCAGTATGTTGTAGAGTTGTACCAATATGGATCACATGCCTTTGTGTGTGTGTTCTTTTTGTTCGCTGAGTATGGAGTGCTGTGCTATTTCGAGTATTGTAGTTATGCAAGTCGGCATTTGTCTGAAAATCTGCAAGGTGGGCCATAACATATAAAACACATTTTTATATATATCAGAAAGGTATTGTTAGTACTTTAAGCTTGTTGAATAAGGGTTTGCATTGTGTCTGTGGATGACTGTGTGTTATTATTCGGATAGCCCTTTTCTGTAACAGAAAGATTTGTTTTAGACGGCAAGTGGTGGAACCTCAAAATATTATTCCATATGTTGCAAGAGACTGAAAATAGCCAAAATATGCCGTCCTGGTGCCCTCTGCAATAAAAACATTTGCAATAATTCTAAGAGCAAAATAAGCTGAGTTAAGTTTCTGCACAAGTTTCATTACATGATCATTAAAATTAAAATTTTCGTCTACATGAATTCCAGCAATTTTGTTGATGCCACTCTGTCTATCTATCAAGATTTACATTTTGACATATTTTCCCAAACTACATATAATTTTTTTCATTTGCATTTAATGTCAAACAGTTTGCACTGAACCAAGTGTGGACATTCTTTATTACTTGATCAGTAGTTGTTTGCAGCATTTACTTTGGTGCACCTATAGTCACACAAGTGTCATCTGCAAATAGTATGGCCTTTGCTGCTCCATCTGAGATGTGAAAGTCATTTACGAAGACAAGGAACAGTAAGGCACCTAGAATACTGCCTTGCGGCACTCCTATTTCCACTCCCCCCCCCCCCCCCCCCCCCCACAATACCACTTTTTCCCTGTCCCATGAATATCTAATACTTTCAGTTTTTCTATAAGAATGTCAAATGCTTTGGAGGGATCTAAATTTATTGCTATTATGCTGTTGTCTTTTTCTAGATTTTTGATTATTTGTTCAGTGTAGCACATTAGTGCTGTTTCTGTATTTTTAGCTTCCTGGAAGCCATATTGATTTCTGTTTAGCAACTTACAGTCATTTAGATATTTGTTGATTCTGTGCCTCATTAATTTTTCTATTATTTTGGAAAATGATGGAAGGAGGGATATTGGCCAATAGTTTTCTACCTTACACTTGTCGCCATTGTTGAATAATGGCTTCACTTTTGACATTTTCATGCTTTCTGGAAACACTCCTTCACTAAATGATAAATTGGCTGTGTTTGCCAAGGGCCTTGCAATTTGTGCAGCTACCATTGTTATGATATAAACAGGCACCTCATCTATTCCTGCTGACATTTTAGGTTTCAAGCTTTTTATTACTTTGAACACTTCATGTTCAGCTATTTGATCTATCCTCATGCTACAAACATCTTTCGTAAATTCAGGTTTTTCTTGGTTTGTAAATTTTGAGCTTAATGAAGTTGTTGCATTTATGAAATAATTGTTGATGTAATTTGGCAAATCTTGTTTTTTAATACTGACATTTTCTATGTTTTTGAGAATGATATCCTTGTCTTCACATCTCTTTCCTGTTTCAGTCTTCATAATACCCCACATGGCTTTTGAATTGTTATCAGACAGTCTTATTAAGTTTCCATTACTCATAAATTTTGCCATGGCAATTACTTTTTGATAAACCCTCTTGTAATTGTTAACATATACTATGAACTGTGGATCTGTAGATGTCTTCAATTTAGAATTTAGTCTCTTTAGAATTCCACAACAAGTTTTGATGCCAACTGTGATTCAAGAACTTGGCCTTGTATTGTGATGTGATATGATTATTTACAGCTTCTTTGGAAAGCACATTTCAAAATATCCCATGAAAATTGAAGAAAAAGTGTTATATGCATCATTCATATTTGTTAGAGACAGCAGTTCTGCACAAGACTCACTAGTTAAGATATTTAAAAATTCTACACAGTTTTCAGTGGAAAATTTTCTTTGATACATGAAGTACACTTTTTTCTCTTGCAGTGACATTGAAGGAATTTTGAGGACAAGAGCATTATGGTCTGATAATCCCAAATCAATATTTGTTACTTTTCCATCCTTCTTTGGCACAATGACAATAGGATCACTACAGGGACTCAGCCTCTTTCTATAATATTCCAATCTAACATCCTCTACAGTTCCTCCCCAGTTGCCTTTTGGCTGTATAATGAAACAGTACCAGGTTTCTTAGAAAATACTTACCAATATTTCCTCATGATATTCTTGTTCCTCATTAATACTTTTAACTTCTGAAACTTTGTTCCCAATTTCACTTTGTTTCTTGATCCCCAATATCATACTCCTCAAGACCAATCTGCTCAAAATTCCACTGTATATCTTCACCAGCATAATTTAATTTTAATTTTCTCTTACAATACACTTGCCAATCTCTTTTCTGATAAACTCTACACACTCATTTTATTTAAAATATTACTACCACCACTGCACATTGCAGAGATACCCCATTGACAAACATTCTTAAACCTGACTTTATGACATTCTCTTCTTGTCTAATTTCTCTTACATCTTTTCAACAATCAATTTCCTTTTCATACATTCACTAGTTTGCTCCTCCAATCAATTCCTTTAATTTACCCAGTTGTTCTTCTACCTTCTCCACATTCCCATGGATTTCTTGAAAGCTTGCCTTAATTCCAGTTTCATCTTCTTTAATTTATTTTGCCTCTTGTATTTCCTTCCTTAGTTAAAAGATTTCTACCAATCTCTTCCTTAAAGTTTGTAACATCTTCTTTCATTTATTCTTTCAAATTTTTAGTGAATAAATCCTGTGAACATAGCTTCATCTATTTTCTCCACTATTTCCTTACCAACATTGTCTATCTTTTTACTGCCTGTCTTCTTAATGATGCTTTCATTTCTGATCACTAGCTGTTGCATTTCCTTGTGAAGCACCTCCTGCAGCAATTGCATCATAAATACTATTCCCTCTGTAAATTGCTCCCCACTTCTAGGTTCAGCTTTACCCACTTGTCTTCAGGGTTTCACTGCTTCTCTATTTTAATATTTCTTTCCCTCTACATACCTGATTCTTAACCTTTCTTCTTAATCTCCTGTGCCTTCATCTTCAGATTTTCTTTTAATTTTGCCTTTCCTGAATGCTCTACATCCTTTTTATTACAATCTCCACTTTTTTATATTCTCCATGTCTTGTATTTTATCCATTCATCACAATTATCACCACTTAAATAATTATCCTCCACCTGACAGTTAACTTATTTCTCTGTATTGTCACCATTCTGCTCTGTACTGACACAACTACATTATTCCAATGTCAGGTTCAGGTCATGGATTCACAATTACAACACTCCTAATCCTAAGGAGGGGTCCCAACTTAATGGTAAGTGAGTGATGATAAAAGAATTCAGTCACACTACACAATACTCCAAACCAAAAAAAACACTTCTGCCAATCCGAAATGAACAAATATTTGTACAGTTGCTAAGTAATAACACAGAAAAATACAGAAAATAACATTAATTCAATAAAAATTAAGTTCAAAACTTCACTAAATTTACTCACAATAATGTATGCAAATACAATGAATAATTAACACCTCACAACTGCCAATAATCTTCCTTTGTTCATGTATGTTTTACTTTTGTAGTTACCATTTCTTTGGGGAACAGCTAAGTTAAATAAGTTATTTGTTACTTACAGTAAACTGCTGGTTAATAACTTCCAAATTTCAACAATTACAAAACACAAGTTATCATCATTATTCAGTAAATTTAATCAGAAATGAATAGGTTTCTGAAATAATTAAATTGCCATAAGAACATTTTCATGGTTAATTTGACAAAGACCATATTTTTCTTTAGGAGCATCAATCACAAGCTGCCTGATGGTCATAGCAATAAATTTCATTGCCCAATTTTGTGATTTCACATCTGTAATTATAGTTACAGCATTTAAGATTCAAAAGCTAGTTGTACATCAAGTACACTTCTTTCACTAAACAAAACAAATAGCCACACATGAAACCAAATTATGAAAAATACATTAAATCGCATTCTGATTCTGCAAAGACCTCTCATTCCAGTTCCAATCACCCACTCCACTTCTTACTCTCTCCCTTGACATCCCAATATCCCTATTGGCCTCTCAATACTCACCAGTCAGTCACTTTTGTTTGGCGTCTGGTGCTGACAGCCAGTAACAGGAATCAACTGTGCAATGTACGAATGTCTTATTCCATTTCAAAGTCTTGGCCACAGTGTATACAGAAAATGACTTACAAAGACTTGTATTTGCATGCTTTCAGCCACCACCATCTGGCCCAAAAATGCACTGCTCTGTGGACTTTGGGTCATCAAACAGTAGCTGTCCTTGTCGGCAAAAATTTGCCACAAGAACTCCACCACCCACAGCAACTCTACCACGACAATGATACAAACACACTGCCTTATACAGTCAAGGTTTGACACCAATCACATAACGTGCAGTATCATGGTTGTATAAGGAAGAAACCAGTGATGACACAGCTGACCAGAGTTCAGCCAGAAGCTCCTGCCCATATAACCAATTAACACAGCTGGGACCCCAAGACAATTTTACTCAGGATTATTTTGCTTTTCTTGCAATGCTATGATTACAAAGTCCAAACATTTTGAAACTTACCTTGTTTACATATCCATCTGAAATACTGCGCCAGTGAATATATATGACACCATCTCTCTGAAACAAAATTAGTAACAACTTAACAGAAAAATAATCTGCCGTTAATTGTCATATTATTTTACGTTTTTCTACATACTGTCTTTTTCACACTATTTTGGAGTATAGCAAGCTAATCCTAGCAGCAGTGTGATGCCAATGAGTCTTTCATTTCAATAAAAATGAGTGTGAATAGCCACACAGCTGTGGCTTTTAGTTGTTACCAATCCTTTCATTTTAACAAAAATAAATATAGATGGCCACTGATCATACACCTACATCCATACTCCGCAAGGCACCTCACTGTGTGTGCAGCAGACTGCTTCGTGTGCCAGTGTGACTTGCCTCTTTTCCTGTTTTAGTCGCAAACATTTCACTGTGAGAATGATTGCTGGTAAGGCTCTGTATGGGCTTGAATCTCTCTGATTTTATCTTCACAGTCTTTTTATGACATATACATAGGAGGAAGTAATATACTGGTTGACTCTTCCAGGAATGCATGCTCTCAGAGCTTTAACAGTAAGCCACACCATCATGTGGAAAGCCTCTCTTGCAGCATCTGCCGACAGAGTTAGCGGAGCATCTCTGTGATACTTTCACACTTACTAAATGAACCTGTAACAAAATGTGCTGCTCTTATTTGTATCTTCTCTGTTTCCTCTATCAATTACACACGATGAGAAATGAAGCATCATGTAATAAAGACACAAACAAAGTACAACAGACAACAGAGAATTAATATACAAAGAACTTTGAAGTAACCCATCTCTCAGCAGACTAGAAAATAAAGACATTTTACAAACATCCCTAAGAACGGTAATACATTTGGAATATCAAGAAGGGGATAAAACATGTATCCCAGCTACCAAACAAATTGATAGAATGATACTCCAAATGGCAAATCTCCTTACAGACCACAAGATCTTAATCAAACTCCTGGGACAGGCATATGCTCAATAATGGTGAAGGAATGGACTGGAAATGAATTTATAAGGATTTTTTAAGGGCACACGTGGATGTTTACTATGACCCTAAAGAGGAAGGATATGAAAGCTATACCTATTCAAAATATCCACCAACAAAATGAAACTTATGCACTTAAACTACATGAGAAAGACCTTAGTGGGAACATAGCTAATTAAACTAACAGAGGACAAAGCAGCTGATATAATTTGCCAACGAGAACCATACGTGCGCAATGGGAAAATACCTGGCACTCTGAGACAATACACTGTAACAACAGGTTCCACACATGCAAAGGCAACAATTGTGCTGGGAAAAAAAACATACAGATAACAGTTGCACAAATTACTCAGCTGAACACCAAACACAAAGTAACAATAGAAATTACACTGCTCAGGGAAGATAATCTCTTCCAGGTATGCTCAATACTCATTTGAAATAGAACCACTCACAAATAAAATATGGGAGATAACACAGTTCACGAGAGGCAGACACCTACTGATAGACACCAATATCAATGCACACTCAGCCCTCTGGCATGCTGACAGAATGGACACTAGAGGACAGGACACTTTAAACACCATAAATTACTGCAAACTTCTCATACTGAATAAAGCAGAACAGCCACCAACCTTCTGTGGATATGCAGATGGAACCATTAACACTGAAATTATTTTTGTAAATGAAAACTCAGTCACACACATTGTCCTAGAAAAAGTCACATGTAGTGATCACAATGTAATAGTCACAAACACATCAACGACTACCAACATGGACACACATACAACACAGCACCCATGGTTGCTGCTGCATAGGGCAAACTGACAGACTGAGTGACGAGATCAATAACTCACCCCTCTATTCTGTGCATGGTAGTATTGCTTACACATTGACAAATATACTACAAAAAGCCCAATCAGCTGCAGTAGCAAACAAAAAATGTAAGCAGGGAATGCCATGGTCCACAATGCTGAGAATACTCCAGAAAGACTCATGAGACAAAAATTACTATCAAAGATCAAAAACAGCATAAGAATGGGAAATAAGTCTTCAAATCCATCACAATGCTAAAGACACCAAACTTAACAAGACAAGACAGGACCACTGGGACAACTATGTGTGGAGTCAGTTAGAAAATAATATGCAGAGAGAACTATACAAACTGCAGACTCACAAAATCAAATCACCATTTCTACTATCCACACTGAGACAACAAGATGGCTCCACTACCTGATACTGGAGAAGTTCTGCAGGATACCTTGTACAAAACCTTCTCCCAGACAATGACCCAATTCAGGATCAAAAACAATATGGCAATCTCCACCAACTAATCGGAACTAAACTACTGACCAAGTAGTCAGTCCCTTTGGAGGTTTCCCTGGCAGTTAACAAACTCAAATACAAAAAAGCCCCAGGCCCCAATGGAATTCACCTAGGAACTTTCAGGAATACAACACAGCAGATCATACCATTTCTGACTGAATTACTGAATGATGCCTTACAACAATGCAAGATACACACAACATGTAAATCTGCAAATGTAGTAATCATCAAGAAAACTGAGGACAGAGACATGATGAATCTGAAGACATATAGACCAATATGCTTGATAAACAGCTTGGTCAAGGTCCACAAGAGACTGCTGTGCGACAGATGTCAGTCACACAGACAGCCCTTCAGCTTTAGTCCCCATCAGTTTGCATTTATACCATAGAAATCTATATAAGATGCCATTAACAATGCACTGCAGACAATACAAATAACACAAGGCAAATATGAAGTGTGAGCCTAATTGATACAGCCAGTGCCTTTGATAACGCCTGGTGGCCTGCACTATTTGCAAGACTTCTGGAAACACAGATACCCACATCGTTATATTACAGTCTCCTAGACTACTGCAAAAATAGAGTTGCAGAATGGTGTGCAGGCCATCAGAGTATCATCAAAAGAATAACAGAGGGCTGCCCACAGGGGTCTTCATGCAGTTCTGTATTCTGGGACACTGCTATACAACCTCTTTTAAACACTTTTGATGAGGACAACAGCATGACAGGGGTAATTGCGTACACAGACCACATAATGGTGATTACATTGGCCAGCTCAAGAGAATTTCTGAACCAATGGCAATACAGATACTGAAAAAAGTAAATAACTGGTGCAACAACAACAACAAATTTCAAATAGCAGTCAAACAACTGCCTGCATACTGCTGAAGGGGGCATTACAAAGAAATCCAACAATCAGACTTGACTATACCACCATAAAACAAAAATTTATGACAAGATATCTCAGAATATTTTGATGGAGAACTCTCATTCAAAGAACATGCAAAACTCATGACTGACAAAGTGACGAAATTGATGCATAAACTAGCCAGACTCAATGCTGCACAGTTTAGTCTACCACTACATATGATACGAACCTATCATATTGCCTTGTTTGATTCCATTCTGAGCTTTGCAGCCAGTGCATGGGCCCACCATTTCTGTCACACAAAACAACAGTACAATACAGACAGAGAAGCTCCTTTTTAGAATATCAGGTGCATTTTGGACAATATCTATAAAGGCATTATACATTGTCCTGGGTGTACCCAATAGACATTACCATATGTTTCAGAGTTGCAGGATGCTGGACGAAAAAGGGATCACAGGACAAAGTACACAAAATTACAGGCCAACAAATAATGGACAAGAAACAACTTAATTAATGGCAAAATGACATTTGGCATACTGAATGGAATACAACAGACAAAGGCCGCAGAGTACACACACTCTTCCCAAACATCTACGAATGAATGAGCATCAAATATATAGATCTGACAAGTGGTATGGTCCACTTTCTCATAGAGCATGGACCTTACCCACAGCACCTCTATCTGTTATAACCTTTAATCACTAATAAATTGCGTGGATATACAAACGTAGAAACAATAGCTGGTTACATGCTACCAATTCCGTATCAGTCATTCGACTGCCATGCCGTGACATACGGCCGGCGCCGTTCATAGCTAGGTGGCGCTCCCGCACTCAGCCGAGTTGCGGAGCGCCTCTATCGCCGTTTGCATGTACTGACGTGGCGGCACTCTTAAATGTCGTGGCACTGTCACAACACTTTTCCCCCCTTGAAGAAAAAAAAAAAAACACTCACTTCCTGGGAGACACGGACAGCGTGGAGACATCCATGGCCTCTTGGGAGGCCCCGAGAAGATCCCACGGAGAAACACGAGAGTACGGTTGAAAATGTCCAGGACAGAAGCCCGTGCGTGGAACGTGTCTCCTGGACGAGATGATGGGTGAAAACTCCGGAGCAGCATCCATAAGTGTCATGGACCTGGGGGTGTGCTCCAGCAAGATGGGTCCCGGAAAAGGCGGCGTCGCGACTGGGGCCGGTTCCAGCGTACTCGGAAGCGGTAGCGACGTCGGCTGCAGCAACACGGGAGATCGGCAGCAACAGGACTGGCTTCTCGGGCTGGTGGAGGTGAAGGAAGGGGCGGTGGCACCGGTGTGGCCACCACTCGTGGGCACATCTGGTCATAATGGCGAACAACCATGCCGTCGTCCATACGTATTTCACAAAGCCGGTGGCCGCGAAGAGCCTTGACCACCCCTGGAATCCATTTAGGGCAAGATCCATACCCTCGTGCCCACATGTTGGCGCCCACCGAGTATTTTCCCGCACAAGGTGACACAGTACAAGGCCTGACAGGGTAAAGCAGGTGCAGTAGAGTGCACGGTTGGCGGCCATGCAAGAGTTCAGCAGGGCTGCGATCACCCAGAGGCGTGAAGCGATAAGAACTCAGAAAATGCAACAGAGCGTCATCTGTGGAAAAATTACTAAGGAATTTTTTCATCTGGCTTTTGAAAGCGCAGACAAGGCGCTCGACCTCCCCATTCGATTGTGGATGGAAGGGCGGTGCTGTAACATGATGAATCCCGTGTCCAGTACAAAAATCATGGAAGGCCTGTGAAGAGAACTGAGGGCCATTGTCCGTGACGATCGTCAATGGAAGACTTTCTAGGGCAAAGATTTTGGACAAAGCCAGCGTCGTTGCCGCAGTGGTGGGCGGCAGACATCGAACAACAAATGGAAACTTTGAGAAGGCGTCAATCAACAGCAGCCAATAAGTGCCGAGGAAGGGGCCGGCAAAGTCAGCGTGCACCCGTTCTCATGGCTGCGCCGGGTCAGGTCACGGAGAGGGCATTGTACGGGGTGCAGCCAGTTGTTGAGAACACTGACCACACGCAGCGACCATGTGAGCAATGTCCGAATCAATACCGGGCCAATAAACGTGCCTGCGGGCCAGGGACTTAGTCCGAGAAATCCCCCAATGGCCTTCATGCAACAGTTTGAGAACATCTCTGCGAAGAGAGGCTGGCACCATGACCGGTGGAGATGCGCCATCCGTGGCCAGAAGAACAACCATCACGAACAGACAGACAAAGGCGCAAGGCATGGTAGTTGCGAAGGGGATCCGATGCCCGGCCCTCGGTCCTGTCCGGCCAACCCCGTTGAATAAAACCGATTACTTGACGCAGGACCGGGTCCCGCGCAGTAGCCGACGCGACCTGTGACCCTGTAAGCGGAAAACCCTCGACCGCATGACGTCCTGCCTCATCAATGTGGAAACAGAGTAGTTCATCTTGATCGAAAACCGGGTCGGGGCCCATCGGCAAATGCAACAATGCGTCAGCGTTTGCGTGCTGGGCCGTGGGGCGATAGTGAATCTCATAGTGAAAACGAGACAAGTATAAGGCCCAACGTTGCAGGCGGTGAGCTGCCTTATTCGGAAGCAATGCCGATGGGCTGAACAGAGAGACCAGTGGCTTGTGGTTGGTGATGAGGTGAAACTTAGTACTATATAAAAAAACGCTGAACTTTTTTAGAGCATAAATGATAGCGAGCACCTCCTTTTCGATTTGAGAATAATGCCGTTGCACATCGTTGAGGGTCTTGGAAGCATAAGCGATGGGTCGTTCCAACCCATCCTCATACCGATGGGCGAGAACAGCCCCTAGGCCATACTGGGACGCGTCAGCCGCCAGAACCAAGTGCTGACCCGGACGGAATGTGGCAAGACAAGGCGCCGACTGCAAATGAGCCTTCAGGCAGACAAAAGCCTGCTCACACTTGTCAGACCAACAGAAAGGAACGTTGTTGCGTAACAGCTGATGCAGAGGATGAGCTACTGCCACCGCGGATGGAATGAATTTGTGATAATAAGCAATCTTGCCTAGAAACGCCTGAAGTTCTTTTACCGTAGACGGCCGGGGTAGAGCGGTAATGGCCGCAACATGCTGACGTAGAGGACATATACCCTCACGGGACAAGTGGAAACCAAGGTACACGATGGAGGGTTGGAAGAACTGTGACTTGTCCAGATTGCACTTCAACCCAGCCGAATGCAGAACCCGAAACAGTGAACGCAAATTGCGAAGGTGCTCCTCAGTGGAGGCCCCCGTGACAACAATGTCATCCAGGTAGTTGATGCAGCTGGGAACGGATGCCGTGAGCTGTTCCAAAAACCGCTGAAAAATGGCCGGCGTGCTAGCAACGGCAAACGGTAACCGCTGGTACTGATACAACCCACAAGGAGTGTTGATGACGAGAAATTCCTTGGAAGACGCATCCAATGGCAACTGATGGTATGCCTCTGATAAGTCAAGTTTGGAAAAGAACTGGCCCCCAGTGAGCTTGGTAAATAACTCCTCAGGACGGGGAAGAGGATAAGTGTCAATGAGGCTCTGAGCGTTGAAAGTGGCTTTAAAATCACCACACAATCGCAGACTCCCGTTTGGTTTAGAAATCACCATGACTGGCGATGCCCATTCGCTGGAGGTAACAGGAAGGAGAATCCCTGAAGCTGTTAACCTGTCTATCTCAGCCTTGACAGGTGCACGCAACGCCACCGGAATAGGGCGTGCCTGGAAAACTTAGGGCGAGCTATAGGTTTAAGAGTAATGTGGGCTTCAAAATCCTTGGCACGACCCAGACCAGCAGAGAACACGGACGAGAATTCAGAACACAATCCATCCAGCTGTTGATACGGAATATCCTCAGATATGAGGTGCACATCATCATCAATGGAGAACCCGAACAACTGGAAAGCATCATAACCGAACAGGTTTTCAGTGCCAGCATGATCCACCACATAAAACATGAAGGGCCTAACAACAGACTTGTAGGCAGTGGAAGCATCAAACTGGCCAACGATAGGAATTTTCTGTTTATTATAAGTTCTCAGATTTCGCGTAACTGGAGACAAGGGAGGGGAACCCAACTCCAAATACGTGCGAGAATTAATGAGAGTTACTGCAGAGCCAGTGTCCACTTTCATGCGAATGTCTTTATCCAGAACACGAACAGTAACAAACAACTTATTTGTCTGAGAAAGCACACATTTAACATCCATGTCCAATGCCTCGTCCTCGTCGACAGGAACTTTAGGGGACTGACACACAGAAGCAATGTGGCCTTTTTTCCTACATGAATCACACGTGGCCCAACGTTTTGGACACGCAGCCCTGTCATGTTGTACGAAACAACGTGGACAAGAAGGAAGTGCGGAACGAACCTGCTTCTGTGGTTGCTGTTTTCGCTGCGAGCATGGCGGCCTAATGCGACGTTGTTGATGCAAGTGAACCGCCACCACATCATTGGTCCCCTTGGAAACAGGCAAATTGTCCGTGTCGAAAGTGGTCTGTATAGTGCCTACATCACACCACGCATCTATTTGCTCACCAGCTTAGAACTTCTGACAACGACGGGTTTGGCAGTTGTAAGGCACGTTGCCGAACTTCTTTATCAGGAGCAAGCCATAGAATAGCATTGAATCAGCAGAAGACTCATGATGAGTGTCCGTGACAAACTGACATTTCTTACTCAGACCGTGTAGTTCCACCGCCCAAGCCCGGTAAGATTGATGGGGCTCTTTACGACACTGGTAGAACGCCACACGGGTGGCAACGACGTGGGTGTTTTTTCGGTAATAGTTAGACAATAAGTCACACATTTCCTGGAAGGACAGAGAGGCAGGTTCCCACAGTGGGGCTAACTGAGATAGCAGCTGATAGATCCGTGGGGAAATCCAAGATAGAAATAACGACTTACACATAGGAGCATCGACAACGCCGAAAGCCAAGAAGTGTTGCCGCAAACGCTTCTCATAATCCTCCCAGTCTTCAGCGGCCTCATCGTAACGAGGGAACGGAGGCAGAGAAGAGGAAGACAGACGATGAGTAAGCGACGTCGACAACGCCTGAATAGCAGCTGTCAGCTGTGTTTGCTGTTCAATGAGCGCTTGCAGAAGCTTTTCCATGTCTGCCCCGACACGAACACACAAATACACAACGCAGGAACAAAAATATCTGACCTCGTCGCCAAAAAGTGTTATAACCTTTAATCACTAATAAATTGCGTGGATATACAAACGTAGGAACAATAGCTGGTTACGTGCTACCAATTCCGTATCGGTCATTCGACTGCCGTGCCGTGACATACGGCCGGCGCCGTTCGTAGCTAGGTGCCGCTCCCATGCTCAGCCGAGTTGCGGAGCGCCTCTATCGCCGTTTGCGCGTACTGACTTGGCGGCACTCTTAAATGTCGTGGCACTGTCACAACACTATCATGTTGGACTAAAAGACACAGAGATATGCACATATGGAGAAATTGGCACAGTGGAACACACACATTATATTGTAACATGTTTGGACACGTATGACCACAACAGCATGACAATGACATATGACAAAAGATATGACAGCTGGATGATTGGTTAGAACAAACACCATCACAGACAAAATTTCACAAGCAATCCGCACAGTATAGAGACAGGAATGACCATACATGACATGGGACATAGGAAATCACCCTACAAGACAACACAACACATGAAACGATCCCAATGACAAAACAACCATTGACTCAGATGCATCAATAAACTCAGAACAAGACAATATGAATATGCAAAACAATATAAAAGTAAATAATAAAACAATTAAAAACAAAAAGTATAAATAGAACATTAGCCAAAATTTCCTGGGGACGTGAGGCTCAATGAACTACCAAGACTCTTCTCCCACAAAAAAGGCCATGCCATTGCCAATTTTTAATCAAGAATGTCATACCATGTTAAAATGCTGTCTAAGCTGTATTTTTACCATGATAGGCCATTTTCAATAACGTGTTACTAATAACACATTGTTGTTGTTGTGGTCTTCAGTCCAGAGACTGGTTTGATACAGGTCTCCATGCTACTCTATCCTGTGAAAGCTTCTTCATCTCCCAGTACCTACTGCAACCTACATCCTTCTGAATCTGTTTAGTGTATTCATCTCTTGGTCTCCCTCTATGATTTTTACGCTCCACGCTGCTCTCCAATACTAAATTGGTGATCCCTTGATGCTTCAGAACATGTCCTACCAACCGATCCCTTCTTCTCATCAAGTTGTGCCACAAATTTCTCTTCTCTCCAATTCTATTCAATACCTCCTCATTAGTTATGTGATCGACCCATCTAATCTTCAGCATTTGTCTCTAGCACCACATTTCAAAAGCTTCTATTCTCTTCTCATCTGAACTATTTATCGTCTATGTTTCACTTCCGTACCTGGCTACACTCCATACAAATACTTTCAGAAAAGACTTCTTGACAGTTAAATCTACATTAGATGTTCACAAATTTCTTTTCTTCACAAACGCTTTCCATGCCATAGCGAGTCTACATTTTGTATCCTCTCTACTTTGACCAAAATCAGTTATTTTATTTATTTTCCTCCCCAAATATCAAAACTCATTTACTACTTTAATTGTCTCATTTCCTAATCTAATTTCCTCAGCATCATCTGATTCAATTTGATTACATTCCATTATCCTTGTTTTGCTTTTGCTGATGTTCATCTCATATCCTTCTTTCAGAACACCATCCATTCCATTCAACTGCTCTTCCAAGTCCTTTGCTGTCTCTGACAGAATTACAACGTCATCTGCAAATCTCAAAATTTTTATTTCCTCTCCATTGATTTTAATTCCTACTCCAAATTTTTCTTTTGTTTCCTTTACTGGTTGCTCATTATACAGATCGAATAACATCAGGGATAGGCTACAACCCTTTCTTACTCCCTTCTCAACCACTGCTTCCCTTTTGTGCTCCTCAACTCTTATAACAGCCATCTGGTTTCTGTACAATTTGTAAATAGCCTTTTCCTCCCAGTATTTTATTCCTGTCATCTTCAGAATTTGAAAGAGAGTATTCCAGTCAACATTGCCAGAAGCTTTCTCTAAGTTTACAAATGCTATAAATGTACGTTTGCCTTTCCTTAATCTATCTTCAAAGATAAGTCGTAGGGTCAGTGTTCCAACTTTTCTACAGAATCCAAACTGATCTTCCCCGAGGTTGGATTCTACCAGTTTTTCCATTCGTCTGTAAAGAATTTGTGTTAGTATTTTGCAGCCATGACTTATTGAACTGAGAGTTAGGTAATTTTCACACCTGTAATCACCTGCTTGCTTTGGGATTAGATTTACTATACTCTTCTTGAAGTCTGACGGTATTTTGCCTGTCTCTTACATCTTACTCACCAGATGGTAGTTTTGTCATGGCTGGCTTGCCCAACAATATCAATAGCTCTAACGGAATGTTGTCTACACCTAGGGTCTAGTTTTGACTTAAGTCTTCCAGTGCTTCGTCAAATTCTTCACTTAGTATCATACCTCTCTTCTCATCTTCCTCTATGTCCTCTTCCATTTTTGTAACATTGCCCTCAAGTGCATTTCCTTTGTGTAGACCCTTATATATTCCTTCCACCTTTCTGCTTTTCCTTCTTTAATTAGAATTGGTTTTCCATCAGAGCTCTTGACATTCATCCAGGTGGTTGTTTTTTCTCCAAAGGTCTCTAATTTTCCTGAAGGCAGTATCTCTCTTACCCCTACTGATATATGCTCCACATCCTTACATTTCTCCTCTAGCCATCCCTGCTTAGCCATTTTGCACTTCCTGTTGATCTCATTTTTGAGATTTTTGTACTCCTTTTTGCCTGCTTCATTTACTGCATTTTTATATTTTCTCCTTTCATCAGTTAAATTCAACATATCTTCTGTTACCCAAGGATTTCTACTACCACTTGTCTTTTTACCTACTTGATCCTCTGCTGCCTTCACTATTTCAGCTCTCAAAGCTACCCATTCTTCTTCTACTGTATTTCTTTCCCCTGTTCTTGTCAATCTTTCCCTAATGCTCTCTCTGATTCTCTCTACCACCTATGGTTCTTTCAGTTTGTCCAGGTCCCATCTCCTTAGATTCCAACCTTTTTGTAGTTTCATCAGTTTTAGTCTACAGTTCATAAACAATAAATTGCAATCAGAGTCCATGTCTGCCCCTGGAAATGTCTTACAATTTAAAACTTGATTCCTAAATCTCTGTCTTACCATTCATTATATAACCTATCTGAAACTGTCTGGTGTCCCCAGTCCTCTTCCATGTGTGCAACCTTCTTTCATGATTCTTAAGCCAAGTGTTAGCTACGATTCAGTTATGCTATGGGCAAAATTATATGAAGCAGGTTACTCTTTTGTTCCTTTCCCCCATTGATGATATACCTTGTGAAATTGTAAGAAAAGTCCTATATCAAAACTCACATGTACACACTGGTAATGTTGAAAGAAAACCTTTTCACAGATGTGCTACCTCAAGAGAGTATTAATGACTTTAAGTACTATGTGCTTGGCTAACACAAGGATCCCAACTGTGTAATGTTCTTCCATTTACATTATTGTATATTGTACTGAAATTTTGTCTTCTGAATTTATTGAGTTGTGTTTAAAATATGCAGTACCTAAAAGTGTCATGAATAGTGTATGAAAAATTCAAATTTAAATCTTACTTAAATTTTATTGCAAGAATTAGAAGCATATTGAGAAAATGGGTACACTGCTACTCAACAAACATATATAATTTTGCTTGTATTAACCACAATTGATTTCAGGAACACTTCTTAATCTTTGTAAGATACACTAATGTTCTTCTACAATTTTGTCTGTACTTAACTTATGTAGGTCTACTTAAAACTTAAAATTCCAAAGGGCCTATTTTCAAACTATGTATGTACACATTTAAAGTAAGCAATTTTACAATTCTGAAGCAAATGTTAATATATAAGAAGACTTTAATTATTAACATTTGAGAAGATCTTAACCAAATCCTAATTTTGAGTATAATTTGTCTTGAGCACACAATTAATCAATATATGTACTGACAGATAAAAAATAGGAATGAAATCCAAATTGTTCTATCTAGTGATTCATACTTTCTTAAAGTTTCAATTCCACTTTTTGAAGAATGTACTAATCATCTGACAGTAACACAATGACTTTGACCTTTTTATCCTTTGATTAGCATTAATAATATATCCATCACTTTCTTATATAATGCAACATTTTGCAAAATCTATGTGCCAAATTGAAGGGAGCTGTACC
The DNA here is from genome assembly GCF_021461385.2 of Schistocerca piceifrons. Taxonomy (NCBI): domain Eukaryota; kingdom Metazoa; phylum Arthropoda; class Insecta; order Orthoptera; family Acrididae; genus Schistocerca; species Schistocerca piceifrons. The sequence goes on from NC_060138.1 coordinate 1,238,415,028, forward strand.
TCTCCAATTACAAAATTTTATTTCTCATCTGAGGAATCTGATCTCAGAATCCCTTTTCTATCTCATTTATGGGTAAAATCCCTACCTGTCAGTCACTTATAGGACTAAAATGATAAAACATTGAAAATGTAATAAGGACAATCTGGGTTCTGTAGCTGAAAGGGATACTACTGTTGTAGTGCAAAACTTTATGCCTGGGAATGTGAACCTGAAGAGGATTCCCCATCCAAACCCTATGAATCAAGAAAGAGAGGATGAAAGAAGACTTCTGACACCAGGGAAGGTCAAGAGTCCAATGCCATGGCCCCATGATACCAACAGGGGAGTGGGTTGCAAAACACCTGCATATGAAAGTAACATTGTAAAGAAACCAGTTGATACTGGAAGTTTTCCAATGACCTCATACTTTTCTGAGCCAAAACTGACTTGAAATGTGTACATGCTAGAGATCCAATGTGTATGAAAGTTGCTCTGTAAATTCAACTGTTGCAAAACACTGACAGAAGTGATGCAATGAACATATTGGGTAGCTACCAGTCTACCAGTGGATAAATCAAGATGTCTGCCAGCATAAAGGTATTTTTACTTCATTAAGAGACAACAGAAGCTGCATGGAACTCTGAACCTGGGAAAAACATTGCAGCCTGAGGAAAACAATGCAACAAAAGATAAGTACCAAATTTTTATACCTGTAGTCACCCAGCCATCTTGCAGCAAGAGAGAGCACATCTGAATTCCAGATGAGAAAGCTGAGTGCAGTTTATGGAACTTATTCTTACCAGATGCATGCAAATCATAATCAAACAATCCTACGGAGGGTTCACAACAAACAGTTTAAGTCTTGCCTGTGAGTGTCAAGGTTCTGGGACTAATTCTGAATCTGGTACATAGTTATAACCTGACAGGAAGTTTCATATCAGTGCACAATTTGCTGCAGAGCAAAAATTTCTTCCTGGAAACAATCCCAGGCTGTGGCTAAGTCATTCCTCTGCAATCACCTATCTTCCAGTAGTGTTAGTTCTGTAAGTTTTGCAGGAGAACTTCTATGAAGTTTAGAACATAGGAGATGAAGTACTGGCAGAACTAAGATGTAAGGATGTGTCATGAGTCATGATTGGTAGAGCACTTCTCAGCAAAAAGGAAAGGTTCCAAGTTTGAGTCTCAGCCCAGAATACAGTTTTAATGTGCCAGGAAGATTCATATTAGTGCACACTTTCTTGCAGAGTAAAAATTTCATTCTAAATTAAACACTTGGTGTAAATTCCCTGGGGTCCAGATGCATAATGAGTTAGAATGGAGACAACACACAGATAAACTAATCAAGAAGCTCTGTTCAATCTCTCACTATGTTACACTAAGAGCCAGGGTGTGGGCTTTTATTTAATATTTTCATTCCTTGTTGCCTTATGCAATTATCTTCTGGAGCAATGTACCTAATTCAATCAAATCATATACACTCCTGGAAATGGAAAATAGAACACATTGACACCGGTGTGTCAGACCCACCATACTTGCTCCGGACACTGCGAGAGGGCTGTACAAGCAATCACACGCACGGCACAGCGGACACACCAGGAACCGCGGTGTTGGCCGTCGAATGGCGCTAGCTGCGCAGCATTTGTGCACCGCCGCCGTCAGTGTCAGCCAGTTTGCCGTGGCATACAGAGCTCCATCGCAGTCTTTAACACTGGTAGCATGCCGCGACAGCGTGGACGTGAACCGTATGTGCAGTTGACGGACTTTGAGCGAGGGCGTATAGTGGGCATGCGGGAGGCCGGGTGGACGTACCGCCGAATTGCTCAACACGTGGGGCGTGAGGTCTCCACAGTATATCGATGTTGTCGCCAGTGGTCGGCGGAAGGTGCACGTGCCCGTCGACCTGGGACCCGACCGCAGCGACGCACGGATGCACGCCAAGACCGTAGGATCCTACGCAGTGCCGTAGGGGACCGCACCGCCACTTCCCATCAAATTAGGGACACTGTTGCTCCTGGGGTATCGGCGAGGACCATTCGCAACCGTCTCCATGAAGCTGGGCTACGGTCCCGCACACCGTTAGGCCATCTTCCGCTCACGCCCCAACATCGTGCAGCCCGCCTCCAGTGGTGTCGCGACAGGCGTGAATGGAGGGACGAATGGAGATGTGTCGTCTTCAGCGATGAGAGTCGCTTCTGCCTTGGTGCCAATGATGGTCGTATGCGTGTTTGGCGCCGTGCAGGTGAGCGCCACAATCAGGACTGCATACGACCGAGGCACACAGGGCCAACACCCGGCATCATGGTGTGGGGAGCGATCTCCTACACTGGCCGTACACCATTGGTGATCGTCGAGGGGACACTGAATGGTGCACGGTACATCCAAACCGTCATCGAACCCATCGTTCTACCATTCCTAGACCGGCAAGGGAACTTGCTGTTCCAACAGGACAATGCACGTCCGCATGTATCCCGTGCCACCCAACGTGCTCTAGAAGGTGTAAGTCAACTACCCTGGCCAGCAAGATCTCCGGATCTGTCCCCCATTGAGCATGTTTGGGACTGGATGAAGCGTCGTCTTACGCGGTCTGCACGTCCAGCACGAACGCTGGTCCAACTGAGGCGCCAGGTGGAAATGGCATGGCAAGCCGTTCCACAGGACTACATCCAGCATCTCTATGATCGTCTCCATGGGAGAATAGCAGCCTGCATTGCTGCGAAAGGTGGATATACACTGTACTAGTGCCGACATTGTGCATGCTCTGTTGCCTGTGTCTATGTGCCTGTGGTTCTGTCAGTGTGATCATGTGATGTATCTGACCCCAGGAATGTGTCAATAAAGTTTCCCCTTCCTGGGACAATGAATTCACGGTGTTCTTATTTCAATTTCCAGGAGTGTATTTCAAACTGGTGTAAAGACTGGCAACTTGCTTTCAATGTTAAGGAATATAAAATTATGCACTTAACAAAATGCAAAAACGTAGTATTCTATGACCACAATATCAGTGAATTACAATCTGAATTAATCAACTCCTACAAATATGCAGGCTTAACAATCTGAGTGGCTGTGAAATGGAATGATTACACAGGCTTACTCATAGGTGAAGCATGTGTCAGACTTAGGGAAAATGCAATTGCCTTACAAAAGAGATTGTTAACAAAACCGTTGTGCATCTCATTCTAGAATATTGCATTACTGTGTGGGACTCATATCAAATAACACTAACAGGGAACACTGAACATACACGCACATGCCCATAGATTTGTTTGATTTGCAGAAGAGAATATTGAAATACTGAAACACTGACAAACATTAACTGCCAGACACTTGAAGATGGATTTCCATTATCCCATAAATGCCTACTTATAAAATTTCAAGATAAGTACTTATTACTCACTTTCAGTTAATATTAATATTAGGTTTTTTCCTTACCTCATGATTCTCCATTTGTTTATAATAGTAGCGCTTCAGTTGTTGCTCTTTTCCTTAACTGTACTACTCATGAGTCATCCTGATTACAACCAGCATGATGACAGTAATTTTTTAATGAGTTGCAGATTTTTATACTACTCTTATAGTTATTAGATCTATATTTCTATTCTGTCAACATTGGTATAGCATATCATCTTTCTTCTATTTACATATCTGAATTCTATGATCCACTAATTACATTTCATACTTTCTACTCCCTCACTGCCACTGTAGCAAGACAGAACACAAACTGTTTCACACTTGTTACTACATCTGTCAGAATGCTCCTCTACTTCCATATCTCTGAACTCTCAGAAAACCACAAGTAGATGATCTCCTCTTGCTGAGTGATCATATGTAAGAACCTCCTCAGGTGTACAACATTCTGGTCAACACCAAATAAGTCCAGTTCCCAGATTTTTGGGCAATTATCCTTCACTGCAGGGAGGGCCAAGCTTCTCAAACTGTTTTGAGCAGGGGCAGCCAGAAACAAAGAATACAAATGGCCTTTTGGCATGCAGGCTACTCTCTCTCATCTCACTGCATGCCTCCTGCACAACCCCACTACGCTATGTGAGCACCAATGCTGGTGGAACCATAAATGTGCACAGAGCAGCCATTTTCAGAACACAGACTGGCTTGGTTTCATAATTTGTTATATTAAGAAACTCAGAAAACTTATGCTATGTTCCATGAAGAGCAGTATTAGATTGTTACTAACTGTAGGTACAAGAACTTATACCTCCAAAAATAAAAAAATTAAAATAAAGTTGAGGTTTCAACTGTGTCAGTGATACTGTGAGGGCCACATAGTTCCACATAAAATTCTTACGTTTCAGCTGAGATATAAAAAAAAGAATGTAAAAACAAATAGTTTCTATAGTGCCATTAGTGATGGAATAAATTATTGTAACTATAGGTGAAAGGAAATAAATGGTTACCCATCACTTCTCTGCTGACACTGCCATGGCTTTAAGTCTAAACAAAATATATCAGGAACAAAACATTTTCATCATTATTTAATCATTTTTGTTCACTCAAGATGTAATAAAACTGGTATCATGCACAAACTGGCACTATATTGACAGGTGCACAGAGTTTATCAGATTGTCATCACTCAGGTTGCCAAGTAATTGGACTTATTTAGTTTCATTATAAAAAAAATCTTTCACACACATAATTTGGTCCAAATTTGGATATCACTTATGCAGTCTCATTATGGAGACATGTAAACTCTTTCCAACAAAAACCTTTATCAAAGCCCTGGTCAGTTTTAACATAACAGAATTTGTCTTTTAATTGGGAATTACACTGCAGTTCAATCAGTTCCATCTGCAAATGAAGTGGGGCACTTTCAGATGATACAGCAAATGGTCTTGAAAAGTCTGAAAAAACAGATACAAAGTTGGCAGTGCCTGAAAATATTTGAGAACTGTTCTTGTATTTCTTCCAACACCAAAATGAATTATTCAAAATTCATATTTTCTTAACATCAGAGAGCTCAGGGAAATGGTCTGTGTTCTTTTTCAGAAGCTGTCCCGTCAACAACATGATTTTCATTTTAAATGCATCCACCTGTTCCATTAAATCAGATGTCAATAACTTCTCACTTTGCAACAACTTACAGAGGTATTTAAATGTGCAGTCAAGTCATCGAAAAATGTGATGTCTTCAATCCATTCCAGATCTTCTGTGCCATATACAACAACAGCAGTGAGCTAGGCAGACGGCGCTCAATGTTAAATCTTGCCCTCAGTACTTTATATCATACAAGTGACAGAAATGTTCCTATCATGGAGCAAAGTGTTTCCATTATGGTATGCATGGACATGTGCACTGTTTTTACAAAAGCAAAAGTCTCACAAGCGATCTGTTTCCTATTCAAAGTATCAAGAGCTAGTCATAGTGCAAAGTCATTGTCAGAATAAGTGTTGAAGAAGTTTAGAATGTTTCTCCAACTCAGCAACATGCAAACCAGCTTTCTGTCTCTTTACAGGCTGCTAATTACAACATGCACATGCATTTAGATATAAGAAATTCAATGACAATTTTGAACAGATGTACATATGACCTCACAGGAAAGCCTAAATTTTACAAGTCACAGGCAACACTTTCAGCAACTAATATCCATGATATCCCAGTTCTTGATGTTTGGAGCCTGCAAGACACTTTTTGCAATGTTACAAAGTTTCATTCATAGTGTTCTGTTCAAATGACAGTTAGAACATCTATGGTATTGATTCTTTTGATCTTTCTGGATTAGAAATTCAAGACAATGTGCTTTCTGTGAATTCTTATGTGTCACAGGATAGTGTTTCAAAATTTGTGCAGACTTAAGTAAACTTTTTCAGGATGGCCTAGGCAAAGCAAGTAATTTTGAGGTTCATATTACAATGAAGGAAAATGCACAGTCTACTTTTTCAGAATGGCCTAGGAAAAGGAAGTAATTTTGAGGCTCATATTACAATGAAGGAAAATGCACAATTTCATTTTTATAAGACACAGCCCACCCCCCAGGAAATTACAGATCAAGTGGCACAACAATTGTTAAACTGGTAAGACAAAGGCATAATCACTCAATAGCAGCTAGTCAGTGGATTAGATTACATTAGCTTTACTTTTGTTCCAAATGATCCGTAGTGAGGAGGTCCTCCAAGGTGTAAAACATGTCAGAAAAACGTGACAAATATTTACAACTGAAACAAATAAGCTAATGTACCTTCCACAGATCCCAAGTGGAATGATTGTCATTTTTTTAAAATGAAAACTATATGAAAGAATCATTCTACAAACACTCATTTATTAAGATTGCATTAATGCACTGAATTTAAAATTTTAAAAAAATATTTATTATGTAATAAACATATAATAGAACTACTACAATACTTATTTACAATGGACACATTATTGCACTGAAATGGTGCAGAAGTTAGATTGTAGATTGTACACACACACACACACACACACACACACACACACACAAAAATCAGTTGGTTCTACTGAGAAATCCTCCTCTTGTAGACATCAGAAAACCATCTGGTGAATTAAGATTGTGTACTGATTTGTGTACTGATTTTAATTCAATGTTGAATCCCTAAACAGTGATTGTTCATTTCTGTTACCATGGCCTGATGGATATACTTCTTCAAAATATGCTTAGAGAATACCCCATTCTCAAATTTCACTGAGTAAGCACTCACAGAATTTTTGTGTGGTGAATACCCACATGAGATTATTCAAGATTTTACACTTGCCATTCAGTAGTGCCCCCCATGAACCATGGACCTTGCCGTTGGTGGGGAGGCTTGCGTGCCTCAGCGATACAGATAGCTGTACCGTAGGTGCAACCACAACGGAGGAGTATCTGTTGAGAGACTAGACAAACGTGTGGTTCCTGAAGAGGGGCAGCAGCCTTTTCAGTAGTTGCAGGGGCAACAGTCTGGATGATTGACTGATCTAACCTTGTAACACTAAACAAAACGGCCTTGCTGTGCTGGTACTGCGAACGGCTGAAAGCAAGGGGAAACTACAGCCGTAATTTTTCCGGAGGGCATGCAGCTTTACTGTATGGTTAAATGATGATGGCATCCTCTTGGGTAAAATATTCCGGAGGTAAAATAGTCCCCCATTCGGATCTCCGGAAGGGGACTAATCAAGAGGATGTTGTTATCAGGAGAAAGAAAACTGGTGTTCTATAGATCGGAGCGTGGAATGTCAGATCCCTTAATCGGGCAGGTAGGTTAGAAAATTTAAAAAGGGAAATGGATAGATTAAAGTTAGCTATAGTGGGAATTAGTGAAGTTTGGTGGCAGGATGAACAAGACTTCTGGTCAGGTGACTGCAGGGTTATAAACACAAAATGAAATAAGGGTAATGCAGGAGTAGGTTTAATAATGAATAGGAAAATAGGAATGCGGGTAAGCTACTACAAACAGCATAGTGAACACATTATTGTGGCCAAGATAGATATGAAGCCCACACCTGCCACAGTAGTACAAATTTATATGCCAACTAGCTCTGCAGATGACGAATAAATTGAAGAAATGTATGATGAAATAAAAGAAATTATTCAGATAGTGAAGGGAGACGAAAATTTAATAGTCATGAGTGACTGGAATTCATCAGTAGGAAAAGGGAGAGAAGGAAACGTAGTAGGTGAATATGGATTGGGGGTAAGAAACGAAAGAGGAAGCCGCCTGGTAGAATTTTGCACAGAGCACAACTTAATCATAGCTAACACTTGGTTCAAGAATCATAAAAGAAGATTGTATACATGGAAGAATCCTGTAGATACTTACAGGTTTCAGATAGATTATATAATGGTAAGACAGAGATTTAGGAACCAGGTTTTAAATTGTAAGACATTTCCAGGGGCAGATGTGGACTCTGACCACAATCTATTAGTTATGAACTGTAGACTAAAACTGAAGAAACTGCAAAAAGGTGGGAATTTAAGGAGATGGGACCTGGATAAACTGAAAGAACCAGAGTTTGTACAGAGTTTCAGGGAGAGCATAAGGGAACAATTGACAGGAATGGGGGAAAGAAATACAGTAGAAGAAGAATGGGTAGCTTTGAGGGATGAAGTAGTGAAGGCAGCAGAGGATCAAGTAGGTAAAAAGACGAGAGCTAGTAGAAATCCTTGGGTAACAGAAGAAATACTGAATTTAATTGATGAAAGGAGAAAATATAAAAATGCAGTAAATGAAGCAGGCAAAAAGGAATACAAACGTATCAAAAATGATATCGACAGGAAGTGCAAAATGGCTAAGCAGGGATGGCTAGAGGACAAATGTAAGGATGTAGAGGCTTATCTCACTAGGGGTAAGATAGATACTGCCTACAGGAAAATTAAAGAGACCTTTGGAGAAAGGAGAACCACTTGCATGAATATCAACAGCTTTGATCGAAACCCAGTTCTAAGCAAAGAAGGGAAAGCAGAAAGGTGGAAGGAGTATATAGAGGGTCTATATGAGGGTGATGTACTTGAGGACAATATGTTGGAAATGGAAGAGGATGTAGATGAAGATGAAATGGGAGATATAATACTGCGTGAAGAGTTTGACAGAGCATTGAAAGACCTGAGTCGAAACAAAGCCCCGGGAGTAGACAACATTCAATTAGAACTACTGACAGCCTTGGGAGAGCCAGTCCTGACAAAACTCTACCATCTGGTGAGCAAGATGATATGAGACAGGCAAAATACCCTCAGACTTCAAGAAGAATATAATAATTCCAATCCCAAAGAAAGCAGGTGTTGACAGATGTGAAAATTACCGAACTATCAGTTTAATAAGTCATAGCTGCAAAATACTAATGCGAATTCTTTACAGATGAATGGAAAAACTGGTAGAAGTCGACCTCGGGGAAGATCAGTTTGGAGTCCGTAGAAATATCGGAACACGTGAGGCAATACTGACCCTACAACTTATCTTAGAAAATAGATTAAGGAAAGGCAAACCTACGTTTCTAGCATTTGTAGACTTAGAGAAAGCTTTTGACAATGTTGACTGGAATACTCTCTTTCAAATTCTGAAGGTGGCAGGGGTAAAATACAGGGAGTCAAAAGCTATTTACAATTTGTACAGAAACCAGATGGCAGTTATAAGAGTCGAGGGACATGAAAGGGAAGCAGTGGTTGGTAAGGGAGTGAGACAGAGTTGTAGCCTCTCCCCAATGTTATTCAATCTCTATATTGAGCAAGCAGTAAAGGAAACAAAAGAAAAATTTGGAGTAGGTATTAAAATCCATGGAGAAGAAATAAAAACTTTGAGATTCGCCGATGACATTGTAATTCTGTCAGAGACAGCAAAGGACTTGGAAGAGCAGTTGAACGGAATGGATAGTGTCTTGAAAGGATAAGCAAACTGAGAATAATGGAATGTAGTCGAATTAAGTCAGGTGATGCTGAGGGAATTAGATTAGGAAATGATTCACTTAAAGTAGTAAAGGAGTTTTGCTATTTGGGGAGCAAAATAACTGATGATGGTCGAAGTAGAGAGGATATAAAATGTAGACTGGCAATGGCAAGGAAAGCGTTTCTGAAGAAGAGAAATTTGTTAACATCAAGTATAGATTTAAGTGTCAGGAAGTCATTTCTGAAAGTATTTGTATGGAGTGTAGCCATGTATGGAACTGAAACATGGACGATAAATAGTTCGGACAAGAAGAGAATAGAAGCCTTCGAAATGTGGTGCTACAGAAGAATGCTGAGATTAGATGGGTAGATCACATAACTAATGAGGAAGTATTGAATAGGATTGGGGAGAAGAGAAGTTTGTGGCACAACTTGACTAGAAGAAGGGATCGTTGGTAGGACATGTTCTGAGGTATCAAGGGATCACCAGTTTAGTACTGGAGGGCAGCGTGGAGGGTAAAAATCGTAGAGGGAGACCAAGAGATGAATACACTAAGCAGATTCAGAAGGATGTAGGTTGCAGTAGGTACTGTGAGATGAAGAACCTTGCACAGGATAGAGTAGCTTGGAGAGCTGCATTAAACCAGTCTCTGGACTGAAGACCACAACAACAACAACATTCAGTAGTGCTTCAAGACCTGCAATTTTTCAGCACTATCTTCAACAACTGACTGCTACAGTGCCTTTATGCAAGAACTGCTTAGATGATATGGTTCTGGATCATACTCCCACAGCACATCTTTCTACTCCGGAAGTTTATTTCAAGTTCTCTCTGCTGCTGGTCTCAAGTGCAACAAAGACAAGTTCTTTTGTTCCAGGCTGATATCCAATATTTAAGCCATGTCAACAATGTTCAGGGCATCCACCCTTCACAGTCTCATTCAAGCAAAATTTGTGACCTTCCAGCATCTCACAACGTAAGTGAACTTCTATCTGTACTAGAGAAACTCGTTTACTACAATTATTTCATTCTGAATACATTGCAGATTACCACCGCACTGCACAAATTACTAAGGAAAACGTCCCATTTTTGTGGTCTCCGAAGTGTCAACTGCTTTTCAGTGACTGAAGGAAGCTTTTTTAAGTAATCATTGTTTAATCCATTTTGATCCCATGAGGGCAGACATTCTAGGGTCAACACTTCCTTGTATGAAATTTGTGCGGTATTTTCACAAACAGTTGGATCTATGAACAGACAAACCGCTTTTGCATCGAAGCTATTGACCAAGGCTCAGTGCAATTATTCTCATATAGAGAAGGAAGCTCTTGCCATTATGAAATTCCACGAGTATCTTTATGGAAGGAAGCTTTACCTAGAGACAGATCACAAGCCATTGACATCATTATTCAGATCTTCCAAGCCAACACCACCATGCACTATGCAGAAGCTGCAAGGGTGGTCTTTGATTTTGTCAGATTATCAGTATAAAACCATGTATGGACCAAAAACCAAACATTACAGTGCACATACTCTCCCTCATCTACCAGTTAGCACTAGTACAGTGTTCAGTGCAGCTGAAGACTCTTGTTTCCATGTTGATGTGCAGGACTGTAAAACTGTCAGTGGTGCCCCAATCAATCACCCTCAGATAGCTCAGGTGATGGCTGCAGATCCCAAACTATAAGTTTTGCTGCAGTAAATCCTCACTGGTTGGCCACATTCAGTCAAAGCTGTTTGCAATCCAGTGGTTCAGAGATACTTTGCACTGTCTGTACAACAGAGTGTCCTTTTAATTCACTCAGATAGTGACCATTTGTGCGTGATAGTTCCAGAATCTCTCCAGAAGGAAGTCATTCATCTTTCACAACAAGGTGATTTGGTATAGTGTGTACACAGCAGCTCACCTGACACCACTGTAAGTGGGTGAGGAGGGATTCACAGATTGACTAGCTGACCTCTCCTTGTCATGCATGTGCAGAGCACCAGGCTGCTCCAGCTCAAAGATTCTTCAATTGGCCCAAGCTCAGCATCCCTGGGCAGAGACTATACATTGCTGTTGCAGATCAGTTTGGAACAGCCATTCATCAACTGCTGTGAATCCTCACAGCAAATTCCCATTTGTGACATAAATTCAATCAACCATAATGGGAAACACTATCAAAATTCTCACATCAGTTTTTTGTGTTGAAGGTCTCCCATAAGTGATAGTAACAGACAATGGACTCCAATTTACACTGCCATACTTCAAGCAATTTTGTAATGCCTATGATATTCAGCACGTGACAAGTTCACCATTCCACTGGCAATCAAACCACGAAGTAGATCACTTTGTGAGAACTTTTAAGCAGCAAATGGACACACTGTGTGCCTCCCACATCTGCTCCTCATACCATTCCCAGCCATGCTACTGTAAGTTGTCAGCAGAACTGTCACATGGACGTCTACACAGAGCAATGCTGCATCCAATGCAGCAGTCACCCCTTCTTCCACAGCACACTAAATTTAATGTCAATGATAATGTCTTTTTCTGAACCTTTGCAGAAGCAGACACTGGGAATGCAGTATCATCATTCAAGTCTTGGGAGGTTCTGTTTATCTCTTATAGGGTTCATTTAGGCTGCACAGGCTCTCAGCTCTGCTTCTGTTGGCTCCTTAACCCTGCCATAGATTTCTCAGTTTCAGAGCTGGAGCCCTTGTCTCCCTTAGGTTCTCCACTGCTGGTGTAGGATGGGGGCCACATGGATGCTGATGCCCCTTGGGGCCAGAGAGAGACCACAAGGATGTTGATGCCCACTGCCAACAACATTCCAGAGTCAGCAGCCCCTGCATGCCTCTGAGGACCCATCAGTTATCACTGCAATATCATCAATTGCAGAAGATGTGCACCCTATGACTGGTTTCTCAGCTGGTGTTCCCAGTCATTCACAAGGCGAATGTCAAGGTGCAGGCAGGAGCATGCTATCAGCCTCAGTTACGGCTGCTGCCTCTTCAGTGACACCTGTCTCCAGACCAGAGCTCACCCCCCTCCCTCTTCTGCTGTTGTATGTGCAAAGCCAGTACATAATTGGATGAGGGTGGGAATGTGGTTTCATTTGCTACAGACACTATGCCAGGGATGTGTCTATTCACCAGAGTTCCAAAGCTGGAACAGATTTTAAAAGTACTGCTACCAGAGGCAGCTACACAGCAATCCCAACTATCAACCCATGTTGCCTTACGGACATGCCCTCCTTGGCTGGCACAGGCAGTGCCCCTGTCAAGCTGAATATGAGACTGACACAGGCTATCATCAGCCCCCTTTGTTATCAGAATGATATCTGCATGTACACAGCCCTCTATATCAGTTACTGCAGCATAATAGAGTCAGCTACAAACACTGGCACTCTCTGGAATTGTGCTTTGAATCTGACTGCATTGCATTTGACAACTCATTGAGTTAAGTAAACTTTTATTTATATATATTACTATTGATGTGTCTCTTATTTCTACTTTCTGCCTTTAAAACCCATGCATCCCTAAAGGATCTGACAGAGTTGAAAACAGAACAGGAAAAGAAGAGTACTGCCACTAGGTAGGAGTCATGAGAGAGATGTAGGTCAACAGCTACAGGAAAAATTAGGCACAGAGAGAGTACCAGATCACAAGTTTTGTGTAACCAAGTGCTCATATTAGACAAGTAACAGAAAATGTAGGACCAATAAGAAGTAATTTCAACAAAAGAGCTCAGTTGTTGGTAGTTATCAGATCTGGTAACGGCCTGGTTAAAAATGAAAAATACAGTATTAAGGGTGGAATGGATAAAACAGGAGCAGCTATTGAACACACAAGTGTGGAGTTTGTGGAGGTTCTGTGGTGCCATGAAAAGCTCTGGGTTAACTCGGCTGTAAAGTGAATAACATAGACATGGGAAGGCTCCTTCAGAAGGATGCAAAATCTCATATTGATGCTGTTCCAGTAGCTGATACATGAAGACAGGGATACACTTCTCATGGCCTTCACCTGAACGGGAGGAGAAAGGAGAAGTTAGCAGATCTATTAGCACAAAGTATATGCACCTTCCCTCCAGGGATTCCCATTTGAGTTCCCGAAGAATCTCCATGTTAGGTTTGGGTATTGTTCGAACCTACTGGTAACAAATCTAGCAGCCCACTTCTAAATTGCTTCAGTGTCCTCCTTTAATCCAATTACATGTGGATTACAAACACTCAAACAGTACTCAAGAATAGGTTGCAACAGTGGCTAATAACACATGGTCTCATTTACAGATAAACCATGCTTTCCATAATTTTCCCAGTAAACCGAAGATGACTATTTGCCCATCCTACCATAATCTTTACATGCTCATTCAATTTCAAATTGCTTTGCAGTGTTATGCCCAGATATCTAAATGACATGACTGTGCCAAGGAAGACACCACTAACAATATATCAGAGAAATATGGAATCTAACTGTTGCCCTCTGTGCACAGTTCACAGTATATCACGTGAGAAAAGAGCAAGTTGAGTTTCATATGCATGATGTTTCCAAAACCATGCTGATTCGTGTACATTTGACCCCTCCCTCTGTACTGAGCCTGCACCACAGGCAGCAGAGATGGCAGCCAGCTTGCTGCTTCCAGTGCCTCTCCTCTCCAGTTCATCAGTGTTGTTTCCTGAGCTGGTGCCCTTTGTTGTGGACCCTGGCATTGAGACGGTCTTCCTTCCATCACCAGTCCTGTCTACCATGTTCCCAGGATAGCAGCCCCAATTCCTTTTGTCCATACACACTGGTTCATCTTTGGCCACTGCCACAGACACAATGGATATCTCAGTGGTTGCAGCTTCATGGCCGGCGATGCCTGATCCTTCCCATCCCACAAGGGAGCACAAGTTCAGTAAACTGGTGGTACTACAGCTTCCACAAGGGTAAGATGGGTGACTGTGGCAAGTGAAGTGAGCGCCAGTATTCAAACAACAAACCACAAAATTACCGAGGCAACTGTAGGGGCAGCTCAATTAGTGACACAAGTCACCCAGTCTGACATGCATACACAATGTAAGACCAGCATTGCCTGCCAGGAATTTATATGTGCATATGATGGCCTGGGAGACCTCAGCTGCCAAATGTATTCCAGTTGTATAATTACTCCCTGTTTATGCATATTTTTGTTGTCACTCTGTGACCCAATAAAACTTATTTATTTAAGATTGTCTGTTTCCTTGTGTTTCTAGTTAGAACAGTAAAACGCAAGTTGAGATAGATAATAGCAATAACACTGAATTATTACAAAAAATGTTCTGGGAGCAACTAAATTTTATTATTATGTTTATGAAATCTTTTTTGACAGAAGGCTGGCATTTTGTAAGATATATCACTGTGTCATGTATCACTGTAACCTAACTGAACTAAATGGCTCTAGAAAACTTCCAAGTCAACATTAATGTATGCTTTCATTTTTTAATGTATGTTGTGTATGTACTGATGTATATGTTATACTGACTTATCCGATATCAATTGTACAGTTTAGTGTAATGAGTTTAGCTATGCAACAAATAAATAATGAAATTAAGTTGATGATAATCTATTTGTGGCTTTTCAATAGATGTAATTATTCCAATTAAAAAGCTATTTGTTATCCTACAATTGTAAAATTCAGCTAATGTAACACTGATGAATTTACTAATAAGATGCAACTTGTAGCCTAAACAAAGACAAACTAATCAAGAAGTTGTATTCACATATTTTTACTCCCTGTTGTTCTAGGGAACTATATTCTTGGTAATTCTGCTGAATCAGATAAAGCACTGATTCATATAAAAAAGAATTGACTGAAATATTCATGATATTACGGGAATGTGAAAAAGGAGGGAAAAGACATATTCAAAACAACTGTTAGGTTTGGCAAATTACACAAACTGATCAAATTACAGAAAACCATAAAAAGATACCTAAGGTTTCACAGGTTGGGATAAAAAAAGGGCAAGAGGCCAGTAAAAGTTGCCTGACAGTTCATGAAGAAAATAATGTAAAACACAACACCCAGTTAACATAAAACAGATTCTTCTTATATCTGAGATATAAATACGATATCATAATTGTGTACCTCATTTCTTGGGAAGTCTGCCGTCAACATCAGTGGTGTCTGTCCATTCTTGTCTTGGCAGTCAACAGGCAACCAGCCCCCTTGTAGGATGTATTCCACCATTTTTGGATATGAAAACTGAGCTGCATGATGAAGCACATTTCTGCCTCTGATATCCAGTATATCCATTGGAATTCCTGACTGCTGGAGGAATTGGAATGTCTCCACTGACTCAGTGCGAGCAGAAAGGTGCAGTGCTGTCTCACCCAGTGCGGTTCTGGCCAAGAGATTGGCACCAGCTGAGACCAGATACTGCACAGCCTAAGTAACAAGAATTACGCTGAAGAGTGTTATTACAACAACTGGGAATAATTCTAAAAGATGTTCTCATAATTGTCTGAATAAAGCAAGAAATATTATGTATTGTGGAAGATGAAATGTAACAAGGTAAAATCAATCCATATGATATTGTTCTCAACCTGTCAAATAACTAATTTTTTGTGTCATTGCATTTCTACACAACACACATATAGTGTGCACTCAAAACTGCTAAATTTTTATTTACATGATATTTTACACAAATTTATTATTTTTGTCACAGCATTTAATCTGATGATTGCAACACCACTGTTAGTTTTTACTGAAAACTTGTTAGTGTAAAGAAATCGGTAATAATCATTATAACAGTGTGTTGTATGAAAATTTATGTGAGCTGATCAGAAGTTCTGAGAGAATTGACACTACTCATTAGAAAATTCTCAACCAGTCTTTCTGGTAACTTCTTTCAGTTTGCCAAAAACTAATTAACTTGAGAGATAAAAAATCTACTCACCAACCAGTGGCAGGGGAACACACACACACACACACACACACACACACACACACACACACACAAGAGGATTTAACTTTTACAAGCTTTCGGAGCCAGTGGCTCATTCTTCCGGCAGAAGAGTTGGAGGGAAAGGAATATGGGTGAAGGAAAAGGACTGTAGAGGTTTAGGGAGAGAGGTACAGTTCAGAAAAGTCACCCAGAACCCTGAGTCAGGGGAGACTTAACAGATGGGATGAAAAGGAACTTTTCATCCCATCTGCTAAGTCTCCCCTAACACAGGGTTCAGGGTGACTTTTCTGAACTATACTCCTTTCCTAAAGCTCTCTAGTCCTTTTCCTTCACCCCTCTTCCTTACTCTTCAACTCTTCTGCCACGAGAAGGAGCCACACACTACAAAAACTTCCAAAAGTCAAATCCTTTTGTGTGTGTGTTCCCTGCTGCTGCTTCATGAGTAGATTTCTCAAGTATCCATCTAAATTATATTATCAATAATTGATTATTTTTGTTGTTATAATTAACTTGAGAGATATTTGTAATTAAAGAACAGCCAAAGCATTTATTTTTGCTCACTGAGCCCTTATGCTTAGTTCCAGTATTTGAAATTATTCTGTCATATACATTATACTGTCATTATAAATGGCAGTTTGGCTTCAACTGCCAGAGACTGTGGTCATGTGTATGTGAGTTGCATTTGCGTGAGTGCTGTACATTTTTGGTGAAAGCCTTTTTGGCTAAAAGCTCACTTTCTGACAGTCTTTTTGTTGTGCCTATCTGTGGCTTAGCATCTCCACTATATGGTGAGTAGCAAGTACCCTCTTCATAATATTGTGACATTTATACTTTTTTTCCTATTTTCCCTGAACTAGACAACACTCTTCATTATTCAGTTAAGCTCTTCATTAAGAATCTCCATAAATTAACAAAATTTTAATCATGGCAACTTTGATTGAAAGTATCTAATCCACTGCCTAGGCATACAGTGTGCTAGTGATATAGCTCTGTGAATTTTTATACGTTTCTAACAAGCTATCTTTTAGTTGAACCAAAATATTGTTGGGATTTCTAGATCATCTACTTCATTAAATTTTGGCACTTCAGTTTTATAAACTATAATATAATTATCAAGATTATAAAATATTATTACATCACTCTTTATATACCAACCCAACCCCAAATATCCTC
This sequence comes from Schistocerca piceifrons, assembly GCF_021461385.2. Lineage (NCBI taxonomy): Eukaryota > Metazoa > Arthropoda > Insecta > Orthoptera > Acrididae > Schistocerca > Schistocerca piceifrons. The sequence goes on from NC_060138.1 coordinate 1,238,432,408, forward strand.
AATTTACCTCCAGCATTCGTACAGTCAATATCTCTGTGTTATGTTATGTTATGTTATGTTATGTGGTTTATTCATCTCATTACATACAATTTTCAAATCATTTGATTTGATGTACAGGAGACATGTCAAGGTTTACAAAAGAAACTTTTTTTCACTTTTTTAAGAGAATTACAAAAGTTTACATTATATTTTACATTTCTAAGTTACAGCTACACATGTACATAAAATAATAAATGTATTACAATCCCTGTGTTCAGATTGTGAAGCTGTCCTCAATGAATTCATCGACAGAATAATAACACTTTTCCACCAGGAGAGTAAAGAGCAATCTTTTCAGTGAACCAATCTCCATTTTAAATATATTACTGCCTTTTATTTTATTGAAAATTTTTAACCCCATATACTCTGGCGTTTGGGCATAAAGTTTTAAACGATGTGTTGGAAGTTTGAAGTTATCTCTGTGTTATGAAGTGTACACACAGAAGTCAACTGGTTAACATCTCTGGATTGCTACTACTGAAAGTTGGCTACTGTAATTCAGCTGGTGAACAGCTAGGTGTAGTTGTCCAATCTTGTGAGAAAAAGTTCATGATTACCAATCACCAAATAAATGTTTGTCAAACATCTTTATATACTTCTTCGGTTATTAAAAGTATGAACTGTGTCAGTCAGTCTGTACTTTCTTGATGTGTGGAATGTTTTCAGTTGTTCGGTTTAAGAACTTGTGTATAATTGACTGTTGTCTGCAGAATTGTGGTCTCTGGAAAATTGACATTTACAAAATTTGTTGCCACTGATAATAATCATGAAGTATTTGTGCAAGTCCGGTGTTTGTTAAATGCAAACAGAAGTATAAGATAAACTGGTCATCACTCAAACATTGTTTAATAGGAATTAATGTTCCAATGAGACAATTTTAAATCCATGGTGCTGCGTTCATCATTGACCTGTAGGATTACCAGTAAAAGTAATTTCAGATTGTGTGATTATGATTCTGTGTTCTACCAAGAAACATTTATCTACACCAGGATTAGTGCAGTTAGAGACCAATAGATAAGTGAAATTTGAGTTTCCACAATCACAAATCTCCTTTTTAGAGATATTTCAGAGGTAATTAAAAGTTGACGCAAATGATGAAGAGATAGTTGCTGCCTTACTTGCTGTATCACTTTGCTTATTAAACTGAAGAAGAGTAGCATGATTTACACATATTCAGAAATGTACAGCACTGAATTAAAGAAAAAACTTAATATAGCCTGCTATTTACAGAAGTAAAAAAATTTACACATTAATTGAGTGAATTCATTACCAGGAAGAAGGAAACTAAAACAACAGACATGTGAGGAATAACTTGGACACAACAATTTACATTGTATGGATCAAGTCACATGTCTACTGCGAGCATCAAAAATTACATAATACTGTGTCTAGTAACTAGCATTTAGCAAATTATAATTATATACATCAATGTTCTAGGCCTATGCCATATTGAATTATAATTTTGCTTTCAGTATATATTTCCAAATGTTTAGAGAGTGTGGGTTTCCATTTGCTTGAGTAAGCTACTTCTAATTTTGTGCAATGTATTACATTGTAATTTGCCTTATCCTATTGTACACATAAGCAGGAATTTTGGGGAGCAGATTACGAGAGCAGCACCCAAGGCAGCCAGCAGTATGATGGCAGTCCCAACAAATGAAAAGGAAGTTTTAAAAGTGATTAAAAGTCTGAAGTCCAAAATGTCAGCTGGAGTAGATGAGGTGCCAATAATACTAATAAAGAAAACAGCTAATCAAATAGTGAAACCACTGGCACACATAGCAAACTTGTCAATGGCTGAGGGTGTGTTTCCACAGAAACTGAAAATTTCTAAAGTCATTCCCCTGTTGAAAAAGGGTGATAAGCTTAAAATAGAAAACTACAGACCTGTCTCACTTCTCCCAACTTTCTCCAAGGTTTTATAGATACTAATGAAATATAGAGTCCCACATTATCTTAATATCCACAATCTGGTAAACAGTAAACAGCATGGATTTCAAGCTGAGAGAAGTACCGAAACAGCTGTACTGCAATACACAAAAGAAATAATCAGTAAATTTGAAGAAGGAAAGAGTTAAGTCAGGATAAATCTAGATCTGTCAAAAGCCTTTGACACTGTTGTTGTGACTTGCCGATCATTCAAAGTGCCGCCGTGCAATTACGTGCGTCCTCTACATGCAGAGCTGTCTGGCAGCCATGCAGCAGCTGTGCCACCTAAGCGGCCAGCCAGCCAGTGGCCGCTAGACTTGGACTCAGTGCTCATTCGAATGTTACCGTGTTCACATATATTGCTTGACAACTTGCTCTGTGACTTATGTGTTGTGTAGTTCTGAAATATATTTGTTCAACTTGACGTTATAACAACTGTTGACCACAGCACACTTTTGGAAAAGCTTGAAGCTATAGGTATCAGAGGATCGGTAAAAATGTCGTTTGAGTCGTATCTGGAAAAGAGGATGCAGGTGGTTAAAATTACAGCACCAAATATTAACCAAAAAATTAAACTAAGATCTGATCCAAGGGAGGTCACAGTAGGAGTATCCCAAGGAAGTGTATTAGGCCCCTTGCTGTTCCTCATTTATATTAATGATATTCAGGTGTCAGAGAGAAAAGCTAGAATCATGTTATTTGCTGATGATACTAGTTTAATAGTTAGTGATATGAAGCAGTCATTGCACAGTACTGTGGACCATGTCCTAAAAGATATACAAGTGCAAACAAGCTAACACTGAATGCAAAAAAAAAAAAAACTAATTATGTGCAATATTGAAAAATAAGTGAATATGATGACATAAATCCCACCATGGAGGGCAAACAACTTGAAAGAGAACAGTGTGCAAAATTCCTGGGTATGCACACTGATGAGAAGATAAACTGGGAGCACCATGTGGTGAGCTTAGCACCAAAACTAAATTCAGCACACTTTGTACTTAGAATAATTTCAAGCATTTTTAGTAGTGACTATACCAGATTATTATATTTTGGCTATTTTCAGTCAATTGCATCCTATGGGATAGTATTCTGGGGAAAAACAAATTGTCGTCTAAATGAGATTTTCAGATTACAAAAATGCGCTGTTCAGATAATGACCCAGAGCCCACCTCAAACACATTGTAGGCCCCTTTTTAAAGCATTGAAAATTTTAACAATTCCATCATTATACATTATGAAATGTCTGTTGATGATCAAAAGAAATCAGGACAAGATGAAAACCAATACAGACTACCATAATTACGATACATGGTAGTGTAAAGATCTCCACTTACAAACTGTAACAAGGATCAAAAATCAAAAACATGTATGTAATCAAGGCATCAAACTTTTTAATGCACTACCAAAACATATCAAAGAGCTGAAAAATGAGGATAAATTTAAAACTGTTTTATAGGATCACATGCTTGACAAATGTTATGAAAGTGTAAGTGAATTTCTATGCTCAACTGTATTAGAATATAAAGAACCACATTCTTGACAAGTGTTATTACAGCATAAGTGAATATCTCTGCACAGCTGTACAAGAATATATGTTTAAATTAATGTGACCACTGAAATTACATCAATGAATATGTCTGTCAAGCACATAAGAAGAGTAAGAACCACATGCTTGACAAATGTCGCTGCAGTATAAGTGAATACCTCTGCTCAACTGTATAAGAATATATGATATCATAAATGTGACCAATGAAATCACAACATCAAGGAATAGGTCTGTCAAGCACATAAGAAATTATGTTATAAAAACACTTATTAGTTGTATATTGTATTAAACATAAGATAGATTCATATGAATACAGCATAGAAAAAAATTTGGTAAAGATATTATATAGTTGTTGAAATGTATCCTGACAAATCCTACATCACAAATGTGATCATTGGGATGATAAAAAATAAATAAATAAATAAACACACATTCATTTATATTATAGAAACAGTTCGAATTGAAAATCTTTTTGAGTCTCATATGTTTGAAGGGAGTTTTTCTGTAGCTTTTGGTGCTGCATATGATGGCTTCGATTTTAATTTCACAGTTTTCTGTCTTTGCTCATGGAAGCAGTTCTATTTCCTTGTGTCATAGTTGTGTCATTCATGATACCTTGAGTATCAGATGCTTATTTTAATTTTGTGCAGCATGTAACTGGCAAAAACACCACAGTTTTTTCGTTGAGACTAATAAATGATTTGCATGTGTTACTACATCCAGAATTTGTTGTTAGTTTTAGGCCTTCTAACGATTCATGTTGAATGTTACTTAACTTAAGTTTCTTCTGCTTGGTCCATTGATGAATTAGTACAAAATTTTCATGTTTAACAAGATTCATTCACATCAACTGACATCCGAACTGCACACTCGTCATGTAAACAAAACACAGACTGACTGATCTCTTTGACTTCCAACCAGACTCTCTAGCAGACTCAACAACAACTAACTCAACAACTGAAGTGAATTGAATTGAACTGCTGCAGAATCACTTTATATAGAATTTTAGCAATAGCTTCCAAAATAGTTTATTATTAAATTTGTACAGTTTCAATGTTAGAATTAAAATTTAGAAAATGTAAAGAAACTGATCTTACAGCTGAATAAGGAAAAAAAATCACAATATTAACTGATGTAATTTTTATAGTAACATCACTAGTTCCAAATATGAAAATCGATCTGAACTTTAATTAAAATTATATCTCTTGTATTATTTTAGTTATGTAATTAATTACAGTTCAGCTTTGGATAATAATATTTAATAGTGGTACAGAACTCATGCTTTATCCAATTACATACATAAATTGCTCAGACAAGACTTCAATTTATAGAAATTGAGAAACTGTGTATTGTAAACAAGCATTAACCAATCAGGAAACTGTTTACAAAGAATATCAGTTACAGAAAAGGCCATAAAAATAGATAGCAAATGAAAATACATCACTTGCTAATAACTTTCAAGCCACTTTTCAAGATAATGGGGTTGTTTGTGTTACCTCGTTACTTGATTGTAATTATGGAATTAGAGGTGCCAGCCACCTATTTCAACACTTCCACAGCCTTTTATTATCTGTTGCTTTTTATTTATTCCTTCAATTTGTTGATTAATCATTTAATTTAGCATTTGTATGTAATTTCGTTAATGACAACGGTCTCTTATAATGATGACAATGTACGTTTTTCCAGAACCTTCTATATGCTTTCACAATAAATACCAAGAATTATTACCAAATTGGACAGAATGATATACATATAGACACACATACAAGTCCCTAGGAAGCACTAAATTGTCTGATAATTATCCGGATGCATATAAAATAAGGTGGTATCAGACATTTCATATGAATTTTGGGGAAGGCTGTATCATTATAACCTACTGTGGCCAAATGGTCATTGTAGAGATTTAACATATTATTCTATTGTGTTATAAGATTTTGGCTGGTCATACATTAGATGTTCCTGTGAGTTTTATGGCAGAGATGATTTGCATTTATTTTTTGTATAGGCCAGCAAGCTTTGCTGATAAAACATAACTGTGCAAAATTGAGTTTAAAGGTATTCATCTTACAGTGTATCTAACAGGAATACATAAAATCAAATAAAAATGTATTTCTATCTTTAGGAACTGTTTGTTCCTCCTTTATGAGGGAATGAAAATGGTTGGAGAGGCGGGGGGGGGGGAGACAGAGGGGAGGGGAGAGAGAGAGAGAGAGAGAGAGAGAGAGAGAGAGAGAGAGAGAGAGAGAGATACGGAACTGGAAGGCATTGGGAAGAAGGAGGGAGGGGGGCACTCAGAAGTTATTTAAAGAGGGTCCCTTGTATTTCATGGACCTTTCTTTACCTGGTTTCTGAGTAATTTGCTCTACTCGCATCCTGCTCCCCAACTTCCACAATTATTTCTTTCACTCTTCCCAGAAAAAGGTATCCATGCTTCCAAAAGCTAAAAATTTGGTTATAAGTGTTTCTGTAAACTCTTCTAGAAGTTTTATAGCATTCCTCCACCATCATGATTATTAACGTGCTAAACGATTCGCTCCCTTTACTCACTGCCATTACAGGTACAATAGGAAACTTACTGCCAGGTTCTAGAACTTGAGGAGTGTATCCCTCAGAAATTGCACATCATGAAGGTAAGCACTGACCATATCATCTGTCTTTTTGTAACAAGAAAGATAAGATAAGAACAGCCTGAAAGGTTTTTGGGTGTAGCATCAAGTGCTGTCATGGAAAACAAGCAATTTTAACTCATAATTGTATTTAAGAGTACGATTGGAACTCACATCTAGATTTCCACGTGATGATGCTCTCAAAAGAGGTGTGTAGCCATATTTATTACAGGCCTCTATTGGAATATGAACATCTTCCAATAAATAGCTGAGAATTTCCACGTTTTTTGCTGCATGTAATAAGATTGGGTGGCCATTGCAGTCCTTAGCATTTGGATCACCACCCTGTGATATCAGTTCTTTCAGTGCCTACAGACAGAAAATGGACAGACTGAAGCATTCATGTTATTAACTGAATGTAATAATCTAATAATATAAAAAGGAAAGTTTCAGTGTAAACTACAGGGTTATTACAAATGATTGAAGTGATTTCACAGCTCTACAATAACTTTATTATTTGAGATATTTTCACAACGCTTTGCACACACATACAAAAACTCAAAAAGTTTATTTAGGCGTTCACAAATGTTCGATATGTGCCCCTTTAGTGATCCGGCAGACATCAAGCTGATAATCAAGTTCCGCCAACACTCTGTGCAGCATGTCCCCATCAATGAGTTCGAAAGCATCGTTGATGCGAACTCGCAGTTCTGACATGTTTCTTGGTAGAGGAGGTTTAAACACTGAATCTTTCACATAACCCCACAGAAAGAAATTGCATGGAGTTAAGTCGGGAGGGCATGGAGGCCATGACATGAATTGCTGATCATGATCTCCACCACGACTGATCCATCGGTTTTCCAATCTCCTGTTTAAGAAATGCCGAACATCATGATGGAAGTGCGGTGGAGCACCATCCTGTTGAAAGATGAAGTCGGCGCTGTTGGTCTCCAGTTGTGGCATGAGCCAATTTTCCAGCATGTCCAGATACACGTGTCCTGTAATGTTTTTTTCCCAGAAGAAAAAGGGGCCATAAACTTTAAACCGTGAGGTTGCACAAAACACGTTAACTTTTGGTGAATTGCGAATTTGCTGCACGAATGCGTGAGGATTCTCTACCGCCCAGATTCGCACATTGTGTCTGTTCACTTCACCATTAAGAAAAAATGTTCCTTCATCACTGAAAACAAGTTTCGCACTGAATGCATCCTCTTCCACGAGCTGTTGCAACCGCGCCGAAAATTCAAAGCATTTGACTTTGTCATCGGGTGTCAGGGCTTGCAGCAATTGTAAACGGTAAGGCTTCTGCTTTAGCCTTTTCCGTAAGATTTTCCAAACTGTCGGCTGTGGTACGTTTAGCTCCCTGCTTGCTTTATTCGTCGACTTCCGTGGGCTACGCGTGAAACTTGCCCGCACGCGTTCAACCGTTTCTTCGCTCACTGCAGGCCGACCCGTTGATTTCCCCTTACAGAGGCATCCAGAAACTTTAAACTGCACATACCATTGCCGAATGGAGTTAGCAGTTGGTGGATCTTTGTTGAACTTCGTCCTGAAGTGTTGTTGCACTGTTATGACTGCATTTCAAGCACGACATACGCTTTCTCGGCTCCTGTCGCCATTTTGTCTCTGGCAGCAGAAACCTGAAGTGCGGCCTCAGCCGAACAAAACTTTATGAGTTTTTCTACGTATCTGTAGTGTGTCGTGACCATATGTCAATGAATGGAGCTACAGTGAATTTATGAAATCGCTTCAATCATTTGTAATAGCCCTGTATTTCAAACTAACCATCAGTAAAGGCTAAAAGAGAACAAATCATAAAAATTAATGAATTTTCATTAAATCATGGAATTTATTCGAACATGCTATAGTCTACAACATTAAATGATTTGCTGAATGACATTACAACTAGTAATTCTTAATTGTTCTTGTGTTTTTCTAGTTCTCTTTATGGCATCAAGAAAAGTGTGTGGAAATGTAAGCCTACTTGTAATGTAGATCATTTGGCTACGTAAAAGTAGACTGAAGTGCCAAAGAAACTGGTATAGGCATGCATATTCAAATTCAGAGATATGTAAACAGGCAGAATACAGCACTGTGGTCAGTAACACCTATATAAGACAAGTGTCTGGTACAGTTGTTAGATTGGTTACTGCTGCTACAATGGCAGGTTATCAAGATTTAAGGGAGTTTGAATGTGGTGTTATAGTCAGCTCACAAGCGATGGGACACAGCGTCTCTGAGGTAGCAATGAAATGGAGATTTTCCTGTAAGACCATTTCAGGATAGTACCATGAATATCAGGAATCTGGTAAAACATCAAATCTCCAACATCACTGTGGCCGGAAAAAGATCCTGCAAGAATGGGACCAATGACGACTGAAAAGAATTGTTCAACATAACAGAAGTGCAACCCTTCTACAAATTGCTGTAGATTTGAATGTTGAGCCATCAACAAGTATCAGCGTGTGAACCATTCAACAAAACATCATCTACATGGACTTTCGGAGCCAAAGGCTGACTCGTGTACCTTTGATGACTGCACGACAAACCTTTACGCCTCGCTTTGGCCCGTTAACACCGACATTGGACTGTTGACGACTAGAAACATGTTGCCTGGTCGGACAAGTCTCATTTCAAATTTTGTTGAGTGGATGGATGTGTACACATATGAAGACAACCTAATGAATCCATGGTCCTTTCATCTCAGCAGGGGACTGTTCAAGCTGGTGGAGGTGCTGTAGTGGTGTGGGGCGTGTGCATTTGGAGTGATATGGAACCCCTGATACATCTAGATATGACTCTGACAGGTGACACGTATGTAAGCATCCTGTCTGATCACCTGCATCCATTCATGTCCATTGTGCATTCCGACAGACTTGGGCAATTCCAGCAGGACAATGCAACACCCCAAACGTCCAGAATTGCTATAGAGTGGCTCCAGGAACACTCTTCTGAGTTTAAACACTTCCGCTGGCCACCAAACTTCTCAGACATGAACCTTATTGAGCATATCTGGGATGCCTTGCAACATGCTATTGAGAAGAGACGTCCACCCCCTCATACTCTTACAGATTTATGGACAGCCCTTCAGGATTCATGGTGTCAGTTCCCTCCAGCAGTACTTCAGACATTAGTTGTGTCCATACAATGTCATGTTGCAGCACTTCTGCATGCTCGCAGGGGCCCTACGTGATATTAGGCAGGTGTACTAGTTTCCTTGGCTCTTCAGTGTATAATATGATGACTATTGTGGAACATTTGTAGCACCAATAATAGTTAATACAGTAACCCCAAGTGTAACACTCATAAGGAGTAGAAAAATATCATAATCAAATTACTTATCAATGAAAGAAAATTAATGATGTAGGAAAAGACAGATTGCTACTTACCATAAAGGAGACACATCAAGTTGCAGACAGGCACAGTTAAAAGACACTCACATAAAGCTTTTGCCACACATACACAGACACACACACGCCAAATCCAGTATCTCGGGGCGGAATGCCCAGTGTGTGTGTGTGTGTGTGTGTGTGTGTGTGTGTGTGTGTGTGTGTGTGTGTTTTACTAAAGAAGGCTGTGGCCAAAAGGTTTATATGAGTGTCTTTTAACTGTGCCTGTCTGGACACGTCTTCTTTATTGTAAGTAGCAATCTGTATTTTCCAAGATTGTTGATATTCCTGCCTGGAGTTGCCACTGAATGAAAGAAAATTGTAATATATCAAAAACAGTTTTCAAAGCTTTTAGTTCAGAGCATCCAATGAAACCTTAAATTACTTTAATACTCAATTTTTTGCATAATATATAAAAAGAATAAGGAATTGTAATTACTTACATTAAGATCTCCTCGATACACTGCAGTCAGCATAGCTCGGTCACTTTGTTCCTCTTGACCCATTTTATCTGTCTGCAATGTGAAGCCCCTAAATTAAAAAGAAGATGCAATCTAGCAAACACATGTTCTATAGAAACACAGAGACACACTGTTCTATACATTTGTACACGAATACGTATCTCATGTAAGAATGACAAAAGAACAAACTAATTTTTTTAAAAGATTATTATGCTCTGATATTACAGTGTAATGATGTATGTATAACATTATTAAAGTATATAAACTCAAAATGTGTCAAAGATGAGAACTATATAGAAATTGTCAAATTAGATCAACCATCTAACTTGCATGTAAGTCAGAATCTCTGCACCTTATTGCAGTCTCGTATAATGGCTGATTGGCTTTTGCCATTCCTTTAGTGGGGGACAAGAAAGGAGCCTCCACGAAGAGTATGTGAATGCAATACAAATACTTGGGCGTCCCCTGGGCGGTTATATACCGACTGATCCTTTCACTCCAGAAGCAACATGTCAATCCCACAGAAAAGGACCTTATCAGGCCCAGCACTGATGATTATCTCTGTAAATATTGAAGGCCTGTCTGCATGCAAAGAACGTCTACTACAAGACCTCTGTCAGAAAGAGAAATGTGACGTCCTGTGCCTACAAGAAACTCACAGAGATAGCACACTCAAAAGACCCAAGATAAACGGCATGCGACTAGTAGCTGAAAGGCCACACCGACAGTATGGCAGCGCAATCTTTACCAGGCCAAACATACAGATCCTTTCAGGCAGTATAAACGACATCAACGATACTGAAGTGCTAACCATTGAACTTAGTGACTGCACTGTTACATCAGTGTACAAACCATCAACTGTGGACTTTTCCAGCTCCAACGTAAACAATTTTAATAAAGACAGAATTAATTTAGTAATCGGTGATTTCAACAGCCACAGTACGCAGTGGGGCTACCAAGAAGACGACGACAATGGCACGGCTGTGATCTGCTGGGCCGAGCTAAACAACCTAAAACTGATACATGACAATAAACTGCCTGCTTCCTACAACAGTGGCAGATGGGGGAGAGGTTATAACCTGGACCTCATCTTCGTTAGCCATCAAGTAACGTCCCAATGCTCAAAAGGAGTTTGCTCACCAATACCAAACACCCAGCACCGCCCAATAATGTGCCAGATCACATCTGTTGTTAAACCCCATACCGTACCTTTTCGCTGTAGGTACAATTTTAAGAAAGCAGAATGGTCAACCTTTCAAAACCTCATGGAAGATTCTGTAAACAACCTACCACCTGAACCAAGATTCTATGACAATTTCGTGAAGGCTGTGCAGTGGTGTTCCAAGCAATCAATCCCTAGAGGATGCAGAAGCAATTATGTTGAAGACCTTACGCCAGAATTAGAGGATCAGTTGCAGCAATACCTGACACTGTTTGACGCAAACCCTCTATCCGCGGAAACTATCACTGCGGGCGAGCAGCTAACCGAGTCACTAGCTAAAACCAGGAGAGAGAAATGGCTGAGGACAATAGAGGAATTGGACATGAAAAGGAGCAGTCAGAAAGCCTGGACACTCCTTAAACGTCTCAACAATGACTCGACTTTCTCTCCAGGACATGCTCCCATCAAAGCCGACCAAATAGCCCACCAGCTTCTCAAGAATGGGAAACCCGACACCAAAATCAGGAAGTCAGAGACCAAAATAGACAGGATTGAACACCAAGAAAATTCAAATCTGACCACCCCTCTCACAATAGCAGATCTGGACAAAGCCATAGCGAAATGCAAGCTAAGGAAGGCCCCGGGCCTGGATGGGATTTTTGTTGAGCAGATTAAACACTTTGGTCCCAACATTAAATAATGGCTACTGAAACTGTTTAACAATTGCATGGAAACATGTCAGATTTCCACAATCTGGAGGAAGGCTAAAGTTATTGTCATTTTGAAACCAGGCAAAAATGCTGATGACCCCAGAAATTTCCGACCCCTATCACTTCTCTGCCATATCTTTAAAATCTTTGAAATAATACTCCAGGATCGCCTCTCCAGTGCCATAGAACCCTACCTAATCCCCCAACAAGCAGGTTTCCGCCCAGGGAAAAGCACTACATCTCAGGTAATTAACATCACGCAGCTGATTGAAGACGGCTATGAGAACTGGAAAATAACCAGTGTCGCTTTTATAGACTTGACAGCCACATATGACACCGTCAACTTACGTCTGCTAATGAAGAATCTGTATGCCATTACCAGGGACTTTAAATTCACATCCACAGTTACAAGTCTGTTAGAGAACCATAGCTTCTCTGTGGAATTCCAAGGGATGCATAGCAGGTGGCGGGCCCAGAAAAATGGTCTCCCTCGGGGCAGCGTACTGTTACCCTTACTTTTTAACATATACACTAATGATCAACCACTGCCAGCTGGTACGGAAAACTATATCTACGCCAATGACCATGCTATGGCCGTACAGAGTGACTCCTTTGAGGATGTTGAGACAAAGCTCACGGATGCGCTAGACATGCTCTGTCAGTACTACACCGACAATCAACTCAAGCCGAACCCTAGCAAAACACAAGTTTGCGCCTTCCATCTCCGTAACAAGCAGGCATCCCGTAAGCTACGTGTCTTCTGGAAGGACACACCCCTCGAACACTGCATTAACCCCAAATACCTAGGAGTAACCCTAGACAGGGCTCTGACGTATAAACAGCACTGTATTAACACCAAAATGAAGGTGAGCGGCAGAAATAATATTCTTCGGAAAATAATGAACTCCTCCTGGGGCGCAAAGCCAGAGGTAGTGAGGACCACAGCACTAGCAGTTTGCTTCCCAGCAGGCGAATATGCAAGTAGTGTCTGGTACAACTCTACCCACGCTAAACAGGTCGACATTGCTCTGAACGAGACCTGCAAGCTCGTCACTGGATGTCTGATACCGACGCCAACAGGCAAGCTCTACCATCTTGCTGGGATTGCACCTCCTGCAGTGTGAAGAGAAGCGGCAGCCTATAGTGAAAGAGCGAGGGCTGAGATGGCAGAGAGCCACCTCCTCCACAAAACTCAGCCAGCCACCAAATGCTTAAAATCTAGATGCAGTTTTCTCAGAGCAACCGAAGATTTTAGCGACCAACCTGGACCTAGGGTGGAGAGATGGAAGCAGTCGGGAGAAGGGCACTGGATGGAACCAAAGGAAGAATTGGCACCAGGTTACGATGAGGACTGGGTGGTTTGGAGATCACTAAACAGGCTACGCACCAACACTGCACAGTCAAGAGATAACCTTCTGAAGTGGGGATATTCTACTACATCTAATCTCTGCGACTGTGGAGAGGTGCAGACGACCCAGCACATGTATAACCGCCCTGAATGTCCTTCACACAGCACTTTAGAGGATCTGATGTTGGCAACCCAAAATGCTGTCGACGTAGCCCACTTATGGGCCAAATGCCTATAACATTTTGTTTCTGTGCACACATATTTGTATATATATATTTATATATAGATATTTTCATATTCCTGTAATTAATTTTTTTCTGTGTGCTATTCATTTTTTTATATTCCTGTATCTTGAGAGACTGGTTCACAATACACCACAGAAACACAAAATTCAAACAATAAACTGTGTAAAAAAAAAGGAACCATGCCTAAAACATTATATGGGCCAAGTTAAAAGTGAATGGTGGACTAGAATTTGAATTAACTTTCGTGACTTATGTGAACAGTACATTACCAGTTATGTGTAATAATTGTAATGTGTAATACTTGCTGATGAAATGCAGAGATCTTCATTCAAAATCCAGTGTGGCACATTCTTTTTACTTGTCATATAGAATCAGTGCAACATACAATCTGGTTAGAGTAAAATCAGTTTTAAAACAGGTGTACAGATTAGCAATGAAGATGGAATTCCTACCTCAGATGAAGATGATCTTGGGGAGTCAGGGTATAAATTGAGAAACAGAAACAAGAGCTAAGTGCACAACAAGCCATGAACCTTCCGGCACAAAGCCTAAAGCATGAAGTAATACCAGGAAAAAAGGAAAAAAAATGACCAAAACTCTCTCACCCAGGCTGTCAAAGCTTTCTTTACTGTATATCAACTAAAATTTCTTCCATAACTTGGCAGCTAGATTAATACCAGTAAATGCCAAGTTCTATAAAGAATCAATCTGCCATGTATAAAATGGCTTTAAACTTCTTATTACTTTACACATGTGTTAATGTGTTAAGTGTTCGACGTTAAGTATGAAAGTGAAAAAAAAATTAGAAAAGATTTGATATTATGTTTAACATTTGCAAAAAGTTTCTAAGTGCTCTCATTATCAAACAACAGACACGTATAGTCTGGATAACATGCACTCTTTTTTAAGCAAAAGGTTGTTTTTCACACACCTCAATGTTTACGATGTCATCTCTCCTGAACTACATGTTGTAGAATTATATAATTTTGCCGGTACATTTAGTAGTATATGTGGATCCTGTCTGAAAAATGTGTTTCATATAGATTTGGTAGTAAAGAAATAATAAATTAAATTTTCTTGCCTGATGCAGCAGTTTTGCTGCATGAACAGTGAAAATATAGTAAGTTATAAACTGATTTCCTTTCATCATTTTGTAATAATAATAATTTTATTGTCTTTAAGCCATTACAGCAATAGACAAAGTCATACATATAATACAATACAGTACAGTACATGCTATAGAAGGACAGAATTGTTAAAAACTTTACAGTTTAATACCACAGGTCATGAAATCCTTTACATTGTAGAATGGGTTTATAACTAACCAGTCATAAAGTGTTTGTTTGTATTGTTGCTCTGGTAAATTTTGTATACCTTGTGGAAGTTTGTTAAATAATTTGTGGCCCATAAGTTCATAACTGTTGACTGATTTTGACAGTCTGTGGTAGGGCATATAGATAGAGCTGTTTGTCCTAGTGCTGTAACAATGTATATTTGCCCTGCGTTTTACTTTAGGTAAGTTCTTTTTTGTGTAGATTAAAACATAATAAATATATAGGTTTATTACTGTCATGATTTTTTGTTGAGTAAACAAAGGTTTACAATGAGCCTTGTATGGTGAGCCTGTAATTATCCTAATAGCTTTCTTTTGCAGCAGTAGTATATCATGCACACAAGTGGAGTTTCCCCATAAAATAATGCCATAGGATATGATGCTTTGGAAAAATGTGTAGTAAGATACTCTAACATAATTTTTAGGTACACAGTGCATTAATCGCCTTAACAAATAGATTACCCTAGACAATTTACAGCTAATATACTTAATATGTGGATTCCAAGAAAGTTTATCATCCAAATATACCCCCAAAAATTTAACACAACTAGGATAATCTGATGGAAACTCGTCTTTTAAACTAAATACCATCTGCTGGGTTTTGCTTTCATTAAGCAAGAACCCATTGGCTTTAAACCAGAGTGAAGCTTGCTCAATTGTCTCTGTAACACATGTTTTAAGGCTATTAAGATCATTACTGCTGCTCAGAAATGTTGTATCATCAGCATAGAGTACTGTTCTGGATTTGATAAATGATGGCAGGTCATTTATCATTATTAGGAAAAGGAAAGGGCCCAGCACGGATCCCTGCGGAACACCTACCTCAACTTGTTCTATACTGGACATTTCTTTCCCAACACAGACGGCTTGCTTACGGTTTTGTAAATATGATCTTAATAGCTTAAGGCTGTTACCTTTAACACCGTAAAAGTCCATTTTTTCGAGTAGCAGTGTATGTTCTACACAGTCAAAGGCTTTGCTTAGGTCACAAAAAGTCACCTGGGCAAAGCATTTATCTTCAAATACTTGATGGATGTATTTAACAACATTGTCTATGGCATCAATGGTTGACAGGTTTTTCCTAAAGCCATACTGTGATCCACTTATTAATCCTATGTTATCAAAGTAAACAGATAATTGTTGGTAAATTATGCATTCTAGAACTTTTGAGAAAACTGGGACTATGGATATTGGCCTGTAACTAGAGACACAATTTTTATCTCCTTTTTTATGTACTGGAACTACCCTAGACAGTTTAAGCTCATCAGGGAAAAAACCCGGGAGGTGTCAGCAAGAAAAAGTTTTGTAAAGACTTAAAACTGTGTGTAAAATTATTGCAAGTCACCACGTGATCTCATTCTCAAACACTGCAAGAATAGAATCTAGTTGAACAGTGTGACACTGCCTCAAGACATATACACATTTCCTGACTGTAATACTTGCTAATTGTAATAAACTTTTAACATAAGGTTATACCTCTTAATAAATAAGATTATGAAGCATTGTTACTTTCTAAATGTGAACCATGAATCATAAAGTACGAACCAAGATGGCCATTAAGCAATATAGACCTTGTCAATTACAAACATATGGAATAATAACTAGGCCTATGCATGACATTTATTAGTGTATCATGTGAATTGTGTCAAAATGTAATGTAAATCAGTCAACAGCTTTTCAAGATCTTTAGTTAATGTTATGTATCCATACTAATATTATACATGCGAAAGTTACTCTGTCACAAGAAAAAATTCTGCTCTAGTCCAGAACTTAAATCTGGGTGCCAAACTTTCATAGACCTTGTAACAGATGATGGGAAGCCTGTGTCAAGTCGAAACTTTGTAAGTTGTTCTGTGAGAAACGACCAAGCATTAACTGTGAGACAAAGTCATGTAAGAGGTATGTGCCCATTCTGAACATTTTAAAATCTTGAAATGGTGATAATATGGACACTACAAAAAACATACAGGGGTCAGTGGTTTTGTGGTAACAAATCAATTACCACAAAACCTGTGACTGGTACATTTTTGTAGTTTCCATATTAGCACTGTTTCAATGTTTAACACATTCAGAACTACACTTGTACACCATACGGGCACACGTGTATTGGCCTCGTGGAAGACACCCGTACCCGGTATGGGCGCAGCTTTTCTATTTGCTGATATCTGTTTTGCACATTCTACACGACTGCCAGTTGTAGGATAATCATAGCAGTTCATATGTTGTCCACTAGATGCAGCATGTTCATGGACACCCTCCTCTAGCACTGCTTTTCCTCAACAGAAGTAGTCGATACCAAAAATATTTTTTTGAATTTTGAGTAGGTTAATAGTATCTCAGCTGTCTTTCTAAAAGAATTTCATATGATTTTGTACACAATGTATTATATTACAAACTAAAATCTATAAAAAGAAATTACTTTATTTTCTTTATTACAATCGATATGTACTAGCTCTGAATGTACAGCTGAAATTATTTTCTTTTAGAAACATTTGAAATTATGAAATATCTGGCACACTTAAAATTCCTATTACTAATTGCACAGTTGGACAATATTTATTAAATTTATTTCTGGATTCATTTATAAAATAATGGTATAGATTAATAGAAAGTCATTTGTCAAGAAAGTCTGTAAACTCTTTGTAATATTGTTGGTACTGCAGAATGGATTAGCAGTGGGAATGCCCCTGATGTGATCAGACATGTTTCTATGTTTGACAATAACAATGTAATTTTCAATTTCGAAGTGGAAATTGTAAAGCCAGTGTGATATAGAAAAATATGAAAGGATAGAAATTTCGGAAACAGACATTAACTGCTCAGGCAATATTTCACCATTATTTACATCAATTGGAACCAAGAGAACCTACAATGTCAAAAATTTCAACTTCAAGAATCAGCCCTTCGGTGTGAACAACTGGAGCCAACTATGAGAAAGGAAGATAAGTAAAATGTTTGTTGTAAATCTAACTCCTCTTGAAGCTTATTAAAAGAATTTATTATGAATGGGGTGACAATCAACAAATGATGTTAGGGAGGGGTAGATTACAACTGGTAGTATTATTGATGCATATACAGACATCAGCAAACTACAGGAAGTACTGTAATACGCTGTCCGCAGTTGTTTAACACTGATGCTCCTACCCATGATCAGTGTCTAGAGGGTTACTGTAAAATTCAGGCAGAGTTACCCACACTATTAGAATTACTAATAATGCTGGTGAAAGAATTTTTATTTGTGTACTATCATATGGCAACCATTACTAGTACATGAGAAGATACTATGACTTACTGGAATAATGGTTCAGACCCAACTGATCCCCTTCCTAGATCAGATGATAGCTAGACAAAATAGCCACATATAAATGGAGCAACTTTTATATCATATGAAAAGGTATTGTACAGTAAATCATTACCAACTTGTAACTATAGGAATCACAACTTAAATTGACCAGAGAATCCTGGGTGTAATAGATATTGCTAACTATTAGTTCAAGAGAAGATTTTCCCAAATACTTGCCTATAATCTATGGGTTCATACCAGTAATAACAGCACAAACAAAGAAGGACAGAATAATGGACCACAGACACTCAGCTTCTTAGTTAGTCAGTTAGTTACTTTCATGTTCCATGGAATATTTTGCAAGATAAATGTGGGAGAAGTCCTTTTACATTCACACCTCAAATTAATTTATAATTATGGCTACATGCTGACATTTATGAGTATTTTTTTTTTAATATAAAGATGTGAGTTAGTAATTCCGACCCAACACCTTCTATACACATTACAGTAATACAAATTCTTCCACAGAACAGAAGGACTTGTCAAAAAGAAACTTTCTCATTTTACTTTGTTATATCTCTGATCTTTTATATGACTGAGTAAGTGATCAAATATTTTACCTGCAGCATTATACACCCCTATTTGCCAAAGACAACCTTAATGTGGAGTGCCTTAATGAATGTAATTTTTTCCGGTATTGTAATTATGTGCATCATTGTTCCTTTTGAACTGTAACAGATTGTTTACAACAAAATTGATGAGGGAAAATATACTGTGAGCAGTACTCATAATGCCCAACTCCTTAACCAGATGTCTACAAGATGGTCTCAGTGAGCACCAAATATTATGCTTACAACACATTTTTTAGCAATGAAGATTTTGTTTCTTAAAGAAGAGTTACCCCGGAACATTACTCCATATGACATTACTGAATGAAAATATACAAAATATATCAACATACTGATCTTTCTCTCCATAAGATTTGCAGTGATTCTAATTGCAAATGCGGCTAAACTAAGTTGTTTACGGAGTTCCAAAATGAGCTTTCTCCAGCTTAAATTCTCATTGACATGGACACCAAAGAATTTTAAAGTTTCCACCCTACTTATTATTTCTTCACTATGTGTTACACTTATCACTGGTGTAGTACCCTAGATGCAGAACTGAATACACTATGCCTTTTCAAAATTGAGGGTGAAACTGTTCACAGAAAGCTAGTCAATGATACTTTTAAGAACACTGCTTACTATTACTTCTGTTTCTGATTGTATATTTTGACTGATTACAATACTAGCGTGATCTGCAAAAATAACTAATTCTGCTTGTTTTATTTTAGAAAGAAGATTGTTTACATGTACAAGGAATTATAGGGGACCTAAGACAGCCTTGGAGATGCCCATTCATGATTTCTCCCCAGTCAGAGTTATGTCCATAGATTATATTGGTTGAATTGGTACAACTTTCTGCATTCTTTTGGCTAGCTAAGGCATTATCCATTCATTGGCTATACCCTCATCTTTATAAAACTTCAACTAATCCAGGAGAATAGTGCAAGTCAAATTCCTGCCATTGTTTTATTATTTAATGGTTGTAAAATTTGTTTACTGAACATTCTCATTAGAGAAACACTTCCTAAACCAAAACTGATTTGCTGAGGATATCATTCCCCACAACGACACCATTAAAAGACATTTGTGTGTGTGTTTGTGTTTTTTATTGTCTCTATCAATGTACCAACGCATTTGTTTGGTAAGTTACAGAATCTTTGAAGATTCTGTAACTTACCGAACGAAAGCGTTGGTACGTTGATAGAGACAATAACAAACACAAACACACAAATTTGAAGCTTTTGCAACCCACGGTTGCTTCATTAGGTTAGAGGGAAGGAGAGGGAAAGGAGTCATCCCAATCCCAGGAGCGGAAAGACTTACCTTAGGGGGGAAAAGGGACAGGTATATGCGCACATGTAGTGTGCATGTGCGTGTGCGTCTTACACAACACTTTGTACATCTCAGACATCAAATGTAATTTGATATCAGTCCCTCAGACAACTGATAAAGGGATGTTGGCATCATTAACCAACACGGAAGCTAGAGTAATGAAACAATATGGGGAAATGGTTACAAACGATCCAAGAAAAAGCAATCTCTCTTACTTTATTGAAGATAATTTCAGTGTTTCAATGAGTGGATGTGGCCATATCGCAAATCCTAACATTAGTCAGGAACTGGATTTTTGGCCCTGGAGATTGGGCCACATTCATGTCAATAAAGCAAAGATACAAATCAAAGCAGTGGAATAACTCTCATAGCATCTGATGACCGATAAATCAAATGTGCAGTGTGTGCATTGAAGACAAGATGAAAGCTTAGCCTTTCCCAAAACTGACTGAAAACAGACCAAATGAACCATTATGTTTGATACACAGTGATGTAATATGTACCTTTGGCTCACAGTCACTTGGTGAAGTGAAATATGTTGTCACAATCATTGACAGTTACTCAAGATACATGGTGATACATTTAGAAAAAGTCAAAAGTGGAGTGTTTCAGTCATTTAAGAATATAAAGCTTATGCAGAAAATTTTGAACAGAAGAGGAAAGGGACACTGCATTCAGACAATGGTGGCCAATATATATGTAAAGCATTCAAAGCATACATGCTAAAAGAAGGAATTCAGAGGCAGTTAATCATCCCTGGCACAGTTTGACAAAATGGTGTAGCAGAATGGTTAAAGCATGCTCTTGCAAATATTATGCAATGTGTGCTATTGGAGAGTGGATCACCAAAATTTCTGGGGTGAAGCAATAGCTACGGCAAGTTACTTGCAAAATGTGTGTCCAAAAACAGCAAATAATGGAGAAAGTGCCTACAAACAATGGCATGGAAGAAAACCAAATATTAATCATCTGTGATTATTCAGATGTCATGCATGGGCAAAAATGAAAAAGCAACATGGCAAATTAGAACCTAAAGGACAACCTTATGTAATGGTTGATATTCAGAAACCATGAAAGCCTACAGACTGTGGTATCCAACAACAGGAAACATAACTATTGCCAGAGATGTATTTGATGAAAGAATCTTTTGTGCAAAATTGAACAAATGTGTTGTAAAAGTAATTGACATGAAGAGACAACAATTACAGATGATGAAGAACCATTACAGAATGCAGATATTATGGAAACAAAGAAGCATCTGAAATTGGACAAAGTGGAGCTACAGGAACAGGCACACTTTCCAAAAACATTGATAGAGAAAAGGAGACCAAAAGGGAGAATGAGAGTGCTGACAATGGTTACTACACAACAAAGGATAATGACTGTCATCCACAAGAACCTGAAATAAAAGAAAATTACAGAACATGTTCTGGGTGACAAGTCAGTCCACTGAAATGGCTAAGGACTGCAATACAAAAGAAAAGAAGAAGATGTATGCAGTTGAAAATGATTGTTCGCCAAGAGAGAGGGGCCTGCATAGTGCACAGGAAGCCATGTCAGCTGAAGATAAAAACAAATGGCAAGAAGCAATGTTGGAAGAACTGGCAAACCTAATCCAAAACCATACCTGGACATCTGTACCATGTACCAGCAACACAAAAAACCATAAAAGAAAATTGGTCTTCAAGCAGAGCTATGATGAGAATGGGAAAATTGCTAGATGCAGAGCATGAGTGGTAGCTTTAGGAAATGAGCAAAGACCAGGCACGGACTTTGACAAATGGTACAATCCAGTTGTAAAAATGAAAAGTGTACGACTACTTACAGGAATAGCAGCTAAATGACATTAGGAAACTCATCATTTAGATGTTGTTGCAGCACATTTGAAGGCTGACATAAGAGATGCAGCCTGTGTGGAATTACCCATGGATTTCACAGATGCCACTGACCAACTAAGAAGAAAATTCAATTGCATACCAGATCAGGAAGAACTGCTAAGTGTTGAATGTATCTGCAAACTTGAAAAATGCATCTATGGGTTGCATCAGTCCAGCAGGAAATGGAATGAAACACCCAATGAGATTTTGCACAAGCAAGGGATGCTGCGATCAGTAGCTGACCCATGTGTTTACTATGATCAATGGCATGAACTCTTAGTAACTGCATATGTAGATGATATAATGTTGTACAGAGACAAAATTGACCTGAATTTGAACTAAGGGACCTTGGAGTAGCACGACATGTATAGTCAATTCAAGTTACAAGAGAAGTTGGAACACTGGTTTTAGACCAAACAGCATATGCAAAAGAAATCTTGAAAGAATTTCAAATGGAAAACTGTAAACCTGTGCAAACTCCACACATCATGAATGTAAATCTACAAAATGAACATATGAAGACAAGCTCAGTGAACATGATGCATCAAGGTATAGAACCACAGTCGGAAGTCTTCCTTGGCAGTGAGTATAGGGCCAGATTCAGCATATGCAGTGACATATGTATGACAATTCACCATCAATAAGTGTGAGGAGCACTGGTATGCTATCAAACACACTACATTACTTCCAAGGTACAATAAATGATGTGCCTGCTTACTGAAAGACTGGTAAGAAAATTGAAATGTATACTGATGCAGACTGGGGAGCTGATCCAAATCATTGTAAATTCTTTAGTGTATATTTTACAGTTTTTGGGAGTGCAGCTGTAAACTGGAGCAGCAGGCAACAACAAACTTTACAGTACTTAGTAGTACTATTGAAGCAGAGTTTGTTGCACTGAGTGAAACTGTAAGAGAAGCAAAGTGGATGAACAGTTTTCTCTTTGAGATTGCTTAAGATTGTTTTCTGTACCATGCTTTGAAAATTTTCATCAGTAAACAATGTGCGAAGAAACTTGCTAAAAATGGAGAAGCTTCAGAAAGAACTAAATACATTGATCTAAAGAAGTTCTTTGCACAAGAGGAGGTGGAGGCCAACAACATCAGTTTGGAATACATAGCAAGTGAGAAGAACATCACTGACTGTTTGACAAAGGCAAATGACAGCCTGAAGTTGAAAACCCTTCTGATGTCAATGGGAGTCATGGACCAGGGGTGGTGTCAGGTGTGGACTATCTTTTTTGTGTGACTTGATATGTTTCTGCTGCTGTTAAGAAGTGTTGAAATGGTGGGCTTCTACCGATGAATGTGTGTCATGTTGAATTAAAATACAGTCTTTCAACTCTGATGTGCTGTACATTTGTGCGTGATTCCTGCCACATTCAAAAGAAGATTAACAAGATGACTTTATGTTATAACGTCAAGTTTAACACATATTTCACAACGACACAACACATATAAGTCACAAAGTAAGTTGATGAGCAAGACATGTGTACACGTTAGCATTCGAATGAGCACTGAGTCCCAGTCTAGCGGCCACTGCTCGGCTGGCCGCTTAGGTGGCGCAGCTGCTGCACGGCTGGCAGACAGCGCCGCACATAGAGGACGCGCGTAATTGCGCGGCGGCGCTTTGAATGATCGGCGAGTCACAACACTTTAATCAGTGATGTATTACATATTTCAGATAAGACTGGGAACAAATCTAGTACTCTGTCAGAACCACCACCAAAACCAGATGAGCTTTAATTCTTGAAATAATGGACAATTTTCTTGATTTCAGAAGTAGAAGCTGGGGACACATTCATATGACTGAATTTTATGAGAGTTTTTCAACACATTGTTATGATTTTTCTCTTGAAATGTTTAACACTATAATTTCAACTATATTTAAGAAATAATTATTAAATATATTTGCCACCTGTGACTCATCATTTATAGGCCTTTGTCCTGTCTTATTACATTCCTGTTTCATTCCATTCCATTTTACCTTAAGCCTGTTGTTGGAATTACTTGTTTCTTACATTATGTGCATATTCCTTGATTTTCATCAAGATTATCAGTTAGGTCCCTACTGCCATTAGCACCCATGATGGAAAATTAATTACTAAGATCAAATTGTAGAACTCAAATAAGACTTACAGATCATTTTTCCTCTCAGAATCCTTTAGAAAATTTACACTCAAGTCAATGCAAACTATCAACTGCTTGCTTCTGTCTGAAATATATCATAGTAACAAAACCAGATTCCTCATAAACAGTTCAAGGTTTCCCAGAGGGAGTCTCTATACAGTTACAATTAAAAGTGAACTATTTTTCAGTGTTAACCCATAAGCACATACTACTATGTCCTGATCACTATATTACCCACTTTCCTCAATGTTTTTGAACTTGCTCTCTGTGTTAATGTCTGTAACAAGTCGTCTTTTTCCCACATTAGCAAGCAGTATAAATAGCATAAAAGATCACGGCCACACCAAGTGAAGTAGGATGATGGAAAGTATAAATGCTTGAAAGTGAATCAGTGCTATGTTGCAGTCAGTTTCCAATACGAGTCTGGAGGGTCAGATTTTTCTTAGGGGGAAGGTAGTGTAACAGAAGAGAACACAGTCTGTGCTCGGTACCTTAGACAGAATGTGATTCCAGAGCATTGACCATTACTGGACAGCGCCCAGCTTGTTTTGCAAAACAAGCCAACTCCATTCTGCCACTTCTGCATATCAATGGCCTGGGAGCCTGATCAACCTTCAGGCAGCTTCTGCAGTTGGAAACACTAACATGAGACAGCCACTTGATCTGTCACCGACCTCTGTTCCAACATCGCCAAACAAATGAGCAGTAGTATGACATGCAGTCTCTGCCAGCCAGCACCATTGTGATGATGCTGGCACCAATACTGCTGATGGGTTTTGCACCTCTGTATGCTGGGTGCTTGGGCAGCTCAGCACTCTGCTGTCTTTACAGATCTACAATGCAGGGGTCCAGCCACCCCACCTCTGCCAAGGTTCCAACACAGGACTCCTCCACATTGCGTGACTGGGACAAGATGCAGCCAGTCATACTCCCAGTGACAGCAGCCACGCTGTGCCAATCAGCCAGGTACAGGTCAAGAAACATAAAAATCCAAACCCAGGCCCGAGGTCAGTACACCGAGAGATGCCACGTTGGTGTATTAGTTGTGCTAGCCATCGAGACTAGTATTATTTAAGTCTAATGTCAATAAACAACCAGAAAAGTTTCTTGTATCAACAAGCTGCCTTCTGTGGTGCAGCTGTCCCCTTCCTTGGTGGAGAATAGTCCCGCACACCTAACTATCCTACACACTCATTTATAAATTATATATTGCTG
This sequence comes from Schistocerca piceifrons, assembly GCF_021461385.2. Taxonomy (NCBI): domain Eukaryota; kingdom Metazoa; phylum Arthropoda; class Insecta; order Orthoptera; family Acrididae; genus Schistocerca; species Schistocerca piceifrons. The sequence continues at coordinate 1,238,457,623 of NC_060138.1, forward strand.
CGAGCTATGGTATGTGCAGTGTGGTGTAGAGGCTATCATCCTGGAGGTTATCATGAATTGCTGGTGCATTACAGGATGCCAGTTCAAGCACAGCAACAGTTAAATGTAAACATAGGCTTCTGCAGCTGTTGCCACAGTCAATAAAATTCTTCTGGGTTTGTGACCACATTGACAAGTATAAAATTCCAACGTTTCAGCAACAGTTTGCAACACACCCTGAGGAAGGCACTTTGCAATAGTGGCCGAAATGTCGGGATGTTATAGTTGACAATGTAGTCACGAACCCAGAAGAATTTTATTGAGAGCTACAGTTATTTAGTATTTATCACTTCTGGAAGGTGCTCGAAAGTTCTTTAGTTTGTAATGTTTGTATACTTTATGTCTGTTATAAATAATAGCGCATTTGCCGAGAAGTTCAGTTCTATTCTGGCTGTACAGTGGTGTTCGCAATAAACATTCTTTCAGAGTTATGTGTTGTACTCCGCTGACAACCCTGCTTTCAGATTTCGATTTGAGTGTGTGACATTGTTTGGTCAAGATGCTGGGTACTTTATAAGATGTCTGCATCACTGTGGCTCTAATTAAAGCCCATGAAAGCAATCGTATATATGAGAAGGAACTATAAAACGAGCACTACATCATTCCCAAGATCCATATGCGGAAAACCAATGGATTACAAAACAGGAACAATTCACTGCAGTTGAGCCATCCATCAGTATTCCCCAGAGATGCTGGTCAGGATCTGACAAGTGGCTGAAAGATGAGATGACATGATATGTCTGACAAATGTGTACTTTCACTTGGATGGAACAGCCCGGCAGAGGTTGGAAAACAATTGAGAGATGTTTAAGAGCTTTGTCAAATTCCAGGCCGAACTGAAAATACATTTGGCTACAATCAGCAGTAAAGAACACGGCCAGCACCATGCAAGAATGACACAGCCAAAGAAATAGAATGTTTTAGCCCCATGCCACTCTGTGAATTCAAATATGATGGAAGCTGACAAAATCTCACACTTTATGAAAGAAGTTGCAGAAGACATGTATAGACATGTATTAAGTTCTTCTGGTAAAGGATGACACACCAACGAAGAATTCATGGAGTGGTGCCACCGAATTGAGGAATGCAGTGGCAAAGAGTCATGCAAAAGGAGTGTGACTGACTCCCAAATGTGGTTGCTACTACAGCTGTGGAAGACAAACAAGACCTCACCTCTCTTATATATAAGGTAATGAGAGAAGAGATGCAGCATGTTATTGCCTCCAGAACTATTGAACTAAGTAAGCAAGAGAAACCAACAATACATCAGGAGGTAACAGAGCATACTGAAGACGAGATGTATCAATCTTTAATACCAATCTCTGCCAACAGTCGAATGTGCCAGGAGGAACGGGCTAGGCCAACTCAGGCTTACGCGACAGCCACCAAACAACCACCCAGCACCCTTACAATGCAGATACAAACAACTCTTCTGCCAAGCATAACACCCTATGGGAGAACATTCAACAAGCTGGTGTTTCCACTGTGGGCATCCTGGAAATGTTGTACACAAGTGTAGGGAAAGATGGCGATTTTTCGAGGATTACAACAATGTCAGACACAAACCACTGCAAGAATTTCACTCACGCCAGTCAAGTGGAAATGATTATAGTCAGACTGTGGGTACTCCAGACAAATTTCCTCCTCAACACGCCACAGCCATCCCCCGTCACCATACAGAGGTACCATCTGTTCACCCAGCCACAAAATTTGGAAAAATTAAGCGACACCACCATTGATGGACTGAGGTCGCCACAGATGAAGATCCTTCATGGATGACAGTCACCAAGATGTCAGGAAATCCCATCACCGTCATCATCATCAATGGGCAACCTGTAATAAGGGCAATAGACAACTCATGGGCTTTTTTTCTTCTTTTTTTGTAATGCAAATGCTTATCATTGCTAGCTAATGAAGATCATGTTATGTGATACAAAAGCGATTGTGCTGGAAATTGCAAATGGGAAGTATGTCCAGACAATAGGAAAATGTATTGCAAGAACATCACTGTTGTTTTAACAGAATGTTGGCGCAATTTTATTTTTAGGTGGGACTTCGCACATCACAAACACAGTCATCGACTGCAGAAGATCAAAGCTCCAGACTGACGAAGCTGTTCCAGCAAGCACACGGAACGATGATTGCTCTGGGCAGTTGTTTGCCATTGAAGACGTTGTTATTCCACTGTCACCAACGAAACGAGTCCCAGTCATCAGGCGAGATGCCCAGTTAAGCTATGAAACTTTTGACGATGGCAAAATGCTACTCAAGCTCACAAAACAAATCTAAAGCCAGCAATGATCGTAAGCAATCCAGGTGGCCAGGGAACGAAGTATCACTAACTGTCATGAATAGCCACAACTCATGCCTAAAGATGTGTGTACTGGAACAGCTGAACCAGTGCAGCAAGGGCAGCTTGGCGCCATTGATGAGGGATTGTACTGCACTTGCACTAATGCTAATGCAATGGAGGAAGCTACTACTGAACAGCCAAAAAAAATCAGGCCTGAAAGAGGGACTGCAGGTCTACAGCTGATTCCGAAGAGTGCTTCCCCAGCATCCAAAAGAACAAAAGCCTTGGGGCACCTAGTAAACAGTGATGGAGTTCATCCCGACCTGGAAAAAGCAAGAGCAGTCACAGATTTCCTAAGTCCTTAGCACAGTTGTGATGTGAGAAGTTTCCTCAGTTTGTGCACATGCTACCAGTGATTCATAATGGGCTTCTGTACCAACGCACGTCCCTAGCAAGAACTACCGCAGGGAGACATCAGTTTTTCGTGGAATGAGGTGCAAGATCATTGCTCTGAAGAACTATTAATTTAAATTTCCTATATCCTCGCCAGTCAACAAAAGTTCCATTAAAACTATAGTCTTCGTGAATTTAGTTTATCACACTAGTTGTTTAAATAACTGTAAAGAAGTACATAGGTCACGAATTTTCTCTCGATCAATGCTTGAGAGTGAAAGGGAAATCGACAATACTTCTACAATGTAGAAGTCCCCCCTACCCTACACTGTACAATGGATTGTGGAGTATGTTTAGATGTATGCTGTTACCCTACAGTCGGCCTACCAATACGGTGTAGCGATTTGCAGAGGATTTACAATAGATGCGTGGAACGGAAGTTGCAGCTGAACGTAAATAACTGTAACTACTGCACTGAGGTATAACATTCACTTCAGCAAAGTGATGGCGCTGCACACAGTTTATACACTGCGTTACAGAATTATAAGATCAGTTTTTAGAAGGTCGTCACAGGTACTCTTACCCATATTTCACCCCCTTCTTTTAACGCATCTGCGATGGAGGCCCAGTGTTTAAATCACGCGGTTTTCTTATGAATATCCCAGGAAAACATTTCAGAAACCCAACCTCTAAGAGTCGAAACGAAAAGGTGTGAGGGGGCGGCATAAAAGGCGTCGCCAGCCGGTGTGGCCGTGCGGTTCTAAGCGCGTCAGTTTCGAACCGCGTGACCGCTACGGTCGCAGGTTCGAATCCTGTGAATGGATGTGTGTGATGTCCTTAGGTTAGTTAGGTTTAAGTAGTTCTAAGTTCTAGGGGACTGATGACCTCAGATGTTAAGTCCCATAGTGCTCAGAGACATTTGAACCATAAAAGGCATCAATGAAGCCACATCTTTTCTTGGGATGTTGATTTCACCACATTTTGCGGTCAAAAACGACAGTTCTCAGTGCGATGCGCAAAAGGATGACATTCTTGACAACCTCTGGCATTGTAGTGATCTCCTCGGCGATCCAACTCTTTTCGACTGACATCACGAGATAGCAACCTGACTGAACGTGATCTCGCTATGGACCGTTCAAAACCATTCAACGAAATTTGAACGTTATCCGGAGCTTTCCCAGTGCTCCTATTTCAGGCCCTCCTATGGTGTGATCAAAGAGGGGACTGACACTGGCACGTGTGTGAATAAAATGCCGAAGTGTACCCCTATGACACCCCCGCCCCCAATTCAGCAAGAGCCTCGATGGCACCTGCCCACATTTACTGAGTACCTTTACAGAGAAAACCTGCGAAGTACTCTTAGGCACCTGCAGGCAAGCGACTGGCCTCGGAAGTCTGTCGAATGGTTGCTTACCTGACGGCACCTCGGGCTGCTTCACTGGTTTCCTTTGTATAGGTAGATTTTTAAAATTCTCAATAAATATGGGCATGTGGCATTGCGGGCTCTGCCGAACTGGGGGATTCCGAGGGACACTTTGCCGTTTTATGCTCATGTGTTTCAATGCTGCATTCCTCCATGATCAGGCCACGGGAGGGAGTGAAACAGGAGCCCTGGAAAAGCATAACAATCCTTTGCTGCATCGGATCGTGTTCAAATTTCGTCGAATGGTTTTGAACGGTCTCCCTAGTAGTTACATCTCGTACACCAGAGTAAAAATAGCAGTCGCACTTCACTCCAGAGGGATGAGGCCACATTCAGTGAGACTGCAACTCCGTGACGTCCATCGAGAAGTGCTGAATCGCCCAGGAGGTGCCAACAGTGCCAAAAGTTGACAACAGTTTCATCCTTTTGCTTGTCGGACTGTGATCTGTCGTTTTCGACTGCAACATGTATGGAATCAACGTTCCAAAGAAAGGGGTGGTCTCATTGATGCCCATTATGGCGACCCCTCAGACCTTTTCGTTTCGATTCTGAGCAACAGTGTGTCTGAAATGTTTACCTCGGCCACTCAACACTGGGCGTCACTGTTCTGACTTCCATCACAGAAGCGTCAAAAGATGGGGTGAAATGTGGGTAAGAGGGGCTGTGGCGACTATCCCATCGTGTGCCACGTCCATGGTGGCGTTCGACAGAACTGCGGTGAAATTTGATGCCAGTGTGACATCATTAACCCACTTTAAACGTCACATGAACTTCTGAGCTCTGGCCTTTTTCTTCGCAAGTGTCGTCGAAGCCGACGGTGACGTCACAGTGGGTCATACTTCTGCGCCATTAGAGGAAGGTTGTAGGCACCTTTGAGTCAAATATGAAACTTACATATGTGAATGTGACACAGTTACGTGGTTCCGAAACAGTGATCCTTGATTCTGTTGTGCAGTGTAGTACCGACGATTCATGATCGTCAAACATACAGTTAATTTTTATTAGTCGCTTTAGTGACTGGATACGCATATTGCGCAGAGAATTTTTCAATGAGAATGATGGACGTAGCGTTACTGCAAGAATTGGCAACACTGACACTTGGTCACGTTTTGTGGCTTCTTCTGGTTTGGCGAGTACTCCATGCAGCAGCTGAGACCCTGTCCCGGACACATGCTGCGCCCCACACCATCACAATATACTACCTCATGAAAGTGAAGATAGTTTGCTCTGTACTTTGACAGAGAGATAAAGCTGAACTGTTTACAAATTTGTAATATTCGATGTAATTCACAAAATCGAAATTGCAGAAAGTCTATATTGGATCTTCTACAGTAGTGTCAGATTAGATGTACGTCTTCAGAAAGAACATATTAAGAACAAGACATATTCCAGTCTAACTTTGCACTCGTTGCTTCGTTCGCGTAGACTGCACGGTCTGCATAGGTTTTATTTTTTATATTTATTTTATTTTTTGTTCTTCTTCAATCGAAGTTTCTATGTTGTTCATAAATTGCGACACCTTTTATTCTTTTCACGCTAATTAAGGCCATAGAAGAAGGGTCTTTTTCGAATGTACTTCTGACCAAAAAGCGATTCTGGTAGCCGGAAAAAGCTTTTAGTAAATCATGCATTTTACATTCTTGTGGTATTTCCGTAAAACCTTTCATCCACAACACATACTCTTTACATCCAATCGAGAAATGAAATACCAGTTTTCATAGATTTAGCTTTAAAAGTGTTTTAATGTAACTAAATAAAAAATTTTCATCTTCTATTTCACCTCTTGAGACACTGAATGTCCAAAAAACAGAGCAACATGTATTATTTATTTGTAACTGACAAGCCAAATGTAATTTTTCATAGATTTAGCTTTGAAAATGCTTTGGTAGTTCTTTAATAATGATTTATTTAAAAAAAAACTTTCACCCACTATTTTACGCCCTTAGTAGTTGAATTTCCAAAAATACTGGACAACGAATATTGTTTTTATTTCTTACTGAGAAACCAGTTACCAATTATCGTAGTTGTCGGGGAAGGGGAAACTGGCTGGGGTAATAGCAGGAAATTTAAGGGGGGGAGGCACTGCCATGAATGGTAAAATACCAGTGGTTACAGGTGTTGGAGCAGCACCTTTTTTAGGATAGGTAAGACAGAAAGATGTCAAGTTCTATGAGAGGTCAGGATTGAAACAAATCTTCAGTTTAGGAAAGAAATTAAACAGCACAATTCTAGCACATTGGATCACCAATCACAGCTATCAATTATAAATTTTCACCAATCACCAGAAATTTTATCTCCACCAAGTTGTATCTCAGTCCTAGGTAATTGCATTGATGAATTAAAGTCACCCAACCCAATTGACATAATCTGCCTCTCTGAACACCATGTGACCACTGGTATAGGAACTAGGCCTAAGCACAATGAGAAACTCAGACAGGAGAGTACTGCAAATGTTAGAATAAGGAAAGGTTCTCATAAAAGTATAATTAAAAATAATCTAAGTATATTTCATCAAAATATTGGGAGTTTAAAGAATAAAGTAGATGAGCTTCTGGTTTGTTTAGAAGATTTAGAAGCTGAGAATGAAATAGATATACTATGCCTGTCTGAGCATCACATTGTTACTGATATGGATAAGGTAAATGTAAGTGGATATAAGCTCTCTGCACATGTAATGAGAGAAAATATGGAGAAAGGAGGAGTTGCCATATATGTCAAAAGTTATCATTGTGCAAAAAGTATAGAAACAAAAAAGTTTTGTGTAGAGAAACATATAGAAGCATGTGCCTGTGAGCTTAAATTAAGTAAAGGCACATTTATAATTGTAACTGTATATAGGTCCCCATCAGGAAATTTTCATCTATTTCTGAAAAATTTGGACTCCTTGTTGTGCTATCTGTCAGACAGGGGGAAGCAAATTATTATTTGTGGGGACTTCAATGTAGATTCTCTGAAAGAGGGTAATAGGAAAAATGACCTTGAAGTATTACTCGGTTCTTTCAATTTGACACCCGTTATTGATTTTCCTACTCGGGTGGTAAAGGATAGCAGCTCACTGATACATAACTTCTTTATAGACCAAGATAAGTTTAACCAGATAAATGCTCAGCCTGTTGAGAATGGTCTTTCTGATCATGGTGCGCAGCTAGTTACAATATATGACATAGCTCCATTCAGCAATACTAAACAGTCCTCCAAAGTAGTACGTTCAGTCAACGATTTAACAATTGCAAATTTCAGGGAAAGCCTACAGCAGTTAGACTGGGATGAGGTGTACCGTGAACCTGATGCCAATTTAAAATATAATTTATTTCATGACATTTTTGTAAATGCATTTGAAAACTGCTTCCCCAAGAAAATAGTTAAATATACTCGTAAGAAACCTTGTAACAAACCATGGCTTACTAAGGGTATAAAAATATCTTGTAACTGGAAAAGGGAAATGTATCTGACAGCAAGAAAGAGTAGTGACCCAGAAACTATCAAAAATTATAAAAACTACTGTGTTATATTAAGAAAAGTTATTAAAAAGTCCAGGAGTATGTGTATCATGTCTGAAATCAGCAACTCTGATAATAAAATTAAAACAATTTGGAATATTATTAAAAGAGAAACAGGTCAACCAAGAGCAGAGGAAGACAGTATTACCATCAAATTGAATGAAAACTTTACGAACAAAAAGTCAGAAGTTGAAAATATTTTTAATAATCATTTTCTAAATGTTGTGGATATAGTAGGATCCAGGTGTTCATTAGAAGATGCTAGGCTGTTAATGGAAGAGGCCATACCTATGCAATTTGATACAATTGAAATCTCACCCACTTCTCCCTCTGAAATTAGGAAAATAATAAACTTGCTTAAAAGCAAAAACTCACATGGAATTGATGGCATTTCCAGCAAAATACTAAAAGCTTGTTCTCAACAGATAAGTAAGATTCTCAGCCACCTGTGTAATAGCTCTCTGGAACAGGGCATTTTCCCTGATAGACTGAAATATGCTATTGTTATACCTTTGCATAAAAAGGGGGATAGATCTGATGTCAACAATTACCGTCCAATCTCCCTTCTAACAGCTTTATCCAAAATTTTTGAGAAAGTAATGTATTCAAGAGTAGCTTCACATATCTGTAAAAATGAAGTACTAACAAAATGTCAGTTTGGTTTCCAGAAAGGTTTTTCATCAGAAAATGCCATATATGCTTTCACCAGTCAAATTTTGAATGATCTGAATAACCGAACACCACCCATTGGGATTTTTTGTGATCTCTCAAAGGCTTTTGATTGTGTAAATCATGAAATTCTGCTAGACAAGCTCAAGTATTGTGGCATGAGTGCGACAGTGCACAAATGGTTTAATTCGTATCTAACTGGAAGAGTGCAGAAAGTTGAAATAAGTAGTTCTCGTAACATGCAAAGATCAGCACATTCCTCAAACTGGGGAACTATCAAGAATGGGGTTCCACAAGGGTCAGTCTTGGGTCCTCTGTTGTTCTTATTATATATTAATGACTTGCCATTCTATATTCATAAAGAGGCAAAGTTAGTTCTCTTCACTGATGATACAAGTATAGTAATCACACCTGAGAAACAAGAATTAACTGATGAAATTGTCAATACTGTCTTTCAGAAAATTACTAAGTGGTTCCTTGTAAACGGACTCTCACTGAAGTTTGATAAGACACAGTACATACAGTTCCGTACAGTGAATGGTATGACGCCATTAATAAATATAGACCTTAATCAGAAGCATATAGCTAAGGTAGAATATTCCAAATTTTTAGGTATGTCCATTGATGAGAGATTAAATTGGAAGAAACACATTGATGATCTGCTGAAACGTTTGAGTTCAGCTACTTATGCAATAAAGGTCATTGCAAATTTTGGTGATAAACATCTTAGTAAATTAGCTTACTACGCCTATTTTCACTCATTGCTTTCATATGGCATCATATTTTGGGGTAATTCATCACTGAGGAATAAAGTATTTATTGCACAAAAGCGTGTAATCAGAATAATAGCTGGAGTCCACCCAAGATCATCCTGCAGACATTTATTTAAGGATCTAGGGATATTCACAGTAGCTTCTCAGTATATATACTCTCTTATGAAATTTGTTATTAACAACCAAACCCAATTCAAAAGTAATAGCAGTGTGCATAACTACAATACTAGGAGAAAGGACGATCTTCACTATTCAAGATTAAATCTAACTTTGGCACAGAAAGGGGTGAATTATACTGGCACTAAAGTCTTTGGTCACTTACCAAATAGTATCAAAAGTCTGACAGATAACCAACAAGTATTTAAGAAGAAATTAAAAGAATTTCTGAATGACAACTCATTCTACTCCATAGAGGAATTTTTAGATATAAATTAAGAAAAAAAAAGAAAAAAACAAAAATATTAAAAAAAATAAAAAGAAAAAATAAAGAAAAACAAAAAAACACAAAAAAATAAAGTTGTTATATCAACTTAAGTATGTTGTTAAATTAACCTAATTATGTCATGTATTGGAAAATTCGACTCGTTCCACATCATTACGAAATATCGTATTCATGATCCATGGAACTAGTATTAATCTAATCTAATCTAATCTGTCGCTTCAAAGTTGCCATAATAACGAAATATTTTCATGCCCTATTTTCCCCTTTTATAAGTGGAATATCGAAAAATCTCTTCTTAAACGACGCCTACAATATAACACCCTCTCAAAAATTTCAGGTTTCCATCCTTAGCGGTTTGGGCTGGGCCGTGAAGAAGATGATGATGATGATGATGTTTGGTTTGTGGGGCGCTCAACTGCGCGGTTATCAGTGCCCATACAAATTCCCAACCTTTACTCAGCCCAATCTCGCCACTTTCATGAATGATGATGAAATGATGAGGACAACACAAACACCCAGTCATCTCGTGGCACGGGGGGAGGGGGGGGGGGGGGCGTGAAGAGTCAGTCAGTCAGTTCAGTAACGGAACTATTACACGAAAATACGGCGGGAACATCCCATTTTGGCGACCTATTGAAAGGACACGAAATATCTGATGATAAATAATAAAATAATAAAATAAATTGAAGCTTTCGTCAAAAAAATTCTGAAATACATCGTGGTTTTGCCGACATCCCACACTTACGTAGTGCCGTGTCGCGCATGCCATGTGCGTGTGTTTACACACTAAATGAAAATGATCGTACGGTATTGTTGACCGGGAGGCCCCATTCGGGGGAGTTAGGCCGGTGTATTGCAAGTTCTTTCTAGTTGACGCCACATCGGCAACTTGGGAGTCAATGATGATGAAAATGATGATGAAGGACACACAACACCACGCTCTCAAACATTTAGCGCCAGACACGAGAGGCGCTGTGTTTTGTTAGTCTTTGATTACACTTATTATATTTTGTATCTTCCGTGAACGGAATTAGTTTGCGGATAGTTACGAGATGACTATGATGTTTTGTTCCCTGTATGTCATGTGATTTTGAATTGCAAGCTCGGAACGATTAAACAAGCCGTGTATTTTCCGCAGTCTCCTGTGGATATGATCAATAAGGCTACCTTTAATTGTTCGAGGAGTTTTTAGTGTAATCTGGTCCCTTCGTACAAATATACGCAGGTTTCTAATAGTCAAACGACAGTCTGCACAGTTTGTACCGACGAACTGTTCAACCCGACATGATTTACTCGATATGATTAATAAGCGCTCACAAAAGAGATGTGGGTCATTCCACGTCAAATTGCCTTATTCAGTAACATTTTCTAGCTCGACCTCAATGATTTAGATGAAATTTTATGCGAACATTCGCACATGTCCCTAACGAACATTGGTAAAGTTTAACGTTCGTCAAAGAAATACTGGCCGAGACAAAGTCACCTGTTCTGACTCCATGCGCGACTTTTGCGCAGAGCGGGCGTGAATTTCTGACTACTTGGAAGTCTAATATATCTAGGGTAATATTTTGTTGAAAGAAATGAAATTTGGTCGTCTTGTACAACGTTATGCGTTCTCTTAAGAATTATAATGAAAAGAATACTATGAGCCTTATTCAGGCAGAAACATTTAGACAAAATCACTCGAAAAAAATCAGCGCCCTAAATATTCGAAGTCTGGTTTCTTATATCAGAAGGATGAAAGGTATGACGAACGTGAAACTTAGTATGTAGTAATCTAACAACACAAAGTTCTCAAACATGAAGTTAGACTCATATGCCTCTTGCCAATACTGAGAAATGAAGTGCAAAGTTGATAATTTTGCAAAAAGACCAAAAATGCGGTATTTTCAAACAGATCTTGCAAAAAACTATGTTCTAGAAAATTTTCCAAACTGAACTCATTAGAAATACCATGGTCTTAACGGTTAAGAATGTGTATTTGATTGTCCAACGCGGACTAACAATGCTAGATAATTTGAATCAAAGTTGAGCGCGAAAATCGCGGCACGGAAAAAAACCTAAATAGTTTCGTAGAGTAAACGCATGCTGAACACGAAACATAACTTGCAGTACGTCGGTAGCACAAGAATGTGGAATAAAAAGATTCATACATCGACTTTTTTGCAACAATAATAATAACAATAGTAACGGTAATTTTATTGTCATTCGGCATTTACAGCAATAGACACCGTCAGGCACATAATACAATATAACTATTAATTCAAAGAAAACAAGAGGCATGTCGTTAATGCTCCACAATTATATTACTTATGAAATAATCATTTATGTCATAGAATGGGTGAGCAACTAGCCATTCGTACAGCTTTTGTTTGAATGCTTCTTCAGGTAGTTCTTGTACATATTGTGAAAACCTATTAAATAATTTGTGCCCCACCAGTTCATAACTGTTGACTTTGTAAGTCTGTGGTAAGGAGTATAAATGCATCTGTTCCTTCTCGTGTTGTAGAAATGTATATTTTCTCTATGTTTTGCTTTCGGTAGTTTCTTTTTTGTGTGGAGTAAAACATAGTAAATACATAGGTTTATTACAGTCATGATTTTTTGTTCACAGAACAATGGTTTGCAGTCTGCTTTATATGGACAAACAGTAATTATCTACAAATTCATCGAAAAGAAGACGATTATTGTGAAAAGGTGAAAATAGGGTATATTCGGCACGTTTTTTACAAACACAGTTTTCTATTAAAGCTTCACACCCAGTCTCATTAGAAGCAACGTGGTTTAAACCCCCCAGAATAGTGGGTTTAATTTCCAACATGGGCTAAAAATGCTATATAAAATGAAGCAAAATAGCCGGAAAAATGGCATTGCGAACAAGATTTTAACTTTCTTTTCTTATATCGCTTTGATTAAAGGCATGATAAACATGAAACTTTGGACACAACTACTTAGTAACATAAGGTTTTCCAGTATAAAATGTAACTCACATATTGCTTTCTAAATTTAAACAAAATCAGTTCAAACTTGATTTTCGTAAAAAATACAAAAATAACTTACATTCAATTTGCATTTAGAGAATCTGTTTTCAGTGACTGATTTCAGACTAATCACAGTTGAAAAAAACATGTTTTCAAGCATTCAGGAACTCATTTTCGATTTGCCAATGTGCGCTAGCAATACCTGAAAATAACAGATAAATTTGAAGGAATGTACCATTGCAACAGGCTACGTTGGAGGAACATGTTGTTCATGTTTCGATGCATGTGGTTTTTATTTTTAAACTGACAATTAATATGCCACTATATTGCAGTGGTCCTTGGTGACGTTGTCACAACCAGTTCAGGAACATGAACCGGTAACCCCATCGCCACGAGGGTCACGCCCGAAACTTGTGCGATACCGGCCATGGGTGGGTTTCTCCATCCAGGTTCCCAAGCCTGTAATTTTGTTTCTTAATTTAGGTTCCAAAGCCTTGTGGTGGTACCCATATGCTTACAAAGCCATTTTGCCAAGTAATTTACCTTCGATTCTCAAATATGTAGTAGAATCTCACATAGATGGCAACCAAAGAGCAATATCAATTTTGATTTTCAATTTCTTAGCACTTTTCTAGTTTCCAACGAATTTGTAGGTTATAGGGAAGTAGCCGGTGAATTAAATATTGTACTCCACATTCTTATGCTGCCGAACTATGGTGTGTTAAGTTCCATGTTCGGTATATGTTTACTCTGCGAGATACAAGAATCCGAAGTTTGCAGTGTTTCATGCCGCGATTTTTGCGCCCGTCTTTGCTTCAGATTGTCAAGCATTGTTGGATAATCAAATACACTTTTTTGTCGGTTAAAATACAAGTTTTTTTAATGAGCTCAGTTTGAAAAGTCTCACGGAAAACAGTTTTTTATGAAAAGAAGTTGAAAATACTGAAATTTTTTATCTTTTTTCGAAAATCATAAACTTCACACTTTTGTATTCAGTACTGGCAAGTCGCACGCAAATGAAATTTTCTAATTGAGAATCTTGTGTTGTTATTACTACATGCCAAGTTTCAAGTTCGTCATATCTTTAGTCCCTGAGAAATAAGAAGCCAAAGTTGGAAATTATTTCGGTCGCCGATATCTCCGGGCGATTTTTCTACAATTATATGGCTGAACATGGCTCATAAAATTCTTTTCATTATTTTTCTCAAGAGAACGCGCAAAACTGTGCAATAATGCCAAATTTCAGTTCTTTCAACAAAATATTGCCCGAGATATAACACTTCAAAGTAGTCAGAAATCCACGCTCGCCCTGCGCAAAGTCGCACACGGGGTCAAACAAGTGACTGTATCATGGCCAGTATTACTTCGGCGAACGTTAAACTTTACCAATGTTCATCGGGGATATCTGCGGATGTTCACATAAAACTTCATCGAAATCCATGATGAGGGAGGCCTAGGTCAGTTGACATGGAATGACCCATTTACAAAATGACTGACGCTAATCCTGTGTCGCGATTGGCTGTAAGACTACCACCTTTCTGGCCACACAATCCAGCTTTTTGGTTTGCACCGATAGAGGCAAGGTTTCTTTCTTTTTTTTTTTTTTTTTCGGCGTACGCTACCAAGTCTGCGCTTGTAGTAAGCCAATTAGACAACCAATACGCCGCGGAAATGTAAGATACACGTCCGCCACCAGAGGCGACTCATACGACCGACTTCAAGCAGAACTGATCACGTGAGTGTCAGCATCGCGGGAGGAGCGAATCCGTCAGTTTCTCACTCAGGAAGATATGGGAGACAGAAAGCCTTCGTAGTGCTGGTGGCATCTAAGAAGCAAAGTAGATGTGGGAGTCGTTCCGGACAGTTTAATGCGCACAATACGGAGCTGTTGCGACCGTAGAAAATTTTTATTTTTATTCTTACTTTTGTGACCACAATAAGAGTCCAGGCTCCATAGGCAAACAGCCAGTCGACATTAAGAAATAGTCCACCAGGACGTAGGGACAAGGTAAGCGGCGGAGGCTGCCAAGTATGGCTTGCTGGTCAAATAACTTAGTGTTTGACTTACCGCCAGAGAAAGCAGCATGAATAAAACTTACGCAATGGAAGACGCAAACATCAGGGCGATAGCACAGCAAGAGGGAGTGTCAGTCACGTGCGGAAAAGACTCGTGTGGAACCAAATTAAGTTGTGTGCAGCTAGAAACGAAAGTGTCGTGTGGAACCGAAGGCATTCTTGCGCAAGCCGACCAATTAGAAACGAGAGTGTCGTGTGGAACCATAGGCATTCTTGTGCAATCCGACAACTTAGAAATGAAAGGGTCGTGTGAAACAAATTAACTCGTGTGCACCCAAGGACATGAGAATCGAAATAAAAGGCCAGGCAGCGGAAAAGCTAGAAGCAGAGATTCAGATGCAGATGTAATGAAATGATCGTATGGCATTGGATTCAGAGCCAGTGCCGGCAGTTTGGAGATTCCGCAGCGAGACGTCAGCGGGACCGAGTAGGCCCATAGCATCAGATACAGCTGATAAACAGTGCAACTACGAGAAGACGGTGATAGACTCTGGTGGACACTCAGGAACTGCAGGTCAAGTAGGACTTTTAGAGTTTCATTGGAATAGTGTTGAACAGAGGCTGTCAGTATTTCTCTCAATTACTTAGAGAGATTTCAGTACTAACCAAGAACAAGTGATTGCTTTGTACTTGTTTCTTATAAGTACCGGCAATTAGCTTTGAAGTACCAAGTCCGAATAAATAGACTGAATTTTACTAAGGGATTTATGGTCCAACACCCCACATAAGTATATGTGAGAATAAACTTGATAGAAACTAACCAGTCTTTTCTGCCTATTGCAATTCTGTAACCTATTTTCAGGAAGCTCATTTGCTTCAAACCAAGGAGATTCTCTCCCTCTCATCTCCGATATAAAGGTTGACAGCAATTTATAACTAACCCATCGTCGTTAACGTCCCGATTGCGCTACGCAGTTCGCACTTACTTCATTCTGGTATAGTGAGACTGTGCCGGGACGCGACAGGGCAGTCGTACGCCACCGTCAGTCGAAGCAATCATAGCGTCACAGGCTGACACACCTGTGGACCTAGTACCGGAGGAGTTGCAGACATCGACTTTTCCGATCACGTTCACATCGACCTCGTTGCATCGTCCGATGGCCAACGTTACTTATGACGACAGATAGTTACAGCCGTTGGCCAGAAGATGTACCGGTGAACAACGTTACAGCAGAAACTCGTGTCGTATAGTAACTCGTGTCGTATCGGGTATCGCGTTTTGGCTGTCCGTAAAACGTCACGACCTACAGGGGACGACAATTTGAGTCCAACCTGATCGGC
This sequence comes from Schistocerca piceifrons, assembly GCF_021461385.2. Classification (NCBI taxonomy): domain Eukaryota; kingdom Metazoa; phylum Arthropoda; class Insecta; order Orthoptera; family Acrididae; genus Schistocerca; species Schistocerca piceifrons. Next base: position 1,238,473,493 of record NC_060138.1, read on the forward strand.
CAATTCGCGAAATTTGCAGCACAACTCACCAAAAAATTACGAGCTACCACCTGTTCAGTAACGAGATGATCGACAGATGGCACCGCTACTGAAGGCAGCACTAATGTGCCAAAGCCCTTCCCATGGTATTACTCGGCCTCACAAACACTTTCAAACCAGATGTAGATAGACGCTTCTTCGGCGGAACTGGTGTACGGCGAGATGTTGAGGCTTCCAGAAGAATTCGTGGAAATCATCACAACTAAACGACGATCAGCTAGAATTCCTATGCCGACTCTGAGAGCACGTGGGCCGGATTCGGCCGCACAGACACGGTACAGCTAACGCCTCCATGTGTCCAGACTTGTAAACGTGTTCACACGTCATGCTATGAACGGTAGGCTTCAAACTGTCGTAGCAGCTGCCTCACTTACTCATGACCCTAACATGTAGTCGCAAAGGGAGACAAGCCAACTGGCGACCAATAACGTTAAACCAGCTTATGTCTTCCAAGAAGCAACAATGGCAGAGCTTCCGAGACAGTGGTCTCGCTCAACGACCGCCGCATCATCGACCCCACAGCCAACGGCGCAACTTACATCATCGGACCAACCAACACGTACCCCAAGATCCGGTCGCAGCGGCCATTTTCCAGCCCAGTGTTTGGAATAACGCTCCGCTTCCACCATTGGGGCTGACGTACGACATCGTCCAATTACGTAATGTTGTGTCGTGCATGCTATGTGCATGTGTTTACAAACACCGTGCGTCAAACGTTTCGCGCCAGACACGAGAGGTGATGTTTTTTATGTACACCCCTATACGTTTTTGGTTTTGTTAATCTTTGATTATGCTTTTTATACTTTGTACCTCCCATGCACGTAATTAGTTCAGGTAACACTCGTTTCACAACACTACCCACAAACGTGACGTCATTTTGACATCACATGCAATATCGACAGCTGCAGAAGCTGCTATCGACTTTGTGACAAGGCTGTTCCTCTTACACTGAAATCGTCACATATTCGGAAATAAAGAGCCAAATATTTGTGAAAACGAAGAATATGAATTTTTTCTGCTCTTTTCACTTGCAGCAATGTAAGCTGTCTTCTTGTGCCTTTGCCTGATCACACACTCGGAAATCGTCGCATATTCGGACATAAAGAGTCAAATGTTTGTGGGAAGAATATGAATTTTATTGGTGCTCGTATCAGTCGCGGCAATTTCAGCGGTTCTCATAGGTTACTGCCTAAACACACACTCGGAAATCGCTAAATGTTTATTTCATCCTTTATTCTCTTAGCAGACGGAAATGTAAATAGCACCGAATATTACAGAACATACTTTTACATACATAAAAAAGTCCCAGACTGTGTTAACAACGCTAACAAGAAAAAAATTGCATGTGGTGAGATGTGGACCTACGTCTTTCGGCTCCAGGAACCACAACGTTATCCATTACATCAGCATTTTGTCATGTAAAATGAGTCTCCTGTCTTGGTTATCACAGTATCTACTGAAGGCTTATAAGGTTGATGCTTTATTAACTAACATATAATTATAATGGTGCACGTTTGTGATAAATCATCAGTGCTCCATTTGAAAGGGTACAGTACCGCTTGACATTGAAAATAGGTACATCATTCTTCGTTACATAGTCTTGTCAGAACAACATATTTTTTTTTTGTAATAATAACTCAATTTCACTTAATACACCGAAGCCGGATACCAGTGTAGGAAAGAAGGACAATTTATTTATTTAATTGATCACATGTGCACTCCCACAAAATAAATCCCTATATCCAATTTGGTGAGATCTGCGAAATGAATGAATGTATGGTCGTCTGCTAACCGCAGATAGTGAATGTGCAATATATGATCATCTTTGAAACGGTCCTTTGGTCACCTTTGGTGGGACCAAAGAGATGAAATTTACCTGAGCTTTGAGTGCCTGAAATGTGGCTGACCAATACGGTAGCAAGGTGCTCCCCCACCTCGGCAGAGGTGCGAGAGGACCTGAAGAACGGCCATGTTTCAGCACTCTGGCGCTGGATCTTGTGTTGGTAAGACCTTTCTTAGGTGTGCTCCGTAAAGACAAAAGAGTGGAGACATGATATGCATGTGAAATACTTAAGAGTAGTTTGGAATAATTATTTCTCTGTTTCAGGAACTTTTGGGGGGAGAATTAAATGACAGGCAGGTAATATTAAGGGGATCGTAGTAATCTTTGGAAGTGACCAACGGTCACAATGAAACCACATGTACCAATAAGATGAAATACTTGCAAGTGCTAGTACTAAGTTGAAACACTTCCGAGTGCTAAAGTTAAGCTGAATTGCTGGCGTGTGTACTATAAGTTGGAAATATTTAAGAAATGGCGTGTGCAGGACTTGAAATTAGAGACGAGCACTTCCATGTGGTGAGTACTGTGTGAGTCTCAATCTGTGTATGAGACAAAGGATAAAGAGAAGTACTCGTCCACGGTATCAGTTGAGGACTCGCGTGTGTGACTAATATAATCTTATTTGCGTGTTACGTTTCCGTGTGACGCTAGATTCAAACTATAATACTCTGATAGTGAAGCAAGGTGAGTCAGCCGTCTATCCAGCAACGCCACGTAGCTTGCATTGCACAGGAAGACGTGTATATATCCTTCAGAGTTCATAGTAGGAAAGAAAAGTTACGAAGTGGGGCAGTGTCATGTGAAATTGGGATGAATACTAATTGAAGTGGGTAAAGCTGAAAGTGATGTGATTCTAACATTGTGACTATTCTTTGTGTTGTATTCTATGTTGCCAGTGTGGTGTATTTCATGTAATTTAAGTATGTGTGGTTTGCATGGGAGAGTAGCAAGATAGGCAATGGGTTATGGAAGTTCCTTTTTGTACCGCTAGGTTTGGAGGAAATTTTCGTGATGATGGGTGTGAGAGTCGAAGTGTGAGATATAGCAAAAGATCCACCATCCTATCCAGAAAGTGCACTGTAGCGTTAGATCATCACGACACCATAAGATAGAGAATCACCAATGTATAGCCATGCCCACTGGGCGAAGTTTCTCATGTGTAATTGTTGTATAAAATGTAATGGTGTGTTTAGGTTATCTTCGAATCGTAATAGAATTTATCGGAATAAAAAATATAGTGGTTCATGGTGTGGGTTCCTGTAGTCACGTCCTAGTTCATGAACCACGGGCAACGTATGAGTGGCCAAGTAAGTGGTCCCGACAGTCGGGATACCAGTTACTTTGGAGTAAGGCTGGGCATCTCGGACATATTCTGAGTCGTGGTCACCTTTGTGCTCATACAGCAAAGACTACCAAATCCACCGGTTAGTCCCTCAGCCGTTAGGGGTAAAACCCAATGGGACTCGGGGCAAGTAAGGCTAGCAACCTGCTTCCCTGGTACTTTAAATATGATGCTGGCAACAATCAGAGCAAAATGCCTCGGACCTTTGGAGGTGATGGAGTCCCACCTCTAACTGACAAACCAGGGACTCCTAAGATACGACTTGGCAAACAAATGGTAATGAGATCGGGAGCTATTAATATCAATGGGGGCTACTCTTGGAAGAAGGTAGAGCTGGCAGAGGCTGCAAGTAAGATGGGGCTGGACGTTTTGGCTGTTAGTGACATTCGGGTAAGGGGTGAGAAAGAAGAAGTGGGAGAATACAAGGTCTACTTGTCAGAAGTCAAAGCAGGAATAGCACAATGGGGTGTAGGGCTTTACATCAGGAAAGAAATGGAACCCAGCGTAGTTGCAATAAGGTATGTAAACGAACGACTGATGTGGATAGATTTGACAGTGTCTAGCAAGAAAATTAGGATTGTGTCAGTATATTCGCATTGTGAAGGGACTGAGCAAGATAAGATGGATAGTTTCTATGAGGCACTCAGTGATGTAGTTGTTAGAGTAAAGAACAAGGACAGTGTTCTGCTCATGGGTAATTTTAACGCCAGGATTGGAAATCGAACAGAAGGGTATGAAAAGGTTATGGGTAAATTTGGAGAGGATATGGAGGCCAACAGGAACAGGCAGCAACTCTTGGATTTCTGTGCCAGTACGGGCTTAGTAATTACAAACTCCTTTTTCAAACATAAGAACATTCACCGGTATACTTGGGAAAGCAGGGGATCTGTCATTGACTATATAATAACAGATCAGGAATTCAGGAAGGCTGTGAGGGACACACTTGTATTCAGGGGATTCTTTGATGACACTGATCATTATTTAATCTGCAGTGAAATTGGGATTGCGAGGCCGAAAGTGCAGGAGGTCAGGTCCATATGTAGGAGGATAAGAGTGGAGAAACTTCAGGATAAGGAAATCAGGCACAAGTACATAACAGCGATCTCAGAAAGGTACCAGTTAGTTGAATGTAGTCAATTACAGTTATTGGAAAAGGAATGGACAAGGTACAGGGACACAGTACTAGAAGTGGCTAAAGAATGTCTTGGAACAGTAGTGTGTAAAAGTAGGAGGAAGCAAACAGCTTGGTGGAATGACACAGTCAAGGCAGCCTGTAAAAGGAAAAAGAAGGCGTATAAAAAATGGCTACATACTAGAACTCAGGTAGACAGAGAAAGTTATGTTGAAGAAAGAAACAAAGCCAAACAGATAATTGCAGCATCCAAGAAGAAATCTTGGGAAGACTTTGGAAACAGGTTGGAGACATTGGGTCAAGCTGCTGGAAAACCATTCTGGAGTGTGATTAGCAGTCTTCGAAAGGGAGGTAAGAAGGAAATGACAAGTATTTTGGACAGGTCAGGAAAACTGCTGGTGAATCCTGTGGATGCCTTGGGCAGATGGAGGGAATATTTTGAAGAGTTGCTCAATGTAGGTGAAAATACGATCAGTAATGTTTCAGATTTCGAGGTAGAATGGGATAGGAATGATGATGGAAATAGGATCACGTTTGAGGAAGTGGAGAAAATGGTCAATAGATTGCAGTGCAATAAAGCAGCTGGGGTGGATGAAATTAATTCGGAACTCATCAAGTACAGTGGAATGTCAGGTCTTAAATGGCTACACAGGATAATTGAAATGGCCTAGGAGTCGGGACAGGTTCCATCAGACTGGACAAAAGCAGTAATCACACCAATCTTTAAACATGGAAACAGAAAAGATTGTAACAACTACAGAGGTATCTCTTTAATCAGCGTTGTGGGTAAAATCTTCTCAGGTATTGTTGAAAGGAAAGTGCGAGTATTAGTTGAGGAGCAATTGGATGACAATCAGTGTGGGTTTAGGCCTCTTAGAGGTAGTCAGGACCAGATCTTTAGCTTACGACAAATAATGGAGAAGTGTTATGAGTGGAACAGGGAATTGTATCTATGCTTTATAGATCTAGAAAAGGCATATGACCGGGTTCCTAGGAGGAAGTTATTGTCTGTTCTACGAGATTATGGAATAGGAGGCAAACTTTTGCAAGCAATTAAAGGTCTTTACATGGATAGTCAGGCAGCAGTTAGAGTTGACGGTAAACTGAGTTCATGGTTCAGAGTAGTTTCAGGGGTAAGACAAGGCTTCAACCTGTCTCCACTGTTGTTCATATTATTTATGGATCATATGTTGAAAACAATAGACTGGCTGGGTGAGATTAAGATATGTGAACACAAAATAAGCAGTCTTGCATATGCGGATGACTTAGTTGTGATGGCAGATTCGATTGAAAGTTTGCAGAGTAATATTTCAGAGCTAGATCAGAAATGTAAGGACTATGGTATGAAGATTAGCATCTCCAAAACGAAAGTAATGTCAGTGGGAAAGAAATATAAACGGATTGAGTGCCAAATAGGAGGAACAAAGTTAGAACGGGTGGACGGTTTCAAGTACTTAGGATGCATATTCTCACAGGATGGCAACATAGTGAAAGAACTGAAAGCGAGGTGTAGCAAGGCTAATGCAGTGAGCGCTCAGCTACGATCTACTCTCTTCTGCAAGAAGGAAGTCAGTACCAAGACTAAGTTATCTGTGCACCGTTCAATCTTTCGACCAACTTTGTTGTATGGGAGCGAAAGCTGGGTGGCTTCAGGTTACCTTATCAATAAGGTTGAGGTTACGGATATGAAAGTAGCTAGGATGATTGCAGGTACTAGTAGATGGGAACAATGGCAGGAGGGTGTCCACAATGAGGAAATCAAAGAAAAACTGGGAATGAACTCTATAGACGTAGCAGTCAGGGCGAAAGTCTTAGATGGTGGGGTCATGTTACACGCATGGGAGAAGCAAGGTTACCCAAGAGACTCATGGGTTCAGCAGTAGAGGGTAGGAGGAGTTGGGGCAGACCAAGGAGAAGGTACCTGGATTCGGTTAAGAATGATTTTGAAGTAATAGGTTTAACATCAGAAGAGGCACCAATGTTAGCACTGAATAGGGGATCATGGAGGAATTTTATAAGGGGGGCTATGCTCCAGACTGAACGCTGAAAGGCATAATCAGTCTTAAATGATGATGATGATGATGAAAAAATATAGTGGAAAGAAAAAGATTGGTGACCTTGTTCTTCGATTAGTATGTAATCATGATACCCAGAATTTATAATGTGTGCGCCATTCACATTCAGTGCGATGGCCACGTGTTGATGAAAGCCGTTGGGTAAGAAAGAAAATGTTGCATTGCCAGAGCGTAGTGAACAATCAGAGTTGTGTAAATTACTAATAGTCAGTTGTGCATTATCCATTTCCGTTGCGTAATATTCAAACAGGACAATAATTTGTAGCTAAATTGTGGGTACTAGAGCTCATAATCAATCACTGATGTTGCTCAAGAAATAAGAATAAGTCCACTCCCTTGGCAGACCACTCATCTTGCAAGCCTGACAGCTTGATGCCACAGTATGAGCAAGGCATGTGGGTGCCTCTCACATTACCTTGAAATGGCATATAGCAAATTACAATAGAAGCGTGTTTCATGCTTAATTTCCAAATTATCGACGATAACAACTCACTCCTGAGAGATCACTCTTATGTCAAGGTATTAGCTGTCGATAAATACACTCCTGGAAATGGAAAAAAGAACACATTGACACCGGTGTGTCAGACCCACCATACTTGCTCCGGACACTGCGAGAGGGCTGTACAAGCAATGATCACACGCACGGCACAGCGGACACACCAGGAACCGCGGTGTTGGCCGTCGAATGGCGCTAGCTGCGCAGCATTTGTATACCGCCGCCGTCAGTGTCAGCCAGTTTGCCGTGGCATACGGAGCTCCATCGCAGTCTTTAACACTGGTAGCATGCCGCGACAGCGTGGACGTGAACCGTATGTGCAGTTGACGGACTTTGAGCGAGGGCGTATAGTGGGCATGCGGGAGGCCGGGTGGACGTACCGCCGAATTGCTCAACACGTGGGGCGTGAGGTCTCCACAGTACATCGATGTTGTCGCCAGTGGTCGGCGGAAGGTGCACGTGCCCGTCGACCTGGGACCGGACCGCAGCGACGCACGGATGCACGCCAAGACCGTAGGATCCTACGCAGTGCCGTAGGGGACCGCACCGCCACTTCCCAGCAAATTAGGGACACTGTTGCTCCTGGGGTATCGGCGAGGACTATTCGCAACCGTCTCCATGAAGCTGGGCTACGGTCCCGCACACCGTTAGGCCGTCTTCCGCTCACGCCCCAACATCGTGCAGCCCGCCTCCAGTGGTGTCGCGACAGGCGTGAATGGAGGGACGAATGGAGACGTGTCGTCTTCAGCGATGACAGTCGCTTCTGCCTTGGTGCCAATGATGGTCGTATGCGTGTTTGGCGCCGTGCAGGTGAGCGCCACAATCAGGACTGCATACGACCGAGGCACACAGGGCCAACACCCGGCATCATGGTGTGGGGAGCGATCTCCTACACTGGCCGTACACCACTGGTGATCGTCGAGGGGACACTGAATAGTGCACGGTACATCCAAACCGTCATCGAACCCATCGTTCTACCATTCCTAGACCGGCAAGGGAACTTGCTGTTCCAACAGGACAATGCACGTCCGCATGTATCCCGTGCCACCCAACGTGCTCTAGAAGGTGTAAGTCAACTACCCTGGCCAGCAAGATCTCCGGATCTGTCCCCCATTGAGCATGTTTGGGACTGGATGAAGCGTCGTCTCACGCGGTCTGCACGTCCAGCACGAACGCTGGTCCAACTGAGGCGCCAGGTGGAAATGGCATGGCAAGCCGTTCCACAGGACTACATCCAGCATCTCTACGATCGTCTCCATGGGAGAATAGCAGCCTGCATTGCTGCGAAAGGTGGATATACACTGTACTAGTGCCGACATTGTGCATGCTCTGTTGCCTGTGTCTATGTGCCTGTGGTTCTGTCAGTGTGATCATGTGATGTATCTGACCCCAGGAATGTGTCAATAAAGTTTCCCCTTCCTGGGACAATGAATTCACGGTGTTCTTATTTCAATTTCCAGGAGTGTAGTTGTAACAATAATTATAATAACTTATTCCTAGAGTTCGGGGTCGTCAATGTTGAACGTTGTAAAGAAATCATTTTTTTCTCGTTCTTTTCTTTTTGTATATATATATATACAGGGTGAGCACAAAGTCTTGACCTGATTATAAAAATTTATAACAGAATAACCGTTTGACATAATAAGTTACATTTGATGCCGTTACATAGGTTATTGTTACTAGTTTTTTTTAAGACCACTTAAGTTAGAAAACCTCAATGTGTGCTCCCTTGGTAGCTCGGAGAATGTCGAGGCGGTAATCCAGTTGTCGCCAGGTGTTTTGAACATGTGTTCTGTCACAGTACCCACAGCAGCTTGTATCCTAGTCTTCAGTTCGTCGATGTCTGCAACTGGTGTGACTAAGACTCTGTGCTTGATATAGCCCCAGAAAAAAAAAAAAATCAAGGGGCGTAATGTCTGGAGAGCGCGATGACCAGGGTGTTGGACTGTTCCTTCCAATGCGCCGACCCGGACATTACTCTCCTCTCCCTTCCTCGCAGCTGTTCTTCTGAGGACGGGGCGTGAGTCATGCTTGGGTAGCTCAGTTGGTAGAGCACTTGCCCGCGAAAGGCAAAGGTCCCGAGTTCGACTCTCGGTCCAGCACACAGTTTTAAACTGCCAGGAAGTTTAGAAATGGCCATTGTTGAAAACTCATTACAAAATACAATATGCCAAGATGTCGGAAATCCGAGCTTGGCAACAGTTGAAAGTAACGCGCCAACCCGTGAACTGGCCGATGGCTACCAAAACAACCAGGTTGGCGTCCCACTATTAAAAAATTATGACACTGCTTATATAACTAATCATGATGCCAGTTTTATCACGCTCGATGTGACAGTTTCTCAGGTCTCACCGGGAAACATTTTTTCAAATAATGAAACTGAAGCGCGCGACAGCAAAAATTCCTTTGATTATTTCTTTACTACATCGCGAACGCAAGAACAGGAAACAGTTGACAAAAGCAGTATACATACTAGTGAGACACACACTTTGACACAGCCCATGCAACTAATGACATAACAGTTGGCACAGCAAAATCAGGCATTTAACGGTTTCAAGAATAGTATTAGTCAACATTTCAGTGAGGCGAGCAAAACTATACGCACTGAATTATTTGACAAATTATCCGGTAAGTTCACAGAGCTCGGTAAACAACTAAAACAAGAAATAATTACCGACATGTCCCGCAGTATAAATACATTAACTGTAGACTATAAACAGGAAGAACTTGCACGTGAGTTACAAAACCTTAATGAGTCATATTCTTTAATTCAGGAGACGCAATTCGAAGTGGATCGGTCGGTAAAAAATGTGACGAACGCAGTCAGCGAGCTGCGAGACGTATGCAAAAACCTATCTACAGAAATACACAAGTTGAATCCAAGAGTAGATCGGTTAATTTTAGAGTTATAATCTGCAAAAAAAAAAAAAAAAAAGTTTTGTGCAGATGTAAAGGAAACAACTGAAAAAGCTGAAGTCGAGATGCTGGATAGGGGCCGCACCCTTGCTGAAAGGTAGTGTCAGAATGCAAGATTTATGTAGATACCGCAGAAGAAGCTCTAAAAGAGAAAGAAAGTCAACTTCTAGGTAAAATATATTCGGGTTTAAAGGAAGCAAGAGAAAAGGTTACAAGGCAGTGATGCTAAAACTACTGACATTCCAAAACAACATTTGACAGAAAACAATCCCAAGCTTTTAGAGAAGTTAGATACCTCTTCAGGTTACCCACAATACGGGGTTAGCCCGTCGAAGGAGAAAATGTTCAATTGTGTGTGAAATCTTATGGGACTTAAATGCGAAGGCCATCAGTCCCAAAGCTTACGCGCTACTTAACCTAAATTATCCTAAGGACAAACACACACACCCATGCCCGAGGGAGGACTAGAACCTCTGCCGGGACCAGCCGCACAGTGCATGACTGCAGCGCCATAGACCGCCCTTTTTTTATTAAAACAAAATCTCATTTTGCTCGTTTTATCTGCTCTGGGCGGACGTCGAAAGACACCCGTTTCAGTTCGTTGTTGATCCATTAACAGTTTTTTTTATTACAAAGGGCAGCTAGCCCTCTTTTTTTATCTCATTTTGTTCTATATTGTTCGTTGAATTTGTTCGGGACGGATGTCCGATGACACCCGTTTAGGTTCTTTGTTGATCCGTTCACTCAGTTTTTTTTGTTACAGAGGGTAGCTAACACTCTGACCGAACACGCTGAGCTACCGTGCCGGATCGTCGAAGGAAAACAGCGAAGGTTGCACAATACAAAACTTCCCGGGCAGCTGCACCTGCCGAGCAAGCGCAGTTGCCATGCGCCACGCCACGGCTGAGCGAAAAAAACGCCTGCCACTGACATTACTTGCAGATGACGGATTACTTAAGCGTCGACAATTTCCGATATTCACTTCTGAATGGAAAAGAACACACACCCCATGGTCTTTATCAGAGCATTTCGAAATGTTTTACCTCGTACATGGACCGAAGCCCAGAAAATTAGATTTGTTGTTGGATACACACAGGGTGACGTTATGCTACGGGCTATGGACGTGGCGGAACGTCGCCAATGTTATGAACATTTAGAGAGAGCATTGCTGGATAAGTATTGGTCTGAGGCTGTACAAGAGAGGCTCAGGCGTGAAGTATTCAACCCAGCTCCGTACAATAGCAAGTAAGGAAGCTTAAGGGGCTATTTTGAAAAATATTTGAATAAAACCAGATACTGGACGAACCTGGTATCTCAAGGAGGCGCGCTGAAAATTTTAAAGAACCGTCTTCCTGCCCACACTGTAAGGTAACGGGGATAATATGGCCATACAGCAGCTTTCCTGGCAATGGAAATATCAGCTATGGAAAAAATGGATGGAATATGAAAGGCACAAAGACAAGTCAATGTATTTATAGACTCATCTTTCTTTAATAAAGTAAGGCAGCATTCAACAGTTTCAGATGCTTTACATTACTTGGTTACATAATTGCATATAATTACTGTACATGACTTTGCACTTAAGTAAATAATGTAGGGGTGCTTGTAATGAGTGCTTAGATCATTGAAATACAAGTCGTGTGAAAACGAGCTCTTCCAAGTAGTTCGTAATTTGAATTTAAAGCACAGCAGCAGAAATAATACGTTGGGCTGGTGTACTTCAATTTAAACGTTTCATTGTAGAATTAAGTTATAAAGATGTTCAAAACAACTGCAAAGTACCGGTAAGTCACCATTCAGTTTTCATCTTTGTAGTGCCAGACAAGTATTTGTACGTCTCATATTTCGTGCAAAGACGTCATTAATTGAAGGGAGAGAGTGAAACTGCGCCAAAACATGGAGTTCCTCCTAATTATGTAAATCTGATAGCATGTCATAATCTAGTTCTGATTTTAATTTTCCGTGATTAAGAATAAAATTATGTTTTAAATGCAGAGTGAAAATAGTGTAATGCAAACTGGACATGAAAATACTTGTTTTGTGCCTTGATGAAAGGTCGTAGTTCCGTTTCATAGTGTTTTGTGTTTTTTAATTGCAAAGAATTATAAAATTATGTGGTGATAAGTGTGTGTAAAATTATATATTGTATTTAGGTTTAAGTATTTAAATTTTATAAAAATTGTAAACGAATTGTGGCCATGTTTAGGAATTATTTGATTAATGTAGTGTCACGTGACCTGACACAGGACTGGGGGATATGAGCGGGAAAATGTGATCTTTGGTCGTTGTCCGTTGTCGTGGTAGTTCGGAGCGGCAAATTGCCACGAGTGTAAAGCATGGACGCCGGTGTATGCGAATAAACTGTGAAGGAACAACGGGAAAGTGTGCAGGTGCGGGACAATAAACCGTGTGTACGAATTGCACCGATTATTATTTATCCAGATCGGATTTATTTGTGAACTTTAACATGCCTGGCCACAAAGATAGAATTTTTTTTTTTAAACTATGTTTCCATCTGAACTTGTATAGTGTACCTCATTTTGCGTAAGGTTGTGGTATAGACAATTATGTATTCAATTCACTGCTGTTCGAAGGCTAGCCAATATATGACTCAGTATCAGGCTCGCAAATGCAACCGTTCACTACCAACCCCCTTTGCAGATGAGCCACGTGTAAAATAGGTAGTGAACGAGCCCAAGTACTATTGCAACATACGGGAAAAACTCATTACCATACCGGAACACGACACCGAATACTTTCTCTCTGAACTGGACTCAATAGAGTTTTTAGACTGTTAATACGCCGATAGCGACACAAAGATTTACGGACCAACAAGTAAACAACGGAGACAAAGAAAATTAAGGGAGAATCTGTATTACAACTACGACTATCTACACAATACACACAAAGATAAGCTAAGGGATTAAATACACGGAAGGGGATCCTAAACTACGAGATATTTACTGAAGTTACGCTATTATGTACATTATATCTACATATTTACAAATTTAAGTATTGAAAGTACACGCACTAATTATAATTGACGGACCAGAAAACTCTTGCTGCAGGTAAACAAGCGAGTACAATGTAAGTGGCAAACTGAACAACACGTCGCACCTCGCTTAGAACAAACTTTATATTTCAGATTAATAAGGTCAGTAGAGACAAGGTAAGTAGAGACGCACACATGACATTAAATGAGTTTGTGATAGCATGACTGCACACTGAAGTAATTGTTGAATATATGAAAGACCTATTAGTGACCATCGAGCCACTGTACACTTATCTATAAGATTTAGTTTTAAGTTAGTATTAAGTTTTTTTCTTCCAGGGAACGATGCATCGTCACATCCTAAAGTGAAGAAACATAAATTCTTGTCAAGTGTTAGGTACCATATAACATAAGGAAAGACCGCACCGCAAGTAAATATAGTTGTTAAGTTCATCATATGTATGAATGAGATGATGTGAAAATGTGTAGAAAAATACAGTTGCAGTACGTCGCATATCACGATGCTGAACAAAGGTGGAGCACTACCAAATAATCAAGGGTTCGAAACCTAACTACTGTGAGCGTCTACTACCCATGACGTCAAACACCTGATTTACATTGAAATGTTCATACATGTTTGTTAATAATATAAACACTTTTACACTCATTGTACATAACATATAGTATTCATGATACAACTCTGTATACCTCAGCGTATAAAATGGTTATCCTTTATACAATGAACATAACAAGTAAATACTGAGCTGCACTTTAAACACTGAATAAATATTCGATTGGTATAGTCAGGTTTGCGTTGTGTTTATAGACAGGCAACTATTTTGTTGTTGGGATCACAATTAAGTCTAGTAACGAAACATAACTGAGCACATAAATGCCTTTCTGAGGTTTCCTCAACCCTGTGGTATGTAAATCCATCCTGGAGAATGCTAGAGAGGCGAGGTCACACGTAGTTATTTGAGCAACGCGAAGAATCTGTTGTAGCTACTATTGTTTACTTCTTTAATTCTTTAAAATTGATAAATATGCTCCAACAAGAAGTCACTAAAAATCGAAATGAAATGTATGTCAATTTATGCCATAAAGAAAAAAAAGAACCTATTATTGTATGAATGTTATGTAAAGATTGTAAAACCAAACGAGAGTAAAGAATGAACTCACATAATTGGAATTGGACAATGTAACGAAATCCTAACTTAACAAAATGTACTAAAAGAAAATGACAATCAGACTATAACGTATATAAGCAACGATAATGTCATGTCAGCAAATGAACAGGATAAACGTTTATTTTTGTTGTTGTATTTTTATTTTATTTATTTATTTTGTTTGTTATGTGTATAGTATGTGTAAAGGATTCTACAGAAATTCTGTGTAATGCAACAGTATGTAAGACGCTCAAAAACAAAGTGCAAAAACATACGCAACCTGCCTACAAAGTGTTAAGTGTGCGTGTGAGATATGTGGGTGTGCGCGTGATGAACTAAAAATGACATTACTTCGTGTAAGATGAATTTTCTGTGCTCGACAACGTCGTAAAAACATGCATTTTCTGTGCTCGACAACGTCGTAGAAACGGCAAGAAACTTACCTTGTCGGCGGGTGTTGGATGTACGGCTGGTGTTCACACTGAATAAGTGGGAGCGACGACGTGAAATACATTCCTCGGGCCGTTGATATGGAAACTAGTTGTCACCGCATGAAGATTTCACAAAGGATCACGCCGCTGAACACGAGCTTCACGAATTTGTACAGTGAGGGCTATGTGAACGCACTACACGTGCACTCTGACTTTGTATTAAACATGTGAAAGGGAGCTGGGACGGTAAAGGTCGCCGAGCTGCGCATGCATGCTTTGCAAGCTAAACACTGGGCAGAAACTGGATGACAATAATGGGACTATGCGCTTACTGCAAGCACTTCGTTATGATGAAAATCTTATGCATGTATGTGTTAAGGGAGCTGACATGCCTATATATAAATTGACAACCATAGAGGATAACTACAGTGGTTGAAAAATGAAGGCTATGCACATAGCGGCCAGAGTTATCAACCCATAAAAAGAGAAATAAGCTGAGACACTGTGCACCTCCGTATGACGTCAGTGCACAGAGAAAGACAGGCCGCGGCGAGTACGTCACGAAGATAGTCCTGCGCTCATTCGCTCGCTCAAATCAGCAAACAAACTACGGTACTACGCCTGTTACTCGTAACTAGGCGTGTCCGTACAAACGAAAACTGAATCTTCTGCTAGAATCCGCTATTATGTAATCTTACTGTTGTTGTTGTTGTTGTGGTTTTCAGTCCTGAGACTGGTTTGATACAGCTCTCCATGCTACTCTATCCTGTGCAAGCTTTTTCATCTCCCAGTACCTACTGCAACCTACATCCTTCTGAATCTGCTTAGTGTATTCATCTCTTGGTCTCCCTCTACGATTTTTACCCTCCACGCTGCCCTCCAATACTAAATTGGTGATCCCTTGATGCCTCAGAACATGTCCTACCAACCGATCCCTTCTTCTGGTCAAGTTGTGCCACAAACTTCTCCCCAATCCTATTCAAAACTTCCTCATTAGTTATGTGATCTACCCATCTAATCTTCAGCATTCTTCTGTAGCTCCACATTTCGAAAGCTTCTATTCTCTTCTTGTCCAAACTATTTATCGTCCATGTTTCACTTCCATACATGGCTACACTCCATACAAATACTTTCAGAAATGACTTCCTGACACTTAAATCTATACTCGATGTTAACAAATTTCTCTTCTTCAGAAATGCTTTCCTTGCCATTGCCAGTCTACATTTTATATCCTCTCTACTTCGACCATCATCAGTTATTTTGCTCCCCAAATAGCAAAACTCCTTTACTACTTTAAGTGTCTCATTTCCTAATCTAATTCCCTCAGCATCACCCGACTTAATTAGACTACATTCCATTATCCTTGTTTTGCTTTTGTTGATGTTCATCTTATATCCTCCTTTCAAGACACTGTCCATTCCATTCAACTGCTCTTCCAAGTCCTTTGCTGTCTGTGACAGAATTACAATGTCATCGGCGAACCTCAAAGTTTTTATTTCTTCTCCATGAATTTTAATACCTACTCCGAATTTTTCTTTTGTTTCCTTTACTGCTTGCTCAATATACAGATTGAACAACATCGGGGAGAGGCTACAACCCTGTCTTACTCCCTTCCCAACCACTGCTTCCCTTTCATGTCCCTCGACTCTTATAACTGCCATCTGGTTTCTGTACAAATTGTAAATAGCCTTTCGCTCCCTGTATTTTACCCCTGCCACCTTTAGAATTTGAAAGAGATTATTCCAGTCAACATTGTCAAAAGCTTTCTCTAAGTCTACAAATGCTAGAAACGTAGGTTTGCCTTTCCTTAATCTTTCTTCTAAGATAAGTCGTAAGGTCAGTATTGCCTCACGTGTTCCAGTGTTTCTACGGAATCCAAACTGATCTTACTGTTATTAGTCCTATAATGATGGGAAGTCCATGGGCCTGCTTATAATTTGTTACGGCTGTATTGGCGTAGAAAAATTAAAATCATACTAAAATGATTATCAGTTGCATAAGGCACCACTTCCAGAATGTAATGAGTACTGTTAAGCAGAAGAGACTAAATGCTATGAACAAGCCATTATATCATTTATATCGAGTACTGATCTTAAGTTAAATTTTGCTGTAGTATTGTTGTTGATAATTCTTCCGGGTTATATGGCCGTGGTCTATGGAATTCTTCTGTTCCTAACTCAGAGATATGGCTGGTCCTGCTGAGTCCTGCCGACTGACGAGTCGGGCGTCGGAGAGCGGCCTAAATACCGAGGAAAGTGGGCGTGGTCTAGCTTGCTGTAATACTGTTAATTAGTAAGACTTCATAATAACAGATTTCAGTGGAAAATGCAATTCTCGTTTGTGCGTACACGCTGAGCAGCGAGTTAACAGGTGTAGAAACGCATTTTGTCCACTGAGCTGGGCGAGCGAGTGAGTTCAGCACTACCTTCGTGACGTACGCGCCGCGGCCTGTCTTTCTCGTGCGCCTCGACAGTGGGGGCCAATTGTAAAGAGTCATTTTTTCTCTCGTTCTTTTCTTTATATATATATATATATATATATATATATATATATATATATATATATATATATGTTGTTGTTGTTGTGGTCTTCAGTCCTAAGACTGGTTTGATGCAGCTCTACTACAAACAGCATAGTGAACGCATTATTGTGGCCAAGATAGACACAAAGCCCATGCCTACTACAGTAGTACAAGTTTATATGCCAACTAGCTCTGCAGATGATGAAGAAATAGATGAAATGTATGACGAGATAAAAGAAATTATTCAGGTAGTGAAGGGAGACGAAAATTTAATAGTCATGGGTGACTGGAATTCGTCAGTAGGGAAAGGGAGAGTAGGAAACATAGTAGGTGAATATGGATTGGGGGGAAGAAATGAAAGAGGAAGCCTCCTTGTAGAATTTTGCGCAGAGCATAACTTAATCATAGCTAACACTTGGTTCAAGAATCATGAAAGAAGGTTGTATACCTGGAAGAATCCTGGAGATACTAAAAGGTATCAGATAGATTACATAATGGTAAGACAGAGATTTAGGAACCAGGTTTTAAATTGTAAGACATTTCCAGGGGCAGATGTGGATTCTGACCACAATCTATTGGTTATGAACTGCAGATTGAAACTGAAGAAACTGCATAAAGGCGGGAATTTAAGGAGATGGGACCTGGATAAACTGAAAGAACCAGAGGTTGTACAGAGTTTCAGGGAGAGCATAAGGGAACAATTGACAGGAATGGGGGAAAGAAATACAGCAGAAGAAGAATGGGTAGCTCTGAGGGATGAAGTAGTGAAGGCAGCAGAGGATCAAGTAGGTAAAAAGACGAGGGCTAATAGAAATCCTTGGGTAACAGAAGAAATATTTAATTTAATTGATGAAAGGAGAAAATATAAAAATGCAGTAAATGAAGCAGGCAAAAAGGAATACAAACGTATCAAAAATGAGATCGACAGGAAGTGCAAAATGGCAAACCAGGGATGGCTAGAGGACAAATGTAAGGATGTAGAGGCTTGTCTCACTAGGGGTAAGATAGATACTGCCTACAGGAAAATTAAAGAGACCTTTGGAGAGAAGAGAACCACTTGTATGAATATCAAGAGCTCAGATGGCAACCCAGTTCTAAGCAGAGAAGGGAAGGCAGAAAGGTGGAAGGAGTATATAGAGGGTTTATACAAGGGCGATGTACTTGAGGACAATATTATGGAAATGGAAGAGGATGTAGATGAAGATGAAATGGGAGATAAGATACTGCGTGAAGAGTTTGACAGAGCACTGAAAGACCTGAGTCGAAACAAGGCCCCGGGAGTAGACAACATTCCATTAGAACTACTGATGGCCTTGGGAGAGCCAGTCATGACAAAACTCTACCATCTGGTGAGCAAGATATATGAGACGGGTGAAATACCCTCAGATTTCGAGAAGAATATAATAATTCCAATCCCAAAGAAAGCAGGTGTTGACAGATGTGAAAATTACCGAACTATCAGTTTAATAAGTCACAGCTGCAAAATACTAACGAATGGAATACAGACGAATGGAAAAACTGGTAGAAGCGGACCTCGGGGAAGATCAGTTTGGATTCCGGAGAAATTTTGGAACACGTGAGGCAATACTAACCTTACGACTTATCTTAGAAGAAAGATTAAGAAAAGGCAAACCTACGTTTCTAGCATTTGTAGACTTAGAGAAAGCTTTTGACAACGTTAACTGGAATACTCTCTTTCAAATTCTGAAGGTGGCAGGGGTAAAATACAGGGAGCGAAAGGCTATTTACAATTTGTACAGGAACCAGATGGCAGTTATAAGAGTCGAGGGGCATGAAAGGGAAGCAGTGGTTGGGAAAGGAGTGAGACAGGGTTGTAGCCTCTCCCCGATGTTATTCAATCTGTATATTGAGCAAGCAGTAAAGGAAACAAAAGAAAAATTCGGAGTAGGTATTAAAATCCATGGAGAAGAAATAAAAACTTTGAGGTTTGCCGATGACATTGTAATTCTGTCAGAGACAGCAAAGGACTTGGAAGAGCAGTTGAACGGAATGGACAGTGTCTTGAAAGGAGGATATAAGATGAACATCAACAAAAGCAAAACAAGGATAATGGAATGTAGTCAAATTAAATCGGGTGATGCTGAGGGGATTAGATTAGGAAATGAGACACTTACAGTAGTAAAAGAGTTTTGCTATTTAGGGAGTAAAATAACTGATGATGGTCGAAGTAGAGAGGATATAATATGTAGGCTGGCAATGGCAAGGAAATCGTTTCTGAAGAAGAGAAATTTGTTAACATCGAGTATAGATTTAAGTGTCAGGAAGTCGTTTCTGAAAGTATTTGTATGGAGTGTAGCCATGTATGGAAGTGAAACATGGACGATAACCAGTTTGGACAAGAAGAGAATAGAAGCTTTCGAAATGTGGTATATATATACCATAAATAATATTGACATCCAAACTAAACAAGGAGATACACACTCTTCATTTAATTAATCTTCACCTTTTTTCTCTGTAAGCGGTACCGGGCGGACGCATGACGAGATCCGACGCATTAATACTGTTAAAAAAATGTTTATCCAAACCATACGATAAAGAAATGTTATAAAAAGTTATTAGGATGGATGGATGGAGAGGGTTTTAAGGGCGCATGACGACAAGGTCTTCAGCGCCCGTTGGGCCTACCCACACCGAAGCGTGGGACGAAGCATGCCGCCAGCAGTAAAACATGGACAACACAGGAAGAAAGTCGTAGAGGGAGCTAAGACAATATTGCAGATGGAAGTGGCTGGCTGACCGCAAGGAAAAAAGGGAAGAGCGAGCCACTGTGCAATACACTAAAACCTCCAGCCTAAAAGTTTAGGCCAGAGTCCAGACACATCACAAAACTTTAAAACCCTAGACACACACGTCTCATCATTAGCTAAAACACAGGGAAGATCTCCATCAACTTGTGCTTCTACCATTGCATCACGGTATAAAATGCAGTCTGTTAAAATGTGGCGGACAGAGATGTGCACACCACAAGCATCACAACCCGGGGGGTTCCTCCCGCCGTAATAGAAAGCTATGCGTGAGAGGACAGTGCCAGATCCGAAGACGCGTGAAGTTCACTTCTTCCCGCGTGAGCAACCGGCAGGAGGAACGCCACGGCCGAGTTGTTGACTTCACCAACCGCACTTCATTGGCCGTCACCGCCAGCCATTCTTCCTCCCACAACTCCATGCACTTCTTGTGAAGTGCAGAGCAGAGTTTATTCGCACATTCGCGACGACCATACGTGTCTGTTGACCGTTTCGCCCGCGCCAAGAATCCTGCATCAAGACGATCGAAGCAAACGAGAAGAATTAATGTGAGTAGAGGAGTGGCGATCCGGAAACAGTATTGTCATACCAACCTCTAAGCACAATAGCGGTGACAGGAAAAGGAAGTACGTACAATTACGAATTTTAATCTAATAATGTATTGAATTGGAAGGTCTGTTGATCTCAATGCCAGCTAAAGTTCACTCAGGATATGAGTGCTTTCCAGTTTATTTCAATTAGTCTGTCAAAATTTCTTTTTTAATTATTTAAGCAGCAATATTTAATCAGTTTCCGTTATATACTATATTTTATGCACGCCTCCCTATTCCCTCAGACACTATTCAACGTGATGTCAAAACAATGTCACGTTTGCAGGAATAGTTTAGAAACGCAATTAGTTTAAGCATAGTTACGAGATAACTCTGACTTTTTGACCCCTGCATGTGATGTGATTTTGAATTGCAAGTTCGGAAAGATTAAACAAGCCGTGTATTTTTCGCTGTCTCCTGTTGCTGCGATCAATAAAACACCGATAATTGTTCGTGGGAATTTTAGTCTGGTTATCAAGTACACGCGGGTTCTAATAGTTGAACAGCAGTCTGCACAGATTGTACCGACAGTGGTTGTCATGGACAACGAGACGAACAACCACAGTTGCAGCAGTGCTTACTAACATTAACACTAGACTTAAAGAAAATACGAAGAATTAATTGTTTGGGGAGTCAATATTACATTTATTAATCCCATTTAGAACGAAGAAGAATTTTTAGAAGTCCACGAGTCTGAAGTTCGTCGTCAGCGGCCACTGACTGTTATAATGACGTTGGCCGTATTTCCCTGACACCACGCTCAACCCGTCCAACGTTGGGCGCTGAAACCATACACCCACCTTCAGCGGAGCAGTTCGCCTAACTCTACCACATCGTCACTGCGACGCGTCGGCGCGGCAGCTGCACAAGCTCTTCTATAAGCAGCGTCTATATGGCTTTCAGTCAGTCCTTATGTGCAAATTATGGTAGGTATTACGAGCAGTTTCACAATGGGTTTATTGGTATTGTTTTTGACATCGCAATTGGAAGAGTCGATTTAGACTATTATATAAGTAATTGTTTTTATCACAGAAGGTCTACTGTAACCAAAATCATGGAGGCTAACATACCTGAATGGTTTAGAAGTTCCAGCGAAAATTTAAACATTAAATTAGATGAAAATAATTAAAATATTTAACGAGTGGGTGAAAGTATTCACTACTGGCCATTAAAATTGCTACACCAAAAAGAAATGCAGATGATAAACGGGTATTCATTGGACAAATATATTATACTAGAACTGACATGTGATTACATTTTCACGCAATTTGGGTGCATAGATCCTGAGAAATCAGTACCCAGAACAACCACCTCTGGCCGTAATAACAACCTTGATATGCCTGGGCATTGAGTCAAACAGAGCTTGGATGGCCCGTACACGTGCAGCTGCCCATGCAACTCAACACGATACCACAGTTCAGCAAAAGTAGTGACTGGCGTATTGTGACGAGCCAGTTGCTCGGCCACCATTGACCAAACGTTTTCAATTGGTGAGAGATCTGGAGAATGTGCTGGCCAGGGCAGCAGTCGAACATTTTCTGTATCCAGAAAGGCCCGTACAGGACCTGCAACATGCGGTCGTGCATTATCCTGCTGAAATGTAGGGTTTCGCAGGTATCTAATGAAGGGTAGAGCCACGGCTCGTAACACATCTGAAATTTAACGTCCACTGTTCAAAGTGCCGTCAATGCGAACAAGAGGTGACCGAGACGTGTAACCAATGGCACCCCATACCATTACGCCAGGTGATACGCCAGTATGGCGATGACGATTACACGCCTCCAATGTGCGTTCATCGCGATTCGCCAAACACAGATGCGACCACCATGATGCTGTAAACAGAACCTGGATTCATCCGAAAAAATGACGTTTTGCCATTCGTGCACACAGGTTCGTCGTTGAGTACGCCATCGCAGGTGCTCCTGTCTGTGATGCAGCGTCAAGGGTAACCGCAGCCATGATTCCCGAGCTGATAGTCCATGCTGCTGCAAACGTCGTCGAACTGTTCGTGCAGATGGTTGTTGTCTTGCAAACGTCTCCATTTGTTGGCTCCAGGCTCGAGACGTGTCTGCACGATCCGTTACAGTCATGCGGATAAGATGCCTGTCATCTCGACTGCTAGTGATACGAGGCCGTTGGGATCCAGCACGGCGTTCCGTATTACCCCCCTGAAACCACCGATTCCATATTTTTATAATAGTCATTGGATCTCGACCAACGCGAGCAGAAATGTCGAGATACGATAAACCGCAATCGCGATAAGCTACAATCCGACCTTTATCAAAGTCGGAAACGTGATGGCACGCATTTCTCCTCCTTACACGAGGCATCACAACAACGTTTCACCAGGCAACGCCGGTGAACTGCTGTTTGTGTATGAGAAATCGGTTGGAAACTTTCCTCATGGCAACACGTTGTATGTGTCGCCGCCGGCGCCAACCTTGTGTGAATGCTCTGAAAAGCTAATCATTTGCGTATCACATCATCTTCTCCCTGTCGGTTAAATTTCGTGTCTGTAGCACGTCATCTTCGTGGTGTAGCAATTTTAATGGCCAGTGGTGTGAAAGCTCTATAGGCTGAATTAAAGGAAACTGTTATATCCTAGCCAGTAATGCCACCCGAGCCCGCTGCCAAAAGGTTGGCAGCATCGAAGTCCGGACGCCGTCCGCATAAGCAGCGCCAGCGAGACAGGAAATCGCCGCAAGTCTGCGCGCGCCACCGCTGGCTTCTGGTTTCTTAAGCGCTGGAGTCGCGAGCGCTAGGTCAGTTCTGTATTCGCCGCTCAGTTGTATACTCGCCACCGAATTGTGTACTTGCTAGTCAGTTGTGTGTTCATCGCAGCAGAGTTGTTGTTTGTCGTCAACCGACGCTGACCTAGCCGCTCCGACTCGAACCAGACAGATTTCTGTAGACACGGAGTTCACTACTGTGTTTCTGTATCTTCGTTAATAAAGATAAGTACCGACTTTTATTTAATCAGAGTGTTTGGGTTTTCATCTTTCTGTTCACTGTTCCAGCGGACCGGTCGGCCCGCTATTAAAAGTGTGGCGGTGACTTCGTAAGCCGTTTCTACAGCGAATTGATGTCGCTACGAACGCCGCCACAAAAGAAACTATGACTGATTTTCTGGAACCGCGAGACAGCTACGGTCGCAGGTTCGAATCCTTCCTCGGGCATGGATGTGTGTGATGTCCTTAGGTTAGTTAGGTTTAACTAGTTCTAAGTTCTAGGGGACTAATGACCTCAGCAGTTGAGTCCCATAGTGCTCAGAGCCATTTGAACTATTTTTATGACTGATTTAAACTTTAGTATACAAACACAGATTTCCAAATTAAAAGTGGAAATAAAATCAACTAACACTAACCTCAAGCAAGATAAAATAGTTACAGGGCGCCAATTATTGAACTGTACGAAATAAAATCGTCATAACTTCTGAACGGTTTGCGTTATGACTTTCAAACTGCACAGTTGGCCGCAGGGCATGATGGGACTTAGCATGCACTTATATGCCTCGGTTTAGCGATGAAGCCCATTTTCATTTGGATGGGTTCATCAATAAGCAAAATTGGTGCATGGTCACTACTGAAGAGTACGTGAAGGTTTTGGAAGATGATTACATCCCCATTATCCAAAGTGACCCTGATTTTGACCAGATGTGGTTCATGCAAGACGGAGTTCGACCCCATCGAAGCAGGAGAGTTTTTGATGTCCTGGAGGAGCACTTGGGGAACCGCATTCTGGCTCTGCATTACCTAGAGGCCACTGGCATGGTCCCCGATTGGCCGCCATATTCTCCGGATCTGAACACATGCGGCTGCTATTTGTGAGGCTTTATTAAAGACAAGGTGTATAAAAATAACCCCAGAGCCATTGCTGATCTAAAAACAGCCGTTCAGGAGGTCGTCGATGTTCCGATACTCCAGCAGGTCATGCAGAATTTCGCTATTCGTCTGCGACACATTATCGCCAAAGATGGCAGACATATCGAACATGTCATAACCTAAGTCAAGCATCTGTAGTGATGTTTTCGTGTTGAATAAAGTGTGTGCACGCTGTAGTTTGTAACTAATTTATGTTTTTTTTTCATATAGTTCAATAATTTTCACCCTGTATGAGTAATCAAATGTCGCAACTACAATCGACAATATCTGCTTTTTGAGAGAAGTTAAATTCTGAGGTACTTAAACAACGTGATTTGTTTAGCAATGAGGTTAACGTACAATTTAGGGAAATAAATACAGTAACGATTTAACGCAAATTAAAGATTTAACTCAACAAAAATTGGGTGAAGCAAAAGTCTCGGACACGCTATAGGTTAAATGTTTTAGAGCACAGTACGGTGTCTAACATTATTTCTAAGACAACATCTAGTCTTGCAACTTTGGAAGAATGTGTTTGTGACTTAACAGAAGAAAAAGTACAGGGCAAATTCGCCAGTACGTCTCAACCCACAGCTATGACAGATAGAACCGACATGGGGTTAAGTAATAAGACACATCTGTTCCCAGAAACGGTGACCGATAAGTTTGTATGGGAAAGATTATAGTATTCTGATAATAAATTGCTGTTGAAATGGCGGACAAATATCTGACAACATTTAGTCAACAGTTTCATAATAAATTTATAGATTTATTCAGTTTATTAACTTATAGTGTCAGTTTAAACGAAATGTATAGTAAAAAAATGGCTCTGAGCACTATGGGACTTAACTTCTGATGCCATCCGTCCGCTAGAACTGAGAACTACGTAAACCTAACTAACCTAAGGACATCACACACGTCCATGCCCGAGGCAGGATTCGAACCTGCGACCGTAGCGGTCGCGCGGTTCCAGATTGTAGCGCCTATAACCGCTCGGCCACTTCGGTCGGCGAAATGTATAGTAATTCTAGTGTTAGTTTACATAAACTGTATGATATTTTCCTAAGATTTAGTACAGACCTCGAATTGTTAACATCTAGCAAAGTGATTGTTTATGAAAAGAACTTCGTCAAATTTACCTTTGAACTCTACACTGTATCAAATATTGACTTACGTACCAGTACATGTGG
Organism: Schistocerca piceifrons; assembly: GCF_021461385.2. Taxonomy (NCBI): domain Eukaryota; kingdom Metazoa; phylum Arthropoda; class Insecta; order Orthoptera; family Acrididae; genus Schistocerca; species Schistocerca piceifrons. The sequence goes on from NC_060138.1 coordinate 1,238,498,851, forward strand.
GACATAAAAAAAAGAACCGAAACGCATGTTTGAAGTGGAGTGTGGACGATCTCTGGTCTAGTTGAAAAAAGCAGTTCACATAATATGCAAAAACTGGTGATTTCTCAAACTGGGGAACAATCAAGAATGGGGTGCCCCAAGGTTCGGTCTTGGGTCCTCTGCTGTTCATAATATATATTAATGTCTTGCCATTCTATATTCACAAAGATGCAAAGCTGGTACTTTTAGCCGATGACACAAGTATAGCTATCACACCCAACAGACAAGAATTAACTGGTGAAATGGTAAACAATGTTTTTCAGAAAATCATGAAGTGGTTCTCTGCAAATAGGCTGTCATTAAATTTTGACAAAACACATACACACAGCTCCAAACAGTGAATGGAATGACACATTAATAAATCTAGACTTCGATCAGAAATCGGTAGCTAAGGTAGAATATTCACAATTTCTAGGTGTATGCATTGATGAGGGGTTGAACTGGAAAAAAAAACACACTGAGGATCTGATGAAACGTTTGAGTTCAGCTACTTATGCTATTAGTAATCGATATAAATACAGAAAGAGAATTACTATAACTATATTAGCACATACAGTTGGCAGCGTTCACTATTAAACTAAATGATTAACAATCTGCGAATTGCATGTACATACAATCTACGACAAAAAAGGGAACGACGGACCACAATAGAATTATCACAATGGAACTAAAACTGGCAGATGTGATGTGCACGTACAGACAAACAAATGATTACAATTTCAAAAAATTAGTTTATTTAGTCAGGAGAAAGAGTTCACAATTTCAACAAGTCTATAACGCGTTGGTGGACGTCTGGCCCTTGTCTCCATCTACATGGCTACTTTGCAAATTACATTGAAGTGCCTGGCAGAGGATTCATTCAACCACCTTCACAATTCTCAACCTCGTAAAGCGCGTCGAAAGAACGAACACCTATATCTTTCCGTACGAGCTCTGGCTTCCCTTATTTTCCCGTGGTGTCAACAAAATATTTTCCCATTGGAGGAGAATGTTGGTGATTGGAATTTCTTGAGAAGATTCCGTCGCAACCAAAAACGCCTTGCTTTTAATGATGTCCAGCCCAAATCCTGTATCATTTCAGTGACACTCTCTTCCATATTTCGCGATAATTCAAAACGTGCAGTTCTTCTTTGAACTTTTTCGATGTACTTCGTCAGTCCTGTCTGGTAAGGTTCCCACACAGCGCAGCAGTATTCTAAAAGAGGATGGACAAGCGTAGTGTAGGCAGTCTCCTTAGTAGATCTGTTACATTTTCTAAGTGTCCTGCCAATAAAACGCAGTCTTTGGTTAGCCTTCCTTACAACATTTTCTACGTGTTCCTTCCAATTTAAGTTGTTCGTTATAGTAATTCCTAGGTATTTAGTTGAATTTACGGCCTTTACATTTGACTGACTTATCGTGTAACTGAAGTTTAACGAGTTCCTTTTAGCACTCATGTGGATGATCTCACAATTTTCGTTATTTAGGGTCAACTGCCAATTTTCGCACCGTTCAGATGTCTTTTCTAAATCGTTTTGCAATTTGTTTCGATCTTCTGATGAATTTATTTATCGATAAACAACAGCGTCATCTGCAAACAACCTAAGACAACGGCTAAGATTGTCTCCCAAATCGTTTGTATAGATAAGGAACAGAAAAGGGCCTATGACACTACCTTGGGGAACGCCAGAAGTCACTTCTGTTTTACTCGATGACTTTCCGTCCATTACTAGGAACTGTGACCGCTCTGACAGAAAATTACAAATCCAGTCATGACTGTGACGATATTCCATAAACATGCAATTGCACTAGAAGCTGTTTGTGTGGTACAGTATCAAAAACCTTCCGGAAATACAGAAATACGGAATCGATCTGAAATCCCTTGTCAATAGCACTCAACATTTCATGCGAATAAAGATCTAGTTGCATTTCATAAGCAAAGTGTTTTCTGAACCCATGTTGACAGTGTGTCAATAGACCGGTTTCTTCGAGGTAATTCATAATGTTCAAACATAAAATATATGTTCCAAAATCCTTCTGCATATAGACTTTAATGATAATGGGCCTGTAATTAAGTGATCTGTAAACTTTCCAGTCTTTAGATACGGATCTTTCGTCGAGCGAACGGTTGCATATGATTGTTATGCATGGAGCTAATGCAACAGCATACTCTGAAAGGAACCTAATTGGTGTGCAGTATGGACCAGAAGACTTGCTTTTATTAAGTGATTTAAGTTGCTTCATTACTTCGAGGATATTTACTTCTACGTTACTCGTGTTGGAAGCTGTTCTTGAATTGAATTCTGAAATATTTACTTCGTCTTCTTTTACGAAGGCATTTCGGAAGGCTGTGTTTAGTAACTCTGCTTTGGCAGCAGTATCTCCATTGCCATCGCGCACAGAAGGCATTGATTGTTTCTTGCCGCTTACGTACTTCACATACGACCAGAGTCTCTTTGGATTTTCTGCCAGGTTTAGAGACAAAGTTTCGTTGTGGAAACTGTTATAAGCATCTCGCATTGAAGTCCGCGCTAAATTTCGAGCTTCTTAAAAGATCGCCAATCTTGGGGATTTTGCGTCTGTTTAAATTTGTCATCAAAAAAATGGTTCACATGGCTCTGAGCACTATGGGGCTTAACATCTATGGTCATCAGTCCCCTAGAACTTAGAACTACTTAAACCTAACTAACCTAAGGACATCACACAACACCCAGCCATCACGAGGCAGAGAAAATCCCTGACCCCGCCGGGAATCGAACCCGGGAACCCGGGCATGGGAAGTGAGAACGCTACCGCACGACCACGAGCTGCGGACAAATTTGGCATGTTTATTTCGTTGTTTCTGCAATAGTGTTCTGACCCGTTTTGTGTAACAAGGAGGATCAGCTCCGTCGTTTGTTAATTGATTTGGTATAAATCTCTAAATTTCTGCCGATACTATTTCTTTGAATTCAAGCCACATCATCTCTACTTATATTATTAATTTGGAAGGATTGGAGAATGTCTATCAGGAAGGCGTCAAGTGAATTTTTTTCTGCTTTTTTGAATAGGTATGGTTTTCGATTACTTTTGGAGGATTTGTGGGTTACAGTATTCAGCCTCGCTACGACAACCTTGTGTTCACTAATCCCTGTATCCGATTTGATCCTCGTTATTAACTGAGGGTTATTTGTTGCTAAGAGGTCAAGTGTGTTTTCACAACCGTCTACTATTCGCATGGGCTCATGAACTAACTGCTCGAAATAATTTTCAGAGAATGCGTTTAGCACAATTTCGGATGATGTTTTACGCGTACCTCGGGAATTAAACATGTATTTTCACCAACATATCGAGGGTAAATTAAAGTCACCACCAACTGTAATGGCATGAGTGGGGTACGTGTTTGAAATCAAACTCAAGTTTTGCTTGAACGTTTCAGCAACTGCATCATCTGAATTGGGAGGGCGGTAAAAGGATCCAATTATTATTTTATTCCGGTTTCCAACAATGACCTCTGCCCATACTAACTCACAGGAACTATCTACTTCGATTTCGCGACAAGATAAACTACTTCTAACAGCTACAAACACGGACCGCCAACCGTGTTTAGCCTATCCTTTCGGAACATCGTTAGGTTCTTCTCAAAATTTTCGGCTGAGCTTATATCCGGCTTAGCCAGCTTTCAGTGCCTATAAAGATTTGAGCATCAGTGCTTTCTATTAGCGCTTGGAGCCCTAGTACTTTCCCCAACACAGCTACGACAATCTACGAGTGTTATACCGATGGTTCCTGCATCTACGTTCTTCCTGTGTTCGGCCTGCACCCTTTGTGACTAAGCCCTTTTTGCGTTTTCCCGAGACCCCCTAACCTAAATAACCGCCCAGCCCACGCCACACCGCCCCTGCTAGCCATGTAGCCGCCTCCTGCGTATAGTGGACACCTGACCTATTCAGGGGAACCTGAAATCGAACCACCCTTTGACGCAAGTCGAGAAATCTGCAGCCTACATGGTCGCTGAACCGTCTGAGCCTCTGATTCGGACCCTCCACTCAGCTCTGTTCCAGAGGTCCACAATCGGTCCTGTCGACTATGCTGTAAATGGTCGGCTCTGCTTTCATCTTGCAAGCAAGACTGGCAATCTTTACCTCTTCTGTTAGCCGCACGAAACCAGAGAGAATCTCTTCTGATCCACAGTGACGCACATCATTGGTACCAACGTGAGCAACCACCCGCAGTTGGCTGCAACTTGTGCTCTTCATGGCATCCGGGAGGACCCTTTCCACATCAATAATGACTCCACCCGTTATGCACACGGAGTGCACGTTGGTTTTCTTTTCCTTCTTGGCAGGCATGTCCCTAAGAGGCCTCATAACGCGCCTAACGTTGGAGCTCCCAACTATCAATAATCCTACCCTCTGTGATTGTGCGGATCTTGCAGGCTGACAGGTTTCCTCTGAAACAGGGCAGGCGACAATATCTGGCTCAGCGACAGAGGCAGTTATTCAGCTCGGCACTTATTGACAGAACTGTATGTCCTCCTCAGGGATATCGTGTCAAATTCTGTTCAACAGGCGTGTTAGATCGTTAAAATGCAGAACTTGTTGGAGGGCTCTGCCGATAATGCTCCAAACTTTCTCAGTTGGGGAGAGATCCAGCAACCTTGCTGGCCAAGGCACGGTTTGGCAAGCATGAAGACAAGCAGTAGAATCCCTGCTCATATGTGGGTGTGCATTATGTTGTTGAAATGTGAGCGCAAGATGGCTTGCCACGATTGGCAACAAAACGGGGCGTAGAATATCGTCGGCGTACCGCTTTACTGAGCAGAAGATAGCCAAAGGGGTACTGCTATGAAAATAAATGGCACCCCAGACTATCACTCCTCCTTGTTGGGCCATATGGCGCGCGACGGTTAGGGATACGCACTTAGCAGGGCGTGGGGGCGGGCACTGGATGTCGAAAGGAAGCAACGACGAATGCTCGCCGCTTGCAAGGAGGAGGCAGCGGCGGGTTCAGGTGAGGTGGCGGCCCCTCGTGCCAACTGACGTCACTGGGTCCCGCGGCAGGCCGGAGCTGCTGTGAGGTGCCCAACTCGCCTTCCGGTTCGGGCATCTCTCATCTGTGCATTTAGTTTGTCTTGTTGTTCATCTTTTCCGTATGTGTGTTCATCTCGCCTTGTCCTTTTGATGGACATTTTCGAGTGTTTCAGAGTGGCTGACTCATCCACTTTTATTCTTGAGGTAAGCCAGCCCAGAGCATCTGCTCTACGGTTTTAATACCTTCTTCTGCTTTTCCTTGTGGTGTACTTTTTCCCCCTGTTTTTGTTCCTTTCTTTCGTTTTCTCTTTCGGAGTGGTTCCCCATTCCTTTTACCCCCTTTACCTCCACAAATTAAAGATGGGTGTTGTTTTACCTTGAGCCTTGTTTGCGTCAGGAAAAAGGGATTGATGACCCTGTGGTTTGGTCCCTTTATATGCCAAACCAACCAACCATTGGTGCCACAGACCGCAATCGTGGCTGTATAAGCAGAGGACGATGCCAGCCCTTGCAGTCAGTGGCTTTACTTCTAACGACAGTGGAGGAGACAGCCATCGAAAACTCGAGAATTTTATTCGAACTGTCACAGCTTGAACACCGAGAAGATTTCATTCAGTCAGGCTGGTATCCAGTTGCTGTCTGGGGCATCTGCAGACACGTATTCACTAGTCGTTGGGGCTCAATTCGAAGCAGGACTCATCACCGAGACAATTCTAGTCCAGTCAATGAGATTCCAGGCTGAAGACGTATCTTCACCAAGGGTCATGGTGTTCACAACAAAGCAGACGTCGACGATATTCTAGACCCCTTTTTGTTGCCCTTAATGGCAAGCGATCTTAGGCTTACATTTTAGCAAGATAATGCCCGCCCACACTCAGCGAGAGTTTCTACTGCTTGTCTTCGTGCTTGCCAAACTCTACCGTGGCCAGCAAAGTCTTGGATCACTCCCCAACTGAGAACATTTGAAGCACTGTGGACAGGATACTCCAATCAGTTCGCGCTTTTGACGATCTAACGCGCCAATTGGAAAGAATGCGGCACAGTGTCTCTTACGAGGACGTCTAACAATTCTATCAGTGTCAAGACCAAATAATTGCCTGGATAAAGGCCAGTGGCGTACCAATGTATTATTGACTTGCTCAGTCTGTGAAGCTCTTTTTCTTGAATAAATCGTCCAATTTTTCGGAATTGTAATCATTTGTTTGTCTATACATGTTCATCACATCTAGCGATTTCCATCCCATTTAGACAATTCCTTCATGGTGCGTCTTAGAGTGTAATACACAAAGAAATGATAACTGCAACCTTCCTGAAACCATCATGTCACAACCTTCAATCATGCAGTAACACACACGCACATACAATGTATATACACTTCACACAAACACAACATTCTGATTTTTGGCAGAGATAACATCCTCAATGAAGGACTAAGCCACAGAAATAAATCAATATGCTTCCAGTCCCCCGTTCTGTACAAGATCATCGGATGCTTACCCTTGGTTGTAAGGCTAATGCCAGACCTAGTAACTCCCTCCTATTTATTTCCAGTTGGTATCCTCCATCCACCCCACTATCAGCTTGTCTATTATTTGGGTGAATAGACCATGACTCTTTAATGAGCGGGATGTCGAACAGTTCGCTCCACTCCTTGGGGTGAAAAAAAGACCTACTTAGAAAATAACCCACAACAGTAAAAAGCATTACAATCGAAGACTTTACTTGTTGTTATTTTGGTCAACCACAAAACGAGCGCAAGAGACTTTTTAATGCAACTACATGTTTGTACCTTCACATCTGACAGGGGAAGAAGTGGGTGATGATGATGAGGTCCAGAGACCCTAATATAGATATGAGAAATGATGTGCTAACATCCAGCCTACATCTGATGCTAAAAGAATAGGTAAATTCACAGAAACAGCAATGCAAGTAAACTCGTACTACAGCCTAGCACAACGCTTCCGCGCATAGAGTCGGAGCGGAAAGGAAGCGTGGGGGGGACAAGAACTGCGCATGCGCGGCAGCAAACGGGCAAAGTCAATGTTGCCGAAATGCATTGCCTACGGTACATCATATTATACGCTCAAATCTGTGAGGGGAATAAGAAGTATTAAAACCAATTTCGATCAGTCGTCATGAGAGAAATATTAATTCACGCCTTGACGACGTTGCGTCCTCTGCTCCACAGCTTTACTCTGCGTGACGTCAGGAGGCGAGAACAGCTGACGCAGCTTTGTGAAGACCTTAAGTACGATTTTTCTCGAAACGACAAGTGTCTAACGACAAGCTAACAAACTGCTTGCAATAATTACCATTTATTGCGATTTGAACTGCATTATAAGTAAAAATTTAATACACAACAAAATTAACTTCAAGCACAGACCGAAATCATTATATTTGCTTGACAATCTGAAGAGTGAGAAAATTGGCAGTTGACCCTACATAGCGAAAAGTGTGAGATCATCCACACGGGTGCTAAAAGGAATTCGTTAAATTTCGGTTACACGATAAATCAGTCTAATCTAAAAGCTGTAAATTCAACTAAATACCTAGGTATTGTAATTACGAACAAGGAAGGAACACATAGAAAATGTTGTGGAGGAAGGCTAACCAAAGATTGCGTTTTATTGGCAGGACACTTAGAAAATGTAACAGACCTACTAAGGAGACTGCCTACACTACGCTTGTCCGTCCTCTTTTAGAATACTGCTGCGCGGTGTGGGATCCTTACCAGATAGGCCTGACGGAGTATACATCGAAAAAGTTCAAAGAAGGGCCGCACATTTTGTATTATCGCGAAATATGGGAGAGAGTGTCACTGAAATGATACAGGATTTGGGCTGAACATCATTAAGAGAAAGGCGTTTTTCGTTGCGACGGAATCTTCTCACGAAATTCCAATCACCAACTTTCTCCTCCAATTGCGAAAATATTTTGTTGACACTGACCTACATAGGGAGAAACGATCACCATTATAAAATAAGGGAAATCAGTGCTCGTTCGGAAAGATACACGTGTTCGTTCTTTCCGCGTGCTATACGAGATTGAGTAATAGAGAATTGTGAAGGTGGTTCGATGAACCCTCTGCCAGACACTTAAATGTGATTTGCAGAGTATCCATGTAGATGTAGGTGTAGACAACTGCTTCTGCTCAATAGAATTTTTAAAAATGTGTAAGGTGTGTGTGTGTGTGTGTGTGTGTGTGTGTGTGTGTGTGTGTGTGTGTGTGTGTGTGTGTGTGTGTGTTTGACTACATTACGTGTAGTCACTGAATGTAAAAAAGAATTAGTTGTTGTTGTTGTTTTTTTGGGGAAGGAGACCAGACAGCGTCCCCATCGGTCTCATCGGATTAGGAAAGGATGGGGAAGGAAGTCGGCCGTGCCCTTTCAGAGGAACCATCCCGGCATTTGCCTGGAGTGATTTAGGGAAATCACGGAAAACCTAAATCAGGATGGCTGGACGCGGGATTGAACCGTCGTCCTCCCGAATGCGAGTCCAGTGTCTAACCACTGCGCCACCTCGCTCGGTCAAAAAAGAATTAGTAGAAAAGATTAATGTAAGAGACTATCGTAAAAATTGCCAGTGAGTTGTCATATTTTTCGTTGTTAACGGGCATTGCGAGTGTAAACTAACAAGTTCGGCATTACAGTGAGAGACCGAATTTATAATCCATTGAACAAGTAAAAAGTTAACCATCATCTGCGAATAACTCCAGGGAATCTGACCGATAATATCGAAAGCCAACGATATCTCGACAAGTAACAGTTACTGTCATTTGAAGGGCTTATCCAGTTCGTGCCTTGAAAATGACAGAGGTTTACAACATGGTGGGAGAAGCTTAACTTCTCCTTGGGCAATATGTTGACATTATAGTCTGCATAAGTAAAAGGATACAAAGTCTTAATCAAAGAGGCTACGAAGTTCTCAGTATTATGTATGCAACTGATATGTTGACAAACACATTTTTTAAACTATGAGTCTTTAAAACTAAGAAATAATGTTACTTTGTTTGTGACATTACAGCCTTTATCACTGCGATTTTTAACATGTAAACGTTTTTTTCTGTATTCGCGTCAGTATGTGCGAACTTTTAACATATACCAATGAATGTTGTAACCAGATATCTTTGCCGCGCTCCTGAAAAGCGCAGAATATCACGATAGCTATAAACTGTTATACGCTGCTATCGATCAGTGAAAAAAAAAAAAAAACGATGCACCTCTGTTTATAAATAACAATTGCCAATTTTTACTTCTGCAGGGAGCCGTGCCGCTGTCTAGCTGTTCTTCTGTGAATGTGTTGCGAGTCGGATGCAAAAGTATTGTGCTCCATACTGATATAATCATTTTATTGTAAATTTAAGAGTTTAAGTGATTGAAAAATATATGTAGCCACAAACAAGCGAGAATGTGTATCATGAAAATTAGCTCCACCGCCACAATGGGTGGCCATGTTAATGTAAGTTTCCGTTTCATAATATAATACTTGAAGCCTTGAAGTTTATTTAATTTCAAAGAAAATCTCTCAACCTTATTTTCATTAATTATACTTGTGATAATCTTTTCTGTTTAAAAGATTTATGCAGCTTATGATCCAGCGTGTGTTCTATCGGAACAGGAGGCTGTCGTGACGACATGGTTATCGTATTTATTCCAAGTTCTTTCAGTTCCGTTTATATGTTCGTACAAATCCAATTAGTTGGTCCCTTAGGTTTCTTTCATGTAACTTCCGTCTGTTTTCTCCGCGCGATCTTCCTCCGAAAAAAAATTTCTGTTCATTTTTTAGTAATTTTCGATATCGCGAATGAGAAAAGACAGCCGCCTCCTGCTCCGAACGGAACACCACGACTTTTCTAACGTCGGAGAGTACCGGACGAATTTTCCGCTAAAAGGTAATAGAATTTCTTAAAGCTGGATCAATTACGCGTGTTGCTGCTGTTCTCCGACAAATCTGGTGTGATTAATAGTAATTTATTCTGTCACGACAAAAAGAAACAATTTTATTTTTACCAAAGCAACAAAGCTTTCAATTAAATTACTAAAAATCATACCAGATGTTCCAAAATCTACATCGTACTACCATCGTTACTTCTATCTGAGTCTGTTTCCGAACAATCTGACTGTAAATTTACGATGCTAGGCTTCTACCCATCCTTACTTCCAAGTCAAATTTTTCTTTCTGAAGCTTTTCAGCATGCCACACATACTGTACCAAGGCTACAGATGGGATGTTGTCTGTTACCTAATTGTGTATTGCCTCACGCACAAGCGATTCACCGTATGATGTCATTTCTGTGTCTAGATGGCAAACAAACCAGCCAAATAAAGCATTAAAAAAACATGCTTTCGTAGATACGAAGATATTCTATACCTTCAGACTGATAGTATACTCGGGAAAACAACCACTAGGACCTTACCAGCTTAGTAATAAAGCATATGATATTGTCAACTGTTTGGTGGAGCAAATAACGAAAACAAATAGGAATTTGACGTTCGATAATTGGTTTACTAGTTACCCCCTTATGATCCATCTGTTGAAAGAAGATTCCTCGACTTCTTTCGGAACAGTCCATAAAAACAAGACAAGTGTTCCTGAGATTTTCAAGAAAGTAACAGAAGTATATAGTTCTCGATTTGGGATCCAGAATGACATTACATTGGTGTCCTATGTACTTAAAAAATAAAGTTCTACATCTGTATCATACTCCGCAAACCCTCCAACCCTGTTCCACCCGCAAATAGTGCGTGAGAAGAATGATTGTCAGTAAGCCTCTGTATTGGCTCTAATCTCGCGAATTTTCTCCTCGTGGTCAATACGCGAGATATATGTGGGGGGAAGTAATATGTTGTCTGACTCCTCCTGAAAAAGTGCTGTCCCGAAATTTCAGTAGTAAATCTCTTGTAACGTCTGCCGGTGGAGTTTGTTTAGCATCTCCGTAACGCTCTCTCGCCAGCTAAACGATCTCGTGACGAAACGCGCCGCTCTTCGTTGGATCTTCTCTGTCTCCTCTATCAGTACTACCCGATAGCGATCCCAGATAGATGAACAATACTGAAGAATCGGTCAAACAAGCGCCTTATAAGCCACTTCTTTCGTAGATGAGTTCCATTTCCTTAAGAGTCTTCCGATGAATCTGTTTTGTGTCTGCTTTTCCCACTATCTGTGTTACACGGCCATTCCACTTAAGGTCGCTCTGGATAGTTACGCCTAGATATTTTACGGCAGACACTGTCTCCAGCTGTTCGTCATCAACACTGTAGCTGCACAGTAGTTGATTTCTTTTCCTATGTATGCGCAATACATTACGTTCAGGTCTAACTGCCACAGTCTGCTGCAGTCATCAATTCTCTGCAGGTCGTTCTGCAAATTCTTACTATCTTCTGATGTTTCAAAATTCACAGTTCTTTAAGTATTCCCGGCGTGACTGATCGGTGATTGGATATCGGGATGCTTGTCTAGTATACTTATTATTGGTATACAGATAAATATGTAATTTTTTAATTATTTCATTGTAAAAATACACAATAACAATGAATGACCGATTAGAATGAAACATGGATGACACTTTCTTACAAGGCGTCGCAAAGTATATTGTTCCCATGCTCGTTTTCACCAATAATGGTATCGATTCTTTGGCATCACGCGAATTAAGCCACATGATCGCCTTCGACATTTACTTTATTGTAAAGAGAGAGATACATGACTGAAAACAGAACATTAAACCGCATTCAGGGAGCACTGCTATAACACTAGTTTCCGGATGTGTGAGAGTGAGAGCCCCAGGGGCTTCAGCTAGAAGTACGCGGGTGGCGACCGCGGGGACCCGAGCTGAGTCTGACATTGCTTCCACTTACTTGTGTCAGACTCCTTCTTTCTCCTTCCCTGTCGGCCTCCCTTTGCCAACTCTTGCTTTTTCGACCCCAACGGTATTAGGTTTCGAGGCCCGAGGGCGTCTTTCCAATTTTCTTATCCCTTCCTATAACCCAACTCCTGAGGGGAGCCCACCCCTTAAGAAAAGCCAGCAGTCCTGTGAGCTGTGAGGGTAACACCGCAGGTTGAACGGGAGGCCAGCACCCTCTCTCCGTAAAAAACTAAACATGCTTTCAAGACTACAAGTAAGCCTCGGAACATTACTGACAAAAATAGACGACGTCAATGGCAAAGAAACGGTATACGATTTGGAACGTGGAATGTAAGGAGTCTGTACAAGACAGGAGCTGCAATCAGTGTGGTCAAGGAAATTCAGAGGTATAAACTAGACCTAGTTGCACTGCAAGAAATCCGGTGGGACGATGCTGGGAGCATTGATGTTGAAAACTGTACAATTCTGTATGGAGCCTGTGTACGAGGTCATCTGTTAGGCACTGGTTTCTGTGTCAGTAAGACGTTGGCCACTAATGTTTCAGAATTCGTTTCAGTCAACCCAAGAATATCTGTTCTAACACTGGAAGTAAAGCATATTAAGGCGACTTTTGTGAACTGTCATGCTCCCACGGAGGAGAGCGAATGTGAAGTGAAAGACGAGTTCTATGCACAGCTAGAGGCAGTGATGGACGCTGTACCAAATGGACACCTGAGGATCCCCCTTGGTGATATGAATGCCAAGGTTGGGAAAGAACAAATATTCCAAGACACAACAGGTAGGCACAGTCTACACAACCTAAGCAATGACAATGGAGTTAGGTTCATCAGCTTCGCGACATCATTAGGGTTGTTCATCTCCAGCACAAACTTCCAGCGGAAAAACATACATAAAGGAACCTGGGTATCACCAGATGGGAGAACTGTAAATCAAATAGACCATGTTGCCGTTGATCTCAGAGCCAAGAGATAGGTGTTAGACGTTAAGGCAGCGCGGGGTGCCGAAGGTGGGAGTGATCATTTCCTGGTCAGAGGCCATTTAAACATACAGTGTAAAGGAAGAACGGGGCCTAAGTTAAAAAGAGTGGAAAGGTACCATGTGGAGAAACTAAAAGATGAGGCAACGAAGACCAGATACCAGTTGCAACTTAGTAACCGCTTTGAAGCACTCAGCAAAGTGGACGCAAATCAGGACCTCGAACTTATGTGGGGAAACATCCAGAGCTCAGTTAGGGATACAGCAAAGGAAACACTCATGGGAAACCCAGTGGGCAAGAAGATCTGGTTTGGAAAGGAATGTGCAGATGCCCTGGAAAGGAGAAAAGAAGTCAGGAACAAATGGCTGAAGGGGACAAATCTGGCACAGGCCAAAGCACAATTTGAGGAGGTCCGAAAGACTACACAAGCAATTCTGAGAAGAGCAAAGAGGAAATACATAAGGAATATCATCACTGAAGCAGAAACAGACTTCAGAGGACAAAAGACGAGGGAAATGTTTCTGAGGGTGAAGTACCTCTGCAAAGAAATCTGTCAAAGATTCCCGTGATAAGATCCTGACGAACGATAGGGACATAGCTGAGAGATGGAAAGAGTACTTTCGACAGCTGCTAAATTGTGATGAACCTGAACTGCAGTTTGATTTCCAGTACCCAATTACAGACGATGCAGACTATCCCCCACCTACCCTGGATGAGATAAAAACCAGAATCAGACACCTTAAACAGAATAAGAGTCCAGGTCAAGATGGAATACAGGCTGAAATGATCCTGGCAGGAGGAGAGAAACTTGCAGAAAAAATACACCGACTGATACAGGCAATATGGACCAAAGAAGAACTACCAGGAGAATGGAAAACAGCTCTGATCTGTCCAATACATAAGAAGGGCGACAAACTGAAATGTGACAACTATCGAGGAATCGCCCTGCTTAACGTCTGCTGTAAGATCCTGTCCAATTGCCTCAGACTTAGAATTCAGCCAGTGGCAGAATCGGTGATTGGGGAGTACCAGGGAGGTATCCGGCCAGGACGGTCAACAATAGATCACATCTTCAGTCTCCGGCAGCTCACTGAGAAACTGGGTGAATATGGTAAAGATTTGCATATTTTATTCGTTGATTTTAAGAAGGCCTATGATTGCATACATCGCAAGAGCCTGCTCAACTGTTTAAGGGAGTTTGGCATAGCAGAGAAACTCATCAATCTGATAAAGATCTGTCTGAACGAAACACATGCAAAGGTGAAGATGGGAAATCGCGTAACAGGAATTTGAAATTGTGACAGGACTCAGGCAAGGAGATGGGTTGTCCCCTATCCTGTTCAACTTTGTCCTCGAGAAGATCATACGCGAGACCTTCCAAGAGAACGAAGGGATTGAAATCGAAGGAAAGAGACTGGCATACTTAGCCTATGCAGACGACATCTGTTTACTCTCTAGGTCGGAAGAGGTGTTGGAGCAAATGACCAAAGCACTAAAGGAGGCTGCCAGCAAATTTGGGCTAAACATAAACGAAGCTAAGACAGAGTACCTCGTTATGACGCGTGGTCATTGTCAGACTGCTGATCATCTACAATCACTGCAAGTTGGGGACCATTCCTACAAGAGAGTGCAAGAATCCAAATACCTAGGGGCACTTTTCACTGAGAACTCGTCATGTGAAGCAGAGATCAATGCCAGAATACAAGCAGGAAACCGATCTTACCACAGCCTAGCACAACTGCTTCCATCCAAATCTCTCTCCAGACAGTTCAGGATTCGACTGTACAAAACCCTGATCCAGCCTGTTGTTCTATATGGCTGTGAGACATGGAGTATCCGGAAACAGGACTTCCATAAGCTCCTTGTCTTTGAGAGAAAAGTGCTTCGGAAGATCTTCGGTCCGGTTCTGGATGCAGATACCGGGGAATGGAGGATCAGATACAACCAAGAGCTTGAGGAACTATACCAGCAGCCCAACATAGCAGGAGCTGTCAAAGCCAAACGAATGCAGTGGGCCGGCCATGTGGCCCGGATGGAGGATCACAGATGGCCTCGGAAGCTCCTGGATTTCACACCTACAGGAAAGAAACCGCCAGGGAGACCCAAGAAGGGTTGGAGGGATGGACTCCATGAAGATTTAAAACAAATGTCAATAGATGTGGACGAATGGCGGATAGCAGCAATGGACAGAATACAGTGGAGGAGGAAACTTGTAGATGCGTGCGGTCCACTGGGCCTGATCACGTAGTAGTAGTAGTAGTAGTAGTAGTGAGAGTGAGAAAGTCAGCAGTATCAGATTAATTTGTTTTCTGTTTGAGACGAATTTACTGGTTCAGAAACCGAAAATAACAACCTGTTCAGAACATTCAAATCAACAAAATGGTAGTTGTAATGGGAAATGCGTATGGTAGCTAATATTCTGTCTTACATACACTGTGTGATCAAAAGTATCCGGACACCTGACTGAAAATGACTTACAAGTTCGTGGCGCCCTCCTTCGGTAATGCTGGAATTCAATCAGGTATTGGCCCACCCTTAGCCTTGATGACAGCTTCCACTCTCGCAGGCATTCAGTCAGGTGCTGCAAGGTTTCTTGGGGAATGGCAGCCCATTCTTCACGAAGTACTACACTAAGGAGAGGTATCGATGTCGGTCGTTGAGGCCTGGCACGAAGTCGGCGTTCCAAAACATCCCAAACGTGTTCTATAGGATTCAGGTCAAGACTCTTTGCAGGCCAGTCCATTCATTACAGGGATGTTATTGTCTTGCAACCACTCCGTTACGAGCCGTGCATTTTGAACAGGTGCTAGATCGTGCTGAAAGATGCAATCGCCATCCCCGAATTGCTCTTCAACAGTGGGAAGCAAGAAGGTGCTTAAAAGATCAGTGTAGGCCTTTGCTGTAATAGTGCCACATAAAACAACAAGGGTGCAAGCCCCCTCCATGAAAAACACTATCACACCATAATATCCGAATTTTACCGTAGGCACAACACACGCTGGCAGATGACGCTTACCGGGCATTCGCCATACCCACACCCTGCCATCGGATTGCCACATTGTGCACCGTCATTCGTCACTCCACACAACGTTTTTCCACGGTCCTATCGTCCATTGTTTACGCTCCCTACACCCAGCGAGGCGTCGTTTGACACTGACCGGCGTGATGTGGTCTTATGAGCAGCCGCTCGACCATGAAATCCAAATTTTCTCACCTCCCGTCCAGCTGACATAGTACTTGCAGTGGATCCTGATGCAGTTTGAAATTCCTGTGTGATGGTCTGGATAGATGTCTGCCTACTACACATTACGACCCTCTTCAACTGTCGCCGGTCTCTGTCAGTCAACAGACAAGGTCGGCCTGTACGTTTTTGTGCTGTACGTGTCCCTTAACGTTTCCACTTCACTATCACATCGGAAACAGTTGACCTAGGGATGTTTAGGAGTGTGAAAATCTCGCGTACAGACGTATGACACCAGTGACACCCAATCACCTGACCACGTTCGAAGTCCGTGAGTTTCGCGGAGCGCCCCATTCTGCTCTCTCACGGTGTCTAATGACTATTGAGATCGCTGATATGGAGTACCTGACAGTAGGTGGCAGCACAATGAACCTAATATGAAAAACGTATGTTTTTGGGGGTGTCCGGATACTTTTGATCCCATAGTGTAAGAGCTCAGATTTATAGGCATAGTTAATCTCATATTCGTATCTTGCTTCTGTAATGCATTTCTAAGGGAGCAAGTAATCCAACAAAGCTTTAGAACCATATTCTGAAGTGGTTTAAAAATTTGTATTCACATTCTGGTAAACGTAGAAAGCTGCTTGTGTTAACACACTACTGACTACTGGATGTACCCGGTACATTCGGGGCATTTTTCTTTTCTTGCAAAACTTTCAGCCCTATGGACTCCAAATCGACGATCCATCTTAACTACCGTCTAAAGAAAGAAGAAAATTCTGTCTACTTGCTTGGACTGCTCGCAGCTAAGAGACGAACCGTAATTGTATTATATTTCTCGTTGCACTTGAACGAAAAGTTTATTTTTATTGTCATTTAATCGGAAAGTAAATTATCAGGTCGGCTTTACCTTTTTTTAACTTTGTTAACACTAGTAGTTATTGAACGTTAAGTGAATAGAACTGATGCTGTAGGCAAGAAAAAAGACGCATGCAGTACACAGCTAACTCTGCCCCTGTATCTGCAATGTCTATCTGTATTTCCAAAACGAAAAATCTCTTAACGCAATGGTTAACGTAAAGTGTGTCTGCAACTGTTAACAACATGCAAAAGAGAAATCCGAGGCACAAATGCCAATACATATCACTTATTTACTCGGGGCCGCAAGGAGAAATGGCTCCCGTCCCACTGTTAAAAACGATTTCGATATGTTAGCTACAGTTCATATACCGCAATGTTTACCTAAATTGAACCAAATGCAAACTGGCCAGCGATTACACTTTTCAAAGTAAACATTTACTTTTTTTCGGAGTACATGAAAACTATGAGCAATTACGAAGAGAGAGAGTTCATTATCAGGCTACGATATATGATTATAAGATGTGAAAGAACCAACTTTTTTATGGGATAGTTTCCTTAGAACTGAATATCAATACAAATGAGAAAGACTGCATAGGGCAGAACACACACGAATCCCTAAATAGTGGTTTTTCATTTTTTGCGCGCAAAGTAAATTTTTAATTAGTAACGAAGTACACAGAAGGATGAAACTTTGCTTCATTTGCATAAAACGATTTTTTAGAGTCACAGCAGCTATCCCGATATTTGGTTTTCCGCATTTCGTTCCCCAGCTAAAGGCATGGCCATAGCACTACCGGTCTTGTCGCAGTACTTACGTCTTTAGTTGTTTCAGTCCTATGTTATTAAGAGTAGATTGTACACACCAGTTTGAGGTTGTTCCTGGAGGTTCCCGACATTCATCTCGTCAAATGCTGGCCCGAGTTTGACTGCTCAAACAATCCAGAAAATCCAGCTATCGACATTTATGTTTTATTAAGTTTTAACTATGTCAGTCAGTTTTAAAAATAGAAGGCATTAAAATAATGCAATACATCCATTAGCATTATCAGATACGAAGTTCTGTAATCAAGCAAATTGGCATCAACCCTAAATAAGCGTCTTTGAAGTTTGTTTTCTGTTTCTCTTTTTTAAGAAATATTAATCAGTCGTATTTTTTCCGGTTATTTATGTTAATAACACACGGAATTTTTCACAATATAAAGTATTCCTATATTCTTTTGTATTTCAGATTTTTTATTTTTGGGGTAGATCTAATATTATTCGAATATGGACAAAAATTCTTTTGTGAACATTTTCTAGCATAAACTTCTAATTCGTTGGATCGCTGGATTGAAGCATATGGCGATGTAATTTCAGATCGTTAAGTCGCAAATGTACCATCTACATTCATATTTACAGTACAAAAACTCTGCAGTTTACGTACACTAATGAAGTATGCTTAACTTTTAGGTATCAAAGCAATGTTCCTTGAAAATACGGAACTATTAGTCGTTTGACAGAACATGTTTTGCATATCTCATATCAAATTTAGACAGAGCAAGGTGGCGCAGTAGTTAGCACAGTAGGCTCTTTTCCAGAACGATGACAGTTCAAATCCTCACCCAGCCATCCAGTTGTACGATTTCCGTGATTTACCTAAATAGCTCCATGTAAATGCTGGGATTGTTCCTTAGAAAGTGTACGGCCGACTTCTTTCCCCATCCTTGACACAATCCGAGCTTGTGCTCCCTTTCCAATAACCTCGTTGTCGACGGGACGTTAAACCCTAATATTCCTTTCTTTGTCAAATTTAGCTCTGAGGTACGACAGATTATCAAAACTTCAAATAAGTTACATTAAAGATTAGAATGTTGCTCTCACTATGATAAATATCTGCGAACGCCAATGCTGCCTGATGAAGTCCAGTTTGTCCGTGAATTGCTCAATTAGGCGCAAGATATTTGACGAAGGCTGTTTTACTCGCCACTAATTCGCTCAGTGATTTTCTCCGCAGAGGTCTGAGAAACGATACTTACTCATGTTCTTTTATCTTCCAAGATACCGAAACACTTTTTTCAATGTGACATAAGGACATAAAAGGAGGGGCGTATGCCTACAGTAACAAAATGCACGTTTTTGTCATCAAACTATTCACAAAAAGAAGTGGGCAGCGTAGTTTTACCTACAGTCTCATGTAAACATTGCCTATGGGGCCGAAAAATACGATGAAAGGCAGCCACAGTCTTTACATTTAATATACTTGTTTCTTTTAGCGACATACGCGACTGCCATGTTTACAAGCGTTATGTTTCTGTAATGCAAGTCTTCCTTATTTTCTGGAACTATAGGGTAAATATTGTTGTGTGTTTATTATGCAGTAGTGTGACGAATTATCCGATATAACCTAGACATCGAAGACAGAGGAATAACACTAGAATTACAGGATTGCCCGATGAAATGTGACCTGTTGGAAATGATGCTAAAGGCCCTTGGAAATAGTAAACAGTAGAGCTACTGGATTTAATTTTACTATTGGATACTTTTGTCTGAAGATACATCCTATAATATACGTTTTTAATGTGCTGACACAAACTAGGAATGACGTATTAATGTTCACGAAATGTCAGTTAACACGTGGTAAATAAATATGTTCTATCATAATAGTGCCAAAACTAAAACTGGTCGCCTAGGCCGATTACGTTCCACATTTAAGCGCGAAGCATAGCAGAATTCTTTTTGTTGTGAGAAGCATAAACAGTTTCTGAGTTGGAGCCGGAACACGAAAAACGGCTTATATTAGCAAACACGCAAAAAACAAAAGTCTTTCAATGTCACGGCCGAACGGCGAAATACTTGTCCTGTTCTCTATTACCTTGCGCAAAATCAATCATTGACTTGTGGTACATAGGGTTATGTGAGGCCACCGCTTGTTGGACATCGGAAATTCTCTTACATTAGCTCTTAGAACAGCACTCTCGCTGACTGTCATGCCAGACAATCAGCTTTTCCGCCTAAACCACCTGCAGTCTACGAGACAACAGAAATCACGAACTGACAATTAATGCTATATGAACTCACCAGATACCGCTGCTGTCCTAACGGCAGTCGGCTGTCACAGCACGCTACGCACGATGGGAGCGAGCATGCGCATTGCGCAGTGCGGGTTCGCCTCTTAAGTACTGCCTAGGGAATGTTGTGCAATTGACTTTAGCACGCTGCCGCATAATCGAGATTTCTGAAGTGTTGCGCGAGACGATGCAAGATTGTCACTATGAACTTAATCTCTTGTGTAGTTTGTGAAGAGGATGAAAATCATTTTTAAAACGAATATATATTAATTGTCTCTCTACAGCACAGTTTGCGGTGTTTTGAAACCTTCTAACAGATTGGAACTCGAACATAGACCATGCACTCACCGATGGAATTATGAAGCAGAGATTCTTTCCTGCCAGGTGTACTATACACGCTAGGTATACGGGAGAGATTTTCTGGTACAATGGACGCTGTGAAGTCGCGCCGTTGAGTCGTGCCTGGACAACTAATTGCCCAGTCTCAATTCCACTCACAGCTTCATACTGACATTAAGTTCCACAACAACCGCAGCAGAGTGAATGCTTCATTATGGAACTTTTATGGGATACAAGCTACAAAAAATAAAAATTATTCTTAAAATTTTATATACTTAATCAAACGTTTTTCAGTAAAAAAAAAAAAAAAATCGCTTGCACAATGTCAAACCTGTGCTGCACTTTTGCGTGGTACGAAATAAACATATTGTACTAAACATCTAAATCTATTTTTTTCGATAATGTCGCAGTAAACATGCAAAATATTGGTAAATTGAGTCAATCCTTCAACATCGTTGACCTTCAATAAATTTTGAATCGACGTAAAAAAGAAAAACTCTGTTCATTAGAACAGGATAATCCAGGGATCGTAACAAACAAGCGATTAAAGCACACCATCTCTCAAACTAGTTCTGTTGCCGATTATATTCTTTTTAAAACCCAACAACTTCCATTAAGTGTTTCGTGACTCATTTTTCTTCTTCAAAAGTTACAAAAGCTTCTCTCTATCGGTTATCAGTCTCGCTCCATCAAAATAATTTTTGTGAAATTGTAGGAAGTCCAAGAGCATATTTTTCCAATGACTGAAGATATTTCATTGTCAGATCCATTCTTAAGAGACGTAATTAATTGGTTGAGGACTTCAAAATACTAGTTTTTGAAAATGCATGAGACATTTTGAATTTGACGTTTGATCGAGCCTTTTTGGAGTTTCTAACCATCGTTGATATAGAAGTATATATTAATTATAAACAGAAAACATCAACCACAATTCAATAAAATTTTTAATTGTAATAACTCTACTGTTGGAATTTAGATTGTTACAGAAGGTAAATACACTGATGGAGAAAAATCGAACGCCTAGAAGGACTTGAGAGACATAAACGAAAGTTGGTAGGTCCGTTTCTACATCTGAAAAATGATGTCTATTCAGATTTGGCGCCAGTCGCAAAAAAGTGACTCTGACAGCGACACTATGAAGATTTCATTTCTTTCAAATCAGGTTTGCTTCAAATAGAATCTGTAACGGTCGTGAGCGTTAGTTATCTTTGAGATAGCGCATGGTGGGTTGGTGGTCAAGAACGCCTTCCAGGCGGCAGAGATGCCATTATCGACACACCACTGAGTTCGAACGGGATCGTGTAATAGGGCGGCGTGAAGGTGGATGTTTCGTCTGCGATATTACATAAAGACTTGGTAGGAACGTAGCCATGTGCATGATTACTCGCAGCGGTGGTCACGAGAATGCACGTTCGGAAGAAGTCGCGGCTCCGGACGACCACTTGGCACAATCGAAAGAGAAAATCGAGTTCAGCTTATGGCTCTGGTGCAACATACTGCATCTGCAGCAACAATTTCAGCAGCAGTCGGCACCACAATGACACAATGAACTGTTACGAATTGGACTCACTGTACCTTCAACTGGATTTATTGTCTTGGGTGCGATTTTGTGTGACAGCAGGAAAACCCCCGTAGTTATCTCACGCACCCTGACTGTAAATTTTTATGTCAATCTGATGATTCGACCTGTTGTGCTGCCATTCATGAACAATATTCCAAATGTATTCCAACAGGATAAGGCTCTCCCACATACAGCTGTTGGAACCTAACATGCTCTACAGAGTGCTGACATGTTACTTTGGCCTGTTCGATCACCATATCTGTCTCCAGCACATACGGGACATTATTGGATGGCATCCACAGACAGCGTTTACCATCGCTGTATTGACCAAACAAGTGCAACAGGCGTGGAACTGCGTCCCACAAACTGACATCTGTCACCTGTAAAACACAATGCATTGACATATGCATGCTTGCATACAAGATTCTGGCAGTTACACAAGTTATTAATGTACCAGCACTTCACATTTGCAATGGCTTATCTCGCGATTACATTAATCTGTGTTCTTGCAATGTTAATCACTTACATATGTTTCCTAGACAAATGTATTTCAGAAATTTCATTATTCTTCATTAACTATTTTTTGGTGTGGCGATTTTTTCTATTAGTGTAATTTTCCGTTTCTTTCTCAGTTTTAGTCTACAGCTCTTTGAATTGAGCAAAGTGATTCAGTGAGCCCCATAGAAGGTTTATCACATCCTCCATTACTGTAATAAATTCTCTTTCTGGTAAAACTTTTTCAATTTCATCTTGCATGATGAGGTTAAGATTATGGGTATTAAAATGCAAAAGTAATGCTCGAGGCTCATATTTGCGTACTCATGAGTGCAAACCTGAACTTCTGCCAGAAACATCTGGTGCACTAGTTTAACACCAGTAAGGTTGCCACTCTTTTAGAAAATGAACTAATGAAGCAAGTGGAATCATTAACCACAGATTTAGTGTCGACATGTCTTGTTATAAACAAATACATGACCTAATAATGTTATAATGCTATCTGACTTTGATTATAAGAAAGGAAATTGAATGAGAAGCTTTCACTTAAATAAATTGTGCAACGTTAATGTATACAGAAGTCACTGATAAGATCCTAGCAAATTAATAATGTGTAATAGTGATCAAGTTACAGTGGACGACTGTGCCAAGGGGGATGAGACCCCTAAATGAAACCACAATATTCACCTATGGAAACTATCCAACACTTTGAATGATGATTCAGTCCAAAAGGTGCCAACATGTAAATGTAATACCATCTGTAATGTGGTTTGTGGAAACATTTAAATTCACAGTTTATTGTATCAGCCATAGCATTTCTTCACTCAGCGACTGATGTTTAGGTTTACTTTCACAACTGAAATTAGTAAGCAGAGAATGATGTATTTATTACTGTAAAATGGGGGTGGGGGACTATGTGAGAACTGAATAACTTCATTGTTTTTGTCACATGCAACACTTTGGTAGACAAAGGTGGCATGCTAATATGTGCACACGAGATGGTGGCAGATAAAGTCCACATCAAAGTATGGCAACCCTCAAACATTATTTGGAATACAGAAGGCAGATTGTATCAGTCCAATGAGCATTATCATGTGAACGAAGTTGGAGTATAGCAAGCTACAGGGATCGGTAATGGACCCTCTCCTGTTCCCAGTATTTGTAAATGATTTCAGCTCACATGGACAGTATTTGCAGATCGCAGATGACATAACTCTTTACTGAAAAGGCATTGATGGCAGGAAGCCTCAAGAAAAAGTAGACACTGATTGACACTAGAATGCAATGATTTGTTATGAACAAAATGAAAATAGTTGCTATGCAACCTCAGTGACAAATAATACGTGAAAAATGCAGATGCTGTGAAGCTTCTGGGGTTCGTCATGGATAGTAAACTCACTTTGAATGAACACACTGCCCATGTGTGTGACAAACTGTCACAAGTCACATACCTACATCCTGAAGAAACTGAGGCATGTAATAACTGATCAGTATCTGCCAATAGTGTATTATTCACTATTCCACAGCCATATCAGCTATGGCCTGTTACCATGGAGTGAGTCTACAGGCTGCAAGAAAATTCTACAATAACAAAAGAAAGAAAAGCGATAGGGATCATAACATCAAGCAGGAAACTGGACCTCTGCAAACTCATCTTCATACAGGTCTAGGAGTGATGCCAATTTTCAGTTATTACAGATTCACCTGTCTCATGTATGTGAGACAAAATGATGAAACGTTCACCAATGGGACTGGCGTCCACAATTTACGCATTGAGGAAAACATATGCATCCCAAGTTGTCGACTCTCCATGACCGGGACAGTTTTCCAACAGAAGCTATTGAAATGTTCGACCATCTAAATACTGAAACGCGTCCTTGGAATTCGTGAAAGATGTTGCAAAATCTACGACAAAAGGCAGGACATACTCTATATATCATTAAGTGCTATGCTATTCTTATGAAAATTAGTTCTGTATTATTATGCATATGTATGTTGATTTGTTCCTGTATTATAATGATCGTGTAATCTTAACCTTGTAATTTATTTATTCGTGTTCCGTAGATCCGGTATACAAAAGAATTGCTTGGATATGGAACGAGTCACAATATAAATTAACACAGTAGCCTACTTGTATATGTTAACAAATGTAAATTGCAATTGGTGTATAAGAAACAAAGTATGTTAATAGTTACAGGCTTAAGCATTTTCTATGGTAAAACAGAGGTATAAAATGATAAAATAATAAATTACAATTTTCCATATTTCAAACTATACATTAGCAGGAATTTGATAGTGCCAGTTGCCTGAACACGAATTCCTATACTGGTGTAAGAAGTATTAAGTTACAAAGTGGCAAAAGCAAATATTACTAGTAAAGTATTACATCTAAGCTACAATGTTACATTAAAGAATTGATTAAGAGAGTAAAACGCTTTTTACAGAAGATATTCCTTCAATTTACTCTTAAATTTTGGCATTTCACTGGTAAGATTTTTTTTGTCAGACGGGAGTGCATTAAACACCTTTATGCTTGAGTGGTATACTCCCTTTTGTATCAGACTCTTAAGATTTTTCTGTCATTATGAAAGTCATGTTTTGTTCTTGCTTCATAGTCATGATAAGAAGTATTCATTTTGTACATGTATAGGTTCTTAGCTGAAAAGCACATAAGGGATAAGATATATTGTGAGGTCATTGTTAATATTTTGTGTGTTTTAAAAAGATTTCTGCATGAATGATTCCTGTTAACTCCACTTATAAGTCGAATTGCTCTTTTCTGAGTTACAAATACTTTATTTGCCATTGGTTGGTTACCCCAGAATATTAAGCCATAGGATAACAATGAATGGAATTAGCCAAAATAAGCAGTCATAACAGCATCACTGTTAGCAGTTGTTGCTATAATACGTAGAGCATAAGTTGCTGAAGTATGTCTTTTTCTCAAGTCCAAAATATGGCAAGACCAATGTAATTTATTGTCAATGTGGAGGCCTAAAAATTTTGTTGAATAAACTTGATGTATATCTTGATCATTACATCTTAGACTTATGTCATCCTGAACTTTGTGAGCCACATGGAAGTGTATGAACTGTTTTTTTTTTTTTTTTTTTTTTTTTAATTTAATGTTAGGCCGTTGCATCCGAACCACTTATGGAGGTCACAGAACACCAAGTTGGCAGATGATGCAATATCATTTTCAGGTGTTTTTTCAATTACAAAGGATGTATCATCTGCGAAAAGAGTAAATTTGATGGTAGCCTTAGAACAGTGAGGAAGGTCATTAATAAAAATAAGAAAGAGCAAAGGGCCAAGCACCGAACCTTGGGGCACGCCTACACTAAATGTTCCCCAGCCAGATAAAGCTATTGAGCCATCTTCATGATTCAGCAATACCCTCTGCTTTCTGTCAGTCAGGTATGATCTGAGCCACATTCCTACTGTGTCAGTTAAACCATAATAGGCTGCCTTTGAAAGGAGAATTTCATGGCTCACACAGTCAAAGGCTTTGGTTAAGTCACAAAAAATACCAACTGGAACCAATTTATTGTTCAGTGCTTCTAGAACATTATTAGTAAAGGAGAATATGGCATCAGTTGACAGGCCTGATTGGAAAACAAATTGGCATTGACTAAGAGCCTTGTGGAAATTCAGGTGTTGTACAATTCTCCTATGCATCAGTTTCTCGAGAACTTTGGAGCAGCATGTTAAAAGGGATATAGGGCAGTAGTTAGAAGCATCAGTGTTTTCCCCCTTCTTGAACAGTGGTTTCACATCAGCATAAACACTGATGCAGTCTGTTCAGTCCTGACTGGTGAATGACTCATCTACGGTAACAACTGGTATTGTAACTCCACATATTCATATGTAAAGTTTAAATGTTCATTTGTTCGATATCTTAAACTCTGAAACTTCTTCGCCGATTGCTTTGAAATTTTGACACAACGTTACATGTGAATAGGCATCTGTTTTTATGTAGCGGCTACCTATTTTAATACATATTATATATAAACGTGTAATGTGTAAAAGGGAAACTTTATTAACTAAAATCTTGAGTTGTTCTTGACTGGTTTACTTCAAATATTTACCCTAATGAACAGTCGGACAGTACTTGGCAGATTTATTTCAAATTTTTACACAGTAATACAATAGTGAAACATTGTTAGCAAAAATCTCGAAAAGTTCTTGATCGATTTACTTAAAATGTTAAACGATACTCTGTCAGACATTCAGACAGACATAGACTGTATGATTTTTGAAACAACATACAGGTTTTCCATTAAAACACATCGACACATGCCCACTAGCAGCTCACTCCATATCCGTGTGCAGGAACAGTATTTACGCTCAACTGTGGAACATCAGGTTGGTCTCAGCCGTCGGACCAATTACTCACTCAAGGTCTCTGGGTCAGGCACCAACCATTTTTGTGGTCCATCAATCATAGCTCTTGCCAAGGGATTATCGTCGGAAATTTGCTGTGCTGTGTTTAGCTTGAAATCTCTACAAAGATTAAGACAATGAGTGCTTCTTCTGAGTTTGGCCTTCCATCAACTACTGACTGTGTTGTTATCTCCAGATCATTCCAAGTGAATCTGAAATTAAACCTTTTCATTACTCACTTTGGTCTTTGGGTACTTTATCATTATTTGTATTTATTGTTGGGACTCAAAATACCACAAAAAAAACTTTCATTTGTATGTAACATAAAACTCCATAAAGGAGACTTGTGCTGTAGAATATTAAATAAACAGTTCTACATTCTTTACCTCAGCAATTTTCTCATTGCACCTCAACCAGTGCACAACATATCAGTTGGTGATGAGGAATTTTTATGGCCTCAGAACCCCTCTTATCTCCTTCAAGTTTAGTCCCAGAACATTTGGCGACATGGTATTTTCTTCTGAACTCTGTTCCTCATCCATGCCAAGTGGAAGTGTTTTCTTTTGATTCCAGCGCTCAACATTTTCATCCCACCACTGGTGCCAGCTGCTGCGTTCTGTCCTGCCATTTGACGGTGTGGGTAAACATTTTCATTAGCTGTGGTGCCACCATTTGCTCCAGCACCACCACTAAAAATTTCTTTGCATCAACTGGCGTCATGGAAAAACAATTTTTCCTCAACTCCAATGCCACAATTGGTTCCCAAACCATCACCTGACATTTCATCGTATCAAGTGGCGACAAGTATGTTCATCCTTGATGTAGAAGCAATTTCTCAAGTCGTATCTTTCTTGCACCACATCTAGCAGATGCAGAGATCCCTTTTGCAGAAGCTATCCATTATCCTGACATGGGAGGTACCCAGTCATGGTCCACAATGCACCTCCATAGTCAATTGCCTCCAGACAGCATCGCCACAGATTTCTCCTTCTGCACAGAACCAGAGCCTATGATCAAATATTTTCCCACACATGGACCTAACAGCGACTCCCACCAGCGAGCCTCAGCAGTCGTGCTTGTTTCCTGTCTCCAGGTGCACCCTATGTCTAATCCTCATATGCAATTTATGATCCTCTTCTGTATGTCTAATCCATGTATATATTTTCCATTTATTCTTCCTGTGCTTAATATGTGCACTTGCTTTCTTATTTCTCCACTGCTCCCGCACTCAAGTATGCCCTCCAGGCACAATAATTTTACATCCTGTAACCTCCCCCTCACTTATCGACCTTAATGACAGTGAAAAATGAAACCGCGTGTACCTAATGGGAGTTTTGGAAAAGCAATCGTCACCGAAGTTAACCTGTCGGTAAAGAGGGAGGAAAGGGTTACATCTAAATGAAAGGAAAAATGCAAATGAAACTGGTGGAAATTAATTTTGAAAAGGGGTAAAGTTAATAAAGAAAGTAAATGTGCGGCTGTTACGCTAACAATTAACTAGCGGTAATTAGATATTTGAGATTTGGGGGAAATCACGGTCGCCAGTCCTAAGGACAATTACTATAGTAACTGAAAAAGAAAGGTTATTACACATATAATTAGCACTAGAAGCGTGGCAACTGAAGGTTGACACGTGTAGTGTGAAAACTGAAAGTTTGTCAGAAGTAATAAATTTCGCTACACTCTGACTTAATTTAGCAAAAGAATTACTAAAACCGGAAAATCGAAAGTTAATTTAGTGACTGAAGTTAATAGTGAGCTTTCTTTCTGAAGCACATCGAAATTCAGTAAAATACGGTTAGTCTTGGACTACCTCAACAATCATTTCAAAAGCTACGTGAATCTACGCAATTTAGAAAGAAGAGATTTAACTTTGAACTTGAATTAAATGATTCTGAACAATTAACAATAGTAAAATTTAGTACGTACCAAGCTGAGCTGCAGTCACAGGTAACTAAAATACGGTAACAAAACTCGCACTCTTAATTTGTGCTTGTGCAATTTAAATATTGTAGCCAGCTGAACTTTGAAATTAAAGCAGTGAAATCGAATGATGCTGGCGTTTGAATTTCAACGACCCTCGGGCTCATTTCGGAAAAGGAAGGGACCCTGCTTGGCAATGCAATTGGGACAATGAGCAACAAAGGTTCATGCTAAGTTGCTGTAATTTTGCGAGGCAAATGGAACAAGATTAAAAGCTGAGGTCTGCCATACAGTTCTAAAACTTTACGTGGTTCCAGTCTTCCTTGTTGGTTTATTGAAGGTTCGAAGCCGTCGATCGAGGAGGTGGCGACAGTCACTCATTGTCGGCCGTCGCTGTTGCAGAAGCTGGATGTTGGCGCGCCTTCTTCTCGACACGGTCACCAGGCGAAACGGGCTCTTGATGTGCCCAGCTAATGCTTCCCGTCCGCGACACCATGTCAGAAACTGTCATCGCGAGTCGAGCGCAATTACATGCTGCCAAACCCCGAAAGCGCGGCAACTCGCGGGAGCGTCACACAACACCTGCTCCACTCGCTACTCCCGCCAGCCTCTCACTCTGTTCCCAGCCCGCGCTCCACGCGGCAGAGTTAACACTACCAAAGATCCTACACACTTTGATTCTTCACACGACCCATCGATGTAATCGTTCGATAGCAGTTTTCCCTAGGCAAGACCCAGCGTAAAAATACAAATAATATTTACGAAACAAACCAATTATACATCGACATGAGTGCATAAATATATATATATATACAAACAGTAAAACAATTACAATATATAAAGAGACAGAAATGTCATATCTTGAGGTAACAAAACAAGAAAAAAATAATAGTACAATAGATGGAAATAGGAGGATATGCATTTCCGGCGTTACAATCCCAAGTACTCCCACTACCATCTATGTCCTCTGAGTCCAGCGATTCTACTTCCTAAGTGCTTCAGCACCCATTTATGCCCTCAGGACCCAATCATTACCATTCTGTTTGTTCCCACAATTCATCCATGCCTTCTGGGCACAATAATTGTACTTCTCAGTGATTTGCACTTACATCTGCTCTTCTGGTGCATTTTGCCTTTGTCATTTCCACGGTGATCTTGCACCACTATCAACCATCTGAGTATATTTTGTCTATTCCTATTGTTGGTATCTGTGTAGATTGGCTCCCAATGGCTCACTCCTCAGCCACTGCCAGTCTCGGCATATAGACACGGCTGCTCGGCAGCTCTTACGCCAGCCACTTCCTCGAGCCTGACAGCCGCGCAGGGTAGCCGTGCGGTGTAAGGTGTCTTGTGACCGTCTGTGCGACTCTCCCCATCGGAGGTCCGAGTCCTCCATCAGGCATGGGTGTGAGTGTTATCCTTAGCGTAAGTTAGTTTAAGTTAGATTAAGTAGTGTGTAAGCTTAGGGACTGATGACCTCAGCAGTTTGGTCCCTTAAGATCTTACGACAAATTTCCAATTTCAAGCCTGACACCACAATAGCTCCTCACCACATGTCTTCTGACTGTCCCGCCATCGTTTTCTAATGGGAGGATGGAGGTATGACTGTCTCCCTTCACAAAGATGAGTTCGCCATTTCTTCCCTGGAGGGTGGGATGCTGTGTCCGTCCTACAAGACACACTCTGCAACACACTCGTATCCCACAGGTGGCTATGCTTCAAGTGTCGCCTGCCACAACATGCACAAGCACCTGCAAGCCAAACACTGATTCACACTCATCTGAAATGTTGATGGTAAATGTTCTGGACAACTTGTTGCTTACTTGTTGTCCTCGGGGTCTCTGGCAGCTGTCACAAAATGTTCTCAGTTCGCTGCCAGCAGATCGTGCTTCCATGACAATGGAGCTGTAATCATAGGCACTATTTTCCTGCATGGTGTCATGTGTCCGCTAGCATGTTGCATCTTGTGCAGCGACAGTATTTGTGCCGGCGCAAACCACAGGGTGGAAGTTCAGTCTCAGCTATTTCTTCAACTTGTCTGGGCCAGTCACCAACCAGAATAGTGGTCATTCAAACAGACCTCTCACTAAGCAACCATCAATGGACAGTTGCCACACTGTGTTTAACTTCTAATACCTATGTAGATTAGGGCAGTAACTTGACTTCTTCTGACTTTGGTCTTATGCCAACTAATAACTGTGTTGTTAACACCAGATCATTTCAAGGGAATCTGGACTTAAACCATTTTGTTACTCACTGAATAATTATTTATCTTCCTTGTTGAGACTCAATCTATCAAACAAGCTTTCATTTGTATGTAACATAAAGCTCTACAGAGGAGATTTGCGATCTAGAATATTAAAATAAACTTGTTCTACATTGTTTATCTGGGTAGTGTTCTCAATGTGCCTACCTGGCAAGGGACATATCACATTCATTGTTATATCCTCACACCACTCTAAGACAAACAGACTTCCTCAGATTGGGCCACGTTAGAAGTTTCATCCAATAAAATTGAAAAATATTCAGCATCCTGTGGTTGCCATCACTTCGACAGTTTCATTTTCATTTCATCGTGAAGCTATTTGTAATTTTGCCACATCTTCAGCTCAAGCCTTTAAAAATGTCTTAAATTTGGAATGTTCATCACTGCTGGATCCTCATATCAGGAAACTCTGCCTTGCCAGTCCGTGTAGTGGGCTTGTTGGAAATTCTGTTAGGATAAGTAGGCACAGTAGCACTTGTGTACTGTTCTAATAAAATTAAATAACTTTATTAGCATAAATGTCAGACACTGAAAAATATTCTTCAACTTAAGCCAGGTACCGTGAACAGACTGAACAAACAATTTAAAACAAAGAAATGAAATTACCCATTTTGTTCCTTAGTCTCTGATTTTAGATGCAACAACAAATTGTGCAAGTCATTGTCCCCACACAGCCCCCCTCCCCACTCCAATGGGGAGCCCTCAGCGGCTTAGCATTTGTTTGCTAGGTACAGGCTGGGGGCTGGTAACTGCTGCCAGTTTATCACAATAAGGTCTGGGCATGCTCCAGCAACCACTGTCTAATATGGCAGAGGAATGTTGTGTGTCACATGGGATGGGGATGTTGCTTGACGGCCCAGATCATGACTATGGTGAAAACCTCTATAAAATACCCCCAATCTCAAGGTCTGCTGTGCCCTGATGAGATATGTGGCTGTTGAGGTGGAACAGTTGTTAGTGTGCAACCTTTGGGTAACCTGTCAGTTGTATAAGGCAGGCAGGGGCTCTATGTAGGTGCTATTTCTTTCTCTAGCTGCTCGTGGGACTGAGCTAGACCCCTCAAAATCTTTTTCTCCTCCTCCCAGAGGAACAGGTGGCCACTGGTAGGTACCAACAGCCAGTCGCTCAAGAGGCTTCGTGTGACAAAGCCTCCAGATTCTGGAGTTGTTAAAAATAGTTCAGTATTTAGTAACAGAATGCATGCTGCAGGACATACTGTATTTTTGATAGTTAAAAGGAGAGAGAGAACCTTTCAGAAAGTCTCCCCCTGTTTACATTCAAAAGGGTTTAGAGGGCATTGCAGGGACATTAAAATCAACGAAGCAGTTATGTGATGGTCACTATTGATCAAAATCTCTACTTCCCAACAGGCAGCAAACCTGCAGAAAGCGAAATGTCTTGGGGAGTATGCAACCTAAACTAAGCTCCATACCACGTTGAATTACAGCAAAGGTGTTGTGACATGCAGGGATTTGATGGACATTCCCAAGGAAAAACTGAAAGTTGAGTGGTCCCAAGGAGTAGCTGCTGTGCAGAGTGTCATGAAAAGAGTGGATGGTGATCTTGTGAAATCTGACAAATCATGAAACCTCCAGAGCACATTAAGGCAGGTTTTTCACTTCAGTGTGCGGCCATATGTCCCAAACTCTGTGCATTGTTTTACATACCAGCTCTTTGGGCACATCACCTTAGGTTGTAAGAGAGAAGCGACTTGTGGCAAATGTGGTAAGGCCACCCATGAAGGAGCTGAT
Organism: Schistocerca piceifrons; assembly: GCF_021461385.2. Classification (NCBI taxonomy): domain Eukaryota; kingdom Metazoa; phylum Arthropoda; class Insecta; order Orthoptera; family Acrididae; genus Schistocerca; species Schistocerca piceifrons. The sequence continues at coordinate 1,238,531,526 of NC_060138.1, forward strand.
TGTTCAACTGCTCCGAAGTGTGTAAACTGCTCTGGGGATCTCCCTGTCTGAAGTAGGAACTGCAGTGTCTTCCTTGAAGAAAGGAAGATACAGGTGATCAAAAAAACTAAGTGTATCTCGTATAGTGAGGCCAAAAAGATCTACAAGGTCATGCAGCCCTTGACGTTCACTACCTCCTTTGCGTCAGTTCTGAAGCAGTAAGTACAGAAGACGGATACAGCTACACAAACAAATGATGCTAGTGTTGGCACTAATACCTGCATTTATCAATGCACTTGTGCTCCTGCAGTTACTTCAAAGCCCCCAACTTTGCCCAGAACAGAAAAAAAAGAGAAGAAGAAGAAGAAGAAGAGGTCTAAGACAAAGAGTCATATGCCAGTGGAGACAGGAAGCAAGCAGCCTGACAATGGCAACATCATCTCTCTCTATGACATCTCTCATGACTCACCTCCAGAGCCGATGGCTCTTGATGTTGACCTGGGGCACACATTTCGGCTCAACACTGAGCCTCCTCCCATTATGGTCTTACCTCCTTGGTGGAAAGACAGGGTGAAAGTGCAACCCCTGTGATAGATAGCACCCATATTACAGTGGAAAGTTACTGGGTTCAGGACACATGTGGAGAAACTGAAACTTTTGAAACAGGCTGTGCTTGTATTTGCAGGAAATGTGTTTTAAAGCATCTGATGCCACTGCACATTCTATGCAGCAGGCTTTCCTATATAAATGACGTTGTATAGATATATTTTTTGATATCATAGGCTACTTCTTGGAGACACCATATTCTTGGACAGCTCCACCAATGGGGCTTCTGTGGCCATCTCTCCATCTTTATTCAGTCTTTCTTATTGAAGCGCTTTTTTGACTAACGAATTGGTAATATGCTGTTGAATAGTTTTGAGCAGGAGAATGGTGTTCCTCAGAGCAGTGTTTTGAGTGTTACCCTCTTTGCCATACCAATAAACAGTATCACATCTGTGGTGCAATGCTTATTTGTGGATGATTTTGCAGTTTTCTCTTCCTCCTCCAGTATGGACACAGGAATTCATCAGTTGCAGCTTACAGGAAAAAGGCTGAAGGAGTGAGCTACAAGGACTAGTTTTATATTTTCTCTGAGAAGTGTGCGTATGTGTTCGTTTTAGTCATTCTCGTCTTATTTTTACTTTACCTGAATTACATATGTGGAACACCACACTCCCTTTTATAGATTCTGTGCAGTTTTTGGGCCTCATTTTTTTTTGAATTCCAAGCTGTCTTGATTACCACACCTGAAGGTCCTGAAGATAAGGTTCCAGAAGGCACTAAACATTTTGAAATATATTAGCCATGGTCTAGGGGAGCAGATATGGTGCATCTCCTGCAGTTTTACAGGGCTTTTGTGCAACTGTGACTGAACTATGTGTACAGAGTGTACAGGTCAGTGAGGCCTTTGTACCTGAAGATGATTGATGCTGCACACCATACGGGTATCAGACTGGCCACAGGCACCTACGGGACCAGCCCCACAGCCAGTCTCTGGGCTGGGGCAGGGAAACTGCCACTTAGCACTCACTCCTATCACTCCCCGCACTCCTAACTTCTGCATGTTTGCTAAAGTCCATAAACCTAACCACCCAGGATGCCCCATTGTGGCTGGTTACTGTGCCCCACTGAGAGAATCTCTGCTCTCGTAGACCAACACCTTCAACCTATCACCCGGAACCTACCCTCCTATATAGAAGATACCAACCTTTCCTCTATTGACTGGAACAATTGGAAGGAAGACATAGGAAATGTTGTGGGGAAGGCTAACCAAAGACTGTGTTTTATTGGCAGGACACTTAGAAAATGTAACAGACCTACTAAGGAGACTGCTTACAGTATGCTTGTCCGTCCTCTTTTAGAATACTACTGTTCGGTGTGGGATCCTTACCAGATAGGACTGATGGAGTACATCGAAAAAGTTCAAAGAATGGCAGCATGTTTTGTATTACCACAAAATATGGGAGGGAGTGTCACAGAAATGATACAGGATTTGGGCTGGACATCATTAAAAGAAAGACGTTTTTCGTTGTGACAAAATCTTCTCACGTAATTCCAATCACCAACTCTCTCCTCCAAATCGAAAATATTTTGTTGACACACCACAATAAAATATGGGAAATCAGAGCTTGTTCGGATAGTTATAGGTGTTCATTCTTTCTGTGCGCTGTACGAGATTGGAATAATAGAGAATTGTGAAGGTGGTTCGGTGAACCCTCTGCCAGGCACTTAAATGTAATTTGCAGAGTATCCAGGTAGATGTAGATGTCCACAGTTCCTGTCCCTTTACCACACAGTGCCCTGCTTGTCACTATTGATGCCACCTCCCTGTACACTAACATTCCTAATGCCCATGATCTTACTGCTATTGAACACTACCTTTGCCAATGCCTGATGTATTCCAAACCAAGAACCTTCTTCCTATTTGCTGTGACCAACTACAACCTCACCCACAATTACTTCTCCTTTGAAGGCATTACATACAAAAAAAATCGAGGATATGGCTATGGGCACCTGCATGGCACCATCCTATGCCAATGTATTCATGGGCCATCTAGAGAAATCCTTCCTAAAAACCTAGAATCCTAAACCCCTCACCTGGTTCAGATTCATTGATGACATTTTTGCTATCTGGATCAAAGGTGAGGATACACTAACCACATTCCTCCAGAACCTCAACAACTTCTCCCCCATTTGCTTCACCTGATCCTACTCAATCCTACAAGCCACCTTCCTAGGTGTTGACCTCCACCTCAAAGGTGACTACATCAGTACCTCTGTCCATATCACACCTAGTGTCCACCAGCAATTCCTCCACTTCGACAGATGCCACTCATTCCATACCAAGAAGCCCCTTCCATAAGCCTACCCACCTGTGGTCATCGCATCTGCAGTGATGAGCAGGCCCTCCTGAAATATACCAAGGGCCTCACTGAAGCCTTCAATGACCATAATTATCCTCCCAACTTTGTGCAAAAACTAATCTCCTGTGCCTTATCTTCTATCTCCCACCACCTCCAAAAGTCCTGGTCACAGAGAAGCATTCCCCTTTTAACTCAGTACCACCCAGGACTGGAGCAACTGAATTACATTCTCTGCCAGGGTTTCAATTACCTCTCGTTGTGCCCTGAAATGAGAAATGTCCTGCCCACTATCCTTCCCATCCCTCCTACAGGGGTATTCCAATGTCCAACGAACCTATACAATATACTCGTCAATCCTTACACAACCCCTGCTCCCAATTCCTTACCTCATGGCTCATACCTAGATGCAAGACCTTTCCCATACATCCTCCCACCACCACCTACTCCAGTCCAGTCACTAACATCTCCTATTCCATCAAAGGCAGGGCTACCTGTGAAACTAGTCATGTGATCTACAAGCTAAGCTGCAACTACTGTGCTGTATTCTATGTAGGCATGACAACCAACAAGCTGTCTGTCCTCATGAATGGCCAGTGACAAACTGTAGCCAAGAAACAAGTGGACCACCCTGTTGCTGAACATACTGCCAAACATGATATCCTTCATTTCAGTGACTGCTTCATAGCCTGTGCCATGTGGACCTTTCCCACCAACACCAGCTTTTCTGAATTGCACAGGTGGGAACTTTCCCTGCAATACATACTATGTCCCTGTAACCCTCCTGGCCTCAACCTTTGTTAGTCACTGTCCTAACCCATCCAGCCCATTCCCTGTTCCCATTCCAGCACTATACAGCCATCATTCCACCACCACACCCAGTCTTTTTATTTCTCTCCTTTTCCATTTCTTCCCCCCTCCTCACATCTCCACTGCCCTCTGTCTATCCTGCAGCACTTCACTGTCTGCTACCCCCACCATACTATCCCTCCCTCTCCCCACCACAGCTTTCTCGTTACCCCCAACCAGTCACCACTCCCATCATGCACTGGTGCTGCTGCTCACAGTTGCCTGAGACAGCAGTTGTGTGCGTCAGTTGCATTTGCGTGAGTGTGTGTGCATGTGCTTGTGTCTGTCTATTTTTGTCGAAGACCTTAACAGCTGAAAGCTATTATTGTGAGAGTCTTTTTATTATGCCTATGTACAACTCTGTATCTCTGCTATATGGTGAGTAGCAACTTTCCTTCTCCTAATATTGTTGATAGGAGTTCACAATATCTTAAGGTTGTTAATAACAAATTGTACCTTTCAAAACCCAAGTTAAATAATTTTCTCCTGACAAACTCTTTCAGTTCATCATAGAAATAGTTTATGTCTGCTCAGTTGTGGCATGTACACTCCTGGAAATTGAAATAAGAACACCGTGAATTCATTGTCCCAGGAAGGGGAAACTTTATTGACACATTCCTGGGGTCAGATACATCACATGATCACACTGACAGAACCACAGGCACATAGACACAGGCAACAGAGCATGCACAATGTCGGCACTAGTACAGTGTATATCCACCTTTCGCAGCAATGCAGGCTGCTATTCTCCCATGGAGACGATCGTAGAGATGCTGGATGTAGTCCTGTGGAATGGCTTGCCATGCCATTTCCACCTGGCGCCTCAGTTGGACCAGCGCTCGTGCTGGACGTGCAGACTGCGTGAGACGACGCTTCATCCAGTCCCAAACATGCTCAATGGGGGACAGATCCGGAGATCTTGCTGGCCAGGGTAGTTGACTTACACCTTCTAGACCACGTTGGGTGGCACGGGATACATGCGGACGTGCATTGTCCTGTTGGAACAGCAAGTTCCCTTGCTGGTCTAGGAATGGTAGAACGATGGGTTCGATGATGGTTTGGATGTACCGTGCACTATTCAGTGTCCCCTCGACGATCACCAGTGGTGTACGGCCAGTGTAGGAGATCGCTCCCCACACCATGATGCCGGGTGTTGGCCCTGTGTGCCTCGGTCGTATGCAGTCCTGATTGTGGCGCTCACCTGCACGGCGCCAAACACGCATACGACCATCATTGGCACCAAGGCAGAAGCGACTCTCATCGCTGAAGACGACACGTCTCCATTCGTCCCTCCATTCACGCCTGTCGCGACACCACTGGAGGCGGGCTGCACGATGTTGGGGCGTGAGCGGAAGACGTCCTAACGGTGTGCGGGACCGTAGCCCAGCTTCATGGAGACGGTTGTGAATGGTCCTCGCCGATACCCCAGGAGCAACAGTGTCCCTAATTTGCTGGGAAGTGGCGGTGCGGTCCCCTACGGCACTGCGTAGGATCCCACGGTCTTGGCGTGCATCCGTGCGTCGCTGCGGTCCGGTCCCAGGTCGACGGGCACATGCACCTTCCGCCGACCACTGGCGACAACATCGATGTACTGTGGAGACCTCACGCCCCACGTGTTGAGCAATTCGGCGGTACGTCCACCCGGCCTCCCGCATGCCCACTATACGCCCTCGCTCAAAGTCCGTCAACTGCACATACGGTTCACGTCCACGCTGTCGCGGCATGCTACCAGTGTTAAAGACTGCGATGGAGCTCCGTATGCCACGGCAAACTGGCTGACACTGACGGCGGCGGTGCACAAATGCTGCGCAGCTAGCACCATTCGACGGCCAACACCGCGGTTCCTGGTGTGTCCGCTGTGCCGTGCGTGTGATCATTGCTTGTACAGCCCTCTTGCAGTGTCCGGAGCAAGTATGGTGGGTCTGACACACCGGTGTCAATGTGTTCTTTTTTCCATTTCCAGGAGTGTAGTTACAGATAAGTGAAATAAATGGATTGTTAGAGAAAACAGTTCACATTTGAGTTCTTTAGGTTTGCTTAGATATAGTAGGAAAGTTCTGGTAGAAAGTGAATAATTTAGGACTAAAGATGACAATTTTCCAAGTAGCAGAAGCATTGAGTCATTGAGAAGCACACGCAAAAGATAAAGAAAATCTGCTAGCTTTTGGAATCAATCCTTTCTCAAGCTAGAGTACACACATACACCCAGAGCCTCACCACCCACATATCACATGACTTGCTCATACATATCCCAAATCACTCTCACTTTCATAGCTAGTAAACCCTCCGGATCCCGAGCTGCCTCCCCAATCCCTCTTCCTGTGTCCTGCCTGTCTCTCCCACTAGCCCTGTGTATGTATTTGTACTGTAGCTTGAGAAAGGATTGACTATCTCCTTTACTCCTAAATTATTTAAGTTTGTTTAATGTATTCACAGGTTAATGTTCAAATTTAACAACAACATCAGCTGTATCCAGTCACATTTGATCAGTATTACATCTTGAACAATTAAATAAAATCTTATAGTGTGTTTATTGCTGCTATTAAATGTAGTGTTATTTACGTCATGGCATTTCTTTTTTAGTATCATGTTTTCTCATGCTGTTTTGTTTCCTTTCACTAAGTATCTGTGACCATGATATATATGTTTATTTGAATAAGAAGCAAGTAAAACAGTAAATAGTATTTGTACAATTCTCCTCAGAACCACCACACAGTGGCTTCATTTCATACACTCATTTTTCACAATTTTGTAGCAAACGCTTCTTTCTGTGCCTTCCCTTTCCTACGTTCCTTTTATTTCTTGGTAAATTAGTGCACAAAAACACATTTACAAATGTCTACATACTTTTAAAAATCTCAAACTGTAAAAGTTTGGTATGGTATTTAAACCTTTATTCCAAAAAATAATTAAATGTACAAAAATAACTTGCATATGGATAATATCCCTAAATACATTATCCTACACCTTCATTTCTTGCATTTGTGACATTCACAATTGTTTACTTGTCCATGTATGATTAAAGTCGATACTGCATGTAATCCAGTAGTTCTTTGGTCATATCAGCCCTAGTATAATCTACCATTTTGTATATAGCCTTACCATTTCTGTCTCTAATATTAACATCTGCCCCTTCATTTACCAGAATCTCAAACATATCAAATTGTTTGTCATAATATTGCATGTTGCTGGCTGCCAACATTAAAGCTGTCATGCCATCAGCATCCCTCTCATCAACCAGAAAATGTGCTTCTTCCAGCAAATACTTTGCTACTATGTGATTTTATGACAAAACTGCACAATGCAATGCAGTGCATCCTTTGTAATCTAGGAAATGTTCCATATAATCTTGGTTTTTGAGATACTTCAGCATTTCCACATTACATTTTGCTGCACAATGAAGCAATGTTGTCTTGTGATCAGGATCCCACCAGTTATCTGACATAGATAGTCCCAAAGAAATCAAATGTTCCAACACCTGCAAACAGAAATACTATGTAAATACATTAATACGTATTGTATGCATCTTGGATTATTATTTTGTAGTTAATGACATTTGTCCAAGTTTATATTATTATTATTATTATTATGTTAACACTGACAACACCAGTTGCATGTAAATATGCTCAAATGTGGAATAAAACATTTGTATAACAGGAGTGAAAGCTTTCACTACTGCTAGTCTCTTTAAAAATACCCTATTCAGATTATTTTTATACAATAACCTAACTATCAACTGTAAAATATTTAGCATATGGACATCAAGGCAAATTTCAACAGCTTAAAGTCTCTTTATTCACAAAAATTAGCTTGTTGAGAAGAAAGAATGATTTAAAATAACATCATGTGACCACCCACAAACCAAAATGTGATGTGAACTGTTTAAACACATTAAAGCTTACACACTACTGTAAATGTACTGCTAAAGGTGTATAAAACATAAAAAAATGAATAAATACATTTCAAACAATTATAGGCTAACTGTCAAAACTTGGAACAAAACTTCACAGCAAGTATACAAATAAACAAATCAAGTAACTGCAAAAAAAAAAAAAAAAAAAAAAAAAAAAAAAAAAAAAAAAAAATCATTTAATGAGTCAATCAAATGTTGACTGTGTATTAAAACTACCAGCAGTACAAAAATTAGTATTCGGGAAAATTGTTGATGACATAACAAGCAAAATTGAAAAGCATGAAGAATTTCATGAAAAGATATGATATCATCATAGTCCTAACATAAACTGAGAGATAGATAGATAGAGATAGAGAGAGTGAGAGAGAGAGAGAGATAGAGAGTAGTGACTAGTTAGTGAATGATTAGTGGACCATTGTTTTTGGTATTATCAGTTAACTTGTTTGTAATCATGTTTACATACAAAATTTTAAATACTTTTAAAACACCTAGCTGATGGATCGATTATTCATCAATTGATCATTTTACAATGATGTTAGCCATTTTAAGTTAATACAACAATAAAACATAATGTAAAGTTGATTAGGAAACATAAAATCTTCTTATGTGCAGACTATAATTACTTACAGATCACACAGAGTGATTATGCACAGTGAATGCAATGACTTGTGATAAGATGTGAAAAATAGTATAACATTATTGATAATTTTAGTTGCGCAGCCACTAGGCCATGATCTTATTGGAGTGACCTTGTGCCTGTAGCCCTCTTAACAAATTACTATGTGTGTACTCTTTGCCACCAATTCAACAAAAGACACACTTCTCCTCAAAATCAGTAAATACTTTATTCATTCTGCACATGCAGTTGGTTAACAATGAATACTAGATTGAGGTGTTTTATGAAAGTAAAATGAAATGATCGTGTGGCACTGATGGCCAGGAGGTCCCAACCGGTGAAGTTCAGCTGCCAGCTAGAAGTCTTATTTCAGATGACGCTACTTTAGCCAACTTGTACATTGGTGATGATGGAATGATGATGAAGACATCACGACACCCAGTCCATGAGCAAAGAAAATTTCCAATGGAGCTTCAAATTGAACCTGGGTCTGCTGCATGGTAGGCAAACACATTATCACTCAGCTAAGAAGGCGGACTAAATGGTTCAAATGGTTCAAATGGCTCTAGCACTATAGGACTTAACATCTGAGGTCATCAGTCCCCTAGAACTTAGAACTACTTAAACCTAACGAACCTAAGGACATCACACACATCCATGCCCAAGGCAGGATTCGAACCTGCGACCGTAGCGGTCGCGCGGTTCCAGACTGAAGCGCCTAGAACCACTCGGCCACACTGGCCGGCGAAGGCGGACTTCATGAAAGTAGAGCAGATCTGACAACTACAACATTCAATAGTCAAATTTAACTCCATAACTAATTGACAACAGCATCTGGTGTCTGGCATGGAAGCATTTTGAGAACATTACGCTACTACACCCAAGAGCTACACTACCTGCACTGCACTGTAATGTCACTCCTGTCTGCTACATTAGTCCCTACCAAGAAAGTGGAGTGGTGTTTGAAAACCTTGTAGGGGAATTGACTCATAGACCCATTTGTGTTGTGCACCCGGAGGACTACTTCATATTGACAGATGGCAGAGCTGGTGGTGATGAAACAATTGGAACTAAGTCAGTGTTGTGCTGTGTTGTCCTCATTGGAATTTCTTCTTGAAAGAGGTATGCAGTTTCACATGGTTCTGTGAGAGAGTTGTGCATTTTCTGGGGCTGGATGCAGAAGATGTGTTCCCTCAACTGACAAATAAAATCATCATCTGTCACATTGGGTAGCTACGAGGTCTGTGGATCCACAAACTCTCCTGGCAGGTGTAACATTTCACCATACACAAGTTCAACAGCTGAAGTGTCCAAATCCAGCTTGTAAGTGTTTCTCAGAAGAAACAAAACCATTGGCAGGGCTGTGATAAAACTTGCAACACATCACATCAGAACCACATTCAGTGACTGGTGCCAGCATTTGTTATTAACAATCCAAATGAATTCAAAAGTAATAGCAGTGTACATGGCTACAACACTGGGAGAAAGGATGATCTTCACTACCCAAGGTTAAATCTAACTTTGGCTCAGAAGGGTGTAAATTATGCTGCCACAAAAGTCTTTGATCATTTACCTAATAGCATCAAAAGTCTGACAGATAGCCATATAGCATCTAAAAGGAAATTAAAAGAATTTCTTAATGGCAACTCCTTCTACTCATTACATGAATTTTTGGATATAGTAAATGGGTAATTTCCCCAACCCCCACAAAAAATAAAAAAAATTAAAAATATTAAGTGTCATGTGATATTTTGTGTAATGTAATATCTTGTATAGACACCTTTTATTAACTTGACACATTCCACATCATTATGAAGTGTTGTATTCATGAACTATGGAACAAGTACTAATCTAATTTAATCTAATCTACCTGATATTGATGAAGTGGTTGATGAGCGGCCCCTTGATCATTTGTGATAATGACCCCTACCTCTGCTGTGATCATGCTGAGCCAATAATTCTTCCATAATCTTGGTCAGTAAATCCACTTTGGCAGACAGCATGTTGTAATGAGCCCATGTTACAATGTGCAATGACAAGCTGTTGCACACCACCATTACTGTACTCACTTGTGCAAATGTTATAGCATCAAATATTTTGTCAGCTAACTCCACTACAGCATTTAAGGGCATACCAGTTTGTGCCACAATAATTGCTTTCACCTGCAGTGGCAAGCGATTATTCCACAGCATGTGCAGACTTACTCCAAAGGTGTCACACATTTTGTGAGGGTCTTCTATCACCACTGTCTTCTTGAGTTAGGATTTGTCTGTATATTCTTCCTGTGAAGTGGAAACGTGTCATATCAGCTCCATTTTTAACTTCTCACATGCATCCATCATACATGGAGTGGAAATCACAACTTCAATCCCCGTTGGGTATTTCTGCTCCAGCTGGCTCACTACAATTGCAAATTTGGTTGTGTCTGCCATAATTCTGGCATAGGGAAAGATTGCTTCCACCTGCACAAATCAAAATGCTGGGTTATGCAGCCAAAAGGGTGGCAAACATATGGTGAGTCATGAAACTGAAGGCACACAGCCTCCACTGACACATCCGTCATGTTGAACGTGGGTCCTTCCTGTGATATAATGCAGCTAATTCTATCAGGTTTGGGTCACCAGTGTTGGAGAGGTCTCATTTCTGCAGCTGTCTGAGCGAATTACTATGTGCATACTATTATCTGCCAATGCAGTGAAAGAGACTTGTCAATCAGAACCAGTAAACACTTTACTCATCCACAGACGGAGTTAGTTAACAACAAATATTAGATTGAGATGTTTTACTTGAAACTAGAACAGACCCAACAACTAGAACATCCAACAGTCAAATGTAGCTGCATCATTAACAACAGAAAACTATTCTAAAAGTCAAAGAGTGTAGTGCCTCTGGCCCAGAAGCACTTTGACAGCGTTACAAACTTCCATGTAATAACCACACATCTTGCAAAGCACTGTAGCGTCACTTCCGTCTGATACAATCTAATGCATGCTTCTGTGCCCATCGTTTCATCTGCATATGCTGTGAGCATCCTCAAAGCTGTATAGACTTTTTGAAATAAAACAATCTCAACAAGCCAAAGTGCTTGGCATTGTACTATGACACGCTCTTTGCAGTTATTTCCAATTACAATTACTATTTGAAATTAATGCTCTTAAATTATTAACTTACAATATTTATTATATCTATTTTAAGTGACATCATGAATCAATCAAAGGCTACTGCCAATATATTCCTCACTGGGTCTTGAATAAAGGAACCTGAGGTCTGGACCAAGGACTGTGGCATATGGGATGTTGCTCTCCTACTCACATATTTTACGAAGCGAAAGAATTCTGCTACATTGCAAACAAAATAGTGTATGACTGCTGAAGTAAGGATGATATAAGAAGCATGCTAACATAGGTACAGAATCTTTTCCTCACTAAAAGAAGCCTGCTGCTACCATACATAGACTTTAATTTGAGAAATAAATTTCTATTAATGTACATCTGGAGCACAGCATAGTGTGAAAAATAAGTCATGTATTGTGGGACAGTTATAAAAGAAGAGAGTCAAAGTGTTTGAGATGTGATAATATAGAAAGACATTAAATTAAATGGGCTGATAAAATAATAAAAGCTGAGGATCTTAGAATGAGAAATTCACAAGCCATGCTTTGGTGATTCTTGTTTTTTTCCACTGGAGGTCAGCACGGCATGCTGAATGAAATTTACTGACAGATAACCATCAAGATGTGAATAGTGAGGAGGAGATTATTGAGTGAGAAGAGGAAGCAGCAGACTGGTGTGAGTGGCGAGAACTGAAACAGAATGGTTAATGATCTGATACATGACGTTTCATATTTCAGTATAAGTATTGTCATTGGCTTATGTTTTGTGGTGGGATAAAAGTGAAAATCAAACTTTTGACATTTGTGTACTGTAATGAAATGTGCGGACATGTAGCAGTCGTAATATTGAGAAAAATGAATTCATTTAGTAATTATTGTAAAGCAGCATTCCCAGTTTGGGTTTTATTCTATGTTTACATCTATATCTACATACATACTCTGCAAGCCACCGTACAGTGCATGGCGGAGCATACCATGTACTACATATCATTTCCTTCCTGTTGCACTCCCAAATAGAGAGAGGGAAAAAAGACTATCTATAAGCCTCCATATGAGCCCTAATTTCTGTTATCTTAACTTCATGCTCCTCACAAGCAATGTATGTCGGCGGCATTAGAATTGTTCGGCAGTCAGCTTCAAATGCCAGTTCTCTAAATTTTCTCAATAGTGTTTCTCGAAAAGAACATTGCCTTCCCTGTGTCAAGTAGGAAACTAATAATGCCGCATCCTAACATTACAGGTTTGAGCTTCCTACTCATCCACATTAACTTACATTTTTCCACATTTAGGGCTAGCTGCCATTCATCACACCAACTGGAAATTTTGTCTAAGTTGCCTTGTATCTTCCTACAGTCACTAAACTTTGACACCTTACCATATACCATGCCATTATTAGCAAACAACTGCAGATTTCTGCCCACCCTGTCTGTCAAACCTTTTATGTACATAGAGAACAATAGTGGTCCTATCATACATTCCTTGAGCACTCCTGACAATATCCTTGTCTGTGATGAACACTCACCATCAAGGAAAACATACTGCATGCTATTATTAAAGAAGTCTTCGAGCCACTCACATATCTGTGAACTTATTCCACATGCTCATACCTTCATTAACAACCTGCAATAGGACGCCGTGTCAAATGCTGTTTGGAAATCTACAAATATGTAATCTGCCTGTTGCCATCCATCCATAGTTTTAAAACCATGCTGATTTGTGCATGAAGCTCCTCAGTGTCAAGGAAGTTTATTATATTTTAAGTACATATAGGGGAAGGAAAACCTTATTGCAGATGCTCTCTCTAAGCTATCAGTTGGGGGAGAAAGTGAAGAGAGTATAGCAAATGTGAAAGAGATTCCAGATTTACCTGAAGGGAATTAAAAAAGAAAAGGAGATAAAGAATACCTGCAATGAAAATTATCAAAAGTCACTACAAGTCAATAATTTAAAGCTTGGAGTATGAATTAAATGCAATAAATTTTAGATTATGTCACAACAATGGTGTTGGGATGGAATCCAAGTATCAAATACATAAATTTCATCTTAAATGGGAATTCTAAGACACACAAATTTCTCAAAAATACTTTTACTAACAAAATATTTAGATCTTTATGACACTGAAAAACTTTGTAAAACATGAAAAGTTGTTCCATTAAGTTTTGGGTGTGCAGCTTTTACAACCTAACAAGTCGGCAATGGCAGAGCACTGTATTGATAATGGTCACAGTATGTTGTATGACAACATCGAAATTTTGGCAACTACGTCATCCTTTTGGGACTCGATAGTGAAGGAGGCAATTGAAATTCACTTGACAATGAATTTAATTAATAGAGGTAGTGGTTTCAATCTGGAACAATCATGGAATCTGGCACTTGCTGTAATAAACTCACAAAGACGTCGCCACAGTGCAGCTCACAATGATACATCGATATGCCAACACAGATCGACTGCAGAGTCATAAATACAACTCGCGCATTATGCACGTCTCTGCCGCTGACCAACGTCTCTGGCACATTAGCATCTGTGGCTGCATGTGCACTCGCGCGGTACACGAGCATAAAGGGACGAAGCGAGCACTGGAGCGGCAGTATTGCGACTCACTCTGAAGATGGCTGGATGGTATACAGCCGAAATATTAGAAGAAGAAGAAGATTTCTTGCAGCTGCACACCCGAAACTTAATGGAACAGTCTTTGCGCCGCCAAAACCTGAAGATTCTCATGAAAAGTTGTGTTTAGAGAAAAGGTGACATTAGATTGTAATTTGGTTTGACAAATACCAAAACAGCTGCTGAGATTAAGTTTCATCATGTATTAAAAACAGGAATGCTAAATTATAATTTTACAGTTACTGATCATTATAAAGAGGTCAAGATACTATATGAAAATTGCCAACAAATATTTAATATTTAACATAAATCTGAACTGTTAGAAGTGGTCTGAATTGAGAGGCTAAAATGTAAAAGTTGTCTTGACTTTGGACCAAGTGCACCATGTTTGACACTGAAAGCCAGGTGGGGAATGGCTTGATAGATGTGTTCAAGCTGGATTTTCTCATGCAACAAAAATAATGTCACAGCAAGTGACATGATGGCTGATATAGCATTGATGCTGTGTGCTGTTGTTTCCACATACATGTGTCAAAATTGCCATGATATTGTTTTCAATACGACATCAGCTGAGATTATTCATTCAGGCATTGGTGTTGTCATTCAAGTTATGGTATAGATCTGAGCCGCAAATCCAATAAAAAAGAGAAAACACAAGTGTTGGATTTGGAAGTGGAATTTATGCTAAAGAAATACCCATGCGTGAAACAATTTTGAATAATGAAAGCTAATTTTGACTACTAGTAGAGTTGTGATTTTAGCTCTGTTAAAAAAAATCTGGTACTCACATTAAAGATGCAGTGTTGCCTCAAGTAAAAGTAGAACTGACACTATGATGTTTGACATCTGACGATTACACGTTTCCTATATTTGGGCATATACCACATCTCAAAAGCACATTTGCAAAGTTTACTGTGATATGCTGGATGCTTTTTACAATGTCCTAAAGATTCATTTAAAAACTAATATTTTCACTCTAGCACCACTCATCAGTTAAATACACTGAAATATCAAATTTATTGTACACTGAGTTTTGGAGCTATGCTTTGTGTAATATAGTTTATCTCTTCCATTAAAATTCTGCCACCAGAAACCTTGTTACGGTGTTTTTTCAAATCCCATGGGTAAGTGTATAAGGAGAATTGAAGGTTCCAGTACTAGAATCTGAATATACTGCCAGCATTGCATTAATTTTCACCATTTTTAGAATAAACTGAGCTGTCGTGAAACCATAAATAAGACTTCACCAATTAAATAATATTTGATTATTCACACACAAATTTTATCAGTACCTCATGTAATAAAAAGATTGTATACTTTCACCTCATAAATTAACCATAATGTGCTCATAACCACAATGGCATACCTTTATACACCAAAGTCACATCCTGCCACTGAAGCATAATGAACTACACTCAAAACAATACATATCTGAGAGATCCTTAATGCAATAGATCATTGAAACTATGTAAAGTATAAATATGAAAACCATCATTTACAGCATGTTAGTTTTGAAGATGGCAGCCCTTTCTGGCACTAATTGATGTTGGAAGAAGGAAAATGGCATCACAAAGTTAAAGCGTTTTTAACTTTTTGCGGCATGGCTAAAAGTGACATCACTCAGGGGGACCACAGAAATTTGGATGTTTCCACACACTTCTTCAACAATGGTAATCAAGTAGCAGCCATGTGGCATCATTTACTTGCAAGTGGAAACCTGGCTTAAAATACAGATGTTCGTATAAACTCTCATTAAGCTGTTGTGTTGTGCTACAACTTCATGGTTCTTAAAAGTTGTGGAGCAAGGCATGTAAAAAAGTCATGTATATTATTGAAACTAATGGTCAACATTTTACATATGGCAGTTAAATCCATTATACAAGATCCTGCAAAGCAGGATATGTCAGTCTGAGGATACTAACTACACAATTTTGACTTCTGCAAGATCACTGAGAACAAATCTAAGTACTTTGTGCATAGTTGTTTTCTCAAACAAAAACAAATTTCACAGTACTGGACTCATGTCAAGTGTGAAGGCCACCATGATCACATGTATCTCATATGCCATATAGTAAGAGAAAGGATAAAATTTATGGCAGCCAGAAATGTTGGACCAAGTACGCAAGACATAGCAGCCATGAATTTTGTCCCAGTACATCTGGTGGCAATAGAGAATGTTGAAGAAGAGGTGTATTGATCTTTAGCACCAATCCCTGGCACCAGTCAAAAGTGCAATGAAAAATGGACTCAGCCAACTCAGACTTACGCTGCCACTATCAAACAACACTCCAGCAATGAGACAATGCCAGAACAAATCAACTGTTTCGCCAAATTCAGTGACCTGCAGAAGAACAGACATTTGGAGAATGGAAAACAACACACTGGTATGTTTGCACTGTAAATGCCCTGGATGACTCATACACCACAGCAGAGAAAGAAGATCAGTGTCAATGACTATTATGCCACAAGGCATCAATGATCACAACAGTCCTATTCATACCAGTCAACTGCAGATGATCGCAGTCGACTTGTGGGGCAAATTCATTACCATACTCTCTATGAGACCACTTTCAAATATGCTGTAGATATTACCTGTTGCCATAGAAATGTACCAGCTGCTTATCTAGATGCTGAATTCAGGAAAACTAAGTGAGGCAACCATATATGGAAGTGAGGCCACAAGAGATGAAAATCTTCTTTGGACAACAGTTACTAAGATGACAGGAAATTCCATCAATGGCATCATCAACAGCCAACCTGTCTGGGCACTACTCAGTTCAGTGTCTTCTTTTTCTGAAATACTGAATGATTATCTTTGCCAGCTGAAGCAACTGTGTTGAAACACAAAAGTGAAATACATCCAGCTGACAGGAAAATGTTTTGTATGAAAAACTATCAATGGCAGAACAGAGCACCTTTGGCTTTGATGTTTTAACAGGATTTGGTCATAATATTATTCTCAGATAGGACTTCTAGCAGGCATCACAAGCTGTCATAGGCTGTCAAAGATCAGAGCTACAGATTGAAAAAAGATATTCCAATAAGCTCACGTAACAAATATTGTTCTAGGTGATCGTTTGCCATTGAAGATCAGCATCATCAATGAGAAGAGTTCCAGTTATCAGTCTAGATGCTCAGTTCAAATGTAAATCTTCTGTTGATCACAAAAAGCTACTCATGCTCACAGAAGAATTCTACGAGGGTAATCCCAAAAGTAGGGTCTCCTATTTTTTATAAGTACAGAACTCTATTTGTGTGGCAGTTGGTCACACTGTTATAAAGAGTGCTTCACGTGCTGTGTGTAAACATGTACATGCCATGCTGAGGCGCTCAGTCTTGCCTTGGCACTTGGCAGCAGTTGAGAATGGAGCTCCCGTTGGTTGTTACTGCCAAGTGTGAATTGCACACAGTTATTTGGTTTTTGAACACAAAGGGCACTGCGCCAATTGACATCCATCACCAATTGACAGAAGTGTATGTTGAGTTGTGCATGGATGTCAAAAATGTTTGTAAGTGGTGTACAGAGTTTTCATCTGATCGGACCAAAAGTCATGATGAACAAAGGAGGTAGAGACTGTCAATTTCTGAAGAGACAGTATTGAATGTTGAGCAAAGCATGCATTAAGATTTGCGGATCACCCTGGATGATCTCTGCACATTGGTTCCTGAAGTTTCCCAAAGCATCACTCACAGAATTTTAATGGAAACAATGAACTACTGGCAGGTGTGTGCAAGGTGGGTGCCACACAAGCTGATTGAGGACCACATGCAGCAACGAGTTGATGCTTCCTGTGCATTTCTTCACCACGTTGCAGCCAAACACGACAACTTTCTGGACTTAATTGTCATGAGTGACGAAACCTGGGCATACCACTTTACACCTGAGACCGAGCAACAATCACGCCAGTGGCAGTAGCCTTCTCCGCCAAAGCTGCGGAAATTCAAACAAACACAGTCTGCCGGGAAAGTCGTGACAACCGTTTTTTGGGATTGGAAATGGGTATTGTTGGTCGACTTTATGCCAACTGGGATCACAATTAACGCTGACAGGTACTGTGAGGCTCTGAAAAAACTCAAACGGGCAATTCAGAACCGGAGAAGAGGAATGTTGAGCAAGGGCGTACACATTCTCCATGAAAACGCTCGTCCACACGTTGCTCGGCAAACTGTTGCTCTCCTGCAACAGTTTCAGTGGAACATAATCACCCACCCACCCTATAGTCCTGACTTGGCACCCAGTGACTATCACCTATTCCCTAGGTTAAAAGAACATTTGGCCGGAAAGCGATTCAGCTCCAATGACGAGGTGAAAGAAGAGGTACATAACTTTCTGAATAGAATGGTGGCGAGCTGCTATGACATTGGCATACAAAAACTGCCACAGTGTCTACAAAAATGCATCGACAGAAATGGTGATTATGTCAAAAAATAGCTAAATGTTCAAGCTGTAAACTGATGTAAACCATTGTACAAATAAACAGGTCTATGTACTTATAAAAAAAATAGGAGACCTTACTTTAGGGATTACCCTCATACATAACAGTGATGCTCATAAGCACTGCAGATGATCAAAAGTAACTTTAGATCACTGTCATGAACAGCCACAGCTCATCCCTAAAGATATGCGCATAGGAACATCTGAATCAATTTAGGATGCCACCAACAATGAATTGTGCTCAACTAACACACAGACAATGCAATGGAGCTAGCTCTATCAAACTTGTAGTGCCTCAAGAATTATGGTGTAAATTCTAAAAACACTCAGCCTTCAAAAGCCTTGAACACTCGATATTTTAGGTACGAGTGCGGGAGAGTGAGAACGTTTCTACTGATCCACCTGTTTCTATGTGCAGGTCAGAAGTTTGTTATTAGAAGACTGTAAGAGGGGTGAGTCACTGATGACGACAAGTGTTTGCCGCCAGTACCACAGAAGATGTGAGCAGAACTCAATGAATAATTATGTTGTATTCTTTGATGTGTTAGTGTCTGTGGTGATTGTAAAAAAGACTAAGGAACAATTGAATATAGATTGCTTAGCACATTCATGCATTGGACTCGCTTGACGCTGGAGACCTTTGAATTACTTCATGTTTTGACTATGAGCAAAGCAAAACACATGTATGCTATTTGAATATGTGTAAATGAGTCTAATATTTTCAGATAACAAGAGACTGCGTGGTATTGAGTTGCAAGGCACACATGTCTCTCAATTCAGTTAACTTGCACGTTGTGTGTAGCCGATCCCCTTCTCTTGAGTTATCAGCTACATCGATCTCCCACAAGCTTCTTCTCCTAAGTCTATAGCTGGTTAAGGGAATTTATTAAAACACTTATCTATTCTTGAAATGTGCTGGTACTGCGAACGGCTGAAAGCAAGGGGAAACTACAGCCGTAATTTTTCCCGAGGGCATGCAGCTTTACTGTATGATTACATGATGATGGCGTCCTCTTGGGTAAAATATTCCGGAGGTAAAATAGTCCCCCATTTGGATCTCCGGGTGGGGACTACTCAAGAGGATGTCGTTATCAGGAGAAAGAAAACTGGCGTTCTACGGATCGGAGCGTGGAATGTCAGATCCCTTAATCGGGCAGGTAGGTTAGAAAATTTAAAAAGGGAAAAGGATATGTTGAAGTTAGATATAGTGGGAATTAGTGAAGTTCGGTGGCAGGAGGAACAAGACTTCTGGTCAGGTGACTACAGGGTTATAAACGCAAAATCAAATAGGGGTAATGCAGGAGTAGGTTTAATAATGAATAGGAAAATAGGAATGCGGGTAAGCTACTACAAACAGCATAGTGAACGCATTATTGTGGCCAAGATAGATACGAAGCCCACGCCTACTACAGTAGTACAAGTTTATATGCCAACTAGCTCTGGAGATGACGAAGAAATTGAAGAAATGTATGATGAAATAAAAGAAATTATTCAGATTGTGAAGGGAGACGAAAATTTAATAGTCATGGGTGACTGGAATTCGAGTGTAGGAAAAGGGAGAGAAGGAAACATAGTAGGTGAATATGGATTGGGGGACAGAAATGAAAGAGGAAGCCGCCTGGTCGAATTTTGCACAGAGCACAACATAATCATAACTAACACTTGGTTTAAGAATCATGAAAGAAGGTTGTATACATGGAAGAATCCTGGAGATACTAAAAGGTATCAGATAGATTATATAATGGTAAGACAGAGATTTAGGAACCAGGTTTTAAATTGTAAGACATTTCCAGGGGCAGATGTGGACTCTGACCACAATCTATTGGTTATGACCTGTAGATAAAAACTGAAGAAACTGCAAAAAGGTGGGAATTTAAGGAGATGGGACCTGGATAAACTAAAAGAACCAGAGGTTGTACAGAGATTCAGGGAGAGCATAAGGGAGCAATTGACAGGAATGGGGGAAATAAATACAGTAGAAGAAGAATGGGTAGCTTTGAGGGATGAAGTAGTGAAGGCAGCACAGGATCAAGTAGGTAAAAAGACGAGGGCTAGTAGAAATCCTTGGGTAACAGAAGAAATATTGAATTCAATTGATGAAAGGAGAAAATATAAAAATGCAGTAAGTGAAACAGGCAAAAAGGAATACAAACGTCTCAAAAATGAGATTGACAGGAAGTGCAATATGGCTAAGCAGGGATGGCTAGAGGACAAATGTAAGGATGTAGAGGCCTATCTCACTAGGGGTAAGATAGATACCGCCTACAGGAAAATTAAAGAGACCTTTGGAGATAAGAGAACGACTTGTATGAATATCAAGAGCTCAGATGGAAACCCAGTTCTAAGCAAAGAAGAGAAAGCAGAAAGGTGGAAGGAGTATATAGAGGGTCTATACAAGGGCGATGTACTTGAGGACAATATTATGGAAATGGAAGAGGATGTAGATGAAGATCAAATGGGAGATATGATACTGCGTGAAGAGTTTGACAGAGCACTGAAAGACCTGAGTCGAAACAAGGCCCCCAGAGTAGACAATATTCCATTGGAACTACTGACGGCCGTGGGAGAGCCAGTCCTGACAAAACTCTACCATCTGGTGAGCAAGATGTATGAAACAGGCAAAATACCCTCAGACTTCAAGAAGAATATAATAATTCCAATCCCAAAGAAAGCAGGTGTTGACAGATGTGAAAATTACCGAACTATCAGCTTAATAAGTCACAGCTGCAAAATACTAACACGAATTCTTTGCAGACAAATGGAAAAACTAGTAGAAGCCAACCTCGGGGAAGATCAGTTTGGATTCCGTAGAAACACTGGAACACGTGAGGCAATACTGACCTTACGACTTATCTGAGAAGAAAGATTAAGGAAAGGCAAACCTACGTTTCTAGCATTTGTAGACTTAGAGAAAGCTTTTGACAATGTTGACTGGAATACTCTCTTTCAAATTCTAAAGGTGGCAGGGGTAAAATACAGGGAGCGAAAGGCTATTTACAATTTGTACAGAAACCAGATGGCAGTTATAAGAGTCGAGGGACATGAAAGGGAAGCAGTGGTCGGGAAGGGAGTAAGACAGGGTTGTAGCCTCTCCCCGATGTTGTTCAATCTGTATATTGAGCAAGCAGTAAAGGAAACAAAAGAAAAATTCGGAGTAGGTATTAAAATTCATGGAGAAGAAATAAAAACTTTGAGGTTCGCCGATGACATTGTAATTCTGTCAGAGACAGCAAAGGACTTGGAGGAGCAGTTGAATGGAATGGACAGTGTCTTGAAAGGAGGATATAAGATGAACATCAACAAAAGCAAAACAAGGATAATGGAATGTAGTCTAATTAAGTCGGGTGATGCTGAGGGAATTAGATTAGGAAATGAGGCACTTAAAGTAGTAAAGGAGTTTTGCTATTTGGGGAGCAAAATAACTGATGATGGTCGAAGTAGAGAGGATATAAAATGTAGGCTGGCAATGGCAAGGAAAGCATTTCTGAAGAAGAGAAATTTGTTAACATCCAGTATTGATTTAAGTGTCAGGAAGTCATTTCTGAAAGTATTCGTATGGAGTGTAGCCATGTATGGAAGTGAAACATGGACGATAAATAGTTTGGACAAGAAGAGAATAGAAGCTTTCGAAATGTGGTGCTACAGAAGAATGCTGAAGATTAGATGGGTAGATCACATAACTAATGAGGAAGTATTGAATAGGATTGGGGAGAAGAGAAGTTTGTGGCACAACTTGACCAGAAGAAGGGATCGGTTGGTAGGACATGTTCTGAGGCATCAAGGGCTCACCAATTTAGTATTGGAGGGCAGCGTGGAGGGTAAAAATCGTAGAGGGAGACCAAGAGATGAACACACTAAGCAGATTCAGAAGGATGTAGGTTGCAGTAGGTACTGGGAGATGAAAAAGCTTGCACAGGATAGAGTAGCATGGAGAGCTGCATCAAACCAGTCTCAGGACTGAAGACCACAACAACAACAACATTCTTGAAATAATTTTGGTGCTCGTATAATACTTTTCAGTTCCATCACTTCATGTTGTCAACTTTCACAGGTAATAACTTCTGCAAGCTAACTTATTCCTTACACGTTAGACTAATTTGCACATATTCAAATAGCATACATGTGTCTTATTTCATTCATAGCCAAGACATGAAATGATGTCATTAGCTGAGCTTCAAGATGACATCATTGAATCTTCACAGAGATCTTGGTTCTCTGCTGTGGTTCTCAAAAAGAAGTACTACGGCACAATGCATTTCTATATAGACTACTGATGCATAAACAAAATCATGAAAATAGGCGTCTACCCATTTCCACACATTAGTGGCACCCTCGACTGTTTGAAAGGAGCAAAGTATCTCTCACCTATGGACAAGCAGACGTGCTACTGAAATAGTGAAGATGACAAGACTGACCAGGAAAAGACTGCCTTCAGAACATCTGACTGCCTCTATGAGTTCAAATTTGTGCTGTTTTGACTATGTAACATACCATCCACCTTTGAGCATATGAAGGACAACCTGCTTTGACATTTTAAATGGATAACGTGTCTTTGGTACCTGGATGATATTGTCATTTTTTGCAGATATTTGAAGAACATGTATGTAGAAGAGTGTTAACACCACAGATCGTCACTTGAATACAAAAAAGTGCTTCTCTGTTACCCAAGAAATAAAAACCCTGGGACACCTAGTTAATAGTTATGGAGTCCATTCCATTCCAATCCAAAGCAAATAAGATCAGTCACATATTTTATGACTCCTTGGTGAACTTGTGATGTGAGAAACTTTCTTGGAATGTGTTTATACCACTGACAATTCATAAAGGACTTCTGACTGCTATACCAAGACACACTGCTTGTAACAACTATTGCAGAGAGACACCAAAATTTCCTGAAATAGGGTGCAAGAAAGATAATCCCTTGTTCTTAAGGAGGTGCTAACATCTTCTCCAGTTCTAGCATGAAGAGAATGGTGGAACAGAACTTTAAATCAACACTAGTGGCCCTGGGATTGGTGCAGTTGCAGTTCTTGTGCCAATTCACCCGAAGTTGCTGAAATGGTGATAATTTATGCTTCCAGAATATGCTCTAAATCTGAGATGAGCTACCCTACAATGGTGTTTTTTCAAACCATTCAATATTGTAATGGACCACCATTCACATATTGACTGACTTGCCTGAAGGATACATTGGATTGAGTGGTGTGATGTGCACTGAGGCTTTAGGAGTACGAATCACAGTGGTACACAAAAGCATAGCAAGCACGTGGATGCCAACTGCCTTTCAAGGAATCCTTTGGCTGAGCACAGCAGTGAGGATGAAATCTCAGCCATTGCTACATTAAATGACATTACTGTTGAACAGGTGGAAGATCTAGAACTGCTGGAAACAATAGAGGCCTTGAAGGAGGAGGAACTTACTGAAAGAAATTTCTAAGTAGTAAACAGAATATTACATAAGGGGAACTATGATCCAATGGGGCAAAAATTGTTGTGTGTTATCCCAGATCATGTACAGTGAATTATTCTGAAGAATTTACATGACACTTCAGTATCTGGTCATCTGGGATTTGTGAAGACTCTAGACAGAATCAGACACAGCTGTCAGGTCTCCATTAATCCATTAGACATAAAGGGAACCACAATAAGGGATGTCAACAATGGAAGCACATGCCACAATTATTTAAGGACATCTGATACCAATTCTGCTCGCAGCAGTGCCATACCACAGGACTGGAATCAGTCTCTTGGGGAAGTACCTAAAGTCAACAAATGAGAGTCAATAATTACTAGTTTACTATAATTACTTCACACAATATCATGGCACCAAAGCTGTGTTGACTGCCAATGCACTAGAAATTGCAAGGTTCATTGTAAAAGACATCATTCTTTAAGCATGGGACAGCCCTTGTGATGATCTCTGATCATGAAAAAGTTTTCCAGTTATGGGATTCTGGATACGGATTGTAATATACGTAATTAACAGCTCCCAAGTTTTCTATATACACATATATTTTACCATAGAGACTGATACACATGAACACTGCATGAAGTACAAAGGCAGACTGAACTAAACATGGCGGCTCGTCAGAGCAGTTAATGTTCCAAAGATTGTAATTTGTGTGGTCAATGTGACCTATTGACGCCACACAGTCAAGACTAGTATTAGTGGAAATTTCAGACTGCAACATCACCCACAGGATGACAACTGTCTACTACCCACCAGCAAATGGTTTTACAGAATGCTTTAATAAGACATTGGCAAATACACTCTCAGAGTTACTTGATGTTGAACAGAGAGATGGGGTACAATACTGCCCATCATAACATTCAAATATGTCACAAAAAAGCAAAACACTACAGACTACACACCATTCTCCTCTACAGATGCGAGGCTGAAATGATAATGGATACAATGTTCCTGTTTGAAATGGTTAATAATCAGGATGGCTACATGAAACATCACCAGGACCAAAGAAGCAAGAGTGTTGGCTTGCATACCATCCCAGGACTCCAAAGAGAAGGACTGAGGGCACTACACTGTGAAGTAGTGTTCATTAAGATAATGTGCGGGATGATCAGTATGGATTTTTACATCTGTGTGGAATGTGGGTTACTAAAATGCTGCTTCGGGACATACTGTATCCTTTGCTGCTTGTGAGAGTCACATGTGAAGTTGAGAATTATGCCATTTTTGAAGAAGATAAAAGTGCAGAGATATCATTCAGTACCTCCTGATGAGGACCTACTACAATGCTAAGGCACATATTAATGATGAGAGCTTCTTGTTCAAGGAAACTGAAGGCCATTTTGATGATTGTGGAGCTATGAACAGAGTGAATATCATTGATATTCATCAATGTGAAGAGGATGTAATGGAACAACCAAAACATAAGGATTCTGCAGTGCTGCCATATAGAGCATAGAGAAGACCACTGTCAAGATCTAGATCTAGGATGTTGTAATTGTCTACAATGAGAGTTTCTGAAGCAGTGGGCCACTGTTTCTCCAAGAGAAGGAGAAATGCCATGATTGTGCTGCATTGAATGTGGAGCATCAGCTAACATTGCAGGGTGGCATGCTGTAGCTCGCCAGTTTACATCCGATCAACAATAAATATTTTTAATTTTGAATTTGTCATTTCTAGAAGATAGACAAAATTTCTTGTTTTTAATTGTTGCATATTATGCTATGTGCAATGTCTGTATAAATAGCAGCACTTTCTGTCCAGGAACAGTTCTTATCTGTGTATACAACTGTGTTCATTACCAATGTGCTTTAGTGCTAAGTGTTGTACTTCACTGATGACCCAGCTTTCTG
The DNA here is from genome assembly GCF_021461385.2 of Schistocerca piceifrons. NCBI lineage: Eukaryota > Metazoa > Arthropoda > Insecta > Orthoptera > Acrididae > Schistocerca > Schistocerca piceifrons. The sequence goes on from NC_060138.1 coordinate 1,238,557,261, forward strand.
ATTTGCGCTTGGTTGTGGTTATGATATGACAATCTGATAATAATATTCTAAGTGTAGAAACTGATACTAAAACCATTTATGTGACCAGTGACTGGGAAAATGCAATAAACAAATTATGTTTATAAAGCAATCACAGTGCACGCCTTGGACATTATCCCAGTCTATGCCAATCTTTTCAGTTTGCATGAATATTATTTTTCTTCAGTATATAGTATTTAGAATTTTTCCCTGATTCATTTAATCCTGATAAGGGAGTTCTAGAGAGCAACAGAATAACAAATGTCAATGTGGATAATTATTCAACATCATTGTAAATTTAATCAAATGTGCTATGGAGAAGGTTGCACATAGAATAGTAAAGACATATACTGACTTCAAATGCATTTCCAGTTGTGCTTTTGCTTACCTCTAAATCTCCTGATGTTACTGCTAAATGCTCTGCTCTGTTGCGACACTCCTGTGGGATGTCAAGGAAGTTGCTTCCTGCAGCCCATAGCAGTCTTACAGCCTGTATGCCAAACAATCACTTATCTCATGTTCATTTCATTATGTCAGAATAACAGTCACATGAAATTATATTTCCAATCAAATTTATAGTGGTTTTAGATGGATTCCATCAGTGAGAAGAGTGTTTCCAGGTATGGAATGTGTCAAGAAAAAGAAAAATACAAAATAAAAGATGTTGCCCTGTGTGATTTGTAAGGGAAATATATCTACAAAACATACTATTTTCATTCATTCACATCTGTTTTCCATAAATCCCATCATGAGAGAGAATCTTCACAGGCATGGAATGAATCAAATTATACATTAACAGGCAAAAGTAGTAATTGCAGGCTTATGTAAAGAATTCTAACAGCATATTATCACTTGTGCTAACCTGCTCACATCAATAATCATGGGACTCACTTTTAGATCGAGAAGAGCAGCTGCTTAAAACAAAAAGCACTGTTCCTTCTCTTCTAATACTTAGCTGCTGTTTGTACCTAATACTGCAAATGAAGCATTCATGTAAATTTATACAGACTGCTATCAGCTGTCTACATACTGACAAATTCAAACTCTGTATAATAGAGGAGTTAAGTGGAATTTACATCACCAAAAGCAAATCTTTTTATTTCGTGTGGGAGGAGGGGTTACTAAAGCAGAAAGTGGTGCATGGAGTTTCAATGGACCTTATTAATTAAGAGAAATTAGAAATCAGAGTCATTACAACAGTATCCCATATGGAAAAGAGAACTGATGGCACTCATTACAAAGTCCTCACATCATTCTTTCCAGTAATTTCTTTCCGTTTTCCAGAGACTAATTAACTTAAAAGATATTGAGAATTCAATATAAGTCACACCCAAATTTACTTTTGCCATCAGACCCCATAAGCTTGTTTGGTTCCAGGATTTGACATTACACTTTTGTGTTGTAACTTAAGTGAACTTAACACTCCTTATTACTTAATTAAGCTCTTAATTAAAATACATGAAATGTATTCACAGTTGTGAATATGGACAACCATCAGCTGTGTAATGGAGTGTTGACAATGAAAATCCATGCTGGACCAGGATTTGAACCCGGATTTCTCACTTATCATGAGCAGTTACCTTACCAATATGCTATCCAAGCACAACTTATGGCCTAACCCAAACTTTCACATGTTATCAACCACTTGTCTACAAGCTGCACTCATACATCCATTATGTATGTGGGATTTCGGTTGGTTGTAGCCCAAGGATACACACACTTTTCTGTAGCACTTGGTATATTTCATACAGACGTCCACATTACAACAAACCATATAGTGAACTGGACAAGCAATATGGCGTGGGCCCTTAGGTTCAGAGCCAAAGAACTTGTGATGGCAGAAATATATCATTTGTACTTCTCGATGCCACACAGCCCCCCCCCCTTCCCTGCCCTCCCCCTACCCCCTCACAGTGTGGAGCACAGTTTGAGTGCAGTGGAAGAAGGGTATGTCCAGTGGTGAAGGCGGTGAGATGGCAGTGATGTGATGGGGATGTCAATCGCCGGAGGTTGTTGTGACAGGGACCATACTGGGACGTAGACATGGAGCCCCTGTAGGTGGTGTGGGAGGATGAGGCATCAGCCTGTGTATGAAGATGGAGCAGTGTGGGGAGGGACTGTGTCCCTCGCATGATCAGCAGGAAGCAATCGAACCATAAACCTCCCTAGGGGGGTTACCGTAGCTCAGAGAATCATTTGGTCAACCCCGCACAGCAGCAGGTGGGAGCCAGTGATCATGTGGGGCAAGTTGCCTTGCAGCAGAATGAACATGTTGGTGATGACAATGAGGATGGTGACATCCTCCATACGTTCGGGTGGGACATTGGTTTTCAGAACCACTAGAGGGGGTAGTGGGAAGGATGTAGAGAGCAAAAGAGAGAGAGGGCAAGAATCAAAGGAATACTGTTTGCAGAATCACGTTTGAGTGAGGGCTGCTGCAACAGCTCTGCAGCGTCATTGCTTGAGTCCTCAGTGCTGGGAGGCTGCATAATGTTGTTCGGCATGAAAGATGCCGGGTCGAGGTGTGCTGGTTTCATGTGGTGGAGAGAAAAGGTGAGTGTTTACCCAGATGTCCATCATATTAGCAGTGTGGTTTACGACCTCATAGAAGCCTGAATATGCTGGGGCAAGTGGGGCCTGGATGGTGTTGTCACAGGGAAAAACGAATTTGCATGAAAGGAGATTGGAGGGCATGTAGGAGCAGGGGGAGGGGTTGGGGGGTGATGTATGGCTAGACGAGGGGGGGGGGGGGTCAGGGAAATGTTTGCAAAATATGTTTGGATCCGGCTTATCAAATTGCAAAGGGGGTTGGGATTGTCAGGGGAGGTAGGTTGTAACAGCTCCCCAGCGAGGACAGTGTTTTCACCATAGACGAACTCATTCGTGGTGCCCTCGATATCTGGTTTGTACAATGACTGCAGGTCAAGGAGTACCCACGGGAGGGCCTCGGTCCAAAGGCTGTCAGGACACAGCAGTGCTGTCTTGGGAGCACGATGCCACTGTTCTACCAGTCTGTTTGCTTGGGGGTGGTACGCAGTCATGTGACATTTGTTGAAACCATACAGCTGGCAGAGTTGGGTGACGAGTGCTGATTCAAACTGCCAGCTCTGGTCAGTGGTGACAGTAGTGGGGCAGCCAAAGTGGGAAATCCAGGAAGGAACAAAAGCCTTAGCCACAGTTTCAGCAGTTATGTTGGTGAGAGGTACGACCTCTACCCATCAAGATAAAGAACTGATGTAAGAAAGAACACAACATAAGCCCTCTGAAGGGGGGAGGAGGCTGATGTGGCGAAAGTGGCCAGATGGAATGTCGAATTTGCGGACAGGTGGAACAGTATGCCTGGTGACTTTGTTGCTCTGGCAGGTGATACAGTTCCAGGCCTAGGTCTGACAATTGTGCTTCATGTCTTACCACACGAATTGTTTTGACACGAGACCTGTTGATGACATAATTACAGGATGTGCTAGAAATTGTAGTGCATCAAACACTGATCAGCAGGGGGGGGGGGGGCGGGAGGGGGGGGGGGGGTGGAATGGAGGAGTGTTCTGGTGGAGGGGCGCCAGCGAATTTTGCTTTGGTGAAAGACAGTGAAGTGGAGGTGCTGTTGAGAAGTTTTTGTATATCCTCATCCTGGGTTTGTAGGGACACGAGGTTGGAAAGGTCACAGATGGTTGAGATGGTGCTAATGCAGGAAAGGAAATCTGCAATGATGTTGTTGGCGCCTTTGACATGGTGGACGTCAGTGGAGAACTGAGATATGAAATTGAAATGCTGAAAGCAACAGGTGAGAGAAGGGGGGGTGGGGGTGGAGGGGGGATCGAGAGGGCGATTGCGGCTGGCATCTGCTACTGGTTTATGGTCGATCAGGATGTGAAAAGGTCAGCCCTTGACGTTGGGGTGGAGGTGTTTCACTGCCTCATAAACTGCTAAAAGTTTGCGGCCAAAGGCTGAGTATTTTTTGTTGGATGCGTGAAAGTTTCTTCGAAAAGAACTAAAGTGGCTTGACCATGTTGTTTTGGTGTCGTTGTAGAATCACACCTACCACAGAGTCACTGGCATCTGTTGTGATGAAGAGTTCAGCATCCGAGATTGGATAAGCGAGGATGATGGCTTGTGCAAGAGAGTCTTTCAGGGCCTGGAAGGCTGCGTGCATTACTTCTATCCATGGAATGGGGCAAGTCACTGAAGTTTGCTTGCCGGCGAGGGCATTAGTGAGGGTGGCCAGGGTGTCAGCTGCTGCACGCAAATGGTGACGGTAGTAGTTTATCACTCCCAGGAACCAACGGAGCTCTTTGTATGTGGCAGGAAATGGCATGAATAAGATAGATTGCACCTTCCATTCAGGGGTGTGTGTATTGGCAGCCAAGACTGTCTATCCCAAGAATTGGACAGATTGTTGGAGGAGTTGATCTTGACTTCATTTGATGAGAGAGTGTCCTTTACTATAGCGATGTGGCGTTTGAGATCATGTGTGGATTTGCTGTAGATCAGGATATCATCGAGATATATGAAACAGAAGTTGAACTGGGGCAAGAGAGAGCCACATCTGGGCAGCATTTTTTAACCCAAATGGCATGAAAAAGTACTCATGCAACCCGACAGGGGTGGTAGTCCCCATTTTCGGAATGTCTTCAGGTACGTGTGGCGTGTGGTATTTGATGATAAGCGTGTTTGCAATCCAATACACTGAAAATTGTAGCACCCGCTAGAAGGTGAGTGAAGTTGGAAATGTTCAGTGCAGGATAATTTTCCATCACAGTTCTACCATTCAAGCATCTGTAATTGGCACACATACGAAAGGAGCCCTCTTGTTTATGGGTGAGGTGTATGGGTGATGACCAGTTACCATCAGGGAGCTGTAATTCCTGCCTCAAGAAGTTCCTGTATTTGTTGGTGAGTGTAACTTGAGTGGATCAAGGTGGCAAGCCTTGTGGGAAATAGGTGGGCCCTCACACATGATCATGTGATGAGCAGTTCGGTTCGTGATGGTGGAAACCGAATGTTCGATGACTGCGGGGCATGGTTTTGGTTGATTTATTAGGGGTGCAGTGTAGTTTTCTGCTCGAGAGGGAATGGCAGCAAAAAGTCACATTTTTGTTATGCTTACGCTGGCACAGATGGCAGTTTGTGAGTGCTGAGCGTGAGGCAGACACAAGCAGTGTTTGCGTAAAGACTGCCTATTGTCTGTAGTGCGTGAGAGAGACATGCTTGGCGGTGTTAGTGCTGCTGCTGCTGGTGTGTGTGTGTGTGTGTGTGTGTGTTTTTGTGTGTGTGTGTGTGTGTGTGTGTGTGTGTGTGTGTGTGTGTGTGTGTGTGTGTGGTTTTTAGGGCGCACAAGTACATTGGTCATTAGTGCCCAGACTAAATTATGAATGCAATGCGAGGCACTATGTTAAAACAGCAACTAAAAAGGACAACACTATAAAAGGCACATTAACAGGCAAGGGATTAAAAGAAAACAGCATAATCAAATGTCCTTAGACAGGTTTGTCAAGTGGATAAAACGAAGAATGCAAGCAGCTGCTCCTGGGTCATCCACTAAAATTTCATCCAGAGTACATGGCAGGCCAAGATCAATGTGCAGTGTATTAATATTCGGACAGGACATTATGGTGTGGCATACAGTTAGCAACTGCCCACATGGGCAGAATGGCACTGGCGCAGCCGTCAGCAGATGGCCAATCCGTAACCAGGCCAAAATGTCCTCTTCCTGCTGAGAAGGGTGTGAAGAGGTCGTCCAAGCCATGGGGAGAGGTTTCAAGGCCAAAGCTTGTTTTCAGTAACTGTAGACCAATCGGCATGCCACAGCGATAAAATACGCTGACAAATGACCCTGCTAAAATCAGATGAAGGCACACAACAAGAAGCTGTCTGAGGCTGGAAGACCGCAGCCTTGGCCGCGGCATCTGCAGCTTTGTTCCCAGGGATACCGACATGGCCAGGAACCCACATAAAGGTAACCGGAGAACCGTCGTCTGCCAGCTGCTGAAGAGAGCGTTGGATCCGGTGCACAAAAGGGTGAACTGGATACAGATCACTGAGGCTCTGGATGGTGCTCAGCGAATCAGAGCAGATGACATAAGCAGAATGTCAGTGGCGGCAGATGTAAAGAACAGCCTGATAGAGGGCAAATAGCTCAGCTGTGAAGACCGAACAATGGCCATGGAGCCAGTATTTGAAACTGTGTGCCCGACAATAAAAGAATACCCAACACCGTCATTGGTCTTAGAGCCATATGTATAAGTGAAGATCGTATTAATGAACTTCGATTGAAGTTCGACAAACCGTGAGTGGTATATCAAAGCTGGGGTAACCTCCTTTGGGAGCAAGCTGAGGTCAAGGTGAACACGAACCTAAGCCTGGAGCCAAGGTGGAGTCTGGCTCTCGCCCACTCTAAACGTTGCAGGGAATGGAAAATCAAGTTGCTGAAGGAGGTGATGAAAGCGAAATCCAGGGGGTAGCAGGGTAGATACAAACAACCCGTATTGACAGTCAAGAGAGTCGTCAAAAAAGAAACGATAAGACAGGTGGTCAGGCATTGATAATAGCTGACAGGCATACCGACAAAGCAGTATATCACGCTGGTAGGTTAGTGACAATTCACCGGCTTCAGCATGAAGACTCTCGACGGGACTAGTATAGAATGCTCCGATTGCAAGACATAACCCCCAACGTTGTATAGAGTTGAGGCAGCATAAGATAGACAGCCGTGCAGAGGAGTACGCAAAGCTCCCATAATCCAGCTTTGAGCAGACGATCGATCGATATAGGCAAAGTAGGACAATTCGATCCGCTCCCCACGACGTACTGCTGAGAACATGGAGGACATTTACGGAACGGGTACAACGGGCAGCCAAATATGACACATGTGGAGACCAACTAAGTTTCCTGTCAAATGTAAGACCTAAATATTTTGGTGTCTCCAGGAATGGGAGAGCAACGGGACCGAGATGTAAGGATGATGGGAGAAACTCTTTGTAGTGCCAGAAGTTAATACACACCGTCTTCTCGTCAAAAAAACGGAAGGCGTTGGTGACACTCCAGGAGTAAAGACGGTCTCAGGACAACGCTGAAGACAGTGCTCCAGGAAAGAATGTAGGCTGCACGCTGCAGTAGGTGGTAAAATCATCCACGAAAAGGGAGCCTGATTCATCAGCTGGGAGGCAATCCATTATTGGATTGAGCGCTATGGCAAAGAGAGCGACGCACAAAACTGAGCCCTGTGGCACCCCATTCTCCTGGCGAAAGGTGTCAGACAGGACAGAACCCACATGTACCCTAAAGTTTCGATCCTTTAAAAAGGCACGAATAAAAAGAGGGAGGCAACCGCGAAGGCCCCATGTATGCATGGTGCGTAGAATGCCTGCCGTCCAACAGGTATCGTAAGCCTTCTCCAAATCAAAGAACACAGCCACACTCTGGCGCTTCCACAGGGAAGTTATCCATAATGAAGGTCGACAAGGTAACCAGATGGTCAACAGCAGAGCGGTGCCTATGAAATCCACATTGTACATTGGTAAGTAGGAGTCGAGATTCAAGCAGCCAAACCAAACGAGAGTTAACCATTCGCTCCATCACCTTACAGACACAGCTGGTAAGGGAAATGGGTCGATAACTGGAAGGCAAGTGCTTGTCCTTCCCCGGCTTAGGAATCAGGACAACAATAGATTCGCGCCAGCATGTGGGAACATGACCCTCAATCCAGATGTGATTATAAGTACGAAGAAGAAAACCTTTACCCACAGGAGAAAGGTTCTTCAGCATCTGAATATGAAGAAAATCAGCCCCGGAGCGGAGGACTGTGACCCGGCAAGTGCACTTTAGAGTTCTCACATGGTGAGTGAGGCATTATAACTTTCATGATTCGAGGAGTGGAAGTTAGGTGGCCTTGCCTCCTCTGCCTGTTTCCAGGGGAGGAAGGCAGGGTGGTAATGAGCGGAGCTTGAAACCTCTGCGAAAAATTGGCCGAAGGCATTGGAGACATCCTCCAGGGGCCACAAGGATGTCATTCGCGACAGTCAAGCCAGAAACTGGTGAGTGGACCTTAGAGAGTGTAGAGTGCCAGATAGCTGGCGCAGGCTACCCCAGACAACAGAAGAAGGAGTAAATCTGTTGAAGGAGCTTGTGAAAGCAGTCCAGCTCGCTTTCTTGCTTTTTATTTAATAACATGACGACACTGCCCAGGAAGAGAAGAGCCCTCAGTCTGCTTTGGAGATGTTCCAACTATTTTAGCATGGAGATGGGGAATGATGCAGGAGATGGATAACACAAGGGAAGAGGTCGCTCGAATACGTATCAGAAAGAGCGTACCACTCAAACCGACGTGCAAGTTGGGTAGTACATATAGAGAGGTCTAAATGGGAATAGGTGTGAGTTGTGTCCGAAAGAAAAGTAGGGGCGCCGGATTGAGGCAGACAAGATTGAGGTGGTTGAAAAGGTCTGCTAACAGGGAGCCTCTCAGGCAGGATGCTCGAGAGGCCCAGAGGGGATGGTGGGCATTAAAGTCTCCAGTCAACAAAAATGATGCAGGTAGCTGAGCAAGAAGTTGCATCATGTCTGCCCTAGTAACGGCAGATGACGATGGAATGTAAACAGTACAAATGGAAATTGTGAAAGTGGGGAGAGTAATTCGGATGGCAACTGCCTGCAGATCAGTGTGCAACGTGATGGGATCGTAGTAGATATCATCCTGGACCAACAACATAACCCCTCCATGAGCCGGAATATCTGTCACAGGGGGTAGGTCAAAACGCACAGAGGTATAGTGTGCCAAGGCAGTACGATCGCATGGGCATAAGTCCATTTCCTGGAGAGCTACTATGAGCAGACAGTGCAAGTGTAGCAGCAACTGTAAGTCCTCTCGGTTGGAGCGAATGCCCCAAATATTCCAATGAAGAAGTACCTTCCTGAGAAGAAAAAGAAAAAGGAGAAGCAAGAACGGGTCATCTTGAAGACCGCTGACAGCCTGACTTCGAGTGAGCACTGCTGCCGCTATCAATAGGCAGAGAGTCATCGTCCATTTTTTCAGCAGGTTTGTCAGCCACCATGTTAAGATGGTTGGGAGGGGGAGCTTCCTCTGCCGGTGAATGGCCAGATGTTTGGCTACCAGCGGTGCGGCCAGGCGAAATGGATGATGGCCTGGGGCAGCAACTGCTGAGTGGCGCAGGAGAAGAAACGTGCCATGCCAGAGAAGGAGAACTTTTCTTCCTATGTTCTTGGAAGGTCGTTTAATCGAAGTACTGTTCGATGGCTGGGAGTTCGGGGTACGCAAGAAGTCTTCACGGGGCGGTTCCTTCTTGAAGGCCCGTGCATCTGACTTCTGGGTCTTAGTCTTGGCAGAAGCTGATGAAGATGCTTGTGCCTTAGGGGTGACGAGAGGAAGAGGAGACGTTGACCGGGTGATCTTAGCGCTGGCCGAATGGACGACCGTCAGATCGCATGTCTGCGTCGATACCTCCCTGGTAGGCCGAGGAGAGGTGAGTACGGTACTGTATTTCCCCGCTGGGAGCAGCGTGGGCTTCCTACTAGCAAAACGCTTGTGGGCGGCCGAGGTGGACACTTTCTCTTTGACCCGAACTTCCTGTATACAGTGTTCATCCATGTAGATGGGACAGTCGTAAGAGGACGCTGCATGGTCACCCTGACACTTCACACAACAAGGAGATGGAGGTGGACAGTCACCCTCATGGGTGTCCCTGCCACAAGTGACGCATTTAGCTGCATTAGAACAAGACTGGCGCATGTGGTTAAAACGCTGAGACTGGTAGCAGCGCGTAGGTGTTGGGACATAGGGGCGAACAGAAATAACCTCATAGCCCGCTTTGACACGCGACGGCAGCTGAACACTATCAAAGGTCAAGAAAAGAGTCCAGGTAGGTACAAGGTCATTGTCAACCTTTTTCATGACCCTATGGACAGCCGTATGCCCTGCTCAGCGAGGAAAGACTGAATCTCCTCGGCAATCAATCCATCGACTGATCTAGTAGATAACACACCACGTGACACATTCAAAGTGCAGTGAGCCTTTACCCGGACAGGGAACGTGTACAGGAGTGTTGCCCGAAGGAGGTTTTGTGCCTGAAAGGTGCTCTCAGTTTCCAACAACAAGGTACCGTTACGCATCCTGGTACAAGACTTGACAGGTCCGTATATGGCATCTATGCCCTTCTGAATAACGAAAGGGTTCACAGATGAAAAATCCTTTCCATCTCCAGATCTAGAAACTATGAGGAACTTTGGAGCAGGCAGTAGTACTTTTGTCACTGGTGGCTGGTCAAGTTTCCGTTTGTGGGCAGAAGTTGAGAGAGAAGAAGAAGAGAAATCCATTGCGGATGTATCCCCCATGATTGCCAGCGTCTCCGATGGCGTGCTCCTTCCTTGTGGGGACCCTCTCAGAGGCCGATCCCATCTTAGGTGAATGTTTACACCTCAGGTCACACCTCCCGAGAAATGGACGGAGGGACCAATCGGCATGGTCGGAATGTGTCAGCTCAGGCAATCACCTCTCCCCGGCCTGGCCTTTACCAGGGGGTACGCACAGGCCCTACTTGTCTACCCAGGACGGAGAATTATGCTTTACCCCGTCACCAGCTATACATGCAAGTGCGTGGGCCGGCCTTCAGGCACGCACAGGGAGGAAAGAAGAATAGGAAAAAAAAGGGAGAGAGTGAGAGAAAGGACAGACTGTCTCTAACGCCGAGGCGGAGACCATAGGGTGGACAATAACGCAAGGAGAAGAAGGCAAGGTAAAAAGTAAGGAAGACAGTGAGAGAGGGAGAAGGACAAGGAAAGGAAACAACCAAAGGAAGGAAGAAACCAGAATAAGCGAAAAACCAAAATGACCACAAATGTAATTTGTTCAACCGTCCGTCTCCAGACGCAGGTGCAAACTACCCCCTTGAGGGGGAGGGACTCCTTTTAAGTCGCCTCTTATGACAGGCAGGAATACCTCGGGCCTTTTCTTACCCCAGACCTGCAGGGGAAGGGAGGGGGGGGGGGGGTACTGCTGGTGTGCGTGAAGCTATGGAGCAAGCCATGTGAGGAGGCATGAGAGGGAGGGAATGTTTATCAACACACTGGATGGGTGCATGCATGATGATGGTGGGTGTGGTTGGAGCTTGCAAAACAGGTAAAAGAGATGTACAGTGGAACACACTTGATGCGGGCGGGGGAGATGTGGCTAACACTGTGTGGTTGAGACTGAAGTCACACAAGATAGGTGTGGTTTTGCTAACTTGTGTGCTTTGTCGGCAGAGCTGTCAAGTGCAGTGAATGAAGGCTCAGGTGTCAGCGCTGCCGAGCGGTGTGAATTGATGCAGGCGGTGATCGTGGCAAACTCATCCTCACTGCATGCAGTCCGATATTTCAAAACCGCGTTCTCACAGCAGAGGGTGCATACCTTGGCACTTTCCACCGGGATGCGATTCATGGTTGCACAAGTTCTGCTCGCAAAAGCTGCGCAGTGATGCACTAAACAGTTAACAGTGTTTATACTCATAACGGGTGGTGGAGCATTGTCAAATGGGATGTGACAGTTGTAATGGTCGCCTGGGTGGCCAGCATCTCAAAATGCAGAATCCATGTCAGCATGGTGAAATGCAGCAACTTTGCTCTCCTCGTTATCATTTTCAAAATGATTGTGTTGATGCACACTCACTGGAGATGCAAAGCCTTAGTCTGCAGTCACATGTTGCACTGTTGAGTGGCAAAAGTACTGAGGCAACCAAACTGCAGGAAATGTGTTGTAAAATTCAGGTGGTGGTAAAGCAACGAAATGTCCCATTGTAGGTGACATGGCCAAGTGGAATGAACGAAGGTGTAAAAAAGCCAGCATAGTAGATGTGAAAATACTTGCATTATGAGGAAACGGAGCACTAATTCTTACTCAGGGTCCCCACTGTAGGATTTCGGTTGGGTTGCAGCCCATGGAAACACACATTTCTGTAGGACTTGGTGTATTTCATACAGAAATTCACATTACAAAAAATCATTCAGCGAACTGAACAAGCAAGATGGCATGGGTTGTTAGGTTCAGAGTCACCGAACTCGTGATGGCAGAGATATATCATTCATACTTGTTGATGCCACGTGTATATTTTTGTACAGTGGAAATGTTTTAATCGAAAATCACTTGCTCGGTATTGGCAGATAAATTTGATATTGCAGCACCTAGATTGTTCAGCACCTACATTGTTCTGAAAAATGATGCAACGTTCCATCAGACAAGTTGCAAGACCAAAGGAACAGGATCTGTGACAACTGCAGCTATTATGAAATACATGAAATCCTTTCACCGTCTGAAGAAATGCTGAATCATATTTCTGAACAACAGAGCCACTACAACATCATTTTAGTTAAAAATTGGCATAAAATAAAAATGACAACTTTACCTGTAAGTAAATAATCTACCATGTACGTTTACAGTGTACTTTTGTGTTAGTACTGAGAATTTTATATTTTTCTACCCAACTAAGTTTTAGTTAAACTAAATTGTTGTTAAAACTAATAAATCACCTGCATTAGTAAATTTGACCTTGCAGTTTTATAAACTATAGTGTAATTATCAAGATTAAAAAATATCATTACACCCCCAACCCCAACCCATAAATCTTCACTCTGTGCTTGTCAGTCTTTGAAGTAAAAGCTAGATAAAAAATCCTGAATCCAGTAACCACACAAGTAAGACCTACCTGTATATAAAAAGTTCAAGACCATAGATTGCACAAGCAGAAACTACACATTGCAGTACACCAATTACTTATCAATGAAAATTAATTGCTATAAGACAATAAATTAACATTTCTTCATCAAAGTATTTGTAAAAGTAGAAGTTAGTGAATATCTTCATACACTCTCTTTGGTTGCTACTTACATTTGTGAACTGTATTTTCTTATCTAGATTAACAATATGGTGCTTTTACCTTCACAATTTTTGAATGTTGTTGCTGAATCATTCTAAGAATTGTGCATACATATGCATCTACATACATCTAGCCACCATATAGTGCAGGGCAAAGGGTCCCTTTCCTGTTCTGCTCACAAGTAGAGTGAGGAAAAACAACTGCCTATATGCCCTCATATGAGCCATAATTTCTCTTATCTTCATAGTTCTTATGCAAAATGTACATAGGTGGCAGTATAATTGTTATGCAGTCAGCTTCAAATGCCTGTTCTGTAAATTTTCTCAATAGTGTTCCATAAAAAGAATGTCGTCTTCCCTCTTGGGATTCCTGCTTGAGTTCATGAAGCATCTCCCTAATATTCATGTGTTAATCAAACCTACCAGTAACAAATCTAGCATCTTGGCTTAGAATTGATTCAATGCCTTCCTTTAATATGACATGGTGATTCCCAAACACTCAAGCAGTATTCAAGAATGTGTTGCATTAGTGTTCCATATGCAGTTTCCTCTACAGATGAGCCACACTTTCCCAACATTCTCCCAATAAACTGAAGTCGACCATTCACCTTCCCTTCTACCATCTTTACATGCTTGTTTCATTTCATGATGCTTTGCAATGTGCCTGCATAATTAATTGACTAGAGTGTGTCAAGCAGTACACTACTAACACTGTATTCAAGCATTATGGTCTTGTTCTTCCTACTCATCTGCATTAACTTACATTATTCTACATTTATAGCAAGCTGTCATGAGTTACCCCAGAATATGATGCCATACGAAAGCAGAGTGAAAATAGGCTTGGTAAGCTAATTTACTGATGTGTATATCGCCAAAATTTGCAATGACCCTAAAAAAAAATTTAAAAAAAAAAAATAAAAAATAAAAAAAAAGCATAAGTAGCTGAACTCAAACGTTTCAGCAGGTCTTCAGTGTGTTTTTTTCCAGTTAAACCCCTCATCAATGCATACACCTACAAATTTTGAATATTCTACTTTAGCTACCGTTTTCTGATCGAAGTCTATATTTTGTAATGGTGTCATTCCATTTACTGTGTGGAACTGTATGTTCTGTGTTTTGTCAAAGTTTAATGAGAGCCCATTTGCAGAGAGCCACTTACTGATTTTCTGACAAACATCATTTACAATTTCAACTTGGTGTGATAGCTATACTTGTATTATTGGCAAAAAGTACCAGCTTTGAATCTTTGTGAATATAGAATGGCAAGTCATTAATATATATTAAGAACAGGAGAGGACCCAAGACTGAACCTTGCGGCACCCCATTCTGAATTGTTCCCCAGTTTGAGAAATCACCAGTGATTTGCATATTATGTGAACTGCTTATTTCAACTTTCTGCACTCTTCCAGTTAGGTATGATTTAAACCATTTGAGGGCTGTCCCATTCATACCACAATACTTGAGCTTATCTAGAAGTATTCCATGATTTACACAATCAAAAGCCTTTGAGAGATCACAAAAAATCCCAACGGGTGACTTCCGGTTACTCAGAGTATTTAATATTTCATTAGTGAAAGTATATATAGCATTTTCCATTGAAAAACCTTTCTGGAAACCAAACTGACAGTTTGTTAAAACTTTATTTTTAGAAAGGTGTGAAGCTACTATACAATACATTACTTTTTCAAGACTTTTGGATAAGGCAGTGAGAAGAGAGATTGGGCGGTAGTTGTTGACATCAGGCGTATCAGGCGTGGTTTAACAATGGCATAATTCAGTCTATCTGAGAAAATACCCTGCTTCAGAGAGCTATTACATATGTGGCTAAGAATCCCACTTATTTCATGGGAACAAGCTTTTATTATCCTGCTGGAAATGCCATCAATTCCATGTGATCTTTTATTCTTGAGAAAGTTTATCATCTTCCTAATTTCAGAAGGAGAAGTGGGTGGAATTTCAGTTGTATCAAATGGTGTGGATAAGGCCTCTTCCCTTAACTGCCTTGCTTCTTCTAATGAACATTTATATCCTATTTTCTCTACAACATTTAAAAAATGAATATTCAAAATGTTTTCAACTTCCGGCTTGTTGTTTGTCAAGTTTCCATTCACTTTGATGGTAATGCCATCATCCTGTACTCTTGGTTGCCCTGTCTCCCTTGTAATAATATACCAAATTGTTTTGGTTTTGTTATCAGAGGTATTAATCTCAGACATGATGCACATGGTTCTGGACTTTTTAATACCTTTCTTAATGTAGCACAGAAGTTTTTATAATATTTGGCTGTTTCTGGGTCATTACCCTTTCTTGTTGTTAGATACAGTTCCCTTCTGTGGTTAAAATATGTTTTTATTCCTTTAGTAAGCCAAGGATTTTTGCATGGGTTCTTATAATTAGATTTAACTATTTTCTTGGGGAAACCATTTTCAAATTCTCCTCCAAGTGTATCATGAAATAAGTTATATTTTAAATTAGCATTCAGTTCCTTGTACACCTCATTCCAGTCTAAATTCTGAAGATTTTCTCTGAAATTTCGAATTGTCGAGTCATTAATTGAACGCACAACTTTGGAGGGTAGTTTTGAATTACTGAATGGTGCTATGTCATATACTGTAAATAGCTGAGCACCATGATCAGAAATGCCATTCTCAACAGGACAAGAATTTATGTTTTTAAACTTATCTTGGTCTATAAAAGTGTTATCTATCGATGTGCTCCTGTCCTTTACTACCCGAGTAGGAAAATTAATGACAGATGTCAAATTGAAAGAACCGAGCAAGACTTCCAGGTCATTCTTCCTATTACACTCTTTCAGTGAATCAACATTGAAGTCCCCAGAAATAATAATTTGCTTTCCCCTATCTGACAGATAGCACAACAAGGCATCCAAGTTTTCCAGCGATAAATGGGAGTTTCCTGAAGGGGACTATATACTGTTACAATTATAAAAGAGCCCTCCTTCAGTTTAAGTTGACAGGCACATGCTTCTATATGTTGCTGTAGAAAAAACTTTTTTGTATCTAAGCTTTTTACACAGTGATAACTTTTGACATATATGGCAACTCCTCCTCTCACCTTATTCTCTCTACTAATATGTGCAGCTGGTTTATAACCACTGATATTTACCTTTTCCATATCAGACACAATGTGATGCTCAGACAGGCATAGTGTAGCTATTACATTATCAGATTCAATGTCATCTGAACAAACCAGGAGCTCATCTGCTTTATTCTTCAATCCCAGAATATTTTGGTGAAAAATGGCAACATTATTTTTTACTTTACTTTTGTGAGAATCTACTTTTTTCTTTAATCTACCAATATTTTGGTTAAATATGGGAACATTATCATTTACTTTCCTGTCGTGAGAATTTTGTGAGTTTTGGACCTCTTTAGCACCTGCCTGCCTGAACTTCTCATTGGACACTGATATTAGTCTAAAGAAGAGGTACATCCATGAGTACTAGTGTCCCCCCTTATGGATTTTGCTAACAATTCTTCCAGTTTACACTTCCCTTTCCTATTGAGGTGTAGGCCATACCTTGTGAAATTCCCCCTATCAATAGCCTTGACAGGATCCAATCCAATGTCTGACAGAGTGGCCGCCCTACGCAACTGATCCAACTCCATATTTACCCTCCTGACAGAGCGGTTCAACTGGGGCTGATCATGCCACACGAAAGCAGGCACCAGCCCAACATTGGTATGGGTCATTGCAGAAACTATTTTCACCAGGTCACACTCAATACTGTAGCCCTGACCCCTATCAATACTGTTTCCCACTCGCCCCACTATCATCACATGATCCTGCTTTTTGAAATCCTTGCACAAGGTACCTATATCCTCTACCACCTGGCTAAGACATGCACTTGGCCTGCAAAAGTTTGTGACCTGGTACCTGTCACCTAATTTTTCCTGCAAAATCTGGCCCACACCTCTTCCATGGCTGCTACCTAGTTCCGCACTGTCGCCTGATAAACAAAGTAAGAGCCTACGGAATATCAGACCAGCTGTGTGGCTGGATTGAAGAGTTTTTAGCAAACAGAACACAGCATGTTGTTATCAATGGAGAGACGTCTACAGACGTTAAAGTAACCTCTGGCGTGCCACAGGGGAGTGTTATGGGACCATTGCTTTTCACAATATATATAAATGACTTAGTAGATAGTGTCAGAAGTTCCATGCGGCTTTTCGCGAATGATGCTGTAGTATACAGAGAAGTTGCAGCATTAGAAAATTGTAGCGAAATGCAGGAAGATCTGCAGCAGATAGGCACTTGGTGCAGGGAGTGGCAACTGACCCTTAACATAGACAAATGTAATGTATTGCGAATACATAGAAAGAAGGATCCTTTATTGTATGATTATATGATAGCGGAAAAAACACTGGCAGCAGTTACTTCTGTAAAATATCTGGGAGTATGCGTGCGGAACGATTTGAAGTGGAATGATCGTATAAAATTAATTGTTGGTAAGGCGGGTACCAGGTTGAGATTCATTGGGAGAGTGCTTAGAAAATGTAGTCCATCAACAAAGGAGGTGGCTTACAAAACACTCGTTCGACCTATACTTGAGTACTGCTCATCAGTGTGGGATCCATACCAGATCGGTCTGACGGAGCAGATAGAGAAGATCCAAAGAAGAGCGGCGCATTTCGTCACAGGGTTATTTGGTAACCGTGATAGCGTTACGGAGATGTTTAATAAACTCAAGTGGCAGACTCTGCAAGAGAGGCGCTCTGCATCGCGGTGTAGCTTGCTCGCCAGGTTTCGAGAGGGTACGTTTCTGGATGAGGTATCGAATATATTGCTTCCCCCTACTTATACCTCCCGAGGAGATCACGAATGTAAAATTAGAGAGATTAGAGCGCGCACGGAGGCTTTCAGACAGTCGTTCTTCCCGCGAACCATACGCGACTGGAACAGGAAAGGGAGGTAATGACAGTGGCACGTAAAGTGCCCTCCTCCACACACCGTTGGGTGGCTTGCGAAGTATCAATGTAGATGTACATGTAGATGTACCTAGCAGCAGAACTTTCCTCTTACTTTCTACTTTTTTTGAAACAGTTAGTTTCTTAGTGAGATTCTGTTGCATCTTAACTACATCTACTTCTACTGGAGCCTCTTCCTTACTTAACTGTGGTAGCAAGGCAAATCTATTGGTTGTGCTAGTTGGGAAACTGTCACACACTGTCCTCTTTCTGTGGCCCATGTTCCCAGCTACCACTTCCCACCGCTGTCTAGCCTCCCTCCCCCCCCCCCCCCCCTCCCTCCTTAACCTCTTTAGTTCCTCCTTCACTCTGTCCAAATCACCCTGAAAGGCTCTAATTTTCTCCTCCTGTTCAGCTATAATGCTATCTCTTGAGCAAACCCAGCAAAAGACTGGAAGAGTATCCATGGTAGTTTGTAAATTAGTTAAGATATTTACTAAGTGATAATGATAATATGTTAAATACAGATGCAAAAGAATGCTAAATATGTTTTGGAAACTAATATGTAAGTAAACTATTACCAAATGTACTTAAATTTGATGATGCAGGAAGCCCACAGTGATGAGTGTTTACGCTGTACTTGACGTTATGAATGGTTCATGTGGTTTAAAAATGGACAGATTGCAGTTAAAGATGACTTTCATTCAGGACTCCCTTCGACATCTACCAATGACTCTCATATCAGGAATGTCAACAAAATTGTGCATGCCAACAGAAGACTGACAGTCCAAGAAACTGCAGAAGAATCTAACATTTCAGTTGGATCATGTTATGAAATCGTGACACAGCATCTCGGAATGCATCTTGTTGCTGCCAGGTTTGTCCCATGGCTCATGAGTCAAAACCGGAAAGACCTTCACCTCACAATCTGTGAAGAGCTTTTGGATCATACAAATGATAACAAGATGTTTCTTCAGAGAATAACAACTGGTGATGAGATGTGGGTCTGTGGTTATGACGATGAGACTGAGGTTCAATCTTCACAATGGCTTGGGAATGGTTCTTGAAGACCAAAAAAAACTCAACAGGTCAGGTCAAGTGTCAAAACCACCAACAGCAAAAAACATTCATGATTGGCAGACTAATAAAGAAGAACTGAAAAAAATGAGGAAGACTAAATGTGCAAATAGAGGACTGAATGCAAAATTTCCAAAACTAGAAGATGACATATTCAAATAGATTCAAGGACACCATCAAAATGGTATTGGAATTAATGTAAAAATGATTAAGTATATGGTCATAAGTGAGCACTACAGTGAAGCTTGAAAATACCAGTGATTCAAAAACAAATGAACTTTTTGGAAATAATGTCAACAAGAAACACAAATCATCAAGAAGACAGAGTAGTGCACTTTTACTAACAGCAGCCACAGCAGAAAGCTATCTAATATTTTCCAAGAAAAAAATCATGACCTAACAGCGACTGGTGTAGTGAAACCTGGAGCAAGAACCAGACACGTAGCAGATGCTGACTTTCAAATAAAAGTAACCCAAGATAGTGACTATTGTTTGCATAATGGGATCAAATGATGTTGCTAAAAATGATGCAGAGGTCTGTTAGAAAAACTTACGTAAATTTCTGGATGTGAATAAATCTAGAAACATAATAGTTGCTGTAGTGCCTCATAGGCATGATTTGATTTACAGCTTGTGTATAAATAAAGAAGTCTGGCAGACAAACATTAAAATAAAGAAACTGTATTCAGAAAATGATAAATGCAAAGTACTAGGCATAAGTAAGCTTCATCAAAATCTATGCCAAACATGGAATGCACTTGAACTATGAAGGGAAAATCTATAAGTGTGATTGCACTGACGAAGTAATTAAAGAACAACTTTCAAGAAATAAAACTCTCTATCAGCTTCCTATATGGCCTGCAGCCAACAGTGATGAAAGTAACATGAGCAAAAGAGAAGAAACAGTTATTTAAAAACCCTCAGATACCTTTTTAGGTGAAAGTATGCAGTTATAGCTTACAAAACAATGATAGTTTTTCACCATTAAGATTATGAGAAGGAAAGTTGGTACTCACCATATAGCGGAGATGCTGAGTTGCGATAGGCACAACAAAAAGATTCACACAATTAAAGCTTTCGGCCATTAAGGCCTTTGCCTGCAATAGACACACACACACACACACACACACACACACACACACACACACACACATACGTAAACGCAACTTGCACACACATCTGCACTCTCAGAGTAAGGAGGAGGCTGTCTTGGGGAGGGAGAGGGATAGTAGGGTGGGAGTGGCAGACAGTGAAGTGTTGCAGTTTAGACGGAGCGCAGAAGAGAAGGTGCGGAGGGGGCAGGGGGTAAGTAGCGGAAAGGAGAGAAATAAAAGAAATAAAAAGAAATTAAAAGACTAGGTGTGGCGGTGAAATGACAGCTGTGTAGTACTGGAATGGAAACATGGAGGAGGCTGGATGGGTGAGGACAATGACTAACGAAGGTTGAGGCCAGGAGGGTTATTGGGAGGTAGGATGTATTGCAGGGAAAGTTCCCACCTGCGCAATTCAGAAATGCTGGTGTTGGTGGGAAGGATCAATATGGTACAGGCTGTGAAGCAGTCATTGAGATGAGGGATATCATGTTTGGCAGCGTGTTCAGCAACAGGATGGTCCACTTGTTTTCTGGACACAGTTTGTCGGTGGCCGTTCATGCAGACAGACAGCTCGTTGGTTGTCATGCCTACATAGAATGCAGCACAGATGTTGCAGCTTAGCTTGTAAATCATGTGACTGGTTTCACAGGTAGCTCTGCCTTTGATGGGATATGTGATGTTAGTGACCAGACTGGAGTAGGTGGTGGTAGAAGGATGTATGGGACAGGTTTGCATCTAGGTTTATTATGGGGGTATGAGCCATGAGGTAAGGGATTGGGAGCAGGGGTTGTGTAAGGATGGATGAGTATATTGAGTAGGTTCAGTGGACGGCAGAATACCTTCTCATAATACTGTTACATTCCATCCTGGATTTTGTACAGTTTTTCATCAAAGTATGAGAGAACTTGCAAGTAAAGCAAATGAAATTTCCGTTCTCTTAGAGGATCCACAAGGAATAAAAGATGCTGGTATATTATGTTTTAGTGTCCATCCCCGGTAGCTGAGTGGTCAGTGCGACAGAATGTCAATCCTAAGGGCCTGGGTTCCATTTCTGGCTGAGTTGGAGATTTTCTCTGCTCAGGGACTGGGTGTTGTGTTGTTCTAATCATCATCATTTCATCCCATTTCAAGCCACTAACGTGATGTCAAATCGAAAGACTTGCACCCGGCAAATGGTCTACCCGACGGGAGGCCCTAGTCACAGGATATTTATTTACTTTTATATTTTAGTGAGCATCATATGAGAGATGTTGAAATGTTGTATTGAGTGGTTACTGAATAGTTACACATTACTCTGGATCTACACTGGAAAAAGGTGGTGTTACAATTTATGTAAAAGATAACGTATCTTACAGAGCATTAGATTTAAAGAGTCACCATAGAGAACAAGATATTGAAATATGTGGAGTAGAGATGGGGCCTATTACACATGACTTCCTAGTTGTAGTGTTAGCACCTTGCAGAGCTCCTCCAGGGAACATGAATCTGTTCCTGTGGCGGGTGGAATCTCTTTTATCCCAGCTGTGTTCAAAGTCCAAGAATTTAGTAATTGTAGGCGATTTTAAAATCAATTTTCTAAATGAGAGTAACAGTAAAGTAGATTTAGGACAACTAGAAGAGTCTTTTAACCTGATGACAGTAATAGATATACCAACTAGAATTATTGATAACTTTCAAACACTCATTGACAATATATTTTTAGATAAGTCAAGAGTCAATGATACCAGTGTATGTCCAATTGTTAATGGCTGTTGTGAACATGATGGTCAATTGCTTACAATCACTTACATCAGTCTGTGCAACAGGTCTGACCATTCTTGGAAATCTTGTAGGACAATAAATGAAAAGTCCCTTAAAAATTTCAACTGCAGCCTCCAGGAGATAGACTGGAGTCCAGTTTTCCATGAAACAGATGTGAATAAGAAGTATAATATGTTTTTTAACGAATTTATGTCTCACTTTGAAGCTGGCTTTCCCAAAAAAATAATTTGAACTGACCAAGTAGCCACTGACAAAAAAACATGGCTCCCTGCAGGAATAAAAACATCCTGCAAAACAAAAAGGACGCTACATAGTTCTCTCATGACTTGTAATGACTGAAAGAAACAGCAACACTACAAACCTGACTGTAGCCTTCTAAAGAAGGTTATAAATAAATCTAAGAGTATGTGCATAAAAATTGAAATTGAGACATCAGAGAAAAAATAAAAATAATTTGGAATGTGATAAAGAGAGAAGAGGATGTTGTTATCAGGAGAAAGAAAACTGGCATTCTACAGATCGGAGCGTGGAATGTCAGATCCCTTAATCGAGCCGGTAGGTTAGAAAATTTAAAAAGGGAAATGGATAGGTTAAAGTTAGATATAGTGGGAATTAGCGAAGTTTGGTGGCAGGAGGAACAAGACTTCTGGTCAGGTGAATACAGGATTATAAATACAAAATCAAATAGGGGTAATGCAGGAGTAAGTTTAATAATGAATAAAAAAATAGGAGTGTGGGTAAGCTACTACAAACAGCATAGTGAATGCCTTATTGTGGCCAAGATAGACACGAAGCCCATGCCTACAACAGTAGTACAAGTTTATATGCCAACTAGCTCTGCAGATGATGAAGAAATCGAAGAAATGCATGACAAGATAAAAGAAATTATTCAGTTAGTGAAGGGAGCCAAAAATTTAATAGTCAAAGGTGACTGGAATTTGATAGTAGGAAAAGGAAGAGAAGGAAACGTAGTAGGTGAATATGGATTGGAGGTAAGAAATGGAAGAGGAAGCTGCCTGGTAGAATTTTGCGCAGAGCATAACTTAATCACAGCTAACACTTGGTTCAAGAATCATAAAAGAAGGTTGCATACATGGTAGAAGCCTGGTGATACTGACAGGTTTCAGATAGATTATATAATGGTAAGACAGAGATTTAGGAACCAGGTTTTAAATTGTAAGACATTTCCAGGGTAGATGTGGACTCTGACCACAATCTATTGGTTATGAACTGTAGATTAAAACTGAAGAAACTGCAAAAAGGTGGGAATTTAAGGAGATGGGATCTGGATAAAGTGACTAAACCAGAAGTTATACAGAGTTTCAGGGAAACCACAAGGGAACAATTTACAGGAATGGGGGAAAGAAATACAGTAGAAGCAGAATGGGTAGCTTTGAGGGATGAAGTAGTGAAGGCAGCAGAGGACCAAGTAGGTAAAGAGACGAGGGCTACTAGAAATCCTTGGGTAACAGAAGAAATATTGAATTTAACTGATGAAAGGAGAAAATATAAAAATGCAGTAAATGAAGCAGGCAAAAAGGAATACAAACATCTCAAAAATGAGATCGACAGAAAGTGCAAAGTGGCTAAGCAGGGATGGCTAGAGGACAAATGTAAGGATGTAGAGGTGCATATCACTAGGGGTAAGATAGGTACTGCCTACAGGAAAATTAAAGAGACCTTTGGAGAAAAGAGAGCCACTTGCATGAATATCAAGAGCTCAGATGGAAACCTAGTTCTAAGCAAAAAAATGAAAGCAGAAAGGTAGAAGGAGTATATAGAGGGTCTATACAAGGACGATGTACTTGAGGACAATATACTGGAAATGGAAGAGAATGTAGCTGAAGATGAAATGGGAGATACGGTGCTGCATGAAGAGTTTGACAGAGCACGGAAGACCTGAGTCGAAACAAGGCCCTGGGAGTAGACAACATTCCATTAGAACTACTGATGGCCTTGGGTGAGCCAGTCCTGAAAAAACTCTACCATCTGGTGAGGAAGATGTATGACACAAGCGAAATACCCTCAGACTTTAAGAAGAAAGCAGGTGTTGACAGATGTGAAAATTTCCGAACTATCAGTTTAATAAGTCACAGCTGCAAAATACTAACATGAATTCTTTACAGACGAATGGAAAAACTGGTAGAAGCCAACCTCGGGGAAGAGCAGTTTGGATTCCGTAGAAATATTGGAACATGTGAGGCAATACTGACCTTACGACTTATCTTACAAAATAGATTAAGGAAAGGCAAACCTACATTTCTAGGATTTGTAGACTTAGAGAAAGCTTTTGACAGTGTTGACTGGAATATTCTCTCTCAAATTCTGAAGGTGACAGGGGTAAAATCCAGGGAGCGAAAGGCTATTTACAATTTGTACTGAAACTAGATGGCAGTTATAAGAGTCGAGGGACATGAAAGGGAAGCAGTGGTTGGGAAGGGAGTGAGTCAGGGTTGTAGCTTATCCCCGATGTTATTCAATCTGTTTACTTAGCAAGCAGTAAAGGAAACAAAAGAGAAATTCAAAGTAGCTATTAAATCCATGGAGAAGAAATAAAAACTTTAAGGTTCGCCGATGACATTGTAATTCTGTCAGAGACAGCAAAGGACTTGAAAGAGCAGTTGAACGGAATGGACAGTGTCTTGAAAGGAGGATATAAGATGAACATCAACAATAGCAAAACGAGGATAATGGAATGTAGTTGAATTAAGTCAGCTGATGCTGAGAGAATTAGATTAGTTAATGGGACACTTAAAGTAGTACATGAGTTTTGCTATTTGAGGATCAAAACAACTGATGATGGCCGAAGTAGAGAGAACATAAAATGTAAACTGGCAATGGCAAGGAAAGCTTGGAGAAGAGAAATTTGTTAGCATCAAGTATAGATTTAAGTGTCAGGAAGTTGTTTCTGGTAGTATTTGTATGGAGTGTAGCCATGTATGGAAGTGAAACATGGACAATAAATAGTTTGGACAAGAAGAGAATAGAAGCTTTCAAATGTGGTGCTACAGAAGAATGCTGAAGATTAGATAGGTAGATCACATAACTAATGAGGAGGTATTGAATAGAATTGGGGAGAAGAGGAGTTTGTGGCCCAACTTGACAAGGAGAAGGGACCGGTTGGTAAGACATGTTCTGAGGCATCAAGGGATCACAAATTTAGCATTGAAGGGCAGTGTGGAGAGTAAAAATCGTAGAGGAAGACCAAGAGATGAATACACTAAGCAGATTCAGAAGGATGTAGGTTGCAGTAGGTACTGAGAGATGAAGAAGCTTGCACAGGAGAGGGTAGCACGGAGAGCTGCATCAAACCAGTCTCAGGACTGAAGACCACAACAACAACAACAAGACAGAGATTTAGGAGCCAGGTTTTAAATTGAAAGACATTTCCAGGGGCAGATGTGGACGATGACCATAATCTATTGGTTATGAATGGGGAAAAAAAAAAAGACATGTTCCACGTCCATGGGGATCTCCTCAGCACAGATCTATGGAACGAAAAACTAATCTAATCTAGATTAAGATTGAAGAAACTGCAAAAAGGTGGGAATTTAAGGAGATGGTACCTGGATAGTCTGACTAAACCAGAGGCTGTACAGAGTTTCAGGGAGAGTGTAAGGGAACAATTGACAAGAAGGGGGGAAAGAAATACAGAACAAGAAGAATGGGTAGCTTTGACGGATGAAGTAGTGAAGGCAGCAGAGGATCAAGTTGGTAAAAAGGAGAAAATATAAAAATACAGTAAATTAAGCAGTCAAAAATAAATACAAACGTCTCAAAAATGAGATCAACAGGAAGTGCAAAATGGCTAAGCAGGGGTGGCTAGAGGACAAATGTAAGGATGTAGAGGCTTATCTCACTAGGGGTAAGATAGATACTGCCTACAGGAAAATTAAAGAGACCTTTGGAGAAAAGAGAACCACTTGTAGGAATATCAAGAACTCAGATGGAAACCCAGTTCTAAGCAAAGAAGGGAAAGCAGAAAAGTAGAATGAGTCTATAGAGGATCTGTACAAGGGCGATGTACTTGAGGGCAATTTTATGGAAATGGAAGAGGATTTAGATGAAGATGAAATGGGAGTTGACAGAGCACTGAAAGACCTAAGTTGAAACAAGGCCCCGGGAGTAGACAACATTCCATTTGAACTACTGACAGCCTTGGGAGAGCCAGTCCTGACAAAACTCTACCATCTGGTGAGCAGAATGTATGAGACAGGCAAAATACCCTCAGACTTCAAGAAGAATATTATAATTCCAATCCCAAAGAAAGCAGGTGTTGACAGATGTGAAAATACTGAACTATCAGTTTAATAAGTCATGGCTGCAAAATACTAATGCGATTCTTTACAGACGAATGGAAAAACTGTTAGAAGCCAACCTCAGGGAAGATCAGTTTGGACTCCGTAGAAATACTGGAGCATGTGAGGCAATACTGACCCTACGAATTATCTTAGAAGCTGGATTAAGAAAAGGCAAACTTACATTTCTAGCATTTGTAGACTTAGAGAAAGCTTTTGACAATGTTAATTGGAATACTCTCTTTCAAATTCTGAGGGTGGCAGGGATAAAATACAGGGAGCGAGAGGCTATTTACAATTTGTACAGAGACCAGATGGCAGTTATAAGAATCGAGGGAGATGAAAGGGAAGCAGTGGTTGGGAAGGGAGTGAAACAGGGTTGTAGCCTATCCCCAATTTTATTCAATTGGTATATTGAGCAAGCAGTAAAGGAAACAAATGAAAAATTCAGAGTATGTATTAAAATCCATGGAGAAGAAAAAAAAATTTGAGGTTCGCCGATGACATTGTAATTCTGTCAGATACAGCAAAGGACTTGGAAGAACAGCTGAATGGAATGGACAGTGTCTTGAAAAAAGGATATAAGATGAACATCAACAAAAGCAAAGCAAGGATAATGGAATGTATTTGAATTAAGTAGAGTGATGTTGAGGGAATTAGATTGGGAAATGGATCACTTAATGTAGTAAAGGAGTTTTCCTATTTGGGGAGCAAAATAACTGATGATGGTCGATGTAGAGAGGATATACAATGTAGACTGGCAATGGCAAGGAAAGTGTTTCTGAAGAAGAGAAATTTTTTAACTTCGAGTATGGATTTAGTTGTAGGTAGTCGTTTCTGGTAGTATTTGTATGGAGTGTAGCCATGTATGGAAGTGAAACATGGACGATAAATAGTTTGGACAAGAAGAGAATAGAAGCTTTTGAAATGTAGTGCTACAGAAAAATGCTGAAGATTAGGTGGGTAGATAACATAACTAATGAGGAGATATTGAATAGAATTGGGGAGAAGAGGAGTTTGTGGCACATCTTGATTAGAAGAAGGGATCAGTTGGTAGGACATGTTCTGAGACATCAAGGGATCACCAATTTAGTATTGGAGGGCAGCGTGGAGGGTAAAAATTGTAGAGGGAGACCAAGAGATGAATACACTAAGCAGATTCAGAAGGATGTAGGCTGCAGTACATACTGGGAGATGAAGCAGCTTGCACAGGACAGAGTAGCATGGAGAGCTGCATCAAACCAGTCTGAGGACCACAACAACAACAACAAAGAGAGCAGCTGGCAGAAAAACAGGGAACTGGACACAGACAAAAATTAAACAAGGTGAAAGTGACAATATTATAAAGAAACCCAAAATAGTTGCTGAAATATTGAACAAACACTTTCTGTCAGCAGCACAGAAGGCAGGCTGTAAAGGATCTGTGGCTAATGCAGTGGCTCTTCTACAGCAAGCTATCTGCAATAGAACCCCACAGATATCCATACCTCTGGTTACATTAAATGATACTGAAAGAACGATCAAGTCATTAAAAAATAACAACTCTATTAGGGTGGGCAATATTTCTAGTAAAATATTGAAATATTCTTATACATATATAAGTCCAGTCTTATCCAACATATTCAACACATCTTTGCAAGAAGGAATTAACACTGATAGAATAAAACAGGGCATAATGATACCTCTCTTTAAAAAAGTGTCACTAACTGTTGCCCAATTTCTCTTTTAACTATCTTCACAAAAATTCTTGAAAAATGTGTGCACGTATTTTTTGTCAACCATCTTAACATCCACAACGTCCTCAACAATAGCTGATATGGGTTTTGTGCTGGTTTTTGTACTGAACAAGCAATATTCTGCTTTAACAGTCAAGTTTTCGAAGGCATTAACAGAAAAATGTCTCCAGTAGGTATTTTTTGTAATCTCTCGAAAGCCTTCAATTGTGTAAATCACCAGATTCTTTTGTAAAAGGCAGAATGTTATGGCCTAGGTCAGGCTGTTCCAACTGAGCTCCAGGGAGCCGGAGCCCTGTGGAACGCTCACTGTGGCATCTTGGAGCCCACGTGGAGGGGGAAAGCGAACTCCCTGCCCCTGGCCGCATGCAGCCGCAACTGATGCAATAATCTGTGTTCACTGACAGCTATGACTAGCCGCAGGAGCCCTGTACCTCTATTGGAGGATACATTATTCATTGAGAGGGATGGTCGTCCGCAGTGTCTTATATGTCATAAAGAATTTAATTCTGCGAAGAGGTACAATATACAACGACATTATACACGTCTTCACGCAGTGCAGTACTATCACGTAGAAGGCGTTTCATGCAGAAAACTGGTAGCCAGGCTTAAGAACGACATACCAGGAGACGTAAGTTTAAAAACAGTTTCATAATACGAAGGGTAGGGTATCAAAACATGCAACACAGTTCATGTTCTGTAATGCGTTTATAATTTTCAGGTGAATGAGAGCGGAAAAAAAACTACTGAATCTGTAATTTGAGCAAGCTACAGGGTCGCTCACATCATTTCGATGAGTGGCAAGCCATTTTTGGTGGGACCACTCATAAAATCATGCATGGTAGCAGTTGCAGAATGTTTGTTTCCAAGGGAGGTGCAGGCAATGGAAGGGGTTTGCCTGTCGAAGCAGACAATGTCTCGTTGAATCCTGGACATGGCAGCGGATTTAGAGACACAGCTCAGGAAAAAGGCGGAGAACTTTGTTACATTTTCGCTAGTGCTTGACTGAAGCACCGACATATCGGACTGTGCTCAGCTTGCAGTCTTTGTGCGTGGTGTCGACATGGAGCTGCAAGTAACTGAAGAACTCTTGGCGGTGGTACCACTTGATTACACCACAACAGGAGATGACATTTTTGAAGCTGTTTGTGAATCAGTGGACAATATGAATTTGCCGTGGGATAAGCTCCATTCTGTAGCAACAGACGGTGCACCACAAATGATCGGGGCGTCACCAAAGTTTTGCTTCTCGTTTGAAAAATAAACTCAGGGACGAATTCGGGAAAGACATTTTGACTCTTCATTATTTTATTCACCAAGAGGCACTGTGTGCTGAAACAGTAGAGCTAGGTGGCGTAATGAAAGATGTTGTGAAGTGTATGAATTTTGTGTGGCATCATGGTATGAATCATCACCAATTCAAAGGATTCCTGAAAGATATGGAAGCGGAGTATGGGGATATACCTTACCACTGTACAGTTCATTGGCTGAGTTGGTGAAAAGTTCTTGATGTTTTCTTTGCCATTTGAAATATCCCTTTTTCTCTAAATGAAAGGGGAATAAATGTGTTGTCTGAAAGATGTAAAAAGGATATCAGTCCTGGCGTTCCTAGCTGACATAACTATGCATCTGAATAATTTAAATCTGTCATTGCAAGGCAAAGGGCAGTTAACCATCGACATGCACGACCAGATCAAAGCATTCATGGAAAAGTTACATTTATTTGAGAGGCAGATGAGTAATGGACATTTAACGTTCTTCAATCGTCTTGCTTCTTTAAAACTACCTGAAGGTACTAGTTTCGGCGATTACCAAGCAAAGTTAAAGCAGCTCATCATGTTGTTTGAAACACGATTCCGAAACTTCACTAGTTTGGAAATGGAACTTAAGGTGTTCAGGACTCCTTTTTCAGTTTGCCCTGATGACTTGTCATCATCACTTCAATTGGAGATTATTGATTTGCAAAATTCAACTTTGTTGAAAGAGAGGTACTACGACACATTGGATTTGTCATGATGGTATCGTTCATTACAGCAAAAAGCATTTCCCAGGCTTCACAACAATGCCATACAGATCATGTGCATGTTTGGATCTACGTATTGTTGTGAGCAGCTTTTCTCAGCAATGAAAAGAGTAAAAAGTAAGGAATGATCATTTCTTCAGGATGCAGCAATGAAGGCCATCCTCCGCATTAACGCTGCAAACACTTTGATGCCTGATATGTCCGATCTTGTAATGAAAAGAAAATGTCAAGCTACAGGGGCCCAATAAATTTAGTATGCAATTTCTTGTAAAACAGTTGTTTCTTATTTATTTCCTGAACATCGTATTTCCTGGTGTCGTATGTCACCATGTCTTAGCAGATAAGAGTATGAGGTTGTCGATCTAGTAAGACGCAGCTTGCACATCAAAACATTGCCTTGCCGGCCCACTTGAATGCTCACAGTGAGTGACACAGCTCCCTGGAGCAGGGAGCACTCTGCGGCTCACAACGGAGCCGACGAGCTGGAACAGCCTGGTATAGATGGTACTATTGGTTCATGGCTTCAGTCATGCCCAAAGGACCTAAAGCAGACTGTAATGCTGAATGGCTCTTCTGGAAAATCTTCCTCATCGGAGTGCGGTACTTTAAGTTGTCATGTGCCCCAAGGCTTGATTTTAGGTCAGCTGCTATTTCTTCCTTTCATTAATTACCTCCCTCTCTGTTCTGATACAAAGAGTTTGCAGATGATTCATCAATTCTCACTAATGAATTGTCTAACACTGATTTTGAACAAACTACAAACAAGATTTTCTCTGAAGTTTTAAATTGGTTTTCTGCAAATGATCTCTCACTCAATGATATGAGGTTCCATATGCCACAAGGAAATCTAGAAGAAATTAACATAAAGTGTAGAGATCAATAAATATAAAAAGCTGAAGATACAAAATTCCTGGGTGCATACATAGAGAGCAAATGTAATTGGTCTACCCACATCCTCCATCTCTATAAAAGACTTAGCTCAGCAATATCTACACTACAAATTATTGCTTCTGTGACTGAAGTGGATGCTGTTAAGGCTTCCTGCTTTGCCTCCTTGCAGTCAATAATGTCTGTGGTGACCATCGACTGCCAGGAACTGCCACCCACAAAGTGCAGAGTAAACAGTTTTTGGGGACTCGTTGTTGTTTCTCTGGTTCAGTTTTGTTGACTTTGGTTACGATGCGCATGTTGTGATTTTCTGTAGTGTTTGTCTTGTGTTTTATGTAATTACACAAATCTTAATAAAAGTGCCTGATTGTAATAGATTGGAGTTTTCTGTGTGCAGTAGTCGCTATAGCCAGAAAACCCAGATTGGTAACCCCGAGTCACAAAAATATGTTACATTTGCTCACTGTGTATCACTGGTTTTGTGCCAATAGACAATGTCGCAATCTCCAGTTTTTTCGGCAGTGCAGGACAGTGCAACTGCGGAATGGGTATTTGACTGTGAAGCGCAGTGCTTTACCCCATGTGCTGCTAATACACTGGGAATGTTTGTATCTCTGGTGTTTGCTTCGACTGGACAGACAACCCTAACCTTCACCAGCAAACCACACCAGGTGCTGTACAAACTGGTGCGGACACCTTCTACAGCATTCTACGCTCAACAGAATGCTCCTCCAGCACAAGATCGCGGAAACCCCTCGCCCATGTTTCTACCGCACAACATGGACCATGGTGCTGTCCAGTTTTGGAACCCACACACATGGCTCCCCCCTCCTCAGAGCAGTCCGCCATTTAGTGTTCACCCCCACCCCCCTCCTTGCCAGTCAAAGGGACGCACGTGTCAACCGCTTCTTCCCAGCAGCATTTACATTGGCACACTTTTCTGGTGTCCCATTTTTCTAGCTTTATGAGAGAACTCATTCAAGAAATAACAACAACTCTAGCGCAACCCACAGCCCTCCTGTATGCAGTCTTTATAGATTACTCTGAAGCATTCAGCAGTACCAACAGGAAGATCTTCATGCAGGAGCTAAGGAATGTACAATGTAAATCAATCCACAGACTAGAATAATGAATTTGACCCTAGACACAAATCATGTAGCAATATACAAGGCGTGACTGGAAAGTTTTAAGAATGGATCCGCTACTGCTTACTGATTTGGTAGGCAGATACACGGAGGGTGAGAAATGAGTCATTGCTTTGTCCTTGAACACCCTCTGACAGGAAACTGTGTTTCCTTTATTCAGTTAGTTGTGGCAGCTGGTTGAGTGAGGGTCTGTTAGGGCTTGTTGCCAGATTCTGTCTGCATGAAAATGGATGATGTAAAAACGGAGCAACGAGGTTGTGTGAAATTTTGTTTTAAAACTGAGAAATCAGCTTCTGAGACTTATGAACAATTGAAAACAGCTTTTGGAGATAATTGTATGAGCCAATCAAATGTTTTTGTCTGTTCAACAGATTTAAAAATGGCCTTGAATCATGTGTAGATGAACCACAATCCAGCTGTCCTTCCATCTCAAAAATGAATGAAAATGTGAAAGTTCGTGACTTAGTGCACACTGATCATAGACATACAATTATGGAGATGGATAATGAACTTAATTTAAGTTTCTGTGCAGTTCCATCAATTTTAACTTAAGATCTGAACATGCGTCAAGTGTCCACAAAATTCATTCCAAAAATATTGTCAAGTGACCAGAGACAATACCGACTTGAAGTGTGCCAAGAACTGATTAATTGGGCTAAAAATGACCCAGATTTGTTACATAGGGTAATTACAGGTGATGAATATATGGGTATATGGATATGATCCTGAAACCAAAGTGCAGTCTTTGCAGTGGGACCATGACCTAAAAAAGCATAGCAAAGTCAGTCACAGGTGAAGACAATGTTGGTGATTCTTTTCGATTCTACCAGTATTATGCATCATAAATTTACTCCTGGAGGATAGACAATTAACCAGGTATACTACAAATGTGTCCTTGAGTGTTTGTGCAAAAAGGTGCGGAAGAAAAGGCCTGCATTGTGGAAAGACAGGAGTTGGGTGCTACATCATGACAATGCTCCGGCTCATCATGCCTCTTCCATCTCCATGTTTCCAAAAGTGGAGTCAGTGTTTTCAGTCAGAAGGAGATTATTTTGAAGGAGATGCATCGCAGTAGGATGTAAGTACCACCATTGTACAATTACAAGCCCATTATTAAAACTTTCCAATCACACCTCGTACGATCGTATATCAATATCGAAGATCACAATGCAAAAAGAAGAGAGGTCCTATAAGGAGATCTGATGACTCTGCTACTCTTAAATGTAATGACAGCAGACATTGGGCACATTATAGACACAGAAAACTATGGAGACCATCAGAAAGTGGCCACTAGGAAACTCAATGGAAATAAACTGCTCAAACATGAAAGTAATGAAATTCAGAGTAGGAGGAAGAATATCAAAGCAATATCACCTTATTTATGGAGGATCAACATTAGAATTCATATCAAGCACGTACAACACTGAGTGACAGCCACAAAAAAATCAATACTTAACATCCGTAAGCTGTAAATTTTATCCCTGTCAACTGCAATAATGCTATTCAAGCTCAATGTTATGCCAGCTGGCACACATGGAATTCAATGGTGTGGACCTACAAGGTGGTGAAAAAATTCAAGAAATGAGAGACTGTTAAAGCCAAATTCCTAAAAAGAGCTCTGTCAGCCTAAAAACACATAAGAATAATAGTGCAGGAACCTTTCTTCATACAAGATAATAGACAATGCTTCAATCTTTCAGATGCATAAGCATACAAAATCATCCTCAAGGAGAGACAGAACAAAGCCAGAGAGGTACTGAAAGAAATAATGGAAGCAGAAGCAGTGACTTCAGATATCTGGAAAGATCAAAATTCCAACCCCATCACTTGTA
Organism: Schistocerca piceifrons; assembly: GCF_021461385.2. Classification (NCBI taxonomy): domain Eukaryota; kingdom Metazoa; phylum Arthropoda; class Insecta; order Orthoptera; family Acrididae; genus Schistocerca; species Schistocerca piceifrons. The sequence continues at coordinate 1,238,590,917 of NC_060138.1, forward strand.
TACATATTTTGCTACCTGTGGTTTCCACAGGAAGACGTGTCAGAAGGCATCATATCAAGATGCTAAGGACTGTATCTGTAAATTATGTAGCATGCCATTCCCCTAATACTATTTAGTGAGGTGTTAAAGCAAATCTGAACCACAAAGTATATTAACAAATGACTGGTGGAAGCACAACTCAAATCTAACCATATGTAAATATTCAAACAATTGTAACTCCAGGTTGGAATATCAACAATATAAGGCTACTTAGTGTTCAGATGACATGTTAAATTGCAGATATGCACAATGAAAAATGCTTACACATCAGCTTTTGGCAAAAACCTTTGTCAGGAAAGGAAACATACACATATTCATTGACACAAGCAAGCACACCTCACATACATGACTGCCATCTCCACCAGCTCAGACCAGAATGCAACAATCACGTAGAGTGGAAGTATCAGTCTGGATGGGGTGGGGAAGAGGAATGGGAAGGGATAGCTGGGTACAGACAGGGGGGGAAGACTAGGTTCCCAACAGGCACAGTGCTGGGAGGCTGTGGGACAGGGAGGTGGGGAAGGGGAAGATGGGCGGCAACAGGGAGCAAAACAGGAGAGGAGCAGAAAAGAATAAAGATGGGCATGTGAACTGGCAGAGAGTGGTACACAAACACAGTGGGAGATGAAAATAGGGAGGAGGTGATAGGATGGAGGGGATGGAAACCATTTGGTGTAGGGTGTAGGGAGAGTAGGTCACTGCAGCTTGAGGCCAGGATAATTTCAGGAATGGAGAATATGTTTGAAAGGTAACTCCCACCTGTGCAGTACAGCTGGTGGTGGAGGGGAGATCCAGATGTCTCAATCAGTGGAAAAGCCATTGAAAAAAAAAAAGATATTTTCAGCTGCATGTTGTCTACTTTGCTCTTGGCTACAGTTTGGTGGTGGGTATTCATCCTGGTGGACAGCTGTTTAGTAGTCATGCCAATGCTTGCATCGGAGCTGGTAGATGACATGGCTGTTTTCACAGGTGACCTGGCCTCTGATGGGGTAAGATAAGCCTGTGACATGACTGGAATAGGAAGTGCTGGGTGGGTGGCATTGGGAGTGTCACAGTGATGGACTGGGATGCTGTGAAGATTGGATGGGCAACAGAGCACCACCTTTGATTGGGAGGGATGATAATCCATCATTTCAGGGAATGACGATGGTTAATAAAACTTCTGCTAAAGCATGTGGTATATTTATTCCAATCCAGGGCGGTATTCAGTGATGAAGGGAGCACTTCTTTGTATCCTCTTCTTGGGGGTGGTGGGAGGATTGGTAGTGTGAGAGGAAATGGCACAGGAGATCTGTTTGCAGACTAGGTCTGGGGGATATTGCCTGTCTGTGAAGACCATGATGAGAACCTCAGCGTAGTGGACAAAGGAATTCTTGTCACTGCAGATACACCATCCCTCAGTGGTCAGACCATATGGAAGGGACTTTTTGTGCTGGCTGGCGGCTTTGGTGTTGACAAAGGTATGGATGGAAGAGATGGAGGTCAATGTCCAGGAAGGTGGTACTACTTTGAGAAAAACCATTTGAAGCAGATGGAAGATAATGTATTGAGGTAGTGAAGGTTGATGATAGGGCATCTTTGCCCTAAATTCAGATCATGAAGACATCATAAACAGACAAAGGTTGGCATTTTGAGGGGCTTGGAGGTTATACTCTATACGACCCATAAACAGGTTGTCATAGGTGGGTGCCATGCATGTGTCCATGGCTGTGACACAGATTTGTTTGTATACCTTCCCTTCAAAGGAGAAGTAGTTGTGTACAATGATTGTGATAGTGGTTTGGGAGTCTGAAGGCTGTGAGGTAACAGGCGAGTTGTGGCACTCTGGAAATATTATATGTTCGGAGTTGGGGCAGCCACACAGGACACTCGGCGGGCACGGGCCATTTGGCAGGCTGAACACATGGTGCCGGACCTTGGCCGAAGTAATAGGAGACCAGCAGCCACGTAGCTGAGAATTCCATGTTGATACTGTGACGAAGACGGTGCTTTGTGTCGATGAAGGAGATTCCTATGCTGGGAGTGCCAAGGATGGCGGACTTTGTGAAACCTTAATGGCAGGCATTTCACAGTTCATACAGAAATTAATAGTAGCCAGAGGAATCATGATACCACAAAAAGAAACACGTACATTACCATTATTTGCAATATTTTTATTAGTTCAAAGTTTAGTGTCAGACTGTAAATTATACAAGTAACTCCCAACAACGAATTTCCAAAATATAAATGCTTCATCTGATTTTGTCAATCACCATGTATTTAAAAAGCTAAACCTAAATTGGTATGAATTACAGGCATATAACTTGAATAATACATGAGTTATTGGAGGTCAAAGTGGCCGATTACTATTGATCGCATCCGACCTTAAGTATTCCACAGTTACACGAAAAAATGGTAGCAGCATGCTTATAAATGCACTTATTCATCTATGTCTTTGTTTATATCTGATATATACTAGTCATGAAGAAATTTTTTGAATATTGACTGTGTTATAGAAAGCACAGAGAAGGCTACTGGCCTACCTTTTGTTCTATTTCTTTGATATATGTTTATGTATCTAATAGCGTGTGTTAGAGTATGCTTTTTGGTCCAGCCGTAGAAATATTTATATAATGTCAAGTTATTTAAATGTAAATCCAGTATTTCAAATTTGTTTCATTATGTCTCTGTGGGTGTGTTGGCATGAAGACATGGCGCAAGCACTCTAGCCAATCACAGCGCTCTTGAATGGGGAGACTGGATGGAAGCGAGTTTAGGTGAAGAGTGCTGGGAGTATGGGACAGTTGCACAGTAAACGGGAAGTGCTGGACATGACGAATGCAAAGTCATGGGAAAGACTTGGAGTGTGGAGCGGTTTGCGCACGGTAGCAAGAGATAGAGATACTTCGGAGTGCCGACTTGTGAATGTGTGAGATTTCCATGGCTTCTGCAGTGAAGTGATAGTGTGCATTTAGAAGTGATTATCTCATGAGCTATGTTGTTGTTCATAACTAATTACGTGAAGTAGGAATCTATTGTCTCCCTGTTATTCAACTTATATTTTATTTAATTGCTGGACCATCGACACCAATAAGTGTTTTGCAGAAATATACCACGTTCTCAAAAGTACTTCTACTATCATACTCATCATTTAATGTTGTTAAGATAGTACCTGCAGATTTTATTTAATTGCAATCTCTCATTTATAAGTTTATATGTTACTTTCATAATTCGCGATTGCCGAGTGATAGAAACCTTCGACCATTCAATTCATGTGTGTATTCTCAACGTATACTGTAGACTCAGCAGTATTTGGCCTGTAATGTGGCAACTACATATCCCAGCCCCTAGACAATGAAACTAGCCAAAACTTTTAATATTGCAACTCTGAGTCAGAGGGTACGTAGTTGAGGGCCACCTCATTCCACCACACCTCATCATTTCAATTTATTATTCGAAAGCCCGCAAGGCCATTTGAAAAGGTAGTGTTTAATAGCAGTAAGAACATGGGCATGGTGGATGTATAGGGAGGTGAAGTCAACAATGAAAAGTAGGTATTCAGGAGGTAAAGGAATAGAGACAGTAGAGACTCAGTGAAGGAAGTGGTTGGTATCTTTGATGGGGAAGGCTAGATGTCTGAGGTCTCAACAAGGGCAGAAATTCTTTCAGCTGGGGCACAATAACCAAATACAATGGAAAGTCGAGAGTGGTTGGCTTTGAGGATTTTGGATAGCAAGTAGAGTGTGGGTGTATGGGGTGTCATAGGTGTGAAGACGGAAATGATTTCAAGGAGGATGGTCCGGGAAGGGTCTAAGGCTTTAAGAGAGGGTTGGAGGTTATGGTGGACTTCTGGGTTGGGAGTGCTCTTGAAGAGTTTATGTGCATAGCAGTCAGATAACTGACAGAGGCCTTCTGCCAGGTAGTCACTGTGATTCATCACAACAGTGGTGGAACCTTTGTCTGCACATAGGGTGACTAGGTCTGGATTTGTTTTGAGGTTGTGCATGACTGCCTTTTCTTCTGCTAAAAGAATGGGTTCTGAGGAAGGGACCTGGGGAAGGACGGTGAGGCCAATTTGGAGGCAAGGAATTCCTGAAAGGTAACCAAGGGGTAGTTAGTTGGGAGAGGGGGAGAATCATGGTTCAATGGTGGTATGGACCAAGAGAGTGAGAGTTCAATGTTAGGAATAGATTGGCTTTGGTTGGAGGGACTAGTGACAAAGAAGTCTTTTCATTGCAGGAATCAGGAGAAGAAAAGTGGGTCTTGTACAAGTCCACCTTGGTTAAGTTTTAGTGTAGTGTTAAAGGTGAGGCCTTTGGATGATACTGAAACTTCAGTGGAGTTGTAGGTTATGTTGGAAAGTTAAAACCTTGTTACAGGAATGTTTTGGCTTTGAATTTGGTAGAATGTTAATAGAGCTTTTTGGAGGATGTAGCAAGTTGAAAAGGTCAGCTAGGCAAGGTCTAGGTGGTACAATGTGTTGATGAGGAGGAACACTGTAGGTGGTTTAGTGACTGAATAGTGGTTCCCCCAGACAGCAGTAGGATGTTAGAAGGTTGGATAACTTATGGAGGTAGTGTCTAGAATGCTCCTCCAGGCCGAAGATAGCAAGAAATTCAATTTAAGAGGTGCATTGTATGTAGCAGGGATTGCACAAGAGCAATATTTTGCAGAGGGAGCAGAGCTGGTTCTGGAATTCCTGTGCCCTGGAGATGTGTTTTTGCAGCAACATGTTTGCAAAAGCCAGGGACTAGTGGAACCTGAAAAGGTGAAGGTCACTGTGAAAGGAGGGGTGGGATCCAGAGAAAGGAATTTTCTTTGATAGGTTTTTGGGGCACTCCATGATTTAGGCAGCATTTCAGAATCAGAATGTAAGACTAGGTTTTAGGTAGAGAAAGGGATAATTTTATGAACTGGTGCAGGAAGATGGAGTAGGGTCCATTGTGGCAGGGATGGCATAGATGGAATGGGAATGGATTGGAAATAAGCAAATGAAAGTTTTAGATGGTTGTGGTGTGAGCTGAAAAAGATGTGTAGAAACACACTGGTTATTAAGCCCCCACTGAGAGGATTTTGGCCCTCATTGACACTCAAACCAAATGCCCATAATCTAGCCTCCACATCAAAGATATCACCCACTTCTTTGACTGAATCTCCACCATCTCCATACCTTTACTTCCTGAATCCCTTCTCATCACTGTTGATGCCACTTGCCTATACACCAGCATCCCTCATTCACAAGGTCTTACAGTTATTGATACTTCTACATTTCCCAACATCCTTCAGACTCCCAACCCCTACCTCACTCCTCACACACATTTGTAACTTTATCCTAACACACAGCTCCTTCTCCTTTGAAGGGAAGGCATACAAACAAATCTTTGTCACAACCATGGGCACCTGCACAGAGCCCTCTTATGGCAACCTGTTTATGGGCCATACAGAGGAGACCTTCCTAGTCTCCCAAAACATCAAACACTGGCGTGGGTCATGTTCAATGATAATATCTTCATGATCTGGACTCAGGGCCAAGACACCCTACCTTCATCTGCCAAACCCTCAATACCTTATCTCCCATCTGATTAACCTGTTCTACTCAACCCAGCATGTCACCTTCCTGTCTGATGGCTCCATCTAAACCTATGTTCACATTAAAACCACCAACCACCAACAGTACTTGCATTTGACCAGCTGTCATCCAGTCCACACTAAAAAAATCCTTTCCATATGGCCTGACCACTGAGAGATAGCGTATCTGCAGTGACAAGTATTTCCTTGTCCAGTATGCAGAGGCTTTCATCACAGTCTTCACAGACTGGTACTATCCCCCCGACCCAGTCTGCAAACAGATCTCCTGTGCCTTTTCCCCTTGCATTACCAATCCTCCCTCCTCCTCCAAGAACCAGCTACAAAGGAGTGCACCCTTTCTCACCTAATACCACCCTGGATTGGAGTAAATGAACCACTTCCTTTGCCAGGACTTTGATTACCCATCATCATGCTCTGAAATAAGAAACAGCCTCCCACTCCTTGCCTCAGCAGCCAGAGACTGTGGTCATGTGTGTGTGTGAATTAATTTGCATGTGTGTGTGTGTGTGTGTGTGTGTGTGTGTGTGTGTGTGTGTGTGTGTGTGTGTGTGATTTGGATGAAGGTCTTTTCGGCCGAATGCTTACATGTTTGACTGTCTTTCTGTTGTCCTTATGTGTGACTCAACATCTCCACTATATCTATCCTTTACATAATATTGTCTTTATGCCATCATGGATTTTACAATGTTCGATATGTCACATTTGTTTATGTTGAGATTCAATTGCCACTCTCTGCACAAATGTCAGTCTTCTAAAGGGCCACCTGTCTTTCACTGAAATTTTTGAGCTATGTGTCTTCTCTATATAAAGCAGAATCATCTACTAAAACCCTCATGAAAATTCCAGTGTTATCTGCTGGATGGTTTATACATATTGTGGAAAGTAATGGTCCTGTAACACTCCCTTGGAGCACATCCAGAGTTACATTTTTCTACTATTTTATGGGCCTTGTTGATGAGCAGACTGAGTTGGGTCTTTTACGATCTTTGTTTCGGGACCCATGTTGATTCCTACAGAAGAGATTTCTGGTCTCCAGAAATGTCATAATATGTGAACATAAAAAGTGTACCAAAAGTCTACAACAGACTGACATCAGAGATATAGACCTGTAGTTTAGTGCACCTGTTCGATGATCCTCCCTGTAAATGGACCTTTAGTTTTCTCCAATCATTAGAATCACTTCACACCTTCAGAGATCTGTGGACACTGCTGCTAGAAGAGGGACAATTTATTTTACAAATTCTATTTAGAATTGAAAGGGTATCCTGTCAGGTCCAGTAGCCTTTCCTCTGATGAGCAATTTCAGTTACTTTTGTATCTTGTGATGATGTTCTCTGTTTTATTTCTTCATTGATTGTCCTTGATGTCAATGTACTGGCTGAAGAAATAGGGGGTGGAACAGTGGTACTGTCTACTGTAAATGATGTAGCTGACAGGTGCACATTTGCATTTCGCAGTACTTTACTTTCACTGTTCACAACCCCCCCAATAAGACACAGTTATATGGCCAGTGCACTATTGTATAACTTTCGATAAATCTCATTAAAAGGTGACAGGTGAATATCCACATACTGCTACAATAGTTTACTGTTGAAAATCTACGAACAATAACCCTAACCACACAGTTCACAGTTTTTCAAATAAATTGAGCAGACACTGTCATTGCTTTAACACATGGACTATTGGTGTAACACTTATTTCACTCTTAAGTTGATGCATTGTTGTTGTTCTAAACAACACACATTACTTGTCTGAAACTCGGCCATGGACTGACTATCTTGGGACCAAAAACCAGGCCCTTATATATCCTCACAATAACAGCTGCTGAATCTACACATTTTTCAAAGTTTAATTTACAGAAATTACAATTAAAACTTAACTCATTAAACTAACTGAATACATAGAAAAATTGGTTCTTTTTGACAGTTTCTTCTACTACAAGGGTTAAGCTGAATTATTTGTTGAAATGATGAAATTAACAGATATCATTATGCTAAAAATACCTCTCACAAAACTGTTAATTACTTTGGAATTAATGTGGGGCTGTTTTTGCTAACATGTTTTCAAATAGAGCCAAATAAATCCTTTAAGAATACTATTAGTTGTTCCTCCAAATGTTTATAATTAGTACAGAATTTATATTTGTTTATATATCAACAATAGAATTTAAGTTAGGAAACAATTACTGATTTAACCCTATAATAAAAGATACTAACTAGGAATAGTCGAAATAAATTAGAAAATCGATTACATACATAAAACTAATCACAAAATTAGATCTGGTGATATATTCTTTAAAACTGAGGGCCAACCTTACTCTTTTATGGAAATGCAGATTATACTCACCTGTGTTAATGGTAAACAAATTTACAGAGGCAGATGGCAAAACAAGAGGGGGAAGTAAAACTACCCCAACTTGGTTTGTCCCTATCTGTTGGTCAGTTATTTTGATATAAGCATCTGTTGGTCATACAATGATTTACAGGAGATATTACAGTGCAATCTTACTCAGTGAAACAGTTTTGGAAAAAGACATTTAGTCTTTTGGCCTTTTCTGTGTCATCCTTTGTTTCATTGCTGTTATGAAGACAGAGTGTTTGAATAGATGGCTTTGATCCATTTAATGATGTAACATATGACCAAAACTTCTTAGCATTTTCTGTCAAATCAGTAGCTAGAATTTTATTTTTGAATTCACTGAATGCTTCATGCATAGCCCTACTTATGCTAATTTTGAGTTTATTTAGATTTTTTTTGTCTCTGAGGCTTTGGCTACATTTAAATTTGCAGTGAAGCTCTTTTTTCATTTGTAGCAGGTTTGTCAAAACACGGTGGGGTTTTTTTTCCATCCCTCATAATTTTGCTTACCACATACCTGTCTAAAGTATATTGTATGATGCCCTCAAACCTTGTCTATTGGTGATCAACATCGACAATACTGGAGATGTAATTTTTGTGTTCACCGATTAATTAATCTGACATCTGTCTCTAGTCACTCTTGCTAAACAGAAAGAGCTTCCTAGCATTCTTTGTATTCTTATTTACAACTGCATTCAGTGATGCTGTAATGGGCTTATGGTCACTGGTTCCTTGTTCTTTGTTAACCAAGTCAAAAACGTTCGATCTCTTTGTCACCAGCAGATCTAACATATTTTCATAAGTTGGTTCTCTGATTAAACGCTCAAGGCAATTTTTGGATTCACATTCTCTGTCCCTGCCATGCATCCTAATTACTCAAATCTCCCATTCTACACCTTGTAAGCAAGGATCTCCACCTAAAATTATAACATAACCATTTGTGTGAAATATTCTCCAGGTTTCCCCTCCAATGTTCCACCACTATCACTGCTGTGCCAGGGGGTCTGTAAAAGCATTTGATGGGCATGTTTGATCCACTTGAAAAACTTACCTTCACCCTGATAATTTTGCATTCTGAATATCTGCTAATCTCAGTAAATATTATGTGCTTTTGTTGTTGCTGTTAACAAGCCACCACCACTGGTGTTGAACCTATCTTTGTAATATACATTCCAGTCAGAGTTTGGAATTTCATTGCTACTGACATCTGGTTTCATCCAGATTTCTGTCCCATTATTATGAGATCATTATTACCATTTATAAGCAAGACTAGTTTCTGGACCATTCCATAGATGCTCTTCCATTAACTAACATTATATTAATATTTTCTTACCTTCTCATCCTGTCTGGTAAGTCTCCCCTGACCTAGGGTTCCGAGTGACTTTCCTTAAACCTCTCCAGTCATTTTTCTTCATCCTCTTTCTACCCCTTCAACTATTTTGCCATAAGAAGGAGCCACTGGCTCCAAAAGCTTGTAAAATTTAAATCATGATTTTTTATCTATACATTTAAATTATTTTCTTTCCCTGATAGACTGTGACTAATGCTATGCTGTCTTGACACAGGACACATCTTTCTAGGACTTGGAAGGGATTTCTCTATTGTATAAAAATAGAGTGGTCAAGAAATCTGTATCCAAGATGGTCACAGGGGGGCAGTCACAGAGCTGAGCAGATGCCCCTGTAGCTGTAGCAGTTTCTCTAATACACAATAATTTAATTCAGTCTCTGTTCTTCATATACTTATATTGTACATTATCACAGAAAATTTTGAAAATGTGAACAACTATGAAATGTGTCAGGTAAGGCCTGAACATACCTTTGCATTGCCGACATTGGATGCAATGTGTAATGGTGTATTCCCTTTGTTGTCCTTAGTGGTGGGATTTGCTCCTGCTCGCAGCAAGATCTCTACTTCATCCTGTGCAGAGTCACATTTTGAACTGTGCTGTACAAGCATTGCAAGTGGTGTCTCTCCATGCACATTTCTTTCATCTACAAATACCAGCTTCCTTGACACAATTTACTCTATAAACTGACGTCTGTTTCTGCTACATGTGGTTGCAAAGTGTAGAATGGTGTTGCCCTGGTTATCACTGCCTCAGGTTGAAGGCCAGATATCAAAAAGATAGTCAATGTCTGTGGTGCTCCCAACTTGAGATGCACGATGTATGATTCTCTGACAATTTTTAGCACTGGCTGTCAAATCAGCTCCTGCACAAAACAGCACTCCAAACAATGGATGACATGGTATGACAGCTGAAGTCATCGGTCTAATTTGATGACTGAATCAATAGGTCATTATTGCTATCAGATGCCCAGGTTGCCAATCACCACAAATGTTTCAATTCCCAGCATTAGTTATTGTCTTCACTATTTCTGTTCATGTGTTTAATTATTTAATGACCCTCATATCTGAAACCTTTCTTCAGGCATAGAACAATGAAGATTATTACCTTCATATGAAACATAATTTTCTGGCTATAGATATTCAGGCACAAAAATAAATAGTGACTCATGTGCCAGGTAGTCGGTTAATTTAAAGATTTGTACCTTCGTTGTAGTCACTGTATGCATAAGATCAGCTTAAAGTGAATATCAGGACATATTTTCTCATGGAAAACATTGGTTTAGTTTTTGATACAAACATACCATATTTGAGCTTGGTTGATGTGTTTTGGTCACAGGCAGTGCTCAGTTTGAGTGCATGCACTCAGTGATGTAGCATGTGGGCGTGGCTCCAGGTAGTGCTATGGGGGGGGGGGGGGGGGGGATGTCAGTGGGCCACAGGAGCAGCATCGCTGACCAGCCCCAGTAGCAGGGTGAGCCCTGTGGAATTGTCATATCAAAACTGGTGGGCATGACATAAGTTCCATGCTAGTGTGCACAATGGCTGGTTTTTACTTTTTGCATCTGTGCATCTACAGCATAAACTGTGACAGATGCAAAGAAAGATGAGACTTCAAATTAAAGAGGAGATCAACACAATTACACTAGTATGCACATTTAATTTGCAATTAATGTATGTTAGAAGATACAGCACCAAGAATTACACTAGTATGCACATTTAATTTGCAATTAATGTATGTTAGAAGATACAGCACCAAGAATTGCCTATAAAATTAGAAATGATATTAATTCTGTAAGTGAGGAAAAACACATAGAAATATATCCATAGACGTAAGTAAGACAGATGAGGCACAAAGGTTAACTATAATATGTATTTACCGTTCACCCAGTGGTAATATAGATACTTTCACTGCAAAACTAATCCAGATTCTAGACATGGCTTCGAATCCTAAAGGGAAGGTTCTCATTTGTTGAGACTTAAATATAAACACACAAAACCCAGATAGATTCTGTAACTCATTCTTGAATATATTGCGCTGTTATAAGTTATCACCATTAGTTGACAGAGCCACGAGGATAGCCAAAAACTCCTCATCAACAATTGATCACATCATCACAGTCATAGATTAAGAAAGTTGTGAAATTATTGTAGATAACCTTGGCCTTTCTGATCATTCCTGTCAAATCCTAAAATTAAACATAAATATAGACAATACAACTAAAACATACACATACAGAAGGGTTTTCTCCAAACCAAACAGATCAGAATTTGCCAAGCAAATAAACAGTATAACTTGGGAAGAAGTGTATGCTGAAACTAGTGTAAATAAGAAATTTTCTAAATTCATGTCACTATTTAAACTCAGATTTGATGAAGCATTCCCAAAGGTGCAAACTGCAGTACACTCACACAAAAGAAATACCTGGGTGACCAAAGGAATAAGGAAATCCTCTGCAACACTAAAACAACTGAACAGGTTAACAAACTACCATAGTGATCCTGGTTTCCTAAACTACTACCACACATACAAAAGAATATACAGAAGAGTATTACGAGATGCAAAAAAAGCCCACAATGACAGTATTATAGAAAAGGCAGAAAATAAAATTAAAGCAGCCTGGACTGTTACCAAACAGGAAACAAACAGTAATAAATTAAAAACAGTAAACATTCAAATTAAACATAATGGTGCTATTATACATAACCCAAATACACTAGCAAATACTGTAAATGAGTACTTCAGCAGTGTTGCTACCAAGCTACAGCAAAAGTTTGGCAAAAAACAGCCGGAACAAAAATTGAACTATATGGCTAACTCAATGTTACTGTTACCAACTTCTACAGAAGAAGTAAGGATGGTTGTGAAGAATCTAAAGAATAAAACAGCAGCAGGTTTAGATGAAGTGCCAGTGTGCTTACTGAAGGACTGCATTGACAGCATACAACATCCTTTGGCACACATCATAAATGAATCTTTCACTACAGGCTGCTTCCCAGAACACTTAAAATGTGCAAAAGTCCTGCCTCTATTTAAGAATGGCAATCCAGAAAATATAGAAAACTATAGGCCCATCTCATTACTCTCATCCTTTTCCAAGGTAATAGAAAATATAATGAAAAACAGACTAATGGATTTCCTAAACAGGTACAACCTACTGTGTAAAGAATAGTTTGGTTTCAGGCCAGGAAGAAGCACAGGTTCAGCGGTAGCTCACTCCACAAATTTTGTCTTAGAAGCACTTGACGAAGATGAACATGTAACAGGCATATTCCTTGACCTTAGCAAAGCATTTGACATGGTAGACCACAAAATACTACCAAACAAAATGGAGGCACTAGGAATAAGGGGAACAGTAAATAATTGGTTTCAATCATACTTGGAAAATAGGGTACAGTGTGTAGAGATCTCACAAATGAAGTTCAGCAGATTGACAAAACACATTTCCAAACCAGAACATATTAACATAGGAGTCCCTCAGGGAAGTGTGTTAGGGCCAATACTCTTCCTAATATATATCAATGATTTTCCCCAGAGTGTCAAATACGGGGAAGCAATACTATTTGCAGATGATAGCAGCATCCTTATCAGTGATGAGTCACCAGACAAATTGAGAGACAAAGCTGAAGAAACTCTCGATCATGTATGCAAGTGGGTAGTAAGCAACAAATTAACCCTCAATATAAAAAAAACAAACAGTATTAATTTCCACATAAATAAAAAACATAATAGCATAGGCCTAAAAGTTAAAGATGAACTTATAGATTGTGTCACAAACACAAAATTCCTAGGAATGCATGTTGACTCACAGCTTAACTGGACTGACCATATTGCAACACTAGAAAAGAAAATTGCTACTGCTTGCTATGCACTCCGGATAATTATGTCAGTATGTAATAGTTCATGTGCTAAGACTACATACTTTGCATATGTGCATTCATAATTAGTTATGGCATAACCTTCTGGGGTACAAATGTGCAGAACATACAAGCAATTTTCAAGCTGCAAAAGAGGGCTGTACAAATAATAACAAAAAGCAGCAAGAGAGCTCACTGTACTGATTTATTCAAAACCATGGGAATCTTGACAGTACCATGTGAATACATCTTTCAGACTGTGATATATATAAAGAAACACATTGACCAGTACACACAAAACAGATCTATACACTGACACTGGACTAGATCCTGCCACCATTTGCATCTCATATGGAAAAAGAAAACAAAAACCCAAAATAGTTTATTATTTAATGGAATAAAATGTATAATAGACTTCCAGAGGAGATCAAAGCTGAAACTGGAATGCATACCTTTAGGAAAGCTGCAAAAAGTTATTTAGCAGATAAATGTTACTATACTGTCAAAGAATACTGTAAATGACATGTGTTCACCACAATTCATGCAAGAGTACCTTTGTAAATTTATATTTATCTGTAATTAAGATTGGTGTGTATTTGTTTTGTGTAAGCCATGCAAGAATACATTTGTAAATTTATATTTATTTGTAACTAAGATTGGTGTGTATTTGTTTTGTGTACAAACGATTAAGTTGCACCATAGAAATATGTACTACCAGAAGTACTATTATGTATATACTCATTCCATGTATACAGTTGACGACATCCATACAACACAAGTTGTCTACGGATGAATAAATAAATAAATAAATAAAGAAGATTTATATAACTGATACACAGCAAATAATTAGTAACTTTGGTAATATTTATGGTACAAAAGAGATCAAGCCCTCAAATTGTAGCTCTCAGTAACAAAAACCAATTGAACTCACATAACTCACATATGTCACAGTATAATAAATTAAGCTGTGAGGCACATTTAACTGAACTGTAATTAAAATTCAGCATATAATTTAATGCAAGAAACATACACAATTAGCAAGGTCATATGCATGACAGACATATTTAGACATCACATCCGACACCTAGTTCATAAGATTTATACTTTTAATTGTGTTTTTTAATTAATTGTTAAGTTGCATAGTTTTAGCCATTACTTAAAAACTGTTTTATATCTCTCATGATTCTAGTTAATAAGACTTACATGTTTTATTTTTTAATTAATTGTTTATTAATTTGTTTAGTTACATCTGCAACTTAAAAACTATTATATCTCCCATAATTCTGATTACTTCAAAGCAAAAATGGGGAAAAGTCCTACAAGAATGTGGTGCTATTTTCATGTTTATTTTAATCATTGGAAATGGAAATGAGCATTTGGCACCATTGGCCGGGAGGCCCCTTGTGTGGCAGATCCGGCTGCCTTGGTGCGGGTCTTATTACGTTTGATGCCACATTGAGCGACCTGCACGCTGGATGGGGTGAAATGATGATCAAGACAGCACAACACCCAGTCCCTGAACAGAGAAAATCCCTGACGCAGACGGGAATCGAATCCGGGTCCGTAGGACGGTAATTCGTCAAGCTGACCACTCAGCTATCGGGGTGGACATTCTAATAATTGACAGTGCAGATATTACCAACTGATTTTCGGCATTGCAACAAAACTTTGCATTTGGTTAGATAATTTTTGGGAAAAATACTGCAAATGAAATAAAGTGTAAAATGTCAGTTTTGTTTAGAATTTTAGTATGCAGGTAACAAGATATTCAGATTTATTCATCATTTATAAGAATCATAAAAGAAGGTTGTATACATGGAAGAATCCTGGAGATACTAGAAGGTATCAGATAGATTATATAATGGTAAGACAGAGATTTAGGAACCAGGTTTTAAATTGTAGGACATTTCCAGGGGTAGATGTGGACTCTGACCACAATCTATTGGTTATGAACTGTAGATTAAAACTGAAGAAACTGCAAAAAGATGGGAATTTAAAGAGATGGGACCTGTATAAACTGACTAAACCAGAGGCTGTACAGAGTTTCAGGGAGAGCATAAGGGAACCATTGACAGGAATGGGGGAAAGAAATACAGTAGAAGAAGAATGGGAAGCTCTGAGGGATGAAGTAGTGAAGGCAGCAGAGGATCAAGTAGGTAAAAAGACTAGGTCTAGTAGAAACCCTTGGGTAACAGAAGAAATATTGAATTTAATTGATGAAAGGAGAAAATATAAAAACGCAGTAAATGAAGCAGGCAAAAGGGAATACAAACGTCTCAAAAATGAGATCGACAGGAAGTGCAAAATGGCTAAGCAGGGATGGCTAGAGGACAAATGTAAGGATGTAGAGGCTTATCTCACTAGGGGTAAGATAGATATGGCCTACAGGAAAATTAAAGACACCCTTGGAGAAAAGAGAGCCACTTGCATGAATATCTAGAGCTCAGATGGAAACCCAGTTCTAAGCAAAGAAGGGAAAGCAGAAAGGTGGAAGGAGTATATAGAGGGTCTATACAGGGGCGATCTTCTTGAGGACAATATTATAGAAATGGAAGAGGATGTAGATGAAGATGAAATGGGAGATACCATACTGCGTGAAGAGTTTGACAGAGCACTGAAAGACCTGAGTGAAAACAAGGCCCCGGAAGTAGACAACATTCCATTGGAACTACTTACGGCCTTGGGAGAGCCAGTCCTGACAAAACTCTACCATCTGGTGAGCAAGATGTATGAGACAGGCAAAATACCCTCAGACTTCAAGAAGAATATAATAATTCCAATCCCAAAGAAAGCAGCTGTTGACAGATGTGAAAATTACCGAACTATCAGTTTAATAAGTCACAGCTGCAAAATATTAACGCGAATTCTTTACAGGTGAATGGAAAAACTGGTAGAAGCCGATCTCAGCGAAGATCAGTTTGGATTCCGCAGAAATGTTGGAACACGTGAGGCAATACTGACCCTACGACTTATCTTAGAAAATAGATTAAGGAAAGGCAAACCTACATTTCTAGCATTTGTAGACTTAGAGAAAGCTTTTGACAATGTTGACTGGAATAATCTTTTTCAAATTCTAAAGGTCACAGGGGTAAAATATAGGGAGCAAAAGGCTATTTACAATTTGTACAGAAACCATATGGCAGTTATAAGAGTCGAGGGGCATGAAAGGGAAGCAGTGGTTGGGAAGGGAGATAGACAGGGTTGTAGCCTCTCCCTGATGTTATTCAATCTGTATATTGAGTAAGGAGTAAAGGAAACAAAAGAAAAATTTGGAGTAGGTATTAAAGTCCATAGAGAACAAATAATAACGTTGAGGTTTGCCGATGACATTGTAATTCTGTCAGAGACAGCAAAGGACTTGGAAGAGCAGTTGAACGGAATGGACAGTGTCTTCAAAGCAGGATACAAAATGAACATCAACAAAAGCAAAACGAGGATAATGGAATGTAGTCAAATTAAGTCGGGTGATGCTGAGGTAATTAGGTTAGGAAAAGAGACACTTTAAGTAGTAAAGGAGTTTTGCTATTTGGGCAGCAAAATAACTGATGATGGTCGAAGTAGAGAGGATATAAAATGTAGACTGGCAAGGGCAAGGAAAGTGTTTCTGAAGAAGAGAAATTTGTTAACATCGAGTATAGATTTAAGTGTCAGGAAGTCGTTCCTGAAAGTATTTGTATGGAGTGCAGCCATGTATGGAAGTGAAACATGGACGATAAATAGTTTGGACAAGAAGAGAATAGAAGCTTTCGAAATGTGGTGCTACAGAAGAATGCTGAAGATTAGATGGGTAGATCACATAACTAATGAGGAGGTATTGAATAGAATTGGGGAGAAGAGGAGTTTGTGGCACAACTTGACAAGAAGAAGGGACCGGTTGGTAGGACATGTTCTGAGGCATCAAGGGATCACAAATTTAGCATTGGAGGGCAGTGTGAAGGGTAAAAATTGTAGAGGGAGACCAAGAGATGAATACACTAATCAGATTCAGAAGGATGTAGGTTGCAGTAGGTACTGGGAGATGAAGAAGCTTGCACAGGATAGAGTAGCATGGAGAGCTGCATCAAACCAGTCTCAGGACTGAAGACAACAACAACAACAACATCATTTATGTATAGAAAGTTGTGAATGAGGCTGGTGAAGGTAAAAAGTCATTGACTGACGTAAATGCAGGTTGTCTCCTTGGAGGGGAAGACCCAGGCCATCTTGTGCACTGTCACAGTTTGGTACGTCATTGAAGAATCTATGCTGGTGTGATGGTGATCTAGCTGTGCACATTTTTGGTGCTAGGAATTTTTGCATCATCAGTTGCAATATTTTGTGTGAGTAGGCAGAACTCTGATTTATTTCTGCTAATAGTTCAGCAGAACTTGAATTTTGGCATATGAAGTTGATTTGGACTCTAAATTTGTGCACTGAGTCTGAACTTTAGCTCAGTTTGACAATGTGAGACTTACATTGTTCATGGAACTGATTGAGATATAGGTTTAAGGCAGTGTGTGTTGGTTTGACTCTTTATTACATGTGATTTCATGTGCAGTTTAGTGCTCTGTTAGATTTTAGCTGTGAAAACAGTGTTTTTCAAGTATTTTATTTTATATTGTGTTTTCACTAATCACTATATTAGGGGCTTGTGCTATGTTTAAATCACTGTATCATGTAGTTGCTTTCACCAGCCTACAAATTATAATGTGAATTTTGCAGATAATATACTTTACTAGATAAAAATTGAACAATTGTAGTTGGAGTACGTTATTTGATGCTGAATGCATATGTTAAACCTAACAATTATTTGTCTGTCTGATCAATACATCAGAGCTGAATATAGAATTTTATTTTTATTTATAAAGAGTACAATAATCAGACAATGACTGTATATCATCCTCAGAATTGACAACAAGGAACCATTATTATGCAATTGTGGGCTTGGTCCCAGGATTTAGGCAACTAGACCCAAAGGATAGGTGGGTTTGTGAAAATATTTTCATAGACCAAGATAAATTTAATCAAATAAACATTTATCCTGTTAAGAGTGGTCTTTGTAATCATGGTGTGCAGCTAGTTACAGTGTATACCCCCACTGCACCATACAGTAATGGAAAACAGTCCTCCAAAATGGTGTGTTCAGTTAACAATGTAACAACTGCAGATTTTAGGGAAAGCTTGCAGCAGTTAGACTGAGATGACATGTACAGGGAACCTGGTGCTAATTTAAAGTATAATTTATTTCATGATACATTTGTGAATACATTTGAAAACAATTTCCCTAAAAAAACAGTGAAACCTTGTAAAAAACCATAGCTTAGTAAAGGGACAACGATGTCTTGTAACTGAAAAAGGGAAATGTATCAAATACGAAGCAATATCAATAATCCAGAAACAGTTAAATAATATAAAAACTACTGCAGTATATCAAGGAAAGTTATTAAAAAGTCCAGAAGTATGTGTATTATGGCTGAGATTAGCACCTCTGATGTATGTTAAACTACACATGAAAAGGACCATCAGCAAAATAATGATGAATAAGCTAGAAAAGGATTATTTTGCAAAGGTACAAACACCAAAGGCTGCTCTGTCTGAGAACAGGTTATGAGTGTATCTCATGACAGAAACAGCTATTAAACACATGTGGACTTTGGCGTATGACCCCATGGGAGATCCAGGTGGACAGTAGATGAGGGAGTTGCACAGGCTAGATAGGAGGTATTGCAGCCACCAACACTGTAAGTGGGCCCAGCATGTACCGGCTTTCAAGGACACCATGAACAGTGTCAAAATTTGTGCCACTGGATTCACTCCGCATCAAGTGATGATGCTAGATAGACCAACAAACCTGTTGTCAGGGGTTGTGGATTTCCCACCAGGATGCCAGATCTCTGCAGAATAACTTGAGGCAAAGATCAAACAGCACATGGAAGAGAAGGCCAAGGAGAGACAGAGACCGAATGATGGAAGGTATGAGGCTGTGCGATATGAACTGGGCGATATGGTACTTGTCAGGAAGAAGGGAAAGTCCTGCTATTTGGATGGAGAATTAAGGAAACTATTTCAGTTGCAACATGGGCTGTTTATGATTATGAGTGCACACACCTGAATGCTTACGTAGCTTACTCAGTTGCAGCAAAACTACTGGGATTATGAAATTTAATTGAACTAAGGTCATGCATTCATAAATGAGCAGTGTCTTGTATTCTGCCAGTGAATTCATTGTATTTTTATTATATTTGTACGTAGATAGAAGTTAAGTATACTGAGTTGTTTTTATATTTTTGTTTGTATGTTTATTGTGTGTATTATTTTTCTATGTTATTAATCCTGTGAATCAATTCTTGAAGGCAGAGGTGGCTCTGGATTTTATGGGATTATTAATTTGTGAGTTTTAAGGTGTTAATTAGGTTTGACTTTCTTTGTTGTGTTTATTTCTATTAAAGCTGACAGAAGATGTGTTAGTTAATTTGATTGTTCATTGATTTGCATTGAGACGGCTCTGATTGCTGTGAGTTTCCATTCCCTGACATGTGCACTACTATGGTCAGGGATCATTCTGTCGAAGACATAGGTCACAGCATCAGATGTAGAAAACTGCACACTTTGGCTGAATATACCTTTGTCTCTGTTCTGATGAATTTCATGCCATATGAGTTTTGTCTGCCAAGGATGGCTTTACAATGCCTATAGGATGAAATGGCTAAACGGTTGAGTCTGTTCCATTATTAGAGAATGGTCTGCCTAAAAAGCTGTAAAGGACATCACAGCAATGCTGACTGTACTGAGTCTGCGCACAGGCAGGACAACTTGCATGAATGGCTAACACAGCGACCAGTTAAAAATCAAACAATGGAAAATCCAGGATGGAATGTAACAATACCAGAGAAGGAAAGTTGCTACTCACCATATAGATGCTGAGTTATGACAGGCACAATTGTGTGAGTTTGTGTGTGCATGTGTGTGTGTGTGTGTCTACTGCTGACAATGGCCAAAAGTTATGAGTGTGTGAATCTTTTTATTGTGCCTATTGCGACACAGCGACCAGTTAGATACATCAAGTGCTATGTTGAGTGAATGGGAAGTGAAAGCTGTGTTTTGAATGTTATTTCAATCAACAAATGAGAACAAATTATGAAGTACCAAAAACTACATCTTACTGAAACAAAGGGGTACTTAAAGCTGCAGAAAGTTCCTTGTAAATTCATTTTTATTGTTTAATCAGTTCATTTGGCGTACAGGCACTGAATACTTAAATTTGATACAATGATTTGATATCTGACTGTCTTATTTGCATAAAAAGTGTTGTCATGCAAAAACAGGTATACTCAAAATTAGTTAATTTATTATGTCTTTGATACGTATATATGTTGCCCCATCTCATTTAAAATTGCTACTCTCATAAATTTATACATGTCTAGTTTAGGATGCTGAATACACAGCACTTACTGACCTAGCCAATGCACAAAATGCTACAGTTTTATGTTTATTTATGTTATATTTCACTAGTTATTAAATGGAGCTCTTTGTTAAATTGATTTAATTCTTGGTGTTGCTTCCGTTGTCTTCATCACTGAAAGACAATAATGTAAGTTCAGGTATTGTGACAAGCCATTGCTACTCTCATAAATTTATACATGTCTAGTTTAGGATGCTGAATACACAGCACTTACTGACCTAGCCAATGCACAAAATGCTACAGTTTTCTGTTTATTTATGTTATATTTCACTGGTTATTAAATGGAGCTCTTTGTTAAATTGATTTAATTCTTGGTGTTGCTTCCGTTGTCTTCATCACTGAAAGACAATAATGTAAGTTCAGGTATTGTCACAAGCCATAGTATATTTGAGCATAGTGAGGTGTTTTGGTCATGAATGACGCCCAGTTTGCACATGTTCCGCAATGTGGAGGCTGGGCAGAGCTATGTGTGGCATGATAGTAGCCCACAGTGGTGGCGCAGCTGACCAGTGGAGGTGGCTGGGTGAGCCATGTGGAACTGTCAAATTCACACTAGTGGACATGATGTCAGTTATGCCATTATCATGCACAATAGAATGTTTTATATTGTTCACATTTGTGTACCTAAAACCAAATCATGACAGCTATGGAGAAAGACTATATGCCAAAGTATAGAGTAGATCAACCAAATTCTGCTAGTACACAGATATGATTTGTGATTAATGTATGTGAAGAGACACATCAACAAGGAAGTTTATGCAACTGAAATTCAGCAAATCGTTAACAACTGTTATAGTATTTATCATACAACAAACATTAAGTTCACAAATTGTAGTTCTCAGTAAAATGCATCAATTGAACTACTCACATTCATCACATCATAATTAATTAACTTGTGAGGCTCTTTTAATTGAACTTTAATTGAAACTCAGCAAATAATTTAATATAAGACACATAAACAATTAGCAAGGCAGTACACATTGGGAGACTTACTCATATCTCATATCCAACACATAATTCATAAGATTTTTATTTTTTAGTGTATTTAATTAATTGTTAATTAATTTGCATAGTTTCACCCAAAACTTAAAAACTATTACATCTATCATAATTGTAAGTACTTCAATGGGAACAGGAGAAAAAATCCTATGAGACTGTGGTGCCATATTTATCTTTATTGTAATAACTGACAGTGAAAAGATTATGAACTGATTTTTAGTGCTGCAATAAAACTTTGTGTGTGTTTAACTTTAAATTTTGAGTGAATTACACACATAAAATTAAGTGCTAGTTATCAATTTTCTTTAGAATTGTAGTTCATGGCTAATGGCACATTCAGTTTTTTATTTTATTTATGTGATGTAGATACAGTGTTCCCATGGGGGGGAAGGGAGGGGGGGGGGGGAGGACCAATGCCTTGCCTTAAAAAGGTGGTGGCCATCCTGCACATTCTCACAGTTTTGTTCAAGGTTGAAGAGGCAAGATCTTTGCTGGTCTGAGCACTGATCCAGCCATGCACATTTTTGGCGACAGAAATTTTTGGCGTTGTCACTCTCAATGCTTCGAAATAATTTGCATGAGTTTTCTGGAAACTTAAAGAGTTTTTCTGCAGTGCCAGGTCTTTGATCTATTTCTGCCAGTAGTTCAAGAGAACATGTGTTTTGCTGTGAGAAGTTGGTCTGAATTCTGAATTCTTGCACTGAGTCTGAATGTTAACTCAGTCTGCCAGTGTGGGACTCAGATTCTTCCAGCAACTAAACAACTTATTAATTTAATGCAATATGTGTTGGTTTGATGTTGGTTTGACTCTTATTGTATGTGTTTTAGTGTTTTGGTGTTCAGCTTCTGTTAGATTTTTGCTGTGAACACTGCCTGTGTTTTCCAGGTTATTTATTTCATATAGTGCATTTCCTAACCACTATATTGGTGGCTCAAGCTATTTTCAAATCTTTTATTCATGTAGTCACTTTCACTAGCCTATTAATTATTATGTGAATCTTACAGACAATAAACTTTTTTAGTCAAACTTGAATAATTATCATAGGGGTATGTTATTTAACACTGAATGTGTCTATGTTCAACCCAACAACTATTTGTCTGTCTGATTAAAATATAAGAGGTGATTTTAGTATTTTATTTTTATTTAAAAAGCATACAATGATTAGACAAAGACAAGACTACAAAGAGCCATTACTGTCACAAGTTTCATTCTAAAAATGAGGATGTCAAATGCTGGTAATACCAGAAAAGTGAGGTAGATTCTGTGGTTATGATATTGAAAAAACAATTCTAGAATTTTTAAGTGTGGTCATATATACAAGGATCAATGGTGAACATATTCACCTTGCACCTGTCAATATGGTTGTTTTTTTGATTATCAACCTGAAAATTGGTTTTGTGCAATTCTCTATTTGGTCTGTTACCACCCTAGATTCTTCATCCTACATTATCAATAACATGCCTTAGGTACTCATGCACTCATGTTCAAAAAACACAGAACACCCTGAACAATTACAGACAGGACATTCATATTCACAGGACATGTACAATAGTATCTTCTGCAGAAATGATTAGTATTTCAGGTATCCTGGTTCAGCCTGTGTCCTGTTGCATAGTAGACACAGGCTACACCATGGGGCCTGATAACTTGTTCCATGCATGATGGCATTGACACACATAGGGAGCAAATGGCATCCTGTGGTATAGCCATCCATGCTGCATTCACTGACATTCATCTATGGTGGTTGCCATTGGGTTACAGCACTGCACCTGTCATTTCACCATACACCACACATTTTCAATTGGCGACAAGGCTGATCTTGCAGGCCACGGCGAAAGGCTGACATCCTGTGACACCAAGAAGGTACATACTTGTGCAGCAATGTAGGGTCATGCATTGTCTTGCTGAAAAATGTTATCTGGGTTGTTGTATAGATAGGGTATGGCTATAGGCTTCAGGATGTCATCACATAGGTCACACAAGCACCAACTGTGATTTGTGGTTGTACCCAACAGCATACCACACTATAAGGCCTTGAGTTGGCACTTTATGTCTTGTGCAAATGCAGTCACTGCGATGCTGCTCCCCGTCTGTACCAAACCACAACATGGCCATCATTTTACAACAAACAGAGTCTGGATTCATCCAAACACACTATCTGCACTATCTGATGCCATTCCTGTCCCCAGTGACATCCTTCCATACGCCATTGGCATCTAGCATGTTTCTGAACATTTGTCAAAAGTAGGCGGAGAAGTGGATGACATGTGTGAAACCCATGCTTTAATAAAACAGCAACAGTCTGTCACTCCTGGTAGTGTACAACATGTTACACTGTTCCAGTGTGGTGTCAGAGCTGAGGAGGATGCAGATCTGTCCTGCAATGCAATTCAGATGAGGTGTCGATCTTCTAGGGGAGTGGTCTGGGTAGAGTGACCTGATGCATCTCGCCGTGTTCTACGGCCTTCCGTGAACTATTCAGCACACACTTGTTGCACAGCCGATACACTTCATCCCACATAAGCAGCAATTTCCCAGATGGATGCATCAAATTCTTTCATGGCAGTAAGGTGCCCTCTTTCAAACCCACTGATCTGACAGCATGGATCACGCACATGACTGACGTCTGTGAGGCGTCCTGCACAGCTACTCAAATCATACTGATCCATTACCTTGAGTTTACAGCAACAAGAGCTGCAGGCACATTTTACTGGTAGGTGGCATTGCGCCATGATATTGATGTTGACCTTGTGCCATGGGCCAACGTGGTTCAAATGCTAACCATTTCTGCAGGACATACGAGGGCAGTTCAATAAGTAATGCAACACTTTTTTTTTCTGGTACAGGGGTTGTTTTATTCAGCATTGAAATACACCAGGTTATTCCCCAATCTTTTAGCTACACAACACTATTTTTCAACGTAATCTCCATTCAATGCTACGGCCTTACGCCACCTTGAAATGAGGGCCTGTATGCCTGCACGGTACCATTCCACTGGTCAATGTCAGAGCCAACGTCGTACTGCATCAATAACTTCTTCATTATCCGCGTAGTGCCTCCCACGGATTGCGTCCTTCATTGGGCCAAACATATGGAAATCCGACAGTGTGAGATCGGGGCTGTAGGGTGCAGGAGGAAGAACAGTCCACTGAAGTTTTGTGAACTCCTCTCGGGTGCGAAGACTTGTGTGAGGTCTTGCGTTGTCTTGAAGAAGGAGAAGTTCGTTCAGATTTTTGTGCCTACGAACACGCTGAAGTCATTTCTTCAATTTCTGAAGAGTAGCACAATACACTTCAGAGTTGATCGTTTGACCATGGGAAAGGACATCGAACAGAATAACCCCTTCAGCGTCCCAGAAGACTGTAACCATGACTTTACCGGCTGAGGGTACGGCTTTAAACTTTTTCTTGGTAGGGGAGTGGGTGTGGCGCCACTCCATTGATTGCCGTTTTGTTTCAGGTTCGAAGTGATGAACCCATGTTTCATCGCCTGTAACAATCTTTGACAAGAAATTGTCACCCTCAGCCACATGACGAGCAAGCAATTCCGCACAGATGGTTCTCCTTTGCTCTTTATGGTGTTCGGTTAGACAACGAGGGACCCAGCGGGAACAAACCTTTGAATATCCCAACTGGTGAACAATTGTGACAGCACTACCAACAGAGATGTCAAGTTGAGCACTGAGTTGTTTGATGGTGATCCGTCGATCATCTGGAACGAGTGTGTTCGCACGCTCCGCCATTGCAGGAGTCACAGCTGTGCACGGCCGGCCCGCACGCGGGAGATCAGATAGTCTTGCTTGACCTTGCGGCGATGATGACACACGCTTTGCCCAACGACTCACCGTGCTTTTGTCCACTGCCAGATCACCGTAGACATTCTGCAAGCGCCTATGAATATCTGAGATGCCCTGGTTTTCCGCCAAAAGAAACTCGATCACTGCCCGTTGTTTGCAACGCACATCCGTTACAGACGCCATTTTAACAGCTCCGTACAGTGCTGCCACCTGTCGGAAGTCAATGAAACTATACGAGACGAAGCGGGAATGTTTGAAAATGTTCCACAAGAAATTTCCGGTTTTTCAACCAAAATTGGCCGAGAAAAGAAATGTGTTGCATTACTTATTGAACTGCCCTTGTACTAATGTACATGTCCAGTGAATCTGAACATTCTATCTCTAGTCATTCAAGGCATTTTTTTTTTCAGAACATGAGTGTCTTTAGGCCTTTCACCATTCCTTCAGCTACACTTATTAGTAACAACTTTGTCATAGTATGTGTCCACCTATTCTCTCTCCTCAGTTCATTATGTTCTTTAGTAAACATTCTTCTTGATAACTCATTCCAAGATGTCTTCATTCCTTACTTTATCAATTCAGTTGATATTCAATAGTCTCTTGTAATACAACATTTTAAATCCTTCTAAGAATTTGGTTTTTATCTGGCTCAATATCCAAGTCCCACATCCATAGAGAGCTTTATTCTCAATATAGCTTTGATGATTCTTTTTCTTGTATCAGGATTTGTATGTTTCGATGTTAGCAGCTGTTTACTTTTATAGAGTTCTCTTTTGTCTTCTGCAGTCCT
Organism: Schistocerca piceifrons; assembly: GCF_021461385.2. Taxonomy (NCBI): domain Eukaryota; kingdom Metazoa; phylum Arthropoda; class Insecta; order Orthoptera; family Acrididae; genus Schistocerca; species Schistocerca piceifrons. The sequence goes on from NC_060138.1 coordinate 1,238,617,114, forward strand.
CAATACTACTTGTTTCACACATCTTCTATCTGTTCTGTTTCCAACACAGTAAAATGCATCCATCTTGTGTGGGAGTTTAAACATTTAAGGGAACAGGCATTATTGAGGAGTGATCACCTAGCGATCAAGAAATAAATGAGATGCCTGCACAACAAAAGTTATAGCAAATTAAGTGAAAAACAATTTGGAAACAGCTGTCAGTTGGGACCATGGAAGATTTTCCCTGTGGGAACAACAAATACAGGGAACACTGAAAAGCCACTGTATTTGTGTGGTGTGTGTGTGTGTGTGTGTGTGTGTGTGTGTGTGTGTGTGTGTGTGTGTGTGTGTATGTGTGGGGAGGGGGGGGGGGGCATATTCTCTGCATCACACTACAAGATGGCCAGATGCAGACCTTGATGTCACCAGCAACACTGTACGTCTATGTTGAGTTGTTTTCCATTTTTCTGTTTGTAAGCTTTTTTTTCCTGTTAGTAATGACACTGATTCACAGCTTCTTGTACCAAGAATGGTTTTAATGTACATTTTTCAATAGAACTTGCTATTCAGCAAGACAGTACCTCATGACAGTTACAACTGCTTTGCATAAGAAGTGGTGTTGCACCATCCATATCCATTGCTTTAACATCAGCTCCAGCTTTGAGGAGTTCTTTCACATACTGAAATGAGAGAAGCAGGTTTCAGAAATACTCAAGTGAAAATAGTAATAAAGTACAGTTCTTGCTGCACACATTAACAAATGCATCAGAAAACATACACACACACACGCACACGCGCGCACACACACACACACACACACACACACACACACACACACACACAATGGTCATCTGAATAACTAATTGAAAGTGCACATTTATTTAATATTTTAGTTCTCTCAGATTCTAAATATAGTCACTGTGTGGTGTCACTCATTCCTGTAGTAGTTGGTGTTAGAGCTGCACCTTTTTTAGATTGAAGTCAGCTGATAGGTATACCTGCCTAAAGGAAGTCCCTCTAACTAAGGGCTCACCTTCAGAGGATGTAATGTTTCCAAGTAGAGAAGGAATTAGCATATTTCATCAAAACATAAGGGGTATTAGAGATAAAGTTAGTGAACTGCTAATAGATGTTGACTCTGAAATTATTGATATATCAGAGCACCACTTAAATAATTTGATAATTCAGAGGCTTCCTTCACCGTGCTACAGCAGATTCGCTGGCTATTTCTCAAGGAGTTCCTTGTGGGGTGGGGGAGTGGCTCTGTACATAAAAAACAGTATTCCATTTGAGTCCGCTGATGTATCACGACACTGCGCTGAAAATATATTTGAAAGTTGTGCAGTGTTAGTTGAATTTAGTGAAACTAAACTTCTAATTGTTGTTGTTTATAGGTCCCCTAACTCTGACTTCAGAGCATTTCTGCTAAAGCTAGAGAGGGCTCTTGATTCGCTTTGTAGGAAGTACCAGAAAGTAGTTATATCTGGTGACTTCAATATTAATTTTGTATATGATTGTGCAAGAAAAAGGATGTTGGTAGATCTCCTAAACTCATATGATCTGATGCAAACTGTGATTTTTCCAACTATGGTGCAGGGGAACAGTAGCACAGTCATAGACAATATTTTTATTCATTCTTCATTACTAGATGGGCATTCTGTTAGTAAAAGCATGAATGGCCTTTCAGAACATGATGCACAAATTTTAACACTAAAAGGCTTTTGTACTCAAACCAATGTCATATTTAATTACAAACTATGTAGGAAAGTTAATCCAACAGCAACAGAGAGTTTTCTAAAACTTTTAAAGGAACAAGAGTGGCAGGATGTCTATAGTGCCAATAACATAGATGGTAAATACAATGCTTTCCATAACACATTTCTCATGCACTTTGAGAGTTGCTTTCCATTAGAACATTCTAAATGGGGTACTAGCAGTAATGGGCAGCCCGGGTGACTGACTAGTGGGATAAGGATATCATGTATTGAGATTCAGATTCAAAGCGGAAATTATATAAAAATGTTAGAAGTAATAACTATCAAGCTGCAGTAGCCCATTACAAACAGTATTGTAAGGTGCTTAAAAATGTTATTATGAAGGCAAAGAGTATGTGTTCTGCAAATAGAATAGCTAATTCACAGGATAAAATTAAAACCATATGGTCAGTTGTGAAGGAAGTGTCTAGTCAGCAGCACAAGGTCGATGGTATAAAGTCAGTTCACAGTAAAAATATTTCTGTTACTGATAAATCAGATATGTGTACAGTATTTACCAATCATTTTCTAAATAAAAATTTAGTTTCTACAGGAAATCATATAACTTTCTTGGCAAATGCCTTCCCGAGATTGATGTCTGAAATACTCCTCTGTGATACAGACAAGAGGGACATTGAGTCAATAATTAAATCTCTGTAGACTAAGGACTCTCATGGTTAGGATAGAGTGTCTAGCAGAATATTAAAGTGCTGTGCTGCACATGTTAGCCCTGTATTTAGCCAAATTTGTAATTCTTCATTTAGGAATTGTCAGTTTCCTGATCGATTAAAGTACTCAGTAGTAAAGCTGCTTTATAAAAAGGGAGAAAAGGATAATGTAGATAATTTTAGATCTATTTCTATGCCATCATTGTTTGCAAAAGAGTTATTGAAAAGGCTGTATATGTAAGGATAATTGATCATTTTATATCATACGATTTGCTATCAAATGTTCAGTTCAGCTTTAGAAGTCGTTTAACAACTGAAAATGCTATATTCTCTTTTCTCTGTGCAGTACTGGATGGACTAAACAAAAAGTTTCGAACGGTTGGTGTATTTTTTGATTTAACTAAGGCATTTGATTTTGTCGATCATAAAATATTGCTCCAGAAGCTGGACCATTACGGAATACGGGGAGTAGCTCACAATTGGTTCACCTCTTACTTTAGCAACACGCAGCAAGAGGTCATTATTCACAATTTTGATAACGGCTGTGATGTGGGATCTGAGTGGGGTACTGTCAAGTGCGGGGTGCCCCAGGGATCAGTGTTGGGGCCGTTCCTGTTCCTTATTTATATAAATGATGTGCCCTCTAGTATTATGGGTAACTCTAAAATATTTCTGTTTGCTGATGACACTAGCTAGTGCAGTACAGGACCTCAGTTCATGGCTTGTAGAAAATAAACTAAAATTAAATCACAGTAAGACTCAGTTTTTACAGTTTCTAACACACAATTCAACAAAACTTGATGTTTTAATTTCACAGAACGCGCATATGATTAGTGAAACTGAACAGTTCAAATTTCTAGGTTTTTCAGATAGATAGTAACCTATTGTGGAAAGCCCCCTTTCAGGATCTTATTCAAAGACTTCATGCTGCCATTTTTACTTTTCGAATGGTATCAAAATTGATTGATACTTCAACACGAAAATTAGTCTACTTTGCTTATTTTCATTCGCTTATGTCATACGGTATTATATTTTGGGGTAACTCTTCCCATTCTGCAAGGATATTTTTGTCTCAGAAACGGGCAGTTCGGGCAATAAGTGGTATGAGTTCACGAACCTCTTGTTGACCTCTGTTCACAAGTCTGGGTATTTTGACAATGGCCTCTCAATATGTATATTCCTTATTGTCATTTCGTGTTACCAATATTAGTTTATTCCCAAGAATAAGCAGTTTTCACTCAGTTAATACTTGGCAGAAATCAAACCTGCATGTGGATCGAACTTCCTTAACTCTTGTGCAAAAAGGTGTGCAGTATACTGCTGCATCCATTTTCAATAAGCTTCCACTTGAATTCAAAAATCTTAGCAGTAATCCACATCCTTTCAAATCGAAACTGAAGAGTTTCCTCATGGGTCACTCCTTCTATTCTGTCGAGGAGTTCCATGAAAAATTGGGCTGATTCTTATTGTATTGCTGATAGCGTTTACTTAAACTTATGCATTGACTTTTTTCAGGTTCATGAACGTTTATTTTTATCTGTTATTAATTTTATGTTGTAATTTCATGTACTGACACTTTCCATGACCTTGGAGATTTGCTCCTCAATTTGGTCCTATGGAACTTGATGTGTAAATAAATAAATAAATAAATGTCCTTAAAGTGGCTAAGAGTAAATAACTGCTGGTGTAAGCAGATATTGAACAGTGTATCTCATATTAATTCTTTGCCCATTTCATGATTAAAATTTCAACACACAGAAAAGGAATAGAAACAGTTATGGAAAGGATAGATTGGTACTCACCGTAAAGATGACAGTTGCAGACAGACACAACAAAACGACTGTTACATGTTAAGCTTCTGGCCAAAGCCTTTGTCAGAAAACAAAAACATACATACAGTCACACCTCGCACACTCATGACCACTATCCCTGGTGCTCAGCCCAGACTGAAGCTGAAACATGATGAACAGAACCAACTATCCATAGTGGTGAGGAAGGGGGAGGGGTAGCAGGGTACAGGTGGGAGAAGAGGAAGCAGTGCTGAATGGTGGAGTGTGCAGAGTTAGAGGTGGCAGACAAGGCTGCCTGATGTAGTGTCAGGAGGCAGTGGGGGTGGAGGGGAGGGGAGCGAGGGAAGGGAGAAAGAGGGAACAGAAACAAGAAGATCAGAAAAGGGGAGGCAGTAGTGCACAGTAAGGGTGAGGAGACATGAGATGGGAGGAGGTGATGGGACAGAGGGAGTAGAAACTGTTGAATGGAGGGTATGGGGACAGTAGGCTACCATAGGTTGAAGCTGGGATGATTTCATGACCACATAATGTGTTTTAAAGATAACTGACATACGTACATTTCAGAAAAGCTGATGGTATGCATGAGGATCCAGATGGTCCAGGTCAGGAAGCAGCCATTGAAATGAAGCATGTTATGTTCAGATGCATGTTATGCCACAGGGTGGCCCACTTTGCTGTTGACCACAGTTTGGCAGTTGCCATTCATCATGTCAGATAACTGGTTGATAGTCATACCAACATAAAAAGCTAGACAATGTGTGCAGCAGAATTGGTACAAGACATGGCTGCTTGTAGAGATGGGTTGGCTTCTAATGGGGTAGCATATGCCAGTGACAGTACTAGAACAGGAAGTGCTGGGTGGTGGACTGGACACGTCTTGCACCTGAGTCTTCCATAGAGATATGATCCCTGTCACAAGGGTTTGGGATTGGGAGTGACATAGGTATGAACTAGGATGTTGTAGAGGTTGGGTACATGACAGAACACCCTTTTATGATGTGTGGGAAGGATCTTGGGTAGGTTGTCCATCATAACAGACCATAAAGATAGATTATCAAAGCCCTGGCAAAGAATGTGGTGCAGCTGTTGCAGTCTGGGTTGGTACTGGATGACAAGGGGGATGCTCCTTTGTAGCTGGTTCTTGGGGATGGTGGCAGAATCTGTTAGAAAATTAGGTCTGGGAGGCAGTGTCTGTCTGTGAAATCCTTTGTGAAACCTTCAGCATACTGGGCAAGGGAGCTGCTTTCACTCTGATAAGCCACCTCTGGGTGGCTGAGCTGCATGGAAGGGATTTTTTTGATGTAGAAGGAATGGCAACTGTCAGAATGCAGGTATAGAACCCTCAGAGAAGAGGAATCAACATCAAGGAAGGTGGCATGCAGGGTTGAGGACGAATTGAAATGGATGGAAAGGAGAGCATTGAGGTTGTGAAGGGATGAGGATAGGGTGTCCTGGCACTGAGTCCAGATTGTGAAGGTATCATCAATGAACCTGAATCAGACCAAGGTTTGGGGTTTTGGGAGGATAGAAAAGTTTCCTCCATATGTGCCACAAACAGGTTGGTGCAGGCAGATGCCATGTGGGTGTCCACGGCTGCAGATCTGCTTGTAAATCTTCCCTTCAAAGGAGAAATAGTCGTGTGTTTGGATATAGGTAGTAAGGTGTATGATGAATGCGGTAGTGGATTTGGGTGTCTGAAGGACACTGGGAGAAGGAGAGGCAGTGTTCAATAGTGGCAAGACCATAGGCATGAGGAATGTTGTTGTAGTATAGGGAAGTGGTATCAACAGACGAATAGGGATCAGAAGGTAAAATGATGGGGACTGTCCAAACCACATATCTGGTTCAAGTTCATTACTGATCTCTTCATTATCTGGACTCAGAGCCAGGATACCCTATAACATTTGCTTCACATCCTCAACACATTCTCTCCCATCCCTTTCACTTGGTCCTTCTCAACCCAAACTGCTACCTCCATGGACATTAACCCCCTCTTCTCTGAAGGCTCCATCCACTCTCTGTCCACATTAAACCACCAACCACCAACAGTACCTGCATTTCAACAACTATCATCCTTTTCACCCCAAAAAATCCCTCCCATACAGCCTGGCCACCCAAGGATGGGTCCCTTGCTCAGTATTCTGAATGTTTCACCAACGCCTTCAAGGACAGGCACTAATCCCAAAAACTAGTCCACTTACAGATCTCCCATGATATTTTCCCTCACACCCCCAATCCTCCCATCACACCCAACAACTAGCCACAAAGGACTGTTTCTTCATCACGCAGTACCACACTGCACTGGAACAACTGAACCACTTGCTTCATGCGAGGGCTATAAGTAACTATCATCATTCCTTCAAATGAGGGACATCCTACATGAGATACTTCCCACCATTCCTAAAATGGTGTTCTGTCACCCACCCAATCTCCAAAATATCCAAGTCCATCCCTATGCCACTCCCTAGCCCAACCTCTTGCCACAAGGATCATATCTCTGTGGAAGACCCAGATACAAAACCTGCCCAATCCACCCACTCAGCACTTCCTATTCCAGACCTATCACAGGTTTATTCTTCTCACCAGGGGCTGGGCCACCGATTAAAGCAGCCATGTCTTCAGCTTTAATTATTGGTATGACTACCAACCAGCTGTCCACCGAGATGAATGGCCAACACCAAACTGTGGCTAACAGCAAAGTAGACCACAACATGCTGGTGAATATAACATACTTAATTAGAATGGCTGCTTCACTAACTAAGCCATATGGATCCTTTGCTTCATCACCAGCTTTTCTGAACTGCACTTACAACAAACACATTCTCTGTTGATGAAATCATTCCGGCTCAACCTATGGTAATCTACTGTCCCCATATTCTCCACCCAATAGTTTTCTAGCCCCTTTGTCTTATAACTTCCTCCCATCTCATTTCTCCTCACCCTTACTGTGCACTAAAACTAAACTGCACTCCATCTGAACAGGCCAGGAAGGCCCAATGGTAGTGACCAGCCACCGTGTCACCCTCAGCCCACAGGGGTCACTGGATGCTGATGTGGAGGGGCATGTGATCAGCATACCACTCTTTCGGACGTATGTCAGTTTACGAGACTGGAGCTTCTACTTCTCAATCAAGTAGCTCCTCAGGTTTGAGGCGCTCTGCTTGCACACTGGATAGTCACCCATCAGGTCTTAACTTTGGTGATCCAACAGGAACCGATGTTACCACTGCGGCAAGGCCGGTGGCTTACTGTGCACTACTCTGTTCAAATGCATGCACCAGTCTTTTCCCTTTCTCTGCTCCTGTCATTTCTGCTCCCCTTTTTTCTCTTCCCTCCCTGCCTCCCTCTCCCTACCCCCCACAGCCCCCCGTTGCTGCGCCACCCAGCCTTGTCTGCCAGCTCTAGTCCCTGCATGTTCCACCACGCAGTACTGTTTCCTCTTCCTCCACCTGTAACCTGCTATTCCTCCCCCTTCTTCACTCCACTACAAATTTTTGCTCCCATTTGATGGGTTTCAGTTTCAGTCTGGCCTGAACAGTCAGAGATAGTGGCTATACAGGTGTGAAATATGCCTGTTTGCGTGAATACGTGTGCATTTTTCTGTTTTAATGAAAGTGCTGGAGAAAAGCTTAATGTCTAGCAGACTTTTCATTGTGCCTGTCTGCAACTCAATGTGTCATCTTTACAGTGAGCAGCAGTTGTCCTTTTCATACACTACTGGCCATTAAAATTGCTACACCGTAAAGATGACATGCTACAGATGGGAAATTTAACTGACAGGAAGAAGATGGTGTGATATGCAAATGATCAGCTTTTCAGAGCATTCACACAAGGTTGGCGCCAGTGGCGACACCTACAACATGCTGACATGAGGAAAGTTTCCAACTGATTTCTCATACACAAACAGCAGTTGACCAGAGTTGCCTGGTGAAACGTTATTGTGATGCCTCGTTTAAGGAGGAGAAATGTGTACCATCACGTTTCTGACTTTGATAAAGGTCAGATTGTAGCCTATCACAATTGTGGTTTATCGTATCATGACATTGCTGCTCGCGTTGGTCGAGATCCAAAGATGGAATCAGTGGGTTCAGGAGGGTAATACGGAACGCCGTGCTGGATCCCAACAGTCTCGTATCACTAGCAGTTGAGATGACAGACATCTTATCTGCATGGCTGTAATGGATCGTGCAGCCACGCCTTGATCCCTGAGTCAACAGATGGGGACGTTTGCAAGACAACAACCATCTGCACGAACAGTTCGACGACATTTGCAGCAGCATGGACTATCAGTCTGGAGACCACGGCTGCCGTTACCCTTGACGCTGCATCACAGACAGGAGCGCCTGCGATGGTGTACTCAACGATGAACCTGGGTGCACAAATGGCAAAACATCATTTTTTCAGATGAATCCAGGTTCTGTTTACAGCATAATGATGGTTACATCTGTGTTTGGCGACATCCCAGTGAAAACACATTGGAAGCATGTATTCATCGCCATACTGGCGTATCACTCGACATGATGGTATGGGTTGCCATTGGTTACACGTCTCGGTCACCTCTTGTTCGCATTGATGGCACTTTGAACAGTGGACGTTACATTTCAGATGTGTTACGACCTGTGGCTCTGCCCTTCATTCGATCCCTGCAAAACCCTACATTTCAGCAGGATAATGCACAACCGCATGTTGCAGGTCCTGTACGGGCCTTTCTGGATACAGAAAATATTCGACTGCTGCCCTGGCCAGCACATTCTCCAGATCTCTCACCAATTGAAAACGTCTGGTCAATGGTGGCCGAGCAACTGTCTCGTCACAATACGCCCGTCACTACTCTTGATGAACTGTGGTATTGTGTTGAAGCTGAATGGGCAGCTGTACCTGTACACGCCATCCAAGCTCTGTTTGATTCAATGCCCAGGTGTATCAAGGCCGTTATTACGGCCAGAGGTGGTTGTTCTGGGTACTGATTTCTCAGGATATACGCACCCAAATTGCGTGAAAATGTAATCACATGTCAGTTCTAGTATAATATATTTGTCCAATGAATATCCATTTATCATCTCCATTTCTTCTTGGTGTAGCAGTTTTAATTGCCAGTAGTGTAAAATATCGGTCGTGTGAAACCTAACTCACGCGTTTCTATGATGACATCCTGTGAAAGCCACGAATCAGGGTAATAGGGTGGATGCAGGCGGAGCCAATAGGGGGTCCCTTGCCCCCTGCTGGATTGTGGGATACAGAATTTTATCCTTACGAAATTTTCACACATTTCGTGACATGTTTGTCTGTTATTGCACTAAACCGTTCGTCCATCATTGCTGAATGCGACGGGAAATATTCTGGCTTTAGCGGTCACTATGTATCAGGCTCATCCAAGCATTGAGCCCGGCGGGCGCGGCCGCTCTCCGCGGGCGCAAGGCAGTATAGTTCAGCGTCCCGTACGCAACCATGTGTCGCTAGTGTCAGCATAGAAGCGAGAGAGAGAGAGAGAGAGAGAGAGAGAGAGAGAGAGAGAGAGAGAGAGAGACAGCTGCGGAGAGAGTGAGAGCACACAGCAGTGTAATTATTGATATCCCAACTTGGAATTCTTGTTGTTAAAAAAGGAATATACACAGCAACAGAGCTAATTGCATTGAGCTTCTTGAGAAACCAGTGATTATAACAACACAATGTGAATACATCAAGATTGTATGAAGATAAAGTCATTAACATGATAAGGCCAGAAGTTTCTTAAGCAAGTAATGCTGTAGATGCGATGATAGCTGCATAAACATTTCTGCACTTTGAGGAATATTAATCATGGAAATTGCTGATGGTTGTTTTGTTGATACCCAGCAGGATTATGTCAGTCAGCCTGTCTCCCACCCTCTCCCTCTCTCCCCCTCGCTACTCTCTCACTCTCACTACTGTTGCTTCATTGTTCTTTCAGTTTTAGGCAATGTTCACTTGACATATAACTGACACTATCAAAGATATCACAACACTTGAAAATAAAAAATAATAATAATAGTAATTGTTATTATTATTATTATTTTGGGTGGTGGGGGGGGGGGGGGGGGGGGACTTTATTTAACATGCAGGTGAAACTGAAATCACTTCTGTCTCGTTGAAGTGTAGCTCTTAGTTCAATATAGAAAAACTTCAGAATTCAGTAATTTTATACTTTATAATTTCCTGCCTGTGCTGCATAGTGCAGTGGTGTTCTTCCATGATCATCAGCCACATTCACTCTGGCTCCAGCTTCTATCATCATTCTTGTGAGTTGCATAATTCCGTTCATCCCTTACATTCCCTGCAATAGAACACTCATGCGTAAGTTGCTGATATGATGAAATGGCAAAAATAAAATAAAAATTAAGGAACCTGTTAAGATTTACTGGACATTAAAATGTATTATTTTTTTCTATTTTGTCAGTAGCTGACATTTTGAGACCATTGCAGAGAGGAAGACACCAACCAGACACTATTATAGATACTATTTATTTTCACAAACAGCACCATTACCAGTTTCAAATTGACAAGTTTAAATTTATACGACTATTCGCATCTAGAAACATGTCTATTGATGTTTTCATTAGTTTGTGCTGACAGTTCCTTGGGGTGGTTGTGCTTACAGAAAAAGGAACTTTCACTGCAGTGGTGAATAAAGAACCAAAAATTAATGTTAACATCAACAAATGTGTATCTAAATGTAAACAGTCATCTGAAGATGAACCTATCATTTCAAAACTGGTAATGGCAAAAACTGAGTAAATAAATCTAATAGTGGCTGCTTTCTGCTTCCTTTTTTGCAAGAATCAATCTGAGTATTATTTTTTTCTGTAATAGTTCTAAGAGTTTCTCCTTATCTTTACAGCTGAGAAGTGTTGAGGGCTTCATGCTACGGATTTACTATACTGTGTACCTCATTATTTGAATTAAAATCATTCTGTGAACTGTGGAGTTTGGTACTTCTGTCACTGTTGACTATGTTATTGGAAATTCAGAGAGATTTCTTCCACAGTTTGAATTTAACTTCTATAAACCATCCCTGAAAGATAAGCAAGTGTTGGAAGTGCCCAGGCTGTACTTCTGGCTTGATACTGTCTGAGGGTACAGTCAACATATTATGCACAGTGTTACTCGACAGTTCGTGAAAGGAGTGCTGAGGGCAATGTCTGCCTCCAGCAAACACTATTCATGCAATGTTCGGCAGTAAATAAAACACAAAAATAAGTAAGGTTTCTTCAAAAGCAGAGGTAACAGATGGAGGTAACTATTACTTAAATATTGTAGAACAAAAGCAAGCTGGTGCTTTTCATTTATTATTACTTAAATGATTTAATATAGCTGAACTTGAACTATTGTTGCTACAGATTAAAAAATACTACCATACAATGTTACTTGGTACTGAGTAGAAACAAGTCAGTACAAGCCAACTTCCACCCACACCTCCATTACCAGCATCCCGTATGAAAAATGACAAGGTATATTTAAGTGTAATATTACAACACAACATAATTTCTTCTTATTTAATATGGTTTTTGCCTTTTTCTAGACATTTTTGTAAGAAAATGGAGAAAATGTTGATGCTCATGCAGTTAAAGTTAATGTAACAATATCAACAATATGAAATGCATAGACTGCTACTAACCACACAGAGGAGGTTAGTTGCAGACAGACACAATGAAAATGATGCTAAACTTTTGGACAAAAAAGGTCCCTCTTCAGAAATGGAAAACACACACAAACACACATGGCTACTTTCTATGATAGCTTGGGCCTGACTGCAGGCTGCACCTGCATCTAATGTAAGCAGCAACCTGTGATGGGTGGTGGAGGTAAGGAGGAGAAATGGGTGGAAAGAGGGAGGGGATAGTACGTTAGGGATGGGAGTAGACTATGAGCTTTTGTGTGAGTGAGCAAGGGCATATTGGGGATAGGATGGAGCTCCTAGGTGCAGAGTCTGGAGGATGTGCTGGGGGAGGGGGAAGAGGAGAGATGTAGAGAAGGGGAAAAGGCCAGTAGGTACACTGGTGGAATAGAAGGCATACTGGAGTGTGAACATGGAAGTGGATGGAGGACAGGAACTGATGGTGGTTGAAGCTACGGGGGTTATGAGAATCAAGGATTTGATATAGGTGGTGTTTCCATGTGTACAAGTCAGAAAAGCTGGTGTGGTTAGAAAGGATCCTGATGGCAGAACTGTGAAGCAACCATTGAAGTGAAGCACACTGCGTTGGGCAGCATATTCAGCAACTGGGTGGTCCAGCTGTCTCTTGGCCAAAGTTTACCAGTGGCTATTCATGGGGACAGACAACTTGTTAGTCATCATGTCCTCATAGCAAGCAGTCAGTGGTTGCAGCTTAGTTTGTAGCTGGCATTGCTGCTTTCACCGGTAGCCACCTTTAATGGGATACAAGATGTCTGTGTCTGGACTGGAGTAAATGATGGTTGGAGCTTGCATGGAATATGACTTGCATTTAGGTCTATTGCAAGAATATGAGCAGTGAGGCAAGGGTTTGGGTGTGGGACTGGAGTAGAGATGGACAAGAATATTGCGTAGGTTTGGTGGGTGGTGCAGTACCCCTGCAGGAGGGGCGGGGAGAGTAGTGGGTTGGACATTCCTCATTTCAGGGTATGTCAAAATGTAGTTGAAAAATATTGTTGTTATTCCCGCCTTGACTTCCCACTGTATGATATCACTTGCAACCGAGCGAGGTGGCGCAGTGGTTAGACACTGGACTGGCATTCGGGAGGATGACGGTTCAACCCACGTCCGGCCATCCTGATTTAGGTTTTCCGTGATTTCCCTAAATCGCTCCAGGCAAATGCCAGGATGGTTGCTTTGAAAGGGCATGGCCGACTTCCTTCCCCATCCTTCCCCAATCCGATGAGAGCAGTGACCTCGCTGTCTGGTCTCCTCCCCCAAACAACCCAACCCTTTAATGCCCCTAATATCACTTGCACATTAACTGCCCTATCTGCTGATTGTTGTTCTTCAGTGATTCCCAACAGGTGACTCTTAGTAGCTTGTTATTTTATCCCATGATCTCTCTCTCTCTTTCGAGCTATAGATGACAGTTCTGCACATGCCTTGAGCTCATCTCTCTGTCATCTTCTCGTTCTTTTCATTTTCTGATTTCATTCTAAGGCATTGAATGACTGAGTCTGAGAAAAGATCTCACCCCAACTTAGCATCACAGGGATGTGTTAGATAACTAATTGACCCTTAGCCCAAAAGGACTACATCAACACCTGTTATGCTACAGAAAAGGAAACTGAGGAGGCCATTTCTGCAGTTTTGTCTAATCTTTCTGAAAAACAGAAATATAATCATGAGGAATTGTGATGTATGTTAAATTATAGCTACATGTAAATAATTGATCATAGTGTCTGATTATTAACAACAATAGAGGTATACCAAATACAACACCTTTTGGAAAAAAAATTGGAAGAATTGGTCATGCAAGAATAAATACTTGAAGAGATCCTGTGTCTGGTTGATGCATACCTCTTAGTTCAATACAGCAAAACTTCAGAACTCAATAACTTCATACCTTATAATTTCCTAAATTTCGAGACTGTCCCACATAATGCAGTGGTGTTCTGCCATGATGGCCGGTCACATCCACTCTCGCTCCAGCTTCTATCATCTTTTCCGTGAGTTGTATATTTCCCTGCAATAGAAAACTATTTTGTAACTCACTGATAAGATGAAATGGCGAACTAAAATAAAAGTTAAGGTGCCTGTGATGCTCTACTGCACATACAATGTTATTATTTTTTCTGTAATTGTTCTACAAGTTCCTGATTTTCTTCACAGTTGGAAAAGTGTTCAGGACTTCATGATATTCATTTGCATTATTGTGCCTCTCATAATTTCACGTAGTATCATTGTGTGAACTGTGTTGTCTAGTACAAAAACTGTTGACTGACTTTTAGAAATAATTCATATGGTTATGTTTTTTTTTCAATTTAGGGAGGTTTCTTGCCACCGTTTGAACTTCACTTTCATACTCCATCGCAGAAATAAAATGTCCAGGCTGTACAACTGGCTTGGCAATATCTGGTGGTACAATCAATATATTGTCACATAGAAGAAGGTGTAATTAGATGAATGATGAACACTCACTTCTCTTAACGAAGGTTTATGCAGCACTTGCACGCACAAGAGCACGGAGCAAACTGCCTCCTGCCAAAACACATACAATATATGTACAGCTACAGTACATTCCAGTACAATAATTCTTGACATTTGTGGATACTTCTAGAATGTTTACAAACAATATTTAAATTAAAATTGTACAGTCCAGGTCAGTTTTGAACTCACAAACCTCCATTCAATAGTTTAGTATCATAACCACTACACCGCTGTGGTGCTACTCAGTTTTTTCTGCACATTGCTCTCTCCTTAAGGGAACAGCATCTTGGTGTTACATCATCCTAGTCTGGGAACAAGCCATCGGTCCTGCATACTCCGACTCCTGATGACTGGTTCTCACCCTGGCGGTGATCTTCTTAGAACTTCTTTTGCCACTATGCTCTTTGTCACCTTTCTGCCTGTTGTCTGTTGCTGGAGCTTCGAATTTACCCTGGGTCACAGGGTCCTTATAGGGCTTCATTCAAAGGACATGGACCATATTTCTGATGTTTCGTTGTCTTGTGTCAGGGTCAAAATCTTCATAAGTAACATCAGACAACTGTCTTACAACCTTATAAGGTCCAAAGTAGGGCCTGAGGAGCTTTTCAGAGAGACCAACCTTCCGAAAAAGAGAGAAGATCCAGACAAGGTCACCAGCCTAGTAGACAACTGGGCGATGGCTCGCATCATACTTTCAGTGATCGTTTTCTTGAGCCTGCAGCATGCGGAGTCGAGCAAACTGCCAAGCTTCCTCAGCTCTGATTACCTTCATTTCATCAAAGACATTTGTATCAAAGCCAGGTCACTCCAAAAGTTGTTAAAGGCTGATGCTAAATTTATCTGGGGTGGTGCTCAACAAGATTGCTTTGATGTGCTGCGAAAAGCTCTGACGACTGACCCTGTACTTGGTCTGTATGATGAGAGAGCACCTACAGAACTACACACAGATGCCAGTGGGTATGGGATCGGTGCTCTTCTGGTGTAAATTTCAGATGGAAAAGAGAAGGTTATAGCTTATGCTTCTAGGACTCTTACAAAAGCCGAGAGAAAATACTCAACTATAGTAGAAAGAGAATGTCTTGCTGTGATCTTGCCCATGGGCAAATTTCAGCAGTACCTCTATGGAAGGTCAGTCACAGTTGTTACAGACCATCATTCACTTTGTTGATTGACTGGTCTTAAACATCCAACACGATGACTCACACCTCATGCCCATGCATCAGGAAAAATGGTGTAAATCCTGTGGTCTCTTGTTTGGCGGTGTTGTAGGCAAATGTCACGAAAGGTAGCACCTCATCCCAGTTGTTCTGCTCAACAATGAGGAACATTGATAGCATGTTGGCAAAGGTCTTATTAAGGCATTCAGTAAGCCTGTTAGTTTTCGGATGGTTGGTAGTCGTCATGTGATGAGTAATGTTGCACCGACAGTTTATCTCCGTCACAAGATTTGATTGGAAAACTTTCCCTTGATCCATAATTAATGACCTTGGAGCACCATGTTTTAATACAATGTTTTCCATGATGAATTTGGCTACTTCGTATGCTTAGGCTGTTTTCATGGCTTTTGTAATGGCATAGTGCGTCAGATAATCAGTGCAAACAATAATCCATCGGTTGCCACTAGCAAACGTTGGAAATTGTCTGAGGAGGTCAATCCCAACATGCTGGAAAGGCTTTTCAACTGGTGGAATTGGTATGAGCTGGCCAGGTGGCTTCTGAGGAACTGCCTTTCTCCTCTGGCACTCTGGACAGTGCGACACTTAGTGATGGACACTCGTAAATAAACCTGGCCAGAAAAATCTCTTGCGGATTCTGTCATATGTCTTAATAAGTCCTAAATGTCCAGCCTCAGGTGTGTCATGGAATATCTGTAGAACATCTAAACGCATGTGTTTAGGAGTCACTGGTAGCCACTTCTTTCGAAATGGATCAAAGTTTTTCTTGCAAAGTAATCCATTAACTACCTTAAATAGTCCTTTCACATCCTCTGACCGATTTAAGGCAAGCATAATTTGAGATATCTTGGCGTCCTTCTTCCACTCAGCTGAGAGATCCTGGAGTACAGGGAGACAATCACTATCTTCATCAGAGCCTTTATGGTCTTCCATAGGGTTTCTTGAGAGACAGTCGGCATCTTGGCGTTTTCTTCCACTTTTGTATACTATGGTAATGTCATACTTTTGAAGACGCAGTGCCAGCCTCGTGAGTCATCCTGTTGGATCCTTAAGACCTGTCAACCAACAAAGTGAATGATGGTCTGTAACATCTGTGAATGGCCTTCCACAGATACACTGTTGAAATTTGCACATGGCCCAGATCTTAGCGAGACATTCTCTTTCTGTAGTTGAGTAGTTTCTCTTGACTTTTGTAGGTGTCCTAGAAGCATATGCTATAACCTTCTCTTTTCCATCCGAAATTTGCACCAGAACAGCAATGATCCCATACCTGCTGGCATATGTGTGTAGTTCTGTAGGTGCTCTCTCATCATACAGAACAAATACAGGGTCAGTCGTCAGAGCTTTTCACAGCACATTGAAAGAATCTTGTTGAGCACCACCACAGATAAATTTAGCATCAGCTTTTAACAACTCTTGGAGTGGCCTAGCTTTGATAGAAAAGTCTTTGATAAAATGATGGAAATAAGAACATAATCCAAGGAAGCTTCTCACATCTCTAATACTTTTAGGAATAGGAAATTCCATTATAGATCTCACTTTTTCTGGGTTTAGCCGCACACCTTGGTTTGACATCAGGTGTCCAAGTATTTTGATTTCTTTTGCTCCAAAGAGACGCTTTCGTGGATTAACTTTCAGTCCGCCTTGTTGGAGACGCTTAAGAATGGCCCCCAGTCTTTTTTTATGTTAATCAAATGTCTCTGAGAACACTATGATGTCATATAAATAACAAAGACACATCATCCACTTCAGATGCCACAGAAGATTATCTGTTCAAAAGTTGCTGGTGCATTACACAAACCAAACAGCATTACCTTAAACTCATACAGGCCCTCACGGGTGATGAATGCATTTTTCTCATGATCGGCCACATCTACTTTGATTTACCAAAATCCCAAGTACATGTTCTTGGTTGAGAAAAACTTAGTCCCGTTCAGACAATCTAGTGTACTGTCAATTCGTGGAAGAGGGTAAACGTACTTTTAATTGTCTTATCAAGCTTCCTGTAATCAACACAAAAGCGCCAACTGCCATCCTTCTTCCTGACGAGGGCCACTGATGATGACCATGGGCTCTGCAAAGGCTAAATGATGTCATTCTTCATCATTTTCTCTACCTCATTGCGAATTATTTGACATTCCATTGCTGACAAACAGTATGCTCTCTGGCTTATTGGTTGATGGTCTCCAGTGCTAATCCGGTGCTTCACCATCAGTTTGTCTAATTTGCTCTTCACCTGTGGATTGAAGCAGTCAGAGAACTCTTGAAGAATGGCAAGTAGCTCCTTCTGTTGTTCCTTATTGAGATCTGGCGATAGTTGTGAGGTAACAGGCGAGTCATCACACCCTGAAAATATTCTAAGTTCAAAGGAAGTAGTGGCTGCACAGGCCGCATGGCGGGTGCAGACCGCTCGGCTGGCCGACCGCATGGTGCCAGATGCTGGCCAAAGCAAGAGGGGTCCAGCCGCATGGCTGGGAATTCCATGATGACACAATGTTGATGATGGAGACACGTCGGGAGTGCCAAATATGGCGGACTTTGTGAAACCTTAATGGCAGACATTTCACAGTTTGTATGGAAATTAATAGTAGCCAAATGAATCATGATACCTCGAAAATAAATATGTACATTACTATTATTTTCACGATGATTCTGATGGTGTAATCAGATTTTTAATATTTTTATTAGTTTAAAGTTCAGTATCTGATGGTAAATTATATAAGTAACACCCAGCAACGAACTTCCGAAATATAAATACTTCATTCGATTTTGTCGATTACCATGTCTTTAGAAAGCTATTAGTGTAAACCTAAATTGGCATGAATTACAGGCATGTAACTTGAATAGTACATGAGTTATTGGAGGTCAAAGTGGCCGATTACTATCAATCGCGTCAGGCCATAAGTACTCCACAGTTACACGAAAAAGTGGTAGCAGCATGTTTATAAATATGTTTATTCATCTATGTTTTTGTTTATATCTGATATATACTATTCATGAAGAAATTGGTTAAATATTTACCTTGTTTTAGAAAGCACAGAGGCATTAGGGTACTGGCCTATGTTTTGTTGCTATTCCTTTGATATATGTTTATTTAATTTGTTTACGTATCTAATAATGTGTGTTAGAGCATGTTTATGGTCCAGCTATAGGAATATTTGTTTAATTTCAAGTTATTTAAATGCAACTCCAGTATTTTGTATGTTTCATTATGTTTGTGAGTGGGCGTTAGCTTGAAGACAGGGCGAGAATGCTCCAGCCAATCACAGCGATCGTCTCCGGGGAGACGAGGTAGTTCTGGCAGTGTCGCAGTTATGGGGAGTACAGCACAGGACATGGGAAGATCTGAACATGACAGCATGATCGACGCTAGGCCATGGTAGAGACTTGGAGAGTGTGGAGCGGTTTGGACGTGGTCCCGGCAGATAGAAATACTTTCGAGTGCTGACTTGTGCACTTGTGAGATTTCCATGGCTTCTACAGTGAAGACATAGTGTGCTTTTAGAAGTGATTATCTCACGACCTGTGTTGTTGTTCATAACTAATTACATACAGTAGGAATCTATTGTTTCCCTGTTATTCATCTTATATTCTATTTAGTTGCTGGACCATCAACATCAATAAGTGTATTGCATAATACACCACATTCTCAAAAGTACTTCTACTATCACACTCATCATTTAAAGTCATTAAGATAGTACCTGCAGATATTATTTAATTGCAGTTTTTAATTTATGAATTTATATGTTACATTCATAATTCGCAATTGCCGAGTGATAGAAACCTTCGACCATTTGATTCATGTGTGTATTCTTATTGTATACTGTAGACTCAGTAGTATTTGGCCTGTAATGTGCCAACTATGTATCCCAACCTCTAGCCAATGAAACCAGCCAAAACTGAGGGTACGTAGTTGAGGGCCACCACACCACCATCATTTCATTTTTTTTTTTTTTTTTAAACACCCGAGCTAGAAGATCTTGTCTTGTTGTGGTAGTGTTTGCTACGCACATACGTCTTTGAAGGATCTGCGGTTCTTGGCAACAGTAAACTATCCACAATTCACTAAATCCGTTCTTAAACGAGACAACAGAGGCAGGGATGACCAAGTTATTCTTCAGTGGTATGCTTCTTTTACATTCCACTACAAGATCCATGGGTTGATGTATGGCATGACACATGACAGTTACCTTTCTAGCACTAACTGGAGGAATGATCACTTCATCCAGCACACAGTCTCCACACACTCTGATGCGCATCTTTCTGTCCACAGTATCTCATCTGGTATAGCATAATCTTCGAACGACCACAATCTGTAATTGCCTAAGAAGCTTGCAAAAAGTCCCATCAGAGAATAATGTCATGACTACACTCTTGTAAGATGATGAATTCTAAGGGCTGAGTATGGCCACTTATACCCACATGAATGTTACATCTTCCAGTAGATTTTACATATTTCCCATTAGCCACCTTCAGCAGAGATGTTTTGTTGTCGACAAATACGGTTTTCTGCAACTGGCGATGGCACTTCTCTGAAATGACTGAATATGATGCTCCAGAGTCCACAATAGCTTGGGCTGGTCAACCATCCATAAGGATAACGACGTAGTTTCCTATCATTTTTATTGTGATCGACGACGGAGGATTTTTCTCTTCCGGGCTTACCTCCAAGGAAGGTCGCACCCTTTAGTTTTCCAGGTTGTGGTGGCTAGTTGAGAGGTTAGAGCTTCTAAACGGCAATGGAGACCTTGATCGGCGTGTTGGGGAGCGTCCTCTCCAGTGGCTAGCTTGCGGTGATGGTGACCTACATCATCCTGCACACGCATCTTCTTGTTCACCTTAATTGTCCCAGAGTTGGCGTCAGCTAAGATCGGTCTGCTGTCTTCTGGCATGGGCATCATCAAGTATCCACTGCCTTTCTCAACAATAGTGCACCACATGTCCCAGTTGTCCGCAGTGGAAGCATACTAGTTGGTTATCCTGGGTCCTCCAGGCATCAGTCTTCCTTGGTGCTCAAACAGGTTCCTCATGCAGCATTGTAGGAACCTAACATTGCCTGGGTCTCGACTGTTTCACAGTTTTAAAGGGAAATGAAGAACCAGACATTGGGTTCAATGTCTGTTCCACTTCCTCCCTTATGACCTCTTGAAGCATCTCATTTTTTTGCTCGCCGTGCAATCCAAGTGTTTTCTGGACTTCGTCTCTCACTACCTGACAAAGTACACTTGTGAAATCAGTTTCTTCCTTTATCACAGACATCGATACAATGTTTGGAAGCCATTCAAACTTCTTGTGTGCATTTCTTTTTTGATGCATTGTCTCAATATATTGGCACCATTTTATGAAATCATCTGCTGTCGAAACCTCCTTCAGTAGTAGGGCTTGATCCATGTCGTCAGCAACACCCTTCATGAGCTGTGCAACCTTATCTTCATCTTTCATTCTAGGATACATTATTTTACACAGCTCCAAGATGTCTTGAATGTAGGATGCTATAGCTTCTCCTGGATGCTGTGCCCTGCACTTTAATTTACCTTCAGCCTTGCACTTCTGTCATTGTGTGTCGCCGAAATACTTGCTCAGTTCCACCTGGAATACTCCTCACCTTGTCAACTTCTCCTTGTTGTTCTCATTCAATTGCTTGGCAGTGCCCTCCAAGTAGAAAAATATGCTAGCCAAACACACGGGTGTCATTTGTTAAATTTGACTATATGCTCATATACCTTCAGCCACTTGTTTGGATCTCGGCCATCGTCACCAGAGAACCCCGAAGGATGTGGTGGCACAGAGTTGCTTTCATCGTAATGCACTCTTCTTTTTCTGTCTCTGATAGATTATGATCTGTTGAATATGGGTCAAACTCGGGTTTCTCACCACGTAAACAGTGGCTCTGTTGTGGCCTGACGGGAGCCACTGTGTCATCGATAATGTGCGCTATCACAAGTTCCAATACCCAGCACCTCCACCAGAATAATGTCACATAGAAGACGGTGTAATTAGATGAATGACAAACACTCACTTCACTTAACGAAGGTTTATTCAGCACTTGCACACACAAGAGCGCAGACCGAACGGCCTCTGACCAGAATACATACAGTATATATACAGCTACAGAACATTCCAGTACAATGATACTTGACATTTGTGGATACTTTTAGAATTTATTCGAACTCAACATAGAAATTAAAATTGTACAGTCCAGAGGAGTTTTGAACTCATGACCCTCCATGCAATAGTTTCATATCATAACCACTACACCACTTCGAACATGGAGTGCCAGGTACAATCCCACTCCAGCAAACACTAATCTCACATTGTTGGACAGGATATATGACACAAAAAGAAAGAAACAGAGTTTCTTCAAAAGTGGTGACATAAGGAAGTAATGACTGCTTAAATGATTGAATATACTTGAAGCTAATTTTTTTTTTTTTTTTTCTACAGATTAACAAATGCTACTATACAGTGTTACTTGGTACTGTGCAAGAATAATTCATCACCAGTTGTGAATTATTTGTCTCATAATGTACATAACTTTAATCATTGAATTCAGTTACAAGAGACACAACAAATTCTGGTAAAATTTCAGCTTAAAGAAAGAACACCTAATGTTAACCAACAGCATCATAGTAATAATATAATTTTGTTATACACACATACAATAAAATCTAACATCTAATTACCTCTTGCTCAAATTATCATTTCATCCACTATGAATTCTTCTATTGAACAGTAGCATTTCTGCTGCTGCGCGGGATTAGCCGAGCGGTCTAAGGCGCTGCAGTCATGGACTGTGCTGCTGGTCCCAGCAAAGGTTCGAGTCCTCCCTCGGGCATGGATGTGTGTGTTTGTCCTTAGGATAATTTAGGTTAAGCAGTGTGTAAACTTAGGGACTAATGACCTTAACATTTAAGTCCCATAAGATTTCACACATATTTGAACATTTTTGAGTACCATTTCTCCCACTGAATCAGCTATAGCGTCATTTTTAAAGTTTCTGGCTTCATATTAAATCTGTTTTTGCCCAGTAACTTGTTCTATATTGTCATCTCCATATACTATGGAGTCCATGCATATAATTTCAACTGGTGTTTGGGTAGCCTAAAATTATTTTTATTTCTTGTGTTATATGTGTGGTTAAAATGATTCTGCTCAAATAATTTTTATCTGCTGTATAGGAAGATTATAATTTCATATATGTATATGGAGAGAACAGTTAGGATTTGTAGTTTCTGGAATAATGGGTGACAAGACTGTTTACTGTGCAGTACTCATGTATCGGGCAATTTTCTTTTGCTGTTTCAGTATTCAAGATACAATACTTGAACTTCCCCAGACAATTATCCCATATCTAATGACAGATTCAAAATAACTATGATAATTTTTTGTGTACTCTGTTCAGTGGAATCTGCTAGTGTTGGCATTTCAAATGCAAAACTGCTTAGTTTATGGGTATGAAGTCAGTATGTGTATTCCAGCTTAAGTTCAGGTCCACATTTAGTCCCAGGAATTTGACCATGTCAACTTCTTTCATAGATAGATTGTTATGTTGTATTTGAAGTTCCATGCATTCTGAATGTTTGTTTTTGAAATGTACCATATGGGTTTCTGCAATGTTCAGTTTCAACCTAATTAACTGAAACTAGTTTTCTAAGGTATCCAGTGTGCTTACGATGGAGCTCAGAATTTTTTCTGCATTGTCATTTTCAATTAAAACAGATGTATCGTCCGCAAACAGAACTGATGGGGAATTTATATTTATGGATAAGTCATTTATGTAGAATAGGAACAGGATTGACCCCAAAATGAAGCTTTGAGGCACACCTTGTAATACTGTAGTGCCCCCAGAATTTTACAAAAGTCTGGAGACACTTGTGTTCCAGCTGTTTCAAACACATGTTATTTTAAAGCAGGGCATAAGGATGAGCATGGGATACTGCACCCATTTATTGTTTGTGCAGGTGAAACTGGGCATAATAGTGTGGTGTCTTAGTCACTAAATTTTATTTCATGATCATCGTCATCAAAAGCATGTTCCACCACAGCTGATTTGTTGGTGCGCCCCAGACGACAGGTTCTTTTGTGCTCGGTTATGCAGGTATTAACGCTTCTTTTCGTTGTTCCGATATAAACCGTACCACAACTGGACGGAATTTCATACACCCCAAGGATTATAAAATGGTGTTGTGAGTCTTTCATTGATCTTAAACATTCACTGATATTCTTGGTGGGCCTAAAGGTTGTTTCAACTCCCAACTTGGCCAAAACTTTCCCACTAAGCTCCGTAATATTGTGGATAAATTGAAGAAAAACTTTCCCAGCTGATAGTTCTTGATGTTGCATGTGACCGGGCACTTTTCTTCTGGGATGGAGTGCACGATCTATCACAATATCAGCGTATCCATTTTTCTTGAAAACTGTTTGCAAATGATTTAGTTCCTCTTGCAAATAAGCTGCCTCACACATTTTATTACCCTGTCCACCAATGTTTTAATAACACCTCTCTTCTGCCTGGGCTGATGGTTCGAATCCTTACAGAGGTAACGATCAGTATGTCCCTCTTCCCTATATACCTTATGACCTAAAGCCCTATCTGCTCATTTAATTACTGAAACATGTTGTGTTAATAGCAGAAACATTCCACGTGGGGAAAAACAAAATATATCTAAAAACAAAGATGATGTGACTTACCAAACGAAAGCGCTGGCACGTCGATAGACACACAGGGTGGTCCACATATATACACTCCTGGAAATTGAAATAAGAACACCGTGAATTCATTGTCCCAGGAAGGGAAAACTTTATTGACACATTCCTGGGGTCAGATACATCACATGATCACACTGACAGAACCACAGGCGCATAGACACAGGCAACAGAGCATGCACAATGTCAGCACTAGTACAGTGTATATCCACCTTTCGCAGCAATGCAGGCTGCTATTCTCCCATGGAGACGATCGTAGAGATGCTGGATGTAGTCCTGTGGAACGGCTTGCCATGCCATTTCCACCTGGCACCTCAGTTGGACCAGCGTTCGTGCTGGACGTGCAGACCGCGTGAGATGACGCTTCATCCAGTCCCAAACATGCTCAATGGGGGACAGATCCGGAGATCTTGCTGGCCAGGGTAGTTGACTTACACCTTCTAGAGCACGTTGGGTGGCACGGGATACATGCGGACGTGCATTGTCCTGTTGGAACAGCAAGTTCCTTTGCCGGTCTAGGAATGGTAGAACGATGGGTTCGATGACGGTTTGGATGTACCGTGCACTATTCAGTGTCCCCTCGACGATCACCAGTGGTGTACGGCCAGTGTAGGAGATCGCTCCCCACACCATGATGCCTGGTGTTGGCCCTGTGTGCCTCGGTCGTATGCAGTCCTGATTGTGGCGCTCACCTGCACGGCGCCAAACATGCATACGACCATCATTGGCACCAAGGCAGAAGCGACTCTCATCGCTGAAGACGACACGTCTCCATTCGTCCCTCCATTCACGCCTGTCGCGA
Organism: Schistocerca piceifrons; assembly: GCF_021461385.2. Lineage (NCBI taxonomy): Eukaryota > Metazoa > Arthropoda > Insecta > Orthoptera > Acrididae > Schistocerca > Schistocerca piceifrons. Next base: position 1,238,642,111 of record NC_060138.1, read on the forward strand.
CACCACTGGAGGCGGGCTGCACGATGTTGGGGCGTGAGCGGAAGACGGCCTAACGGTGTGCGGGACCGTAGCCCAGCTTCATGGAGACGGTTGCGAATGGTCCTCGCCGATACCCCAGGAGCAACAGTGTCCCTAATTTGCTGGGAAGTGGCGGTGCAGTCCCCTACGGCACTGCGTAGGATCCTACGGTCTTGGCGTGCATCCGTGCGTCGCTGTGGTCCGGTCCCAGGTCGAAGGGCACGTGCACCTTCCACCGACCACTGGCGACAACGTCGATGTACTGTGGAGACCTCACGCCCCACGTGTTGAGCAATTCGGCGGTACGTCCACCCGGCCTCCCGCATGCCCACTATACGCCCTCGCTCAAAGTCCGTCAACTGCACATACGGTTCACGTCCACGCTGTCGCGGCATGCTACCAGTGTTAAAGACTGCGATGGAGCTCCGTATGCCACGGCAAACTGGCTGACACTGACGGCGGCGGTGCACAAATGCTGCGCAGCTAGCGCCATTCGACGGCCAACACCGCGGTTCCTGGTGTGTCCGCTGTGCCGTGCGTGTGATCATTGCTTGTACAGCCCTCTCGCAGTGTCTGGAGCAAGTATGGTGGGTCTGACACACAGGTGTCAATGTGTTCTTTTTTCCATTTCCAGGAGTGTATATCCTTTAAATATGTCTGCTTGTGTCTGTATGTGTGGATGGATATGTGTGTGTGTGCGAGTGTATACCTGTCCTTTTTTCCCCCTAAGGTAAGTCTTTCCGCTCCCGGGATTGGAATGACTCCTTACCCTCTCCCTTAAAACCCACATCCTTTCGTCTTTCCCTCTCCTTCCCTCTTTCCTGATGAAGCAATCGTTTGTTGCGAAAGCTTGAATTTTGTGTGTATGTTTGTGTTTGTTTGTGTGTCTATCGACCTGCCAGCGCTTTCGTTCGGTAAGTCACCTCATCTTTGTTTTTAGATATATTTTTCCCATGTGGAATGTTTCCCTCTATTAATTCATATATATATATATATATATATATATATATATATATATATATATATATATATATATATATATATATATATATAAAAACAAAGATGATGAGACTTACCAAACAAAAGCGCTGGCACGTCGATAGACACACAAACAAACACAAACATACACACAAAATTCAAGCTTACGCAACAAACGATTGCTTCATCAGGAAAGAGGGAAGGAGAGGGAAAGACGAAAGGATGTGGGTTTTAAGGGAGAGGGTAAGGAGTCATTCCAATCCCGGGAGCAGAAAGACTTACCTTAGAGGGAGAAAAGGACAGGTATACGCTCGCACACACACACACATATCCATCCGCACATACACAGACACAAGCAGACATATATATATATATATATATATATATATATATATATATATATATATATATATATATATATAATTGTACATGTTTTTATCTATAGATTCAATTTACATCAAATCGTCATTTACACCAGACGCTTCTTCTTCTGTAATGTCACTGTCACCTCCAACAGATGTGGCAGTGGATGCTGCAGACGACAATCCGCTTACCATGTCCATCTCCCTGCTGCACAAATTCAAACAAAGGAAAGTCCGTGTTGGAATATCAACATTATTATGAAAAGGACAGACTGCCACCCACCTTAAAGAGAAGACAGTGAGTCGCAGACAGGCACCATGAAAAGAATCTTACATATTAGCTTTTGGCCAAAGCCTTCTTCAGAAAATAGAAGCACACCCACATTCACACAGGCAGGCACACCTGACACGTATATGACAGCCACCTTCAGCCACTCCAGCTGAACTGCATCGGATACACATTGGATGGGAGCAACAGTCCAGAGTGGGCTGGGAAGAGGGGAGGGATAGCAGGGTATGGCTGGGGGAAGAGGAATCGGCGTTGTTTAGCGGTGCATGCATGGACTAGACGTGGCAGGTCAGGGCTGACAAGTGCAGTGTTAGGAGACTGAGGGGGGAAGGAGTGGGGGAGGGATATGGGGAGCGGAAAGGAGAGGAACAGAGAAAGGGAAAGGACAAGTGGATGTGCTAGTAGAGAGTACCACACAATGAGGGTCATGGGGGACCAATTGTGAGGAGGTAACAGGACAGAGGGGGTGGAAACAGTTGAGTGGAGGGTGTGGGGACAGAAGGTTACCATAGGCTGAGGGCGGGGTGATTCTGGGAGTGGAGAATGTGTCATAAGGATAACTCTTACCTGCACAGCACAGAAAAGCTCGTGGTGGAGGCATTGATCCACTTGAGGCCTGGGTTGTGAAGCAGCTATTGAAATAAAGTTACGTACAGCTGCATTTTGCGCCACAGGGTGGTCCACTTTGCTCTTGGCCACATGGCATAACATGCCGCTGTGCATAACATACTATAATCAATTGCCACTTCACTGCCTGGGCCATCTGGATCCTCCCCTCCACCATCAGCTTTTCTGAACTGCGCAGACGGGAGTGACCCTTCCAACACATTCTCCACTCCCAAAGCCCTCCCATAATCCCAGCCTCAACTAATGGTAACCCACTGTCACCACACCCTCCACCTAACTGTTGCCACTCTCTCTGTCCTGTCGTCACCTTACAATTTGCCTCCCCTCACCCTTACTGTACTCTGCTCTTTGCCGGCGCATCCACATTTCTTTTCCCCTTCTCTGTTCCTCTTCTTTCCGCTCCCCATTTCAACCCTCCTTACCTCCCTCCCCCCCCCCCCCCCCCCCGCCTCCCCATGTTGCGATTTTTCGCTGCGTCCTGCCACTTCTAGTCCGCGCATACTCCGCCAGGCAACGCCGATTCTTCTTCCCCCTCCTGTACGCTGCTCTTCCTCCCCCTTCCCCATCCCACTCAGGATTGTTGCTCCAGTTCAACGCATTTCTGTTGCAGTTTGGCTGCGTCAACGAGAGAACATAGATTTTTCTGGGTGCAGTTGCCCTTTCGTAGGGTGGCAGCTGCTGTAATTTGAAGACAAAGGACTTTCCGAAGGCACTGATGGCGTTTTGCTCTCGTCGTTGTTGCTCTAGACTAGAGAGTTCTGCAACATTACAGTTGCCTCGTTTAACGAATTGCCTTTTCCGCTTCCCACCTCCACCCCCTTTTTCATCCGTTTTTTGTACAGGAGGTGTACTTGACGATTTATCCGATGTAATCGCTGCAGCCTCAGTTGGTATGTCTTGTAGAATCTGAAGTCAAATTTACTTGATTCTGATGTCGGGGACTCAAGATGATTGACATGAACAAATTGATGGGGAGCATATCGTCCTACAATACTCTGTTGCTCGCGAGAGTGAATTTTATGATTTCAAAGGAACATTTTGCATTGTGCTGCCTGCTGTTGCTGACACAAGTTAAAAATTTTTCTATGCTGATGTTGTCTGATAAGGAAGGATTTAAGATTGGGGTGTAATCAAGATTGACTCTGTCAGTTAACTAATCCACATACATACGCACACACGAATTGAACTTGCCACCTCTTCAATGTTTGCCTGGATGGACAAAGATGCTACCACATATATTCCTGGCAGATGATGCTTTTCCATTGCAGGAGAGCATCATGAAGCCCTATTCAGGAAGGCACAACCGATGGTCTAAAGAAAGGGCTTTTTAACTACACATTGCCTAGTGTAAATATGGTTGTAGAAAATACAATCATTGTCATGTACTCGGCGTTTAGTGTCTTTTGAAAACCAGTGTAGCTACAGCCTGTCACGAATTATCGCTATGACACTAGTGTGTATTCATAATTTTCTTTTTTTTTTGGTGGTGGTGGTGGGGGGGGGGGAATGCCGAGTCTAGGGGCTATTACAACCCCCAACGAAGTTTCTGTTCTTATTGCCTACAGACACGTGAAGTAATGCCAGAGGCATGATGACGAAATTCTGCTGCATCATCCACTTCTGCAGTACCAAATATACCACATCATTTCCGGCCTGGTTCGCCAGTAATCCAGTTTTCAAACAAAAAGGCAGTCTGTCGCAGGTATTTGTTTTAAAATTGATACGCCTGTTCAGCACAATATATTTCACGATTGTAGTTAAGCTCCATTCAGTGTTTATTTTCTGACTTCAGCGGTTTACGCTGTCTAAGGCAAGTTGTTTTTAGAAGTTACTTAAGTCAATAGTTACTTAGCATGGGCTGGATAGGCCCGTGATCACAAATTTATGTTAATAAATAGGTTATTGTTTATTTGCAGAAATTCTGAAGATGCGCCACTAGCGCGGAACGCGTCAATTTCGAAATAAATACTTGCAACAGAAACTGCCTTTTTATTTTAAAAATACCTCGTAGAACTTCAATCACAAGCAAAGATATTCACGACGAATTTGCAATTAACTTTGGAAGCTCACAAGAAGTCATACTACAGCGAAATAAGCTGAATCTTGTTGTAGTGCACAAAATACAAATAAACTTAAGCAATTATAACATTGTTCACCTCGTTTTTGTTTGTGTCTTTTGTTTCGTTTGGTTCCTGAATGTCGCCTAAGAAGCATAAATAATCGAAACTGAACTACATCTGTTTTTAAAATGACTCGGTAGCACTGCCAGACTTCTTGTTCTCTTCAGTCTTTCTCTTTTGGCATCTGTATTGAGTTATCAGAATCGTAAGTTATTCCTCACATCACTGCTGCTGGTGCTAAGTACCTCTGAAATTATGTCATCCACACATCAAAAAAGTTTTGCATCACCTCGGTTCCGAAAGCTCAGAACCTGTACAAAAAACTGGAATAGAGATCAAGATAAACATCATTTCCACCCTTTTTATTGCTCATGAAAACCACACTTTGCATGTTGTACCACCATACAGAGAGATCTTCGGAGGTGGTGGTCCAGATTGCTGTACACACCGGTGCCTCTAATACCCAGTAGAACGTCCTCCTGCATTGATGCATGCCTGTATTCGTCGTGGCATACTATCCATAAGTTCATCAAGGCACTGTTGGTCCAGATTATCCCGCTTCTCAAAGGCGGTTCGGCGTAGATCCCTCAGAGTGGTTGGTGGGTCACGTCGTCCATAAACAGCTCTTTCCAATCTATCCCAGACATGTTCGATAGGTTACATGTCTGGAGAACATGCTGGGCACTCTAGTCGAGCGATGTCGTTATCCTGAAGGAAGTCATTCACAAGATGTGCACAATGGGGGCGCGAATTGTCGTCCATGAAGACGAATGCCTCGCCAATATGCTGTCGATACGGTTCCACTATCCGTCGGAGGATGGCATTCACGTATCGTACAGCCGTTACAGCGCCTTCCTTGACCACCAGCGGCATACCTCGGCCCCACATAATGCCACCCCAAAGCAGCAGGGAACCCCCACCTTGCTGCACTCTCTGGACAGTGTGTCTAAGGCGTTCGGCCTGACCTGGTTGCCTCCAAACACGTCGATCGAACCGCGGTATTGACCATATAGACAGACAACACGGGCCGTGTGCCGTGTACCTCCTTCCTGGTCGAATGACTGGAAGTGATAGGCTGTCGGACCCCCTCCGTCTAATAGGCGCTGCTCATGCATGGTTGTTTACATCTTTGGGTGGGTTTAGTGACATCTCTGAACAGTCAGAGGGACTGTGTCTGTGGTACAATATCCACAGTCAACGTCTATCTTCAGGAGTTCTGGGAACTGGGATGATGCAAAACTTTTTTTGATGAGTGTGTATCTAATGACTTCCAGGGACACCAAAAGTTTGATTGTCAGTATGTCGCGCCGTATTTAAAGCGCTGTTAAGACGTATAATTTTATGTCAGATGTTTTAACACAATAAGACAATTATTGCGTTGGAAACTATGTGCTTGTCTTAAGACAGTGTAACTGAAATTCACTGATTTGGTCCATCCAGTAGTTGACAGGCAGAGCACTTAGCGACTTGCAGCAAGCTTTATACATAATTTCAAACCTTTGCGAAACGCTTTCTTGCTGACGTCCCTCCCCACAAAATGATGAAAGGAAAAAAGTTTGACCCTTGCTACATTTTTGCTGTTCATGCAGGCCGCCCGGAGTGGCCAAGCGTTTCTAGGCGCTGCAGTCTGGAACCGCGCCCGCTACGGAACAGGTCCGAATCCTGCCTCGGGCATGGATGTGTGTGATGCCCTTAGCTTAGTTAGGTTTAAGTAGTTCTAAGTTCTAGGGGGACTTATGACTCCAGCAGTTGAGTCCCATAGTGCTCAGAGCCATTTGAACTATTTTTTTTTTTTTTTTGTTCATGCAGTAAAACTTCAGCGTTACGCATGCAGTTGGCGTCTCTGCACGCGCCTGTTTTTAACGTGTAACTGCCGGAAGTATCATTTTTGCCTGTCCGTTAGTTATTGTTCACTGCCGTATTGAGTAGAACGTTACGTCGCACAGTTTGCTAATTTCGAGGTGGCAGAGTCAGAGGAGCAACGCGTCTGCACTAAATTTTGTGTGAAAGCCAAGAAAAGTTTTACAAAGACGCACCAAATGATGCAGGAAGCCTACGGTGAAAAGTGCTTAAGCCGAACTCGGTGTTACAAATGGTTTAACAAAATTATGCGTACCAATCAAAGACTGACTGTCCGAGAGATTGCACAAGAAAGTAACATTTCAGTTGGATCATGTCATGAAATCCTGACACATCATCTTGGAATGCTTCGTGTTGCCACCAAGTTCGTCCCACGACTGGTAAGTGTAGTCTAGAAATATCTTCACCTCGCAATCTGTGAAGAGTTTTTGGATCGCGCAAGTGAGGACGAGATGTTCCTTAAGAGAATCGTGACTGGCAATGAGGCATAGGTCTACGGTTATGATGTTGAGGCCACGGTTTAATCTTCACAATAGGTCGGGAAAAGTTCTCCTAGACTAAAAAAAAGCTCCTCAGGTCAGATCAAATGCCAAAGACATGCTGACAGTTTTCTTTGACTTCGAAGGATTAGTTCACTATGAATTAGTGCCACAGGGACAAACTGTTAATCGATGGTACTATCGGAACGTGTTACGACGCCAGCGAGAAAATGTGAGAACAAAATGGCTTGAAATGTGCCGAACAATTTATGGGTCTTGCATCACTATAACGCACCTGTACATTCATCTCTGTTGGTGCACTACTATTGCACAATAAAAGAAATCACTGTATTGCCTCCTCCTCCATACTCTCCAGACCTGGCCTCCGAGGACTCTTTTTTTTTTTGTTTCCAAAGTTGAAAACCCGCTGAAAGGACGAAGATTTGAGACGATAGATGAGGTAAAAGAAAATTCGAAGGCGGCGCTTCGCGCGAACTAGCAAGAGGGATACCAAGATTGCTTTCGGAAGTGGAAACGGCGTTGAGAGCTGTGTAGCAATTGTGGAGGAGAGTGTTTCGTAAAAGGTAAGAGTAGAAAAAGTTTTGTGCACTAAGTTCCGGAATCTTTTGATCATGCACAACTGTCTTGAAAGCATCCACAGTGCGACGTGTTTTCCTTATTCATCACTGTACTTGATAACTATAACGTCACCGTATGTTTCCTTTAACGACCAAGGGAGGCCAAGTGCGGGTAGCATAATAAACAAACGAGAGGCCACGAACACTTCTTACAACTATGTAAACAAGCTGTGACCGATACCCGGCTTTGACGTCACGCCCATTCACAGCTCAAACAGCCAGGCCAGTAGTTTCATGAAGAGCTGAGTTATACACTAGCATGGAATTGTCTGCTCTCCTAAATATAAAAAGATTCTATAGGAACAAACGTAGGGAGCGTAAGTAGAGGAAGAGGCATCTGAAAAATAACTGTGTGTACATACCATGTACACATGTGGCCAGTTTAATTTAGAGTACAAACTCACTGAAGGAAAGAAAAATTTTATGGGAAAGCTCAGTTCGTTCTATCTCACACTGCCCACAGGAGAATTTTTTCAAAGAGACCGCCATTACATGAACATCAGCAAATATGCATCGGTCAAGTGACCCATTATTTATCGTTTTTATAAAATTGAAAGATGTTGAAAATGGAGCGATCGAGAAAAAATTGTCCACTAAAGAAAATCAGTAACTACTTTTTGTTTCATTTTATCCATTATGCTGTAATGCTCAACGTGTTGGAACTTAGAGAGGCACAAATATATGTCCCTGGCCATATACAGGTGTCAGAGGTACAGCTACGGAAGTTGTGATAATTGGTACTTAATATGTACTCACTACAGTGCTTTTTTTTCTGTGTCGAACAGTATTCCAACAAACACATCACATAATTTACTATCTGATGTTTTCGTGCTGTAACTGCACCACAAAGTGGACAACATCTGTCATTATTGACTATCTGTTTAGCGTCCATGTGACCACACGTCAATCTGACCTGCTGCCCAGGGGAAAAACACACATTATTGGTGTAATTGTGCCATTCATACTTGGAGGTACTAACGAAGCTAAAAATATACTATTTATAATAGCTATAATAATTATTAGTCTGCAAATGAAACAAATACTGGTGTAATTTATTGAGTAAACTGTCTTCAGTCACCAGCTGAAATATCTGCACTTATACCACTAACATCTTGTGTATTTTTCAGTGATAGGATTACTATAGAGACAGACCAGTACATAAAAGCCTTTATCTTTTACAGCCACTAACCTGAATTGTAGGGGCTGTTGAACGCGCAAGAGGTATGTTTTGAATTCATGTGAACATGTTTAATTTCGGAATGAAATTGTTGTCTACTTGTCTTTTTATATCGTGCTACAGTAACACTCCCTCATGCCGTCTGTGACGTCAAAATTTTGTCTCGACTCGTTGCATTGAAGTGTGCTATCGTTCACTTGCAGTATTGCTGTTGATTGTTCCCCAATTCAATTTATGTGTTGCTCGTTGGAATTGTTACCCAATTCATACAAATTACTTATACAACACACTATTTAAATAAATGAAATTAACTTAGAGCTCAAATGGGCTCTGAGCACTATGGGACTTAACTGCTGTGGTCATCAGTCCCCTAGAACTTAGAACTACTTAAACCTAACTAACCTAAGGACATCACACACATCCATGCCCGAGGCAGGATTCGAACATGCGACCGTAGCGGTCGAGCGGTTCCGGACTGTAGCGTCTAGAACCATTCGGCCACTCCGGCCGGCAAATTAACTTAGGCATGGACATATCCTCACAGTAAGAACTATTACTAATGTTGTTGTGGTCTTCAGTCCTAAGACTGGTTCGATGCAGCTCTCCATGCTACTCTATCCTGTGCAAGCTTCTTCATCTCCCAGTACCTACTGCAGCCTACATCCTTCTGAATCTGCTTAGTGTATTCATCTCTTGGTCTCCCTCTACGATTTTTACCCTCCACGCTGCCCTCCGGTACTAAATTGGTCATCCCTCGATGCCTCAGAACATGTCCTAGCAACCGATCTCTTCTTCTAGTCACCTTATGCTACAAACTCCTCTTCTCCCCAATTCATTACCTCCTCATTAATTATGTGATCTACCCATCTAATCTTCAGCATTCTTCTGTAGCATCACATTTCGAAAGCTTCAATTCTCTTCTTGTCCAAACTACACTCCTGGAAATGGAAAAAAGAACACATTGACACCGGTGTGTCAGACCCACCATACTTGCTCCGGACACTGCGAGGGGGCTGTACAAGCAATGATCACACGCACGGCACAGCGGACACACCAGGAACCGCGGTGTTGGCCGTCGAATGGCGCTAGCTGCGCAGCATTTGTGCACCGCCGCCGTCAGTGTCAGCCAGTTTGCCGTGGCATACGGAGCTCCATCGCAGTCTTTAACACTGGTAGCATGCCGCGACAGCGTGGACGTGAGCCGTATGTGCAGTTGACGGACTTTGAGCGAGGGCGTATAGTGGGCATGCGGGAGGCCGGGTGGACGTACCGCCGAATTGCTCAACACGTGGGGCGTGAGGTCTCCACAGTACATCGATGTTGTCGCCAGTGGTCGGCGGAAGGTGCACGTGCCCGTCGACCTGGGACCGGACCGCAGCGACGCACGGATGCACGCCAAGACCGTAGGATCCTACGCAGTGCCGTAGGGGACCGCACCGCCACTTCCCAGCAAATTAGGGACACTGTTGCTCCTGGGGTATCGGCGAGGACCATTCGCAACCGTCTCCATGAAGCTGGGCTACGGTCCCGCACACCGTTAGGCCGTCTTCCGCTCACGCCCCAACATCGTGCAGCCCGCCTCCAGTGGTGTCGCGACGGGCGTGAATGGAGGGACGAATGGAGACGTGTCGTCTTCAGCGATGAGAGTCGCTTCTGCCTTGGTGCCAATGATGGTCGTGTGCGTGTTTGGCGCCGTGCAGGTGAGCGCCACAATCAGGACTGCATACGACCGAGGCACACAGGGCCAACACCCGGCATCATGGTGTGGGGAGCGATGTCCTACACTGGCCGTACACCACTGGTGATCGTCGAGGGGACACTGAATAGTGCACGGTACATCCAAACCGTCATCGAACCCATCGTTCTACCATTCCTAGACCGGCAAGGGAACTTGATGTTCCAACAGGACAATGCACGTCCGCATGTATCCCGTGCCACCCAACGTGCTCTAGAAGGTGTAAGTCAACTACCCTGGCCAGCAAGATCTCCGGATCTGTCCCCCATTGAGCATGTTTGGGACTGGATGAAGCGTCGTCTCACGCGGTCTGCACGTCCAGCACGAACGCTGGTCCAACTGAGGCGCCAGGTGGAAATGGCATGGCAAGCCGTTCCACAGGACTACATCCAGCATCTCTACGATCGTCTCCATGGGAGAATAGCAGCCTGCATTGCTGCGAAAGCTGGATATACACTGTACTAGTGCCGACATTGTGTATGCTCTGTTGCCTGTGTCTATGTGCCTGTGGTTCTGTCAGTGTGATCATGTGATGTATCTGACCCCAGGAATGTGTCAATAAAGTTTCCCCTTCCTGGGACAATGAATTCACGGTGTTCTTATTTCAATTTCCAGGAGTGTATTTATCGTCCTTGTTTCACTTCCATACATGGCTACACTCCATACAAATACTTTCAGAAACGACTTCCTGACACTTAAATCAATACTCGATGTTAACAAATTTCTCTTCTTTAGAAACGCTTTCCTTGCCATTGCCAGTCTACATTTTATATCCTCTCTACTTCGACCATCATCACTTATTTCGCTCCCCAAATAGCAAAACTCCTTTACTACTTTAAGTGTCTCATTTCCTAATCTAATTCCCTCACCATCACCTGACTTAATTCGACAACATTCCATTATGCTCGTTTTGCCTTTGTTCATATTCATCTTATACCCTCCTTTCAAGACACTGTCCATTCCGTTCAACTGCTCTTCCAAGTCCTTTGCTGTGTCTGACATAATTACAATGTCATCGGCGAACCTCAAAGTTTTTATTTCTTCTCCCTGGATTTTAATACCTACTCCGAACTTTTCTTTTGTTTCTTTTACTGCTTGCTCAATATACAGATTAAATAGCATCAGGAAGAGGCTATAACCCTGTCTCACTCCCTTCCCAATGACTGCTTCCCTATCATGTCCCTCGACTCTTATAACTACAATCTGCTTTCTGTACAAATTGTAAATAGCCTTTCGCTCCCTGTATTTTACCCCTGCCACCTTCAGAATTTGAAAGAGAGTATTCCAGTCAACATTGTCAAAAGCTTTCTCTAAATCTACAAATGCTAGAAACGTAGGTTTGCCTTTGCTTAATCTTTCTTCTAAGAAATAAGTCGTAGGGTCAGTACTGCCTCACGTGTTCCAACATTTTTACGGAATCCAAACTGGTCTTCCCCGAGGTCGGTTTCTACCAGTTTTTCCATTCGTCTGTAAAGAATTCGCGTTAGTATTTTGCAGCTGTGACTTATTAAACTGATAGTTCGATAATTTTCACATCTGTCAACACCTGCTTTCTTTGGGATTGGAATTATTATGTTCTTCTTAAAGTCTGAGGGAATTTCGCCTGTCTCATACATCTTGCTCACCAGATGGTAGAGTTTTGTCAGGACTGGCTCTCCCAAGGCCGTCAGTAGTTCCAATGGAATGTTGTCTACTCCCGGGGCCTTGTTTCGACTCAGGTCTTTCAGTGCTCTGTCAAACTCTTCACGCAGTATCATATCTCCCATTTCATCTTCATCTACATCCTCTTCCATTTCTATAATATTGTCCTCAAGTACATCGCCCTTGTATAGACTCTGTATATACTCCTTTCACCTTTCTGCTTTCCCTTCTTTGCTTAGAACTGGGTTTCCATCTGAGCTCTTGATATTCATACAAGTGGTTCTCTCTTCTCAAAAGGTCTCTTTAATTTTCCTGTAGGCAGTATCTATCTTACCCCTAGTGAGATAAGCCTCTACATCCTTACATTTGTCCTCTAGCCATCCCTGCTTAGCCATTTTGCACTTCCTGTCGATCTCATTTGAGACGTTTGTATTCCTTTTTGCCTGCTTTATTTACTGCATTTTTATATTTTCTCCTTTCATCAATTAAATTCATTATCTCTTCTGTTACCCAAGGATTTCTACTAGCCCTCATCTTTTTACCTACTTGATCCTCTGCTGCCTTCAGTATTTCGTCCCTCAAAGCTACTCATTCTTCTTCTGCTTTATTTCTTCCCCCATTCCTGTCAATTGTTCCCTTATGCTCTCCCTGAAACTGTACAACCTGTGGTTCTTTCAGTTTGTCCAGGTCGCATCTCCTTAAAATCCCACCTAATATTTTTCATTATTCTCACTTTATTTGCTTTAGTTCCAGTCCTTGTGTCGGCTGCAGGGACAAGTAGCTCCACGGAGAGGACAGCACAACGCTCCCTGGAGTCTTTAGTGTGAACTATTTGGTCTTGAGAACCGTCAGATTATGGCAGTTCTATCTATGGTCACGTAACCAGCTGCAAGTTCAAATGGCTCTGAGCACTATGCGACTTAACTTGTGGGGTCATCAGTCGCCTAGAACCTAGAACTAATTAAACCTAACTAACCTAAGGATATCACACACATCCATGCCCGAGGCGGGATTCGAACCTGCGAGCGTAGTGGTCGCCCGGTTCCAGGCTGTAGCGCCTAGAACCGCACGGCCACTCTAGCCGGCCCAGCTGCAAGTGAATGAAGCAGTTATAGCGCAACATTTAAAGATTGATAATAAAAAAAACACAAGATCAGTTGAAATGAGAAAATAACATTATCTGTTTTTCCTGATTTATATAGACAGATACTATAAATTTTCGAAGCCTTTTTTCCGGATGTTGTAGCAAAGAGAATATAAGAACCGTTTTCCAAATATTGCTGCAAAAAGCATTTACGAAAGATTTTATTTCATATACATCGACTGTCTAAGTGATATAAATTGATAATTAAAGTGACCATTCTCTGAGGTGGGAGATGAATTTGTGTTGTTAACTGTGTTGTTCATAAGTGGAAACGAAATGAATAACTGCGGATTCTTTCAGTATGCGGAGTGTTTATTGAAAACAAGTTAATGAGAGTTAATTTACTGTAATTTATTCAGCTTTTTTCAGTTACATGTTATGACAGAGCAAAGTTGTTTAGAATGAATAAATTGGAGCGAAAACGGCCAAAATTTTAATAGGCACTGAAGTCGATACAAAATGTTTCGTCATGCCCGTAGTTTAGCTTTTATCTACACAAACCCTGAAGTTTGATTTCAGGTGTTCAAAATTTATGTTCCTGCCGAACACATTAGGAATTTTCAATCCTTTTCGCGGTTTAACAGAAGCAGGCATTTTGTTGTTTTAATTCGTCGAAGTAATAACGAACCCTACTTACTCTGAAAAACAGTAACTGATTCTGTGACAAATGCCTGACAAATTGACATTTTTATTTTTATCTTGTACATACTGAGTGACGGTATGGCGTACTTAGTAATCAAAGTGAAATCTGACTCAGGAAGTTATGGCACTTGACTACTAGTTTACAAAACACAACTTTAGAGATTTGTTCTGTGCATGTGTCGGACGTTGTACGACAAACTGGAATTCACCAAGGTGAGCAGTAACGTGAAAAGTGACCGTGGATCTGCACACCTTGCAACTAACGATCTGTGAATCAAGCATGGTTTACCATTAGCGCGCCTACATTACATCATTTGACAATGTTTACTAGCATACATTATTCACCAGAATGTTAATTTTGTTCATCGGTAAATTTCTGTACTGACAAAACAGTTTATGGTTATCAACCAGTTACTTCCCTCTACGTGCTAATACAGCGAAGAGAATCACTACGTTTCTGGTACAGGGGATATAATTTAAGATACTTCTCTTATTTACGAAATATGAGGTGTGACGTGAAACTGATTACGTTGCAAAACAGTGTACTTTACTGTTAAGTCTATGTCTTATTCATTAACATTCAATCTGAGTACGGTTCCTAGCACCACTATTAAAAAATACATCCCACACCCCAGCATCTTGCTTGTAGCGCCAGACCAATCTGATAAAGAAATAGCCTAATGTCTGCATTCGGTTGGAGGGTGTCAGTTTGGTTATGAGCATCGAAGACAACGGAATGTGAGTACGGAGTAGAGGTAGTAATCATTTGTGTTCCAGGTCATTCCTGGTATCGCCACAGTTTATCTGCTGTGTACATACTTAATGTCAGTCTATGACCTACTGTTCCACGTACGCGTACACCATAATTACTCTACCACGCAAACATTTGGGCTACTCTCGTCTGGTATGAGACGTTCCCCGGGCGGTGGGGGGGGGGGGGGGGGGGGGGGGGGTCCACTGGGGACCGGACCGGACCGCACCGCACAATAACTTTGGGTTCGGTGTGGGGCGGTGGTGGGGCGCGTGGACTGTTGTGGGATTGTGAACCACTAAGGGCTAGGCGGGACAAAGCCTCTCCGTTGTTTCTAGGTCCCCGGCTCAATACACAATACACAGTCTATGACCACATTCTTCTCCACATATAATAACGAAATGCAAATGTGCGTCCAGTTGCTATTTAAAATTACGATGAATTGATTTCTGCAGAAAAGCGAATAAAGAAACCCCTCCAAAACGAGGCATAAAACTGATGATTTTCTCTTGGTTGGGAACCGCAGTTATGGGATATTTTGAATTAAATCATTTCTACCATTTGAGTGTAAATTTTTATTATTTACTTCACTATCGTGATTTCGGCTGTAGAGTCATTTTCAAATGGTAAAAAAAAGGTCAGTATCGTACGTGTCTAAATGACATGTCTGATATTAATTGTCTTTTCTTCAACGTTGTACTTGACAATTGCGATAGGAAAATACACAAATAACGAAATGCAAATGTGCCTCCAGTTGCTATTTAAAATTACGATGAATTGATTTCTGCAGAAAAGCAAATAAAGAAACCTCTCCAAAACGAGGCATAAAACTGATGATTTTCTCTTGGTTGGCAACCGCAATGTCAAATGACGGCAATGATTTCCTTTAAAAAAGTAGTGGCTTAAAATGTTCAGAAGGAATAAACAACCAAGGCAACGATCTATGTATAATGCTAGAGAGGTGATCTCAATGTACACTATAGAGCTCAGAATGGCGCATGGACTATTGAAGGGTCTTCAAATACCGTCCAGAACAAATCAGAATATGGACTTTTTGAGAGCTAAAGCTATCAGCATTTTCCAAAAGCTAAGAAGAGACAACCGAAAGAAAAGTCATCACTGCCGACAATCTCATTTATTACATCGTCAGTGCCTTGAAAATAAGTAAGGAACATGTGATTGCTTTCACTATACTTAATGCTCTTTTTTTATTTAAAAGAGTGTGTTTCATTTTCAATGATATGATTGTCAAGTATACCATGTTACTGTATAAATAATAATAACAATAATAAAACTTTTCTATACGCATTTGTTCGTTCCCTATCCATTCAGTATAATAAGTTTAATGACTTCATAGAATTACAGCAGCTCCAAAGTTAGTAAAATTGTGGACAAAATGCTTATAGAACGACTATGAGTATTTCATAAAATAGCTGATATTTCTCCGGACACTGGTACAAGAAATTAATTCCGAGTTTTTTATTTCAGAAGTTAAAACAAATAGTTTGATTTTGGGCCACAGTTGCGTGAAATTACGTTAAAGGCAGAGGAATAAACATGAGCCCTGAGGATTTGTAGTCAGACACTGTCTCACTTAAGCACCAAGCAACACGATAGACCTAGAGCTAATCATGACTTACGTAAACGGCTTGGCAGAACACTTCTTAGCTGTCTTGTGCCAGGAAGAGAAAGCTTAATCTAAATCAGAAGATACACAGTAATTTACCGTAATGCCAACAGCAGCCGGAACAGTATCATTTCACTACATGACCGGTGGCCGGTCACTGCAGTCAGTTAAGGACGCTAGAAAAATTTATAAGAAATTTTTTGTGAAAGCTCAGCTCACTTACGAAGGATGGTGCTCATAAAATCCTTGCGGCCAATCGCTGAGCAATGTTTGTCAGCATGGAGCAACTAGGCATTTGTCACATTATCAAACCATTTCCAGTGGCGATAAACATGCTAAGTTACAGAAGAAATTCTAGAACAAATTGAACATTGAATCTTGGACTTCTGTGTGGAAAGTCCAACACAACCATCTTAGCCAGCACAGCTGCTAACGACGCATCTATGTATGACGTGTCAGAAGACGTCCAAGGCTGTTTGTAGATGATTCACTTTTGTACAAGGATTTCGCGTTGGTCAAAACTACAATATGCATTAGATGAGTATGTGCCAAGCAAGATCGTAAGAGATGGAAAAGAGCCACTGTGGTACAACAACCGAGTTAGAACACTGCTACGGAAGCAAAGGGAACTTCACAGCAAACATAAACATAGCCAAGGCCTTGCAGACAAACAAAATTACACGAAGCGAAATGCAGTGTGAGGAGGGCTATGCGAGAGGCGTTCAATGAATTCGAAAGTAAAGTTCTATGCATTGACTTCACAGAAAATCCTAAGAAATTTTGGTCTTATGTCAAAGCGGTAGGTGGATAAAAACAAAATGTCCAGACACTCTGTGACCAAATGGTACTGAAACAGAGGATGACAGACTAAGGCCAAAATATTAAATGTCTTTTTTCAGAGCTGTTTCACAGAGGAAGACTGCACTGCAGTTCCTTCTCTAGATTGCCGCACAGATGACAAAATGGTAGATTTGGAAATAGATGACAGAGGGATAGAAAAACAATTAAAATCGCTCAAAAGAGTAAGGGCCGCTGAACCTGATGAGATACCAGTTCGATTTTACACAGAGCACTCGAAGGAACTTGCCCCCCTTCTTACAGCGGTGTACCGTAGGTCTCTAGAAGAGCGTAGAGTTCCAAAAGATTGGAAAAGAGCACAGGTCATCCCCGTTTTCAAGAAGGTACGTCGCACAGATATGCAGAACTGTAGACCTATATCTCTAACGTCGATCAGTTGTAGAATTTTGGAACAGGTATTGTTGTCGAGTATAATGACTTCTCTGGAGACTAGAAATCTACTCTGTAGGAATCAGCATGGGTTTCGAAAAAGACGATCGTGTGAAACCCAGCTCGCACTATTCGTCCACGAGACTCAGAGGGCCATAGACACGGGTTCCCAGGTGGATGCCGTTTTCCTGACTTCCGCAAGGCGTTCGATACAGTTCCCCACAGTCATTTAATGAACAAAGTAAGAGCATATGGACCATCAGACCAATTGTGTGTTTGGATTGAAGAGTTCCTAGATAACAGAACGCAGCATGTCATTCTCAATGGAGAGAAGTCTTCCGAAGTAAGTGTGATTTCAGGTGTGCCGCAGGGGAGTGTCATAGGACCGTTGCTATTCACAATATACATAAATGACCTTGTGGATGACATCGGAAGTTCACTGAGGCTTTTTGCGGATGATGCTGTGGTATATCGAGAGGTTGTAACAATGGAAAATTGTACTGAAATCCAGGAGGATCTGCAGCGAATTGGTGCATGGTGCAGGGAATGGCAATTGAATCTCAATGTAGACAAGTGTAAGGTGCTGCGAATACATAGAAGGAAAGATCCCTTATCATTTAGCTACAGTATAGCAGGTCAGCAACTGGAAGCAGTTAATGCCATAAATTATCTGGGAGTACGCATTAGGAGTGATTTAAAATGGAATGATCATATAAAGTCGAACGTCGGTAAAGCAGATGCCAGACCGAGATTCATTGGAAGAATCCTAAGGAAATGCGGTCCGAAAACAAAGGAAGTAGGTTACAGTACACTTGCTCGCCCACTGCTTGAATACTGCTCACCGGTGTGGGATCCGCACCAGATAGGGTTGATAGAAGAGAGAGAGGAGATCCAACGGAGAGCAGCGCGCTTCGTTACAGGATCATTTAGTAATCGCGAAAGCGTTATGGAGATGATAGATAAACTCCAGAGGAAGACTCCGCAAGAGAGGCGCTCAGTAGCTCAGTACGGGCTTTTGTTGAAGTTTCGAGAACATACCTTCACCGAAGAGTCAAGCAGTATATTGCTCCCTCCTACGTATATCTCGCGAAGAGACCATGAGGATAAAATCAGAGAGATTAGAGCCCACACAGAGGCATACCGACAATCTTTCTTTCTACGAACAACACGAGACTGGGATAGAAAGGAGAACCGATAGAAGTAGTCAAGGTACCCTCCGCCACACATCGTCAGGGGGTTTGCGGATTACGGATGTAGATGCAGATGTAGAACTTTTAGCAAATTGCAGAATGGCATGAAGACCCTCAGCGCTTGAAGCAGAGATTGACAACGGATCCACAATATAAACAAATGTAATGTGATCGTAAATATTTAGACTTTTTTCAAAATATTTTCATTACGTAAACGGTGGTCATTTAGTGGTATGAGTATCAGATCCCAGAGCGATATTTATCAGCAGTGTTCTCATTATGTGCAACACTATCCATGACGATCATCGCTTACTGATACTCGTTCGACAAGCTTCAGCATTGTTCATTTGTCTGGAACCCCCAGTTGAATTAATGGAAGAGATAAGATTCGCACAAGGGCAGTAGAATTTATCACAAGTTTCATTAACAGTGCAAATGCGTGATTGACGTGCGCAGTAAGTGCCAAAGGAAGACATAGAGGTGTCAGATATCGCACAAAATCTTACTATCTAAATTCAGAGATCTTAATTTTGTAAGTAGGCTGTTTAGGTTTTTACGTTGGTAATGCCTACCCCCATGAACCATGGACCTTGCCGTTGGTGAGGAGGCTTGCGTGCCTCAGCGATACAGATAGCTGTACCGTAGGTGCAATCACAACGGAGGGGTATCTGTTGAGAGGCCAGACAAACGTGTGGTTCCTGAAGAGGGGCAGCAGCCTTTTCAGTAGTTGCAGGGGCAACAGTCTGGATGATTGACTGATCTGGCCTTGCAACACTAACCAAAATGGCCTTGCTGTGCTGGTACTGCGAACGGCTGAAAGCAAGGGGAAACTACAGTCGTAATTTTTCACGACGGCAGCTTTACTGTATGGTTAAATGATGACGGCGTCCTCTTGCGTAAAATATTCCGGAGGTAAAATAGTCCCCCATTCGGATCTCCGGGAGGGGACTACTCAAGAGGACGTCGCTATCAGGAGAAAGAAAACTGGCGTTCTACGGATCGAAGCGTGGAATGTCAGATCACTTAATCGGGCAGGTAGGTTAGAAAATTTAAAAAGGGAAATGGATAGGTTGAAGTTAGATATAGTGGGAATTAGTGAAGTTCGGTGGACAAGACTTTTGGTCAGGTGAATACAGGGTTATAAATACAAAATCAATTAGAGGTAATGCAGGAGTAGGTTTAATAATGAATAAAAAAATAGGAGTGCGGGTAAGCTACTACCAACAGCATAGTGAACGCATTATTGTGGCCAAGATAGACACGAAGCCCATGCCTACTACAGTAGTACAAGTTTATATGCCAACTAGCTCTGCAGATGATGAAGAAATTGATGAAATGTATGATGAGATAAAAGAAATTATTCAGGTAGTGAAGGGAGACGAAAATTTAATAGTCATGGGTGACTGGAATTCGATAGTAGGAAAAGGGAGAGAAGGAAACATAGCAGGTGAATATGGATTGGGGGAGAGAAATGAAAGAGGAAGCAGTCTGGTAGAATTTTGCACAGAGCATAACTTAATCATAGCTAACACTTGGTTTAAGAATCATGAAAGAAGGTTGTATACATGGAAGAAGCCTGGAGATATTAGAACGTATCAGTCAGATTATATAACGGTAAGACAGAGATTTAGGAACCAGGTTTTAAATTGTAAGACATTTCCAGGGGCATATGTGGACTCTGACCACAATCTATTGGTTATGAACTGTAGATTAAAACTGAAGAAACTGCAAAAAGGTGGGAATTTAAGGAGATGGGATCTGGATAAACTGAAAGTACCAGAGGTTGTACAGAGTTTCAGGGAGAGCATTAGGGAACAATTGACAAGAATTGGGGAAAGAAATACAGTAGAAGAAGAATGAGTAGCTCTGAGGGATGAAGTAGTGAAGGCAGCTGAGGATCAAGTAGGTAAAAAGATGAGGGATAGTAGAAATCCTTGGGTAACAGAAGAAATATTGAATTTAATTGATGAAAGGAGAAAATATAAAAATGCAGTAAACGAAGCAGGCAAAAAGGAACACAAACGTCTCAAAAATGAGATTGACAGGAAGTGCAAAATGGCTAAGCAGGGATGGCTAGAGGACAAATGTAAGGATGTAGAGGCTTGTCTCACTAGGGGTAAGATAGATATTGCCTACAGGAAAATTAAAGAGACCTTTGGAGAGAAGAGAACCACTTGTATGAATATCAAGAGCTCAGATGGAAACCCAGTTCTAAGCAAAGAAGGGAAGGCAGAAAGGTGGAAGGAGTATATAGAGGGTTTATACAAGGGCGATGTACTTGAAGACAGTATTATGGAAATGGAAGAGGATGTAGATGAAGATGAAATGGGAGATATGATACTGCGTGAAGAGTTTGACAGAGCACTGAAAGACCTGAGTCGAAACAAGGCCCCGGGAGTAGACAACATTCCATTGGAACTACTGACGGTCTTGGGAGAGCCAGTCCTGACAAAACTCTACCATCTGGTGAGCAAGATGTATGAGACAGGCGAAATACCCTCAGACTTTAAGAAGAACATAATAATTCCAATCCCAAAGAAAGCAGCTGTTGACAGATGTGAAAATTACCGAACTATCAGTTTAATAAGTAACAGCTGCAAAATACTAACGCGAATTCTGTACAGACGAATGGAAAAACTGGTAGAAGCCGACCTTGGAGAAGATCAGTTTGGATTCCGCAGAAATGTTGGAACACGTGAGGCAATACTGACCCTACGACTTATCTTAGAAAATAGATCAAGGAAAGGCAAACCTACATTTCTAGCATTTGTAGACTTAGAGAAAGCTTTTGACAATGTTGACTGGAATACTCTCTTTCAAATTCTGAAGGTGGCAGCTGTAAAATACAGGGAGCGAAAGGCTATTTACAATTTGTACAGAAACCAAATGGCAGTTATAAGAGTCGAGGGGCATGAAAGGGAAGCAGCAGTTGGGAAGGGAGTGAGACAGGGTTGTAGCCTGTCCCCGATGTTATTCAATTTGTATATTGAGCAAGCAGTAAAGGAGACAAAAGAAAAATTTGGAGGTGGTATTAAAATCCAGGGAGAAGAAATAAAAACTTTGAGGTTCGCCGATGACATTGTAATTCTGTTAGAGACAGCAAAGGACTTGGAAGAGCAGTTGAACGGAATGGACAGTGTCTTGAAAGGAGGGTATAAGATGAACATCAAAAAAGCAAAACAAGGATAATGGAATGTTGTCGAATTAAGTCGGGTGATGCTGAGGGAATTAGATTAGGAAATGAGACACTTAAAGTAGTAAAGGAGTTTTGCTATTTGGGTAGCAAAATAACTTATGATGGTCGAAGTAGAGAGGATATAAAATGTAGACTGGCAATGGCAAGGAAAGCGTTTCTGAAGAAGAGAAATTTGTTAACATCGAGTATTGATTTAAGTGTCGGGAAGTCGTTTCTGAAAGTATTTGTATGGAGTGTAGCCTTGTATGGAAGTGAAACAAGGACGATAAATAGTTTGGACAAGAAGAGAATAGAAGCTTTCGAAATGTGGTGCTACAGAAGAATGCTGAAGATTAGCTGAGCTGGGTAGATCACATAACTAATGAGGTGGTACTGAATAGAATTAGGGAGAAGAGAAGTTTGTGGAACAACTTGACAAGAAGAAGGGACCGGTCGGTATGACATGTTCTGAGGCATCAAGGGATCACAAATTTAGCATTGGAGGGCAGCGTGGATGGTAAAAATCGTAGAGGGAGACCAAGAGATGAATACACTAAGCAGATTCAGAAGGATGTAGGTTGCAGTAAGTGCTGGGAGATGAAGAAGCTTGCACAGGATAGAGTAGTGTGGAGAGCTGCATCAAACCAGTCTCAGGACTGAAGACAACAACAACAAACAATGCCACGTAGTGCTCTGTATGAAAATCGCTGACTGCGATGTGTGCAGTCTGTGGCTGGTTGGACTCATTGTTGGAATATTTGCTTGTGAGGTGTTGGGCAGTCAGACGTGAACAGCGCGTAGCCTTGTGCAGTTGGAGGTGAGCTGCCAGCAGTGGTGGATGGGAAAGAGAGATGCCAGAGTTTTGAGAGGTTGGTGTAAACGGACGATCAGGACGTGTGTCCGCCAGAAAAAGGAAACTTGTAAAGATGGAGGTCATGAATTGATAGATACATATATGATGACTTTAGAACATTATCAAGGTAAATACATTGCTTGTTCTCTATCAAAATCTTTCATTTGCTAACTAAGCCTGTCAATAGTTAGTGCCTTCAGTAGTTAGAATCTTTTGTTTAGCTGGCAGTATTGGCGCTCGCTGTATTGCAGTAGTTCGAGTAACGAAGATTTTTGTGAGGTAAGTGATTCATGAAAGGTATAGTTTATTGTTAGTCAGGGCCATTCTTTTGTGGGGATTATTGAAAGTCAGATTGCGTTGCGCTAAAAATATTGTGTGTCAGTTTAGTGATGATCAGCATAAGTAAAGAGAGAACTGTCTGAGTACGTTCAGTTTTTCTCAGCTGTTTGAAAATCAAATAACATAGAAATTTATCAGCACAGTCATTCTTAATTTTCAAAAGGGAAGTTTCGGTTTCAACGTACAGGTGGTGGACAAAAATATGGAAATGCCAAAAATACAAACTATTTCCAAGCCTAATACAGTGTAGGAAACCTGTTAGCATTCAAAAGCTTCCAGTCGTCTCGCAGTGAATAAATACAGATCCTGTACTGTTTTCAAAGGAATCTTGCATCATTTTTCCTGCTAAGCAGACGCATTCGGGTAACGATCAAGGAGGTGGACAGCGATCAAGCACCCTTCTCTCCAAAGTAGACCACGAAGGCGCAATGATATTGAGATCTGGTGACTGTGGTGACAAGCGTATGAGACAATTCACTCTTGTGCTCAGGAAACTTGGCATGGACGATTTGTGCCTCGTGAACAGGGGTCCTGCTGTCTTGTAACACAGCATCACCATTTGGAAACAAACATTGTACCATGGAATGGACCTGATCAGCCTTATGGTCACATAACCTTTGCCAGTAATGCGACCTTGCGGAGTAAACATGCAGCCCAAGGAATATCACAATATGGCTGGCCAAACCACCATAGAGCTGGTACGGTGGTTGGAAATAGTGTGAAACAAGACTCATCCATTGCTCAATAGTCCAGATTTTATAACTTAGGCAGCACGTTTCCCTGTTACCTTCATTTGCATCACTGGTGAATGGTTTTGGAATTTCAGCTCCGCTTGCAATCCACTGCTTACGGAGACCTCTTCGTTTTGTTTTGGTGCTGACAGAGTTCTCCAGTACTACATTCAGTTCTGCAGTGAATTTTGCAGCTGTCGTCATCTTGTTTTTCGTCACAATCCTCTTTCCTTACATGTGGTATAAATCGTCGATGCGGTGCGTCCTGGAACACCGAACACTTCGGCTGCCTTGTTTACGGAAGCACGCGACACACGGCCCTTGCAACGTATTGAGGACACTGCAAACGTACCGTTCGCGGTCAAACGTAACAGCACAACCTGCAGGTTTGGCTAGCCTCTCTGCATTTACGTTCAAACACTCATTTTTCGCAGTGTTTCCATATTTTGTTCCAACACCTGTAAGTGAACAGGAGCGTTACGTTTTCAAACTGTATCCCGCAGAATGGCCGCAAGATAAAAGGCTGGAGAAATTCGTGCAATGCAGAGGGGTGTTGACAGTCTTCCGGCCTACACTGAATTTGCAAATGCAATAAGCAGGAGAAAACTCTTCTACCACAGTGTGTACGCGTAACGACACGCAATATGGGATATGTAGAGGTAAGGAAACGCCTTTGGCATTGCTGGGGCACTACCTCGATCAGTGAAAGGACACCGTACCAGCACCAGAAAATGGGCTATACTTTTTCGTCTTGGATACAGAAGCTGGAATCATTGAATGAACGATATTACGCGTACGCCATTCAACGGGCATGTGGAATGCTGTTATACGCTGATGTATTGCTTTTTCTTGTGTATGTTAAAGACCTCACATCGGTTACATTGCCAGATGCTAAATTCGTTTTGTTTGCAGATGATACAAACAATGGAATAAGCAGCAAGTCAAGTACAGATTTAGAAATAGCTGCCAATCAAATTTTCACTGACATTAATAAGTGGTTTAAAGTTAATTCTTTGTCATTAAACTTTGAGAAGACCCACTATATGCAGTTCAGAAACTGTAAGAGATTTCCTTCCAGCATGAGTACAACGTATGAAGACATACCGATCGAAGAGGTTGACAGTGTTAAATTTCTGGGATTACAACGCGATAATAAATTCAGTTGGGAAGAGCATACCACAGAATTGCTTAAGCACCTAAACAAATCTGTATTTGCCATGAGAATTATGTCAGATATGGGAGATATAAATATAAAAAACTTGCATGCTTTGCTTACTTTCATTCTATTATGTCGTGTGGGATGGGGCAACTCATCAAACCGAGCAAAAGATTTTAGAGTGCAAAATCGTGTGATAAGAATCATTTGTGGCGTAAATTCAAGAATACCTTGTAGAAACCTGTTCAAGGAACTTTGTATTCTAACCACTGCTTCTCCGTATATTTATCCCTTAACGAACTTTGTTGCAAGTAATACATCTCTATTTCCAACCAATAGCTCAGTACACAGTATCAATACTAGGAATAAGAAGGATCTACATAAAGGCCTAAAATCACTTACCTAGGTCCAAAAAGGGTTCCAATGTTCAGGAACACACATTTTTAATAAATTGCCAGCAACCATTAAAAACTTGGTTTCAGATAAAGCACGGTTTAAATAGAGTTTGAAAGACTTTTTGATAGGTAACTCCTTCTACTCCATAGATGAATATCTTAACATATAATATTTAATTATCATTTCATTTCTAGCAAAGCTGCATGGTCATCCACGGTAACTGTTCTTTCGGGAACAGATACTACCGTCATATATTTAGTTAAAAATATGGGTTCCCGGCCTTTGACCTTCTTGTGCGAACGCACACGCTATGCCCGAACTCGTACGGGATTTGGTAGATTAATCTGCCACGAGTAATGAGTATGATGGGCAAACATCTATTAGGCGCACTACGAATGTAGTGTTGTGGACATGTTGGGAATGTGGATCCCACGGGGAGCGTGCAAGGGATAAGTCCCTGCAGACGCACTATCCTCTGTGCCCGCGGTGGCTCAGATGGATAGAGCGTCTGCCATGTAAGCAGGAGATCCCGGGTTCGAGTCCCGGTCGGGGCACACATTTTCAACATGTCCCCAATGATGTGTATCAACGCCTGCTTGCAGCTAGGGTGTCTATTTAATTATCATTTCATTAACAGAGACTATTAAGTCAGCTTAATAAAAATAATCTCTTAGATTTCAGTTCTGACAACACTTCCTCACAACAGTCAAGATTAGGTATTTTTGGGTATGATACATTTATTAATAGCAGATATCAGTATTTCATTCTGACAGTATGTTAATTCTGTAAATATTAACTTTCCCAGTTTACTGCATTGTACTAGCTTATTTTCGACTATCTCCTGACAAATGATCAGGGTAGTAAGTATTGTATTCAAATATTTTATGTTTTTATGTCATACTTTCAGGCATGTTTCACACCCACGAGAATCATCTCATTTTCGGGGTCTATGGAACGAAAACTGAATCTAATCTAATCTATTCCATACTGCTGTGTAGGGTGATGACGTCCATCTAACAAACTGACATTTATAACATATTTTCTTGTGTTTTGTTCCATGATAACGCACAAATTAGATAATTGCCCGAAAATGAAATGTTTTATTTCACAAAAGTTACTTTGTACAAGAAATTTTAATGCGGCTATGAACCAGATCATAGTAGTGACTGTTGAAAAATATTCGTAAGTGTGGTTTGTGAAAAAAAAACTGTGACGTTGTAGAGAAGTTCTGACTCCATATTTGTAAGTTGCAAACAGAGATTAGTTTTATGTACGTTTTAGTATCGATGGATTAGTTGGAGTAGTGAAATTTACAAAAAAAAAAGATTGTGGTAGCTTTCATAGACCTAACAGCTGCCTATGACACTCTATGGAAGGAAGGACTTCTACACAAACTGATAAAAGTAATCCCCTGCTGTATGATACTGAGACTTATCAGTAACATGCTTTTGGATAGATACTTCCAGGTGATATAGGGTAATGACATAAGCAAACAGAGTAAACTGAACAATGGACTGCCTCAAGGATCAGTTTTAGCACCGATGCTCTTTAATCTTTACATCTCTGAACTACCTGAAACCATCTCAAGGAAGTTCAGCTATGCTGATGATATGGCCCTAGCTATCCAAAGCAAGCAGTTTGAACACACTAAAAATATCCTCACAACTGACCTAATCAAAATGCATGAATATTTCACCAAATGGTGGCTAATACCAAATCCCACCAAGACTGAAGTCAACTGTTTGCATTTGAACAACAGAATGGCGGGATATGAGCCAAAGGTTCATATGAATAACAGTCAACTGCGACATCAGCCATATACAAAGTACCTGGGGGTCACTCTAGATAGGACATTATCCTTCAAAAGACACCTGGAAAATGTATCCAATAAAATAAGCTCACGGAACAGCCTCATTCAGAGGCTCTGCAGCACTAACTTGGGAGCAGCAGCAGACACCCTACGAACCTCTGCACTCGCCTTAGTGTACTCTGCAGCCGAGTACTGTGCACCAGCGTGGTTAACCAGCAAGCATATAAACAAGGTGGACACCCAGATCAACGCTGCTATGAGAACCATAACTGGATGCATAAAGACTACCCCACTATATTGGCTTAGTCATATAGCTCCACCCTCCCTGCGAAGATAGGAAACTCTGATGAAGGAATACACAAAAATAATGAATAACCCCCTACTTCCTATCCATGAAGATGTCCCAACTTTGGAAAGAACACGACTCCGCTCCAGAAATCCCCCTTTAAGACTGGCCTAACAACTGTCAGCTGCCAACTTCAGCATGGATACTAAATGGCACGAGAGCTGGAGTGATAGTGCCTCCCCTGACAACCGTGAACTTATCTGTCCATCAGAGGGCTTTGAACTTCCACGACAGTTCTGGAAAAGCCTAAACAGAATCCGAACAGGAGATGGACTATGTGCACACAATCTACACAAGTGGGGAAAGCTTCCCAGCCATAGCTGTGACTGTGGGGCACCTAATCAAACAATACAGTGCATCGCACAGGACTGTGAATCAAGAGCCTACCAGAGTAGTCGGGCTGACTTCTTCAACGTCACACCGCCGTGTCTCGAATGGATCGCCAATTTGGACGTCAGAATTTGAAGACTTGTGTAACGCAAAATATCTGCTGTGATGTTACTTTTTATTGTGTTTTGTATTATATTTTATCTGAATATGTATCCTTCATTTATGTATTTTATAGAGTATTTTATCATATAATTTCATAATGTAATAAGTGTAAACCATGCGTGTAGCGCCATACGCTAAATAAATAAATATAGTTGCAGTAGTGTGGTTTCATGTTCAGCTTGTTCACCGTGCAGTTATCTGATCAAAAACGTGTATGGACACCGTTATGTAGTGAGGAAGTGACCACTAGATGACACGGGAGGCGGACACGCCAGTACAAAAAGGAACGTCGAGTATTGCGTTGTCAACACAGAAGCAGTAATAGCAGAATGCGTCGGCCAGGAGTGCTCAGCTACTTTCAACGTGGACTTGTTATTGCATGTCTCCTGAGTAACAAAGCTTTCAGGGACGTTTCAGCTCTTCCAAAGCTGCCCAAATCCACTATTGATGAGGTGATTACGAAGTGGAACTGCAAAGGAACCGTCGCAGATAAACCAAGACGTCCGGACCACATGTACTGATAGACAGGAACAACCGAGCGTTGAGGAGAGTAGTTGTAAAAAAATCGCATGAAACCAGGGGAAGGGATCATTCATGAGCTCCAAAGTGATATCAGCCGTCCAGCTAGAACAATGGCGGTACGTATTGAGTACAGAAAAGCCACACTTTTCTGGTAGTCATTGCTAAGCGACAGTCGATGTGTTGTAAAAGGCTTATCCACTGGCCAGTGGACGACTGGAAACGAGTGATTTAGAGGGTTGAGATTCGATTAGATTAGGTGCACTTTTCGTTCGATCATCATCTTCATCATCATCATCATCATCATCATCATCATTTAAGACTGATTATGCCTTTTAGCGTTCAGTCTGGAGCATAGTCCCCCTTATAAAATTCCTCCATGATTCCCTATTCAGTGCTAACATTGGTGCCTCTTCTGATGTTAAACCTATTACTTCAAAATCATTCTTAACCGAATCCAGGAACCTTCTCCTTGGTCTACCCCGACTCCTCCTACCTTCTACTGCTGGACCCATGAGTCTCTTGGGTAACCTTGCTTCTCCCATGCAGGTAACATGACCCCACCATCTAAGTCTGTTCGCCCTAACTGCTACATCTATAGAGTTAATTCCCAGTTTTTCTTTGATTTCCTCATTGTGGACACACTACCGTCATTGTTCCCATCTACTAGTACCTGCAATCATCCTAGTTACTTTCATATCCGCAACCTCAGCCTTATTGATAAGGTAACCTGAATCTACCCAGCTTTCGCTCCCATACAACAAAGTTGGTCGAAAGATTGAACTGTGCACAGATAACTTAGTCTTGGTACTGACATGCTTCTTGCAGAAGAGAGTAGATCGTAGCTGAGCGCTCACTGCATTAGCTTTGCTACACCTCGCTTCCAGTTCTTTCACTATGTTCCCATCCTGTGAGAATATGCATCCTGTACTTGAAACCGTCCACCTGTTCTAACTTTGTTCCTCCTATTTGGCACTCAATCCGTTTATATCTCTTTCCCACTGACATTACTTTCGTTTTGGAGATGCTGACCTTCATACCATAGTCCTTACATTTCTGATCTAGCTCTGAAATATTACTTTGCAAACTTTCAATCGAATCTGCCATCACAACTAAGTCATCCGCATATGCAAGACTGCTTATTTTGTGTTCACATATCTTAATCTCACCCAGCCAGTCTATTGTTTTCAACATATGATCCACAAATAATATGAACAACAGTGGAGACAGGTTGCAGCCTTGTCTTACTCCTGAAACTACTCTGAACCATGAACTCAATTTACCGTCAACTCTAACTGCTGCCTGACTATCTATGTAAAGACCTTTAATTGCTTGCAAAAGTTTGCCTCCTATTCCATAATCTCGTAGAACAGACAACAACTTCCTCCTAGGAACCCGGTCATATGCCTTTTCTAGATCTATAAAGCATAGATACAATTCCCTGTTCCACTCGTAACACTTCTCCATTATTTGTCGTAAGCTAAAGATCTGGTGCTGACAACCTCTAAGAGGCCTAAACCCACACTGATTTTCATCCAGTTTGTCCTCAACTAATATTCGCACTTTCCTTTCAACAATACCTGAGAAGATTTTACCCGCAACGCTGATTAAAGAGATACCTCTGTAATTGTTACAATCTTTTCTGTTTCCATGTTTCGTTCGAATAGACGCATAATGAGAAGATCCTCCAGAATGTAGAACTTGAATCACGCGATACTGTGTGCTAATCCTATGGAAGGGATTGGCTCCAGCAAATGCCCGGAGAATGTTATCCGCTCTCATTTGCACTGCCAACAATGAAGTACAGAGGAGGTGGTGTTGCGATCTGGCATGGTTTTCTTTGTTAGGATGTGGTCCCCTTATTGCGCTTAAGAAGACGATAAATGCTGACGGATACGAACACGCTTTACAGCTGTGTGTCCTGGTTACAGTAGAAGTATATATAATTCAGAGACGATGACCGTTTGTATGAGCATGACACAGCACCCTGTCATAAAGCAGCAGCATCTTTCGAGGCAATTGTTTGTGGACAATGACATTCCGGAAATGGACATGCCTGCCCAGGGTCCCGACCTGAACCTAGTGGATCACATTTGAGGTGAGTTAGAACTTCTACTTAGCTCCAGACCTCAGCATTCAACATGACTGCCTCTTCTGGTTTCGGCTATTGAGGGAAAATGAACTGCCATTCCTCCACAGACACTAAGACACCTCATTGAAACTGTGCCAAGCGGAACCGTCATAAAGGTGAAGGGAGGGCACACTCAATATTAGGGACCTCCAATAAGTGTTCGAATACATGTATGTATGATGCCCACCGAAAAGATTACGAGATTCAAGTCAACTCTCTCACGAAATTGATTGATCGTTGCTGCTGCTGACGTTTTATACTTATCTCCTGCAGTGCTAGAGCGTGGCCAAGAGTCCTTTATCTACCCCTATATTGTGCCTCATGAACACGACGTCCGACAATTTCAACAGCCGATAGTATGTACAGTAAGAGAAGAGGCGCTTCCCCACACAGTAACAGCAATGCCTGTGTTAAATCGGTACCAGAGAAATTATGTCTTTAAGAGCAAAAAATTCAATTATCCGTCAATGAGCCTTTAGGAACCAGGGTTAGCACATGTCGAGCCACTGAGCAAGCATCCTTGGACAACCAGTAAATGTTTACGAACTTCCAGCATGCTGGAGTAATCTGTATGACCTGTATTTGTTCAGTTGCACTTTGTGGTACGTATATGTTTGTTATCTTGATATGGTACTTATACTTTGGGAAATACCATTTGGGCTATCTGTGTGATTTGAAAATGAGTCCCGATCTGAGACCAGTCGTCAAGTAAATAAAAGTGAAATTTGTAGCCGGCCGAGGTGGCCGAGCAGTTCTAGGCGCTACAGTCTGCAACCGCGCGACCGCTACGGTCGCAGGTTCGAATCCTGCCGACCGGCACGGTAGCTCAGCGTAATAAAAAACTGAGTAAATTAATCAACGAACAACGTAAATGGATGTCTTGTGACGTTCTCGCAGACCAAACACAACAAACAATACCGAACAAAATGCAAAGGAAAAAAAAAAATCCTGCCTCGGGCATGGATGTGTGTGATATCCTTAGGTTAGTTAGGTTTAAGTAGTTCTAAGTTCTAGGGGACTGACGACCTCAGAAGTTAAGTACCATAGTCCTCAGAGCCATTTTTTTTTTTAAATTTGTAACTTTGGCTGTTTTTCCGTTGTACTGTTAAAGTTTGCCGTACAGTTATAATTCAAAATGGGTTTAAATATTAATGAACTTCGCAATTCCTTAACTTGTAACAAATTCCTGACGACAGTGGCGTACGGCCAGTTCATTCTGTATGTGGTAGCCTATCGCTTTTGACCTTGGCAACTGTCCTACCACAACATGGACAGCTTTTGTAAGAATGTGAATATATTTTACGCAGTACTCAGCAAGCCACGTGTCATCGCAAAAATTACTGATAACCCAGTCGTAACTGACGTAGAGAATAAAGGTCACTAGATCAACCTTTTAGTTTCGCTGCCACGTATGATAACATTCTACATGGCGTAACGCACATCCTTGTCACATAGAGTCGGAAGGCCATATTACCTCACGCTACGTTTGCTTTCTCAACCTCTTCATAAGGGTAAAGTCAAATACAGCTGTCCCTAATATAGTATTCTTACATCAAGGTTCAGGAGTCAACAAATTCTTACAGTCAAATGGCTCTGAGCATTATGCGACTTATCTTCTGAGGTCATCAGTCGCCTAGAACTTAGAACTAATTAAACGTAACTAACCTAAGGACATCACACACATCCATGCCCGAGGCAGGATTCGAACCTGCGACCGTAGCGGTCGCGCGGTTCCAGACTGAAGCGCCTAGAACCGCACGGCCACACCGGCCGGCTCCTTACACTTCCTATCACAAGTGTGCTTATTGAGTTCTGCATTGCAAGTATTCGACTATGGAATAATCTACCGTGTAACTTCAAGGATGTTATGTGAAACCTCATTTTCAAAAATAAACTAATGCTTTTCTCTTTAAATAATGATAGACTACCTTTTACTTTTTACTTAATCCATACACGCCCTAATTCCTGGTTGCCACGGTGGCCGAGCGTTTCTAGGCGCTTAAGTCTAGAACCGTGCGACCGCTACGGTCGCAGGTTCGAATCCTGCCTCGGGCATGGATGTGTGTGGTGTCCTTAGGTTAGTTATGTTTAAGTAGTTCTAAGTTCTAGGGGACTGATGACCTCAGAAGTCCCATAGTGCTCAGAGCCATTTTGAGCCTAATTCCTGTTGTCATCCAAAATCTTAAACACATTTAAACTCCTTGTCTCCTCCATCTAGTTCCTTTTGTTTCTATTTACCTGTATCTAATTCACTTTGTGAGTCTTGAATGGTTTGAAACTATTATACTATAAATAAAACAGTTATAATAAGTAAACCATATAAATGCACTCACGCAACGTGTTTAATTGCCACAAGAAAACAACTATGTCCACACTGTAAACTGTTAGGTGTCAGATGTAAGATATGGCCTGAAGTCGCTAATATGGTCAGATTACAAAGTCGGTGAAGAGGAAGAGAAAAGAGTCTGAACACCACGTAGAGGTCGACCACGGAGGACAAATACAGCATTCGACCTGCACGAAATACTGACAATTAAGCACACGAAACAGCAAGAGGCAAAGGCAAAGGCAAAGACTTGATGTGCAGGCTTTTAAATCAGCGTGACAACTGTCGGATCAGTCCTATTACCGTCGAAGGTGAATACGTGGATCAGTGGTTCGGTCAATGTCACAATTCACCTGCCCCCCACCTCCGTGACAGCATGTTCTTCCATTTCACTGTGATAATAACGCCAGCTCCTCTGCATCCATCTCTATCTCTGCTGGCAGAATACTAAATCCCTCTCACACGGAAAGGCCATGTAGGGCTGAAAATGGTCTGGTTTGCACCATTACCTCCATCGCAAAAACAGAGAGGGTGTGAGTCTCCCCAGCAGCAAATCAACTACTGAAGGAGACAATGCTGAAGCCACTTCCACCGCTGGAGGGGTGGAAGACTGCAGAAACTGGGATTACAGTTGGTCCACTGTCATGGCCAAGGGGCAAAGACTCCGCTGCTGAAGAGCAGGGAAAAGAGGGCACTGGTTCAAATTCCATGGGCTCTGCAGCTCAGGAGCTAGCCCAGCTGTTACACTACGCCGTGATCACCTGTGGGGATTGTAACAGAAAGCCTCCCACCAGAACAACGGCTTGCACTTCGTCATCGCCCAGTTGGCTTGGCGACAGTGGAGGCAAAGGTCCAACAGGTCACAGCTGCAACTGACTGGAATGACAGATCAGCTACTCCTGACCGACATCTACCATAAACAACTGCCGACCTTTGTGGCCTACCACTACAGCCGGAAACAATCCCTGGTGGTGGCTGAAAGGCTGGACATAAAAGGCAGCCCACTGAGGAAAAATAAATGGGACGCAATGATCCAGGGTATGCGATGTGGGGTACAACAAACCCAAAAGATCCCATAGCTGGCCCCCTCGCAACTGGTGAGCTAGACAACACCCATTAACCGACGCCGCCTGCATGTAGCCAGTAAATTCTTGGGATGAGGCAGAAATGGACTTTTTCATTTGGGTCTTGAAAGGACACACAAAGTGCTCCACCTCTGACTGAGACAACAGGTAAAACACCAAGTAGTCAGATACTGGATATCACTGCAAATTCAAAAATCTTCAAACTTCCGTGACACAATTTGCAGACTGTCATCGGATATGAGAGTCATGGGGTCATGTCTCGATAGCAAAAATGACTGACAACGCGCTAAAAGCTTCTGTCGACGTCGTGGGTGATAGCTTGGCGACGTACAGGAAATTTCACAATGCTTTGACCACCAACAACTACACACATCCCAAAAACGAGTGCACACAGTCAACGTGCACTCTGTCCCAATGGTGCTGCTGGACTCGGCTAGGGGACAACTGATGCAGTGTCGCAACCTAGTTCTGTGCAACCGGCCCGTGTAAGACATTCAGTGTCGCGGTCGATCGCCAGCCAATAGATGTGACGATGTGCCAGAGGCTTCATACGAGTGATACCCCAGTGTGACACATGCAGCAGCTGGAGGATGCACGGATGCAACACCAGAGGAGCTTTGCTCCTCTATGGAAAACATGAGAATCCCCTGGATGACGTAGAGTCGATGGCTTAGGAGAAAAAACATACTCCAAGCCAAACCTCCTCCTGAAAGGGTGCACATTGCCTGCCCTACCTGGAGAGCTAAAATGATTTTCCGAAAAAGCGGGTAGGCAGCCATGGCAGAAAAACCCAGCAAATTTTCTTGCAAGGCATTGTCCAAGGCAACAGTGAGAGCCCCGCTCAAACTCCGGATTTGGCCCCACTGGAAATCGCGGTAGTGAATCAACTTTTGCATGCTGGGCCATGGACTGGTATCAAATATCACAATAATAATTACTGACAAAAAGTGCCTACCTTTGCAACCAGTGGGCAGTCCTACCCAGCAGCTTGGGATGAGGGCGAAATAAAGAAACCAGCTGCTTGGTCGATGATGATTGCCTTATGCAAGAAAATGTGAAATTTTTAGTTCCGAAAATGATAGCCATGGCCTTCTTTTTCACCTGTGAGTAATTAAATTGTGCTGCAGAAGGCATCTGTGACAAATAAATGATGGCCTACTTGGTGCCATCTGGGTTCCAGTGTAACATGACAATATCAATACCATACTGGGGACCATGACAGGCCAGAGTTAAAGGTTTACACAGCGTAGAAGACTCTATACAGGAAGCAGACCACAAACACTGCTTGAGGGACTTTCGGCTCATTGACAATCTCCAGAAGGGACAAATTTGACGCCTTTTTGGCGAAGCCAGTTAAGAGGATGGCAAATGTGTCAACCCTAGAGAATGAACTTAAATACGAACTCTTGCCCAAAAAGAACTGGAGTGCCTTCAGGTTCTTGGGCACCAGAAGGTTGGCAATGCTTTGATGTGCTCTTCCATAGGGACCTAGGGATAAGGCCACATTTTCTGAGCACATGACCTAAAAATTGCACATTCGGAGGAAACAATTACTTTTTCCAATCTGCAATGAAGGCCATTCTCCAGCAGGCGTTGCAAAACCATCTGAACTTTCCGTAACTGCTCCCCTCATGTAGAATTCATGACCCATGTGTCGCTGCGGTAATTTATGCAACAAGAGGTCGAGACACAAAGCAAGTCTGTCAGACAACTGCCCTTTTTTTTACATCTCTGCCCAGTAAAAGAAACAAAACAGTTCCACACATTCAAATTCACTTAACTCCAGCATAATGCGATGTGTTGAGGACAGTGCAACCCACCCAACTTACAAGATTAGTGGGACGTTAAACTCCTGGAAGCTTGAGGATACGAAGAACCATATTTTAGGTGTTTCAGTCAGTCAAGAACCATTGGCCTATGGCGTATCTGGAATATGGCCTATGTTGCGGCAATCATGTTACTCTATGAACATGAACAGATCTACATTTCGGCCCACCAATATATACAAGAAGCAATATCGACAGTCTATGGAAATTCTAAATATGGGGGAGAGAGAGAGACAGACAGACACTGAGCTAGAGAGACATAATCAGCTTCTAGCTGATAATACAGTCCAATCATCAGCGTAAAAACCCCTAACATAGGAGGCGAGAAAACTGTTGCAACATGGTGACAAAAAATAAAAACACCTACAGCCGTCCTTATGATTTTATTTTATTTTGTCGCTACTAGTTTCGACGCTTCAATGCGTCATATTCAGGCTGTTTTGATGCGGTACAGGTTGATACGATCCCCATGCATAACCCATGAGTTGCCAGCACTACTGGAGTGCTGACACATTACCTGCGAATGCAGTAATGCTGACAACTGATGGGTTATGCATGGGGATCGTATCAACCTGTACCGCATCAAAACAGCCTGAAGATGACGCAATGAAGCGTCGAAACTAGTAGCGACAAAATAAAATCATAAGGACGGCTGTAGGTGTTTTTATTTTTTGTCTCGGTAGTAAACGGCCGTCGTCCCAGAGACGTCCTGCTAAAAGGATGGACATACAAAAGCTTGTTGCAATATGTTCCAATGATAATAACTTTATAATCCAACCACGTGACATTAAGATACACAACTGTCAATTTATGTAGCGCCTTCTCTTTCCTTTAGAGG
This sequence comes from Schistocerca piceifrons, assembly GCF_021461385.2. Lineage (NCBI taxonomy): Eukaryota > Metazoa > Arthropoda > Insecta > Orthoptera > Acrididae > Schistocerca > Schistocerca piceifrons. The sequence goes on from NC_060138.1 coordinate 1,238,678,639, forward strand.
CAACTCAAGGCGACCTCACAGCTGGTTGGCGCTGCTTATCGGCACTCTCCCACATCAAGTCGCCACACACACACACACACAGGGATTGCACGCAGGCCGAGTGGCTACTCGTCGGGAATTCAGCCAGCCGGCTCCTGCAGCACGCATAATGTATTGAGAAATGCTGCGGTACGAATTGTTGCTGGGAAAGTAGCCAGCCATCAAGAGAAAGGAGACCTACACCACAAGTGGCTGTTCCGCGAGTCAGAGATGCAATCGAAAGCAGTCTGACGGCATCAACTTGTCGTTAAAACAACAAGTTAGAAGTGTCAAAAACGATTATGAAAGTTCTTACAGTTTACACTAAAAAAAGAATTGTACTGCAATAAGGTGCTTCACAAATTAGACCACAAAGGTTACACAACTGAGCAAGCTGCGTGTTACGATTTGAAAGCTGCACACAACGAGCGCCTTACCCATAACATTTTGTTTACTGATGAACCCACATTCCACATCTGTGAAAAAGTTAAGAAACATAACTGTCTCACATCCCCATATGAGCAACCTCATCTACATCTACATCTACATCTACATTTATACTCCGCAAGCCACCCAACGGTGTGTGGCGGAGGGCACTTTACGTGCCACTGTCATTACCTCCCTTTCCTGTTCCAGTCGCGTATGGTTCGCGGCAAGAACGACTGTCTGAAAGCCTCCGTGCGCGCTCTAATCTCTCTAATTTTTCATTCGTGATCTCCTCGGGAGGTATAAGTAGGGGGAAGCAATATATTCGATACCTCATCCAGAAACGCACCCTCTCGAAACCTGGCGAGCAAGCTACACCGCGATGCAGAGCGCCTCTCTTGCAGAGTCTGCCACTTGAGTTTGTTAAACATCTCCGTAACGCTATCACACGGTTACCAAATAACCCTGAGACGAAACGCGCCGCTCTTCTTTGGATCTTCTCTATCTCCTCCGTCAACCCGTTCTGGTATGGATCCCACACTGATGAGCAATACTCAAGTATAGGTCGAACGAGTGTTTTGTAAGCCACCTCCTTTGTTGATGGACTACATTTTCTAAGCACTCTCCCAATGAATCTCAACCTGGTACCCGCCTTACCAACAATTAATTTTATATGATCATTCCACTTCAAATCGTTCCGCACGCATACTCCCAGATATTTTACAGAAGTAACTGCTACCAGTGTTTGTTCCGCTATCATATAATCATACAATAAAGGATTCTTCTTTCTATGTATTCGCAATACATTACATTTGTCTATGTTAAGGGTCAGTTGCCACTCCCTGCACCAAGTGCCTATCCGCTGCAGATCTTCCTGCATTTCGCTACAATTTTCTAATGCTGCAACTTCTCTGTATACTACAGCATCATCCGCGAAAAGCCGCATGGAACTTCCGACACTATCTACTAGGTCATTTATATATATTGTGAAAAGCAATGGTCCCATAACACTCCCCTGTGGCACGCCAGAGGTTACTTTAACGTCTGTAGACGTCTCTCCATTGCTAACAACATGCTGTGTTCCGTTTGCTAAAAACTCTTCAATCCAGCCACACAGCCGGTCTGATATTCCGTGGGCTCTTACTTTGTTTATCAAGCGACACTGCGGAACTGTATCGAACGCCTTCCGGAAGTCAAGAAAAATAGCATCTACCTGGGAGCCTGTATCTAATATATTCTGGGTCTCATGAACAAATAAAGCGAGTTGGGTCTCACACGATCGCTGTTTCCGGAATCCATGTTGATTCCTACGTAGTAGATTCTGGGTTTCCAAAAACGACACTGCTACCACTGAATGTCAAAGAGCAATTCCTACTACCTCAGCTTCGGTAAGAAGCCATTGCCGACATTGTTTAATTCAACCAGGATGATGCACTGCCTCATTTCGCCCCTCGTAGTAAGAGTACTTAAATCGAACGTTCACCAGCAGGTGGGTAACAGAGGTTCAGCAAGACTGTGGCCATCACATTTGCCTGACTTGATATCCTTGCATTTTTTTAATTTAATTAATTTATTTATTTATTTGCATGTAGAGAGCCCTGATTTTAGTGTAGGAAGCTGTATGCTGATAGAACACAGTTAATGGTTTGTTTGTACACGAGTAGACAAACTGCAGAATAGTGTTAAATACCATACAGCACCTGTCTTATAAGCTATTCGTTAGCTGACACGACATGGAAACGTGTTGTAAACACCTTTATTAGTATTTAAATCATTTATACAATCTAGCACAGAATCAAACACGTACCTATGTTCACATTGTTCGTTCCTGGGCTTGGGATTTTGACATATAAGTTCATAATATAATTTGAATCTGCAATTTGAGGTCGTCAAGTTAAATAATCAACCCTAACTGTTTTATCGTATAGCAAGAGGGTCGTTCGGAAAGTAAAGAAGGTTTTGTTTCGATACGTAACCGTGACCCCCCACCATCTACGCCGACCTACCACTGACCTTGGCACTCATTCGCTTCATTGTGGAGCCGGCTACGATCCAGTACAGTTGATTACTACTTAGCTGTGTCACTCTAAAATGTTTGGGAAAATTGACACGTACCATCGTTCTCGTTGTTCGCTGCTGGGCTCGGAATTTGACACATAAATTTAGAATATATTTTGACTCGGCAGTTGGAGCTCATGACGTTAAACAGTCAATTCCAAATGGTTCAAATGGCTCTGAGCACTATGGAACTTAACATCTGAGGTCATCAGTCCCCTAGAACTTAGAACTACTTAAATCTAACGAACCTAAGGACATCACACACATCCATGCCCGAGGCAGGATTCGAAACTGCGACTGTAGCGGTCGCGCGGTTCCAGACTGAAGCGCCTAGAACCGCTCGGCCACTCCGGCCGGCTCAATTCCAAATGTCTTATCATATGGTGAAAGGGTCATTCAGAAAGTAAAGAACTTTTTTTTTTACACTTGACAGCATTTTCCCACCACCTCCGCCGACCGACCACTGACCTCGGTTCACTTTGGCGGCAGCTACGATCCAGTAGGCTTACTTACTGCTCAGGTGTGTGACTTTAAAATGTGTGACAAAACTGACGATGCCACCGATTGTGAGGTGCGCAGTGTTATCCGCTTTTTAAACGCACAAAAAGGTTTGACTTGTCGAAATTTATAGACACATAACTGAGGTTTACAGTAATCTGATGAACGAAGCTTCAGTTCGAGAGAGGTGTATCAAATTTAATGGCGGACAGAAGAATGTTCACAACGTAGATCGCTCGGGCTGCCCTCATTGGTGACTGACGGACTCAAAACACGGCTTGAAACAAAAACCCAAGAAGACAGACGTTTCACAATTAGTGAGCTGCACTCTTTCTTTCCAGATGTATCAAGAACTTCATTGTACGAGATTATTAGTGCATATCTGGGCTATAAAAAAGTGTGTGCCAGGTGGAACCCCCGAATTTTATCAGATGAAAACAAAACCTAACGAATAGCAGCTGCATTGTCATTCCTCAGTCGCTGAGAAAAGGATGGTGATGAATTTTTCAATCACATTGTCACTGGCGATGAGACTTGGGTGTCACTGGTGATGAGACTTGGATACTATATGTCACGCTAGAAACAAAGAGCCAATCAATGGAACGTCAAAATTCGCCGTCCGCCATGAAACCGAAAACCCAAAACAAATTTTGAGCACCAGAAAGACTATGGCTATGGTGGCTATGGAGTTCTGGGTTGGTAAGGTGTTCTGCTCATCGACCACATGCCTAGAGGTGAGACCATAAATGCAGTGGCCTACTGTCAGATGCCTCAACAACTTCACTGTGCAACTGAAAACAAGCAGCAGGAATGATAACCAATGAAGTCATCCTCCTTCATGATAGTGCACGTCAGCATGCGTCAGCAGTTTCTGCGGGAAATGTTTCAACAGCCGCCATACAGTACAGACTTAGCAGCAAGTGATTAACACTTATTCTTCTTCTTTCTTCTTCTTTAGCTAAAGCCTTTGTCCCGCAGTGCTTGCAGGGTGAGCATGGTTACAACAGATTTGGCAAGGTTAGTTGAAAGGGGTGGCTGGACACCCCTCCTGCCGCCACCCCATACCCCCTGGGACAGAATCAGTGTACCCCAGCTGTCTGCGTCTAGTGTAAACCAAGAGAGAGTACGAACGTGTGTCAAATGTATGTGGGTTGTGTAGCTGAGGTGGGATGTGGGGACCAGTCTGGTATTCACCTAGTGTGATGTGGAAAACCGCCCACAAACCACATCCAGGCTGGATGGCACACCAGCCCACATTGTTAATCCGCTGGACGGATTCGATCTGGGGCTGTTGCGCCTACCCGAGTCCAGGATTAATGCTCTTGACTAACCTGACGAGTCTGATTAACACTTATTCCCCAAATTGAAAAATTGAGTGGACAATGTTCTGAAAGTGATGATTAACTTAAAGAAGCCGTTAGTCAGTGTTTCTTGGCAGCAACTGAGTGCGCAGAAGGCATAGAAATAGTGGTAAAAACGGAAATGAGTGTATGGCATTGTTGGCCAGAAGGTCCCATTCGGGGAAGTTCGGCTGCCAAGTGCAAGTCTTAACAGTAAGACAAATGCCTAAATTTGAATGGTGACTATGTAAAGAAGCAGCTTGGTATCAAATTGTATGTAACGGTTTAATTTAATTACATTAAATAAAATTTACTGTAGAAAAAAACGTTCTTTACTTCTGAATGACCCTCGTATAACCCTAGATGTCTTTTTATGAGCAAGTTTTCACCTCCAAGGCAACATTATGCTGCATCTAGGAAACATCATAGAATTGCTGAAGGAAACTGTTTACACCTGAAGTTATCATAGCATATGTGCACTGTAGTGTAAAGTGCCATATTGCAGTTTTGTTGTAACAAGTTGACGTATAAAGCAATTGATAAGAAATACATATAAATTTCTGCCTAGTCAGTGACTGTGAACTGACTGACTCCCAACTTCTTGGGACTTGTCGAGATCGTGAAATACATGGTACAGGCAGCAGCCGGAATAACATTGCTTGTAGGAACCAGTCCTAATTTGACATGTTTCTCTTGCTTTAATACAGCACTGTTGTGTCGCATTTGTTGGCAGCAGAGCTGTATGCACACAGAACATAGTTAATAGTGATTCTGATTGGCTCAAACATCACATACAGTTGTTCTGTAAGGTATTCGTTACCTGACATCACATGGAAGCTCGCTGTAAACACCATTTATTAGCGTTTATCTTAGCGTGCGCCTACTATAATTTATGGTGTCATACTGCAATTTTGTTATAACAAAATGATGTATGGAGCAACCGATTATACAGACTCTACCATAAGTATTGTACAGAAGTTTTGCAATACTTCACTCTGTGGAAGCAGTTTCAGTTAGAGAGTTGTTCTTAAGATTTCGGAATTTATACGGCAAACAGTAGGAAATACTTTGAAGAAAAAAAAAAGAACAGTGCACTATGAAGCAAGAGAAGTCTCCAGACAGTTGTGTTTTTAAAATCATCTCATCAACAGCTAGCTCTAAGCGCACACACTGCTCTCTCTCGTAAATATGGGCCTTCTGCTGCCGAGCTGATAATTTTGAATAGAGAAGTTACTAACCACCTGCTTGGCCGTGCGCTCTAACGCACTGCTTCCAGGCGGGAAGGCATGCCAGCCCCCAACCCAAATCCACCCGACAGATGAGTGTCGAGGTCCGCTGTGCGGGCCAGTCTGTGGATGGTTTTCAAGGCGGTTTTCCATCTGCCTCAGCGAATGCTGGCTGGTTTCCCCTATTCCACCTCAGTTACAATATGTCAGCAATTGCTGCGCAAACACTTTCTCCACGTACGCGTACACCATCATTACTCCACCACGCAAACATCGAGGTTACACTCGTCTGGTGTAATACGCTCCCGGGCGGTGGGGAGGGGGGGGGGGGGTGTCCTCCACTGGGACCGAGCCACACAATGACCCGGAGTTCGGTGTGGGGCAGCAGTGGGGTGAGTGGACTGCTGTAGCCTGTTGTGGGTTTGTGAACCACTGAGGGCTACGGCGGGGATGGAGCCTCTCTGTCGTCTCTAGGTCCCCAGTTCCATGCAATACAATAGATGTTATTTGACTATATGCAAGTAAATATCAGTGTACAGTTAAGGAGCAGCTTGCAGAATTGTTTCTTTTTCCGGGCAAGCTCCGTGATGTATACAGGCAGAGCACACAGGTTTGTTTTCCGGTCTTAGAGTTTCTATTGTCTCCGACGTCCATGCCATAGGTATTTGACTACTTCTATTCGACACTTTGCATCAAATAGGTGTCTCGTAATATTACCTTTGGAGAATAAAATATGTTAGAAGTACCCTGCATCATATTGCACGACTAAGGAACTGCGATGTGATAGATCTTTAGAAAAAATGGACTTGTTAAAATCTTCTCTGCTCAAAGCAAGCATCTCGCCATTGGAACACATAGAACCAGATATACATATAGACAGCGAAGAAATGACAACACTACTGCATTTTTTTTCGTTGGACTGTGTCATTTACGTGGGATGTTTGTTATGTGTGTGAGCTGCTGTGCAAGCACTAATGAACGTCACATCTCAGAATCTCGAAAAACCGTAGTATCCTACCCTCTGTATATGAAGAAGAAGAGATATGGACAACATGAGTTCATGAGCCCATCAGAAAGTCTACAACTACTACTGAATTGATTTACCAATAAATACCTTTTTTTTAAAAAAAAAAATGCTTTTATTTAATCACTTCATATTTACCACCTCTTGACTTTCAGGCTTCAGGTAAGAATTTAAGATACGTTGTCTGTGCTCCTCATGAAGTGTAGGAGAAATAATTTCAGAGACTTCGTCTATATGATGGTGGAATGGCCAGAGACTGGCTAGTGCCCACCTTGTGAGCCTCTCATATGTGGTAAAATGCCAATCGCCCACTACGTGAACTGATGAACACACGTTTTCCATGTCTTTTGCGCCAGCTCTTAACAGTGGAGTGTGGCCTTCTCTGCAGCAGCCCTGGTGAAGAGTCAGAAGAAACTTGCCAACTCATCTGTTGTCATTTTATACTTCTACGTTGCCGACGTGTGTGCACTCGGATTCCACTGCAGGTGACTGCACTCAAGTTCCATTGTAGGAATGCGGTTTGTAATTTCAGCTCACATATACGCCAACAGTTGATGAAGAATGGGTGATATTGTTTTTTTTTTTTCTTATCATAGTCGATTTCCACACAGTCATGGGATAGTGTGGCAGCTCCCAGCTACACCAGGATCAACGACACATGTGCAGAAGAAGCACCAAGCAGCGATTTCCATGGAAACACAATGCTGAAAGCGTCTGCTTGCCTGATGATGATGATGTGAGCATAGCAATGAGGGGATACGATAAACCGCAATCGTGATAGGCTACAATCCGACCTTTATCAAAGTCGGAAACGTGATGGTACGCATTTCTCCTCCTTACACGAGGCATCACAACAACGTTTCACCAGGCAACGCCTGTCAACTGTTGTTTGTGTATGAGAAATCGGTTGGAAACTTTCCTCGTGTCAGCACGTTGTAGGTGTCGCCAGCGGCGCCAACCCTGTGTGAATGCTCTGAAAAGTTAATCATTTGCACATCACAGCAGCTTCTTCCCGTCGGTTAAATTTGGCGTTTGTAGCACGTCATCTTCGTGGTGTTGCTATTTTAATGGCCAGTGGTGTATTTCATGCATGTGTCTAATGTTTTTTCGATGCTTATTGACTGTAACGTTTCCCTGATAACTTTCTGACGAGTGCAACAAATGTGTCAGGAACCAGATGTAATAGTTCCTGGTGACGAACATATCTCTATAAACGTTTGTGTGTCTCTATTTTTATTTTGCTACTTGGCTAGTGTATTTTTCCAGAATTGATCGTTCCTAATCCGCCATCACTATTCACAGAATCAGAGGAATGTAAGTCTATGTGCTGATAAGTTAGCCACACCATCCCAGTTATCTGCCAATGATGTGTGTGTGTGTGTGTGTGTGTGTGTGTGTGTGTGTGTGTGTGTGTGTGTGTGTGCGTGTGTGTGTGTGTGTAATTTCATGTGGTACTTATAGACCGTTGTGATATGTATGTTTCAGAATTAGTGGATGGCCTGGGATTGCCGTCATTGCAAGAAGTGCCCAGAGGTGGGCTTGTTGCAGCTTCACTTCCATGGACCAGGCTGCTGTGAGCGACAACAATACCACCTCCGGACCCGTCAGTGACGAGGCTATGGACGTCTACGTCGTCATCACCTTGTCCCTCGCCTAGCAGTAGCGGGGTGGGATCACTGAACCCATCATTGATGTGGTCATCGACAACTATGTCAGCGTCATCTCGTCTCAGGCAACGTGGCTACCATCGCCGGCCAAACAGAAGCAGCTTCACAGCTCATCTTGTTAATGAATGCCAGGAACATCATGCAGTTGCATTAGATTAGTTTGTCTTTGCTGTTGCTTTCAGGGGTAGAATCTTGCTATCCCTCTTTGATAACGCTAATTGGGGGTCTTGAGATCTAGCTACCTCCCTCCGTGCTTGCTGAGCAGTGCTGGAATGGGAGCTTCCTGAAATCATCAACAGATATCGGTATCCCACCATCAGAAGCAGTTCTGCAATGTGAGATGTCGCATCCCCTATTGTAGCAAGTAATGCTGTTGCAGAGGAAAGCATCATTGAAATTTGGTGGAAGGATGACATGATATCGTGGGGTGAGTCAGTTACAGAGTGGTACGAACTTTTACTGAGACATCATACTGAGCCATTTTTTCGGTATGAAGGGAAGAGGATCTGGTAAGGTTCTTAGCTCCACATCGATTTGTACTCACAGATTTTTGATCCAGTTAATGGAGGGTCCAGTTTCAACCCTCTTCCAAAAGACATTGCTGTTAAAGAAGGGTGCATTAAAGTCCTTAATCTAGATGAGAAGCATGAATTTTGCTTCGTATAGTTGCTTCTGGCATGCGAATCATGAGTGTTAGCCCACCCTTAGCCTTAATGACAGCTTCCACTCTCGCAGGCATACATTCAATCAGCTGCTGGAAGGTTTCTTTGGGGAACGGCAGCCCCAGATTGGTGCGCCGAGGAGAGGTATCGATGTCGGTCGGTGAGGCGTGGCATGAAGTCGGTGGTCCAAAAACATACCAAAGGTGTTCTATAGGATTCAGGTCAGGACTCTATGCAGGTCAGTCAATTACAGGAATGTTATTATACTGTAACCACTCCGTCGCAGGCCGTACATTATGAACAGGTGCTCGATCGTGTTGAAAGATGCAATCGCCATCCGCGAATTGCTCTTCAACAGTGAGAAGCAAGAAGATACTTAAAAGATCAATGTAGGTTTGTGCTGTGATAGTGCCACACAGAACAACATGGGGCGCAAGCCCCCTCAATGAAAAACACGTACACACCATGACAACATTGCCTCCGAATTTTACTGTTGGCACTACACACACTGGCAGATAACGTTCACTGGGCATTCAACAATACCCACACCCCGCCATCGGATCGCCACATTGTGTACCGTTATTCGTCACTCCACAAAACGTTTTTCCACTGTTCAATCGTCCAATGTTTACGCTCCTTACAACAAGCGAGGGGTCGTTTGGTATTTACCGGCTTGATGTGTGGCTTATGAGGAGCCTCCCGCCTAACTGCCATGGTACTTGCAGTGGATCCGGATGCAATTTGGAATTCCTGTGTGATGGTCTGTATATATGTCTGCCTATTACACATTACAACTCTCTCCAACTGTCAGCGGTCTCTGTCAGTCAACAGATGAGGTTGGCCTGTACGCTTTTGTGCTGTACGTTCCCCTTCACTTGTCCACTTGATTGTCACATCAGAACAGTGAACGTAGAGATGTTTAGGAGTATGGAAATCTCATGTACAGACATATGACACAAGTGACACCCAATCAAATGGTACAAATAGCTCTGAGCACTATGGGACTCAAATTCTAAGGTCATCAGTTCCCTAGAACTTAGAACTACTTAAACCTAACTAACCTAAGGACATCACACACATCCATGCCCGAGGCAGGAACCGATCGGCCACCCCGGCCGGCGACACTCAATCACTTGACGATGTTCGAAGTCCGTGAGTTCCGCAGTACCTGGCAGTAGGTGACAGCACAATCCGCATAATATGAAAAACGTATTTGTGGGCAACCGGATACTTTTGATCACATAGTGTAGATTTTGGACGAAAGGGGGGGAGTGATATGGAGTACTTGGCAGTAGGTGGCAGCAGAACGCACATAATATGAAAAACGTATTTGGGGGCATCCGGATATTTTTGATCACATAGTGTAGATTTTGGACGAAGGGGTGGAGGGGGTTCAGGGCACAGTTTTCTCGGACGAATTCAACAAGCCCGCTGAAAATATATTTTACAAACAAACAAGTATTAAATTTGTTATGTCACATACCCCTTCCGCTCTCGACTGGTTTTCATAATTGAGTATCGTTCGGATGGCCAGATTGGACGATATTTTGCCATTTGAGCTACCAATAATAGAATTTTGAGCAATTCTTTTAAAGAAATGTAACCATCGATGTCTGAGCGTTATTTTTGTTGATCATACGCTATATTTGGGCGACAGAGGCATATCGAAATGTATTTTTATGCACTGATTTTAATATGTTATTTGTAATATTGTGTACTGCTCCACTTCTTTGTGACATACTGAATTATTACAACGTATAAGTTTTACCCGTCTCCAAATAGTGACTCCAGTCGTAACATTAATCAGATGTAGATAGGTAATCAGGGTATTATAGTAGTGCGTACATATTTTTAGCCCATCGTAGTGTAAGTGGACAAATCAGAATAGGTTTTCCTCTTCTTTCTTGATACAAACTAATCCATAATTGGAAAGTATCATAACAGCAAACAATACAAAAACGATAAACGGCAACACTTATCTTAAATTCAGCTGCAAGGAAGAACTGAACTGATTAACAAACCAACAACTGAACTCAAGCAAGGCCAACATAAGTCTGTTGAGGCCTTGTTGACTATCGACAGTGCGTATCTCTTTTTCATCGTATAATGGATTACAGTACTCGGCTACTAGGTCGTGAGTAACTTCATTTAGGTGACAGTGCGGTGGAGGCGTGATTTGTTGTTCCACATCATAACGAACTGTAGTTCATAATATCCTTGTCAAGCAGACTAGAGTTAAATAGCTGCAATTGTACATTTCTAAGTTATTCGCATTACATCTGACGAGGAATTCCTTCATACTAGAACACTATCGTGTTACCAAGGATTAACGTTGATAATTTTGCTCTATCTTCGAACAAGTTGATTCTGATGCGTAATATTAATAAATAAAATGTTAACCTAATTGACAAAGAGAGTAAAAAGAAGAGATCGGGCGGAGAACACGACATGTCAAGGTTGCGCACCCGGAGGTTTTACAGCAAGCGACGTAAGCACGTGCAACAGCCAAGTCGCGTGAGACTGCAAAGTCAGCGCTTAACACTCCACGAGGCTATCGCTGCCGGAGATCTGCAGGCAAAACATACAGCTCAAACAATTGACGCGCTGAGCTTTGAAATTCAGAAAGGAAATGACGCCAAAGGCGGGAAGCGCAGCACAATGAAAGCAAAAGCACATCGCAGAGAATCTGCGGCAAGCGAGCGTCGTTTGCGTCACTAGCCGTGTAATCAGCGATCTTGTGGGTATTTCGTGTATTTCTTTCACGAAGAAGCGTCTCATGAATTCACAAACGTCTTCCGTTTATGCGCTTGTGATTCTGCATGGAGGTTTAACGCAAACAAGAATGTCGTGATCGCAAACACTCGAACCTCCACGATATACTGTAGCTGTCCACCTTAGCAATCGGACGTTTTACTGTTACTAGATTTACCGATGGTTAGTAGCATTGTTGGTCCACGTGGTGACTAAACTCCGTTCATCATAAGAATAAGCCTCGTGTAAACATTACACTATGTATTCTTCCGCGTTCGCTGGAACCTCCTTGGATTTCGTTTCACTTGAAGTGGAAGCCAAGCCGTCTCGAGTACAATCAAGTACGTTGATGACTAGAGACCGGATTATATGCATCATAAAACCTTATGCATGAAAAATGCTTCAGAATGTATGAGAAGTGTCGAAATATGCAAGATGGAATAATAAAAAAACATGGTAGTTACTGCATGCATATCAATCACAAGGAAGTCCGCCGGCAGCGCGAAAAATCGGTACATTTAGAACGCTGATATCATTTTCTGAATACTTTCTGGTAGAGGTAAAGAAGAGGGCCTTGCTGGGATTATTTTCTAACAATTTTCAAAATGGGGACGCATACTGTGTTTCATTAATTGACCCTTCTTTGCTATTATTGCCAGTGACAAGTGGATGCGATGCGAGTGAGTCACAGCGAAACAGTCGATATGTACTAGATCAACTTCGAGATATATCGCACCCAGAGGAACACGTTCAAAAGCTCCGAAATATTTTATTCAAAAAACAATATACAGTCATGAATTTTTTTGAACTGCATTAACTTTTAATTAATACTATTGTACTACTACATCATTTACAATTTATTTTACATTTTTCTCATTTTGTGAACATAAACGACCAAGTACTGTTCTAAATATTCGGTAGTAAGATTGTCTTCCATCATTCAAAACATTTTTATAAGCAGAACTGAGGTAACTGGACAGTATTTGAATTTGGGTGCTATGTTAGCACTTATTGTTTCTGGTAAAAGTTCACCCAACCCATTAAGAAAACTATCAATGTGGCAAAAGGATTCAAAGCCTGGGTTATTGTTTAAAATGTTTTCAAACTTTTCTTTAAATTTTCTTGGGAAGACCTCCGGCAATGACGAGTTCACTAGAATAATTGTATTCATTAACTGAATAGATTTATTCTACGCCAAATCTTGAGTTTCAAGCTTTTTAATACTTGCAAGTATATGGAAAAAGTGAGTGTTAATCACAACAGTGCCTTTTTTAATACCGGAATCTTTAAGAGATTCCTTGCAGTGCCAAACTGCTAAAGCCTCTACAATATCGAAGTCGTTTACTACCCCTCTAACGAGCTCGAAATGTTCATTGTAAAACAACACAGCTTCAACCCAAGTACCCCAGCGTCTACCACTGGTTCGGGAGGTAAAAGCACATTTGGTAGTTTCTCTTTGTAGGTCTTGATGCGAGCAGGAGTCTTGAGAAACACTCTGTTTGTGGATGCAATCGGTTTCCAAATGTGGAACGTACTTCTGCAGCAAGACGATGAACTCCATGAGCAAAGCACGTCACATGAATCAAATTGGGATAAAATACTCGGAGGGCTTTTCCTGCTTTGACCATATAGGGAGCAGCATCTGAAATAAACACAAACACCCTTTCGTCTGCAGAAGATTCTGGAAATATTTTTCTAATACTCTCACTGACAAAAATGGTTCAAATGGCTCTGAGCACTATGGGACTTAACTTCTAAGGTCATCAGTCCCCTAGAACTTAGAACTACTTAAACCTAACTAAACCAAGGACATCACACACATCCATGCCCGAGGCTGGATTCGAACCTGCGACCGTAGCGGTCGCGCGGTTCCAGACTGTAGCGCCTAGAACCGCTCGGCCACCCGGCCGGCTCTCACTGACAAATCTGGCGATCGTAGAATGATGAAAGAAGAAGGCTCTTGTTTTAAAGCACCAACAGTTAAATTTGCAATGTAATGGGCACAATTGTATGTAGTTTCGTCAGGTGAAATCCAGATAACGCTGTTGAGTTCACTGCATATGTCTTCCAGAACAATTACGTAAATTGTCGATATGAAATTTTTACACAATGTTGATTCATCTGGTATATTTTGATTTAAGCAATATTTACGCAGGAAGCCTTTGGGGTTAGGGTTTCTAGGTTTGTGAAGAGGAATATTGTTAGCAATGAATGCTTCTCATAGACCCATGTTAAACCGACTTTTTTTGGTTAACTTTGGAGAAATCCCTGCTACTGCAACTTGCCTTTGTCAGAAGTTGTTGTCGTGGTCTTTTCTTCCGTATTCCTGCGATATGAAGACTTGCCTTGACTTGCTGGTCTATTTGAAACTATTTTTTTGCACGAAACTTTTTTCTTGAAAACTCGACAATTTACAATAATTCCGTCATATGTAAATGTTCCAGGGTGGTCAGCCACCCACGAAACAGTTTCTTTTTTCGGGCGGCATGGCGCACAACACGTTACACGCTACACGTCGTAAACATGTTCAACTGTGTACAAGTAAATAGAAAGCTAAACTGAAACAATGGACGTGCGAGTAAAAGCTTGCATAGTTTAATTAAATTGTTACCGACGCGTACGGTATGACGGGATTAATCGGTGGCGTGGGCGAAGGAGCATTGCCTCTGTCTGCCTCTTCTGTAATGATTTCGCTAGGCAGTGACCTCTCGGTTAGCGACTGCACGCAGTCCTAGGTCGCGGTCAGTCTGTGAAACATCAAACCCAGATCGAGGCAGAGGCCGCCCGTTTACATTTTTAAAATATTGTAAACATAGAGCGAAAATATGCTCCGACACTAAAGTGCGCGTCATTTATGACGGCGGCCGAGTTTAGGTTCGTTCTGCGCATCTGACGTCACAAAACACAGTCAGCCAATGAACAGAGAACGACGTTGCCAAAGCTGGATTGCAGTGCAGAGCACGGATGAGTGCCTTCAGTTTTAGAAACTTTCAGTCATAAATAAAGTAACTGAGCAAAAGCAGTGTCTTGATAGCAGACTTTCTTTAATAGAAAGTTTGGAAAAAGCATTCTTTATACCAATTGCTTCATATTCTATTAATTAATTAAACCAAACAAGCAATAAGCCTCCTAATTCAGGCGATAGCAAGAAAAGGTGTTTGTATCATTCTTACAAACCGCTTTTTCGCAATAAAGAACTACGGTGATTGTTTATTTCCTATTGTACTTCGACGAAACGTGAATAATTCATAGTCATACCAACAGTGTTGTCGGTATTTTGGGTGATATGTTGGGAGATATACTGAATGACGAGCTACATTAGCGTAATGGTTAAAGTGTAGGGCTGCCAAACCAAAGGTTCTGAGTTCAAGCCTTGTTCAGTACTAAATATTTTCATTATTTAAAAACAATATCGAAGTGTCTTACTTCATGAATTTTATTCGTTTGAATGTACTTTTGTGAAATCTCTAGTGACAACTAAAATCGACTATACGGAAAGTATACGCTATGGACTTTTACCTCTGCAAACTCTTCAAAATTTCGTGCAATGGTTTACTACATATAATGCTGCACAATAACTGCGTTGAACTTCGGAACAAAATTAAGTCATTAATGGGGGGGGGGGAAGGTATCAGTCAAGAAGATGTGTAAAAATCAAATTTTTGGGCCAAATAGTTTTTGTGAAATCGAATGATAAAGTGTGTCAAAGCAGTCGAAACAGTATGTGTCTGCACAGGCGAGCAGTGCAATGATGACAAAATCGCGCGCATCGCGGAATGCGGGGAGCACGTCTCTGTAGCAGCGAAAGGTTTAATGCGGCCGTGGTGGCTTTACTTGATAAACTGCGCGCTTCCCCTAAACGTCTTCTTCTCTTGGCGCGTACAACTGGCAACGCAGCAATCACCCGCGTCTGGGCGGGCATGCGCGAACCGCCAAGATAAATGAATTGAACTATAGTTTCTGATTAAAAAATGCAATAACCGGTGAAAAGGAGCCAAATATGCAAATGCATATGCAACGTGCAAATGCATATAATCCGGTCTCTGATAAGAAAACATTTTAAGCTGTACGTTACGCGCGCCGGCAGCGGTGGCCGAGCGGTTCTAGGCGCTTCAGTCCAGAGCCGTGCGACTGCTACGGTCGCAGGTTCGAATCCTGCCTCGGGCATGGATGTGTGTGATGTCCTTCGGTTAGTTAGGTTTAAGTAGTTCTAAGTTCTGGGGGACTGATGACCTCAGATGTTAAGTCCCATAGTGCTCAGAGCCATTTTTGTACGTTACGCGCCCATCGGCTCGGCAATAATACGGGGCAACAGCTTTACTGGCGCATTTAACTTGGACAGCACTGGCCAGGCAAGTGATCCAACTAGCCTGCAGTGACGTCAACAGTTCTAAAGATATAAAAAGAGACGAGTAGGGACCTATGTAGCCTTGAACGTCATTTAATCTTTAAACAGTTGGAAATAATGGTAAAACTCAGACGAAAAACATAAGATGTCCTCGATCTTAGCTAACATAGTACTATAATGAAAAACAAAATTGATGAAAATTCCTGACTTTAACAATGGTAATTTTTCTGCTTGAGTTATGTGCGGCGTAAAAGTGCATTGCTGGGATTTCGCCATGTAGTCAAATATTGGAGCCACTGAAGGTATTACAGTCAGTCGTTTGGTAATCTATGAACTGCTCCCATATCGGACTCCAAAGAATACATTTCAGTAGTGCTACGTGATAACGAATCCCAAGCCACCAAAAAATCCACATTTCCTCCTCGTCTTTTATGACTTGCTGTTCTGCATTCGGCACGGTTCGGCACTGACGTGTCACAAAGCATCGTGCATTAGTTTCAGCACGCTTGGAAGCTTAAATGTCTTGTCCTTTCTCGCGACAAAGCCCTTAACTTGCCTCCAAATTAATTCTACTGCTGAAGGTATGTACCGTGTATGCAGCTAATTGAAGGCAGTTTGTTTGGTGCCATACACGTTTCGCTTCTTTTATTTGGGAAGCATCATCAGTGGCCTGTAATACATGTTTTCTTTTATATGTGGTGAATATAATATGCTCCTTTGTTACACTTTGTCGTGTCTTTCTCTTGTTCTGTACGTTAAAATCAACTTTTGTAACACAAGTTTCGTAATGTGAACTTATCGTTCGGTGTTACGTTTTGCAGCGCTGCTAACCCATGTGTGAGGTCCTGAAGATGTATTCGTTAATTTCCCTATTCCAGTTGGTGATTTCTGGCGTTCTTTCATCCACACCTTTAAACGCCATTATCTTTCTGGAAATGCCATTTGGTACCCTGTTCGTGAAGGATTGGACAACAGCGTTTACGATTCAGCCTTCCTTCACCAATAACTAGAGCACTTCAGTTCTCATATGCAACAGCTGTCGACACCATGATTCGAGGAGCTGGAGGAGTATGAGCCTCGAGAATCGCTGATTTCTGCCATCTTCATCCAGGTCGCCTAAGAAAACGGTGACATCAATTTGACCGCCACACAGGAAAGCGAGATTCATCGATGAACATGATAGAATGCCGCACAGTGTCCAAGTTTGGCTCTACACCGCGCAAGTCTCTGTTATCTGTAGTTTGCTATTACCGGTAAACATCGCGTGGCAACTTTGGGACATCGTGGAGTTTTCCTGCTTCAGCCCCTATAGTCTCAGGAAGTTACCGCAGGTGGCAGTGTTATATATAGCATTCAAAATGGCTCCTGCAATGGGAATGCGTTCCGAGCAGATAGCTGTCACTGAATTTCATGTGGCGGAAAAACCAGAGCGTCGCAGATATTCGAAGGCGCTTGCAGAATGTCTACAGAGACCTGGCAGTAAACAAAAGCACGGTGAATCGTTGGAGGGTCAGGCAAGCGCGTCCGATCTCCCGCATACCAGGCGGCCATACACAGCTGTGACTCCTGCAATGTTGGAATGTGTGGACACTCTCATTCGATCACAATCAAACACCTCGCTGCACAACTGGACATCTATGTTGGTAGCGCTGACACACTCGTCCACCAGTCGGGGTACGCAAAGGTGTGTTCCCGCTGGTTCTTCGCCGCCCAACACAAGACCATAAAGAACAACAAAGGACCATCTGTACGGAATTGCTTGCGTGTTACGTGGCTCATCATTACGGTTTTTTTATCGATCATCGGACAGGCGATGAAACACGGGTTCTTGACTTCGAAATGTAATAGCGTCATCCCGGAAAGGAAAGGCTCCGGATCCGAGTATCAATCGGGTACGTGGTTTTGAGCTGCCAGGTAGTTTCAAAACAGCGCACATTTCGCTGCAGTTTGAAACGTTCATTTTTGATATAAGACGAAGATCCAGCGCCTATAGCGAACTAAAGGTGAAGCCATTGTGACGATGTTCTGAAATCTTGAGTGCAATGACGTGAAAGTCCTTGTGGATCAGTGAGTGAAGGTGCAGAATAAAATCATGCTGTCCTACATGTTATAGTGTGCCGATACAGAGGCTGTTCTACTGAGCATTATGTGCGTGTGTGCTAAATCCTCATGGTCAAAACTATGTAGATGGTAGACGATTCTAGACTGGAACAACTTATACTTTTCAGTATCAGCTTAATCACTCAACAGCTGTTCAAGCTGACGAGCGCCTGTTCCAAAGAATTCAAATAACATTTCGACGTAAAATCCGTCTTTGCAACTACACTGCTCTTCCAAACATAAGGACGAGATAGATGAAGTAATATAACACATTCACTGCTCTGTGGAAATGAATGAAAGATCGGGAGCATGTTGCTGGTGGTTTCCCAATCGTCCACAGAAAGTCAGATGTCACGTGGCGTCAGGTCAGCGTGGCTACAGCGCCAAATGGGGCAGACAGTTGAAGGGACGGGAAAAGACAGCGTGTGTGTATCATCGAGCTGTTGCGGTGCGCTGTGGTCGTTTTACAATACCGCCCAGAGACAATATTTGGATGGTTTCCCAATAAGCACCTGGAAACTGAACGAACTACGAAGTGTGACTACGGTAGCCCTTGAGTTTGGTACTGCTGACAGTATTGTTTCACTTGCGTGGGGAGCGTACAGAATCACAGGCACTGCTGTTAGAGGAGGAGATGGTCGACCACTGCCAACTACAGCCGTACATTGCACAACAGGCAAGACGGGATCCACGTCAAACAGTCGGTGCAACTGCAACATTTAACAGAACTGAATACTGGATTGAAAGCCACGTGATGTCACTGCTTGCACGGGTTGTTTGTGACAGGCGTGTAACTGTTGCTTCACCAGTGTTCTCCACGCAGTATCCTTCGAGATGTACACTTCAGGGGCAAGTTGACAGACGCTACGTGATGAATTCTCTCTCATGCAATGCACCACAATCTTCTGCAACTCTACTGTGAACTGTTATTCATCCAGAACCTAGGACAGCTTGCTACTATTTGTACGACTCAGTGCCTTGTAAGTTTCTACCCACGGATAAATACTATTTGCAGTCGGTGTTATGCCTGTTGCGAAACTTCTCTCTGTACATTTATTCATCCGTCCAGGCGCCATATCTGCTGCAGAGACCAACTCTGATGCGAGGAACTGTTGTTTATCCCTCTGTCTTCTTCTATCTACCTATACACATACACTGAGGTGACAAAAATCATCGGATACCTCCCAGTATAGTGTCAGTTCTCTTTGCTGGTGATACAAGTATAGTAATCACACCTGACAAACAAGAATTAACTGATGAAATTGTCAATACTGTCTTTCAGAAAATTACTAAGTGGTTCCTTGTAAACGGACTCTCACTGAATTTTGATAAGACACAGTACATACAGTTCCGTACAGTGAATGGTATGACGCCATTAATAAATATAGACCTTAATCAGAAGCATATAGCTAAGGTAGAATATTCCAAATTTTTAGGTGTGTCCATTGATGAGAGATTAAATTGGAAGAAACACATTGATGATCTGCTGAAACGTTTGAGTTCAGCTACTTATGCAATAAGGGTCATTGCAAATTTTGGTGATAAACATCTTAGTAAATTAGCTTACTACGCCTATTTTCACTCGTTGCTTTCATATGGCATCATATTTTGGGGTAATTCATCACTGAGGAATAAAGTATTTATTGCACAAAAGCGTGTAATCAGAATAATAGCTGGAGTCCACCCAAGATCATCCTGCAGACATTTATTTAAGGATCTAGGGATATTCACAGTAGCTTCTCAGTATATATACTCTCTTATGAAATTTGTTATTAACAACCAAACCCGATTCAAAAGTAATAGCAGTGTGCATAACTACAATACTAGGAGAAAGGATGATCTTCACTATTCAAGATTAAAGCTAACTTTGGCACAGAAAGGGGTGAATTATACTGGCACTAAAGTCTTTGGTCACTTACCAAATAGTATCAAAAGTCTGACAGATAACCAACAAGTATTTAAGAAGAAATTAAAAGAATTTCTGAATGATAACTCCTTCTACTCCATAGAGGAATTTTTAGATATAAATTTTTTAAAAAAATAAAATAAAAAATAAAAATAAAAAACACAAAAAATGAAAAAGTTGTTATATTAACTTAAGTATGTTGTTAAATTAACTTAATTATGTCATGTATTGGAAAATTTGACTCGTTCCACATCATTACGAAATATCGTATTCATGATCCATGGAACGAGTATTAATCTAATCTAATCTAATCTATCGGACCTTCTTTTGCCCAGCGTACTGCAGCAATTCGACGTGGCATGGGTTCACCAAGTGTTAGAAGTCCCCTGCAGAAATATTGAGCCATGTTGATTCCATAGCCGCCCATAACTGCGGAAGTGATGCCGGCGCAGGATTTAGTGCCTGTACTCACCTCTCGATTATGTCCCAAAAACGTTCGATGGGATACATGTCGGGGGATCTGAGTGGCCAAATCATTCTCTCGAACTGTCCAGAATATTCTTCAAACCAGCCACGAACAATTGTGGCCCGGTGATATGGTGCATTGTAATCCATAAAAATTCCATCGTTGTTTGGGGACATGAGGTTCATAAGTCGCTGCAAATGGTCTCCGACTAGCCGAACATAACCATTTTCAGTCAATGATCGATCCGGCCGGTCCAGAGAACCCAATCCATTCCATGCAAACACAGTCCACACCTTTATGGAGCTATTATGGAGCACTCGCACAGTGCCTTGTTGACAACTTGGATCCACGGCTTCGTGGGGTCTTCGCCACACTCGAGCCCTACCATCATCTATTATCAACTGAAATCGGGACTCATCTGACTAGGCCAAGATTTTCCAGTCGTCTAGAGTCCAACTGATTTGGACACAACCCCAGGAGAGGCGCTGCAGAAGATTCCGTGCTGTTAAAAAAAGCACTCCTGTTGGTCGTCTTCTGCCATAGCCCATTAATACCAAATTTCGCAACAGGGTCCTAATGTTCATCGTACATCCCACATTGACTTGTGCGGTTATTCCACGCAGTGTTGCTTGTCTGTTAGCACTGACACCTCTAAGCAAACGTTGCTGATCTCGGTCGTTAAGTGAATGCTGTCAGCCATTGCGTTGTCCTTGGTGAGAGATAATATCTAATATTTTCATCACACTCTTGAAACTGTGGATCTCAGAATATTGAATTCCCTAACGATTTCCGAAATGGAATGTGCCATGCTTCTAGCTCCAAATGCCCCCATTCCGCGCTCAAAGGGCGTTATTTCCCGTCGTGCGGCCGTAATCCCGTCGGAAACGATTTCACATGAATCGCCTGAGTATAAGTCACAGCTCAACCAGTGCACTAACCTTCTGTACCTTATGTACGCAATACTACCACTATCAGCACATGTGTGTATCGCTATCCCATGACTTTTGTCACCTCAATCTATAAAATAAATGTAAATGTTGTGTGACTAGGGCCTCCCGTCAGGTAGACCATTCGCCGGGTGCAAGTCATTCGATTTGACGCCACTTCTGCGACTTGCGCGTCGATGGGGATGAAATGATGATGATTAGGACAACACAACACCTAGTCCCTGAATGGAGAAAATCTCCGACCCAGCCGCGTGTCGAACCTGGGCCCGTAGGATTAAAGTCTCCCTCTATGATTTCTCTCTGTATGTTAGGGCTCTTGCAGCGATTTTGATATGGTTTTTACTAATAGACAGACTGATTCACGAGGACGGCTTGTGAATGTAATTGACAATTATTTCGTGGAAACTGGTTGAACTATGATGAACTAAAGTACCCATCATTGTTGAAAAACGGTGGCATAAGGCCTTCATGCTGGTATGAGTTACCAATACTGGAAGGCCAGAGCGAGTTATCGCTCTGGTTTCTTTTTTTTTTCCACCCCTTGGAGTGGAGCAGGCTGTTAGAGATCTGGCCCATTAAGAGTTGGCATTATTTTCAACAAATTATCAAACAAGCTGGTAGTGGGGCAAATGGGGGATCCCAATTAGGAAAAAATGGGAGGGGCTTTCCAATTCCAGTATACTCCATACAGCCGAGTGCCGAAAACATTGATCAAAACCGGATGATTGGAACCATATTAGTTTATTTCTGAGACTTCATCCTTCACTGAGGATGATACCCTAGCTAAAAATAAACGCTTTGATCACTCCTAGAAGTGGAGCGGGCTGTCCGAGATCTGGCTCATTATGAACGCATTACTTAAGAGTATGATCCTGATCCCCGAGTTCCTAAATGGCGTGGAATGTAGGACATATAAGATATTAAGCTGATATGAACATATTTTTTGGTATAGAGTAAATGTTTAAGTGATGTGAAGAGAAATCTGGGGAAAAGTCATGCAGAAAATGTTCTTTCTGCTGGACTGACACTGCAGTTGGAGAGTCAGCAACTGGGGCTGCAGTCGGGCCGCCAGGGTGCTGCAGTGGCTTGCAGTTTCCATCCATGCCACAAGATGCCGCTCCTAACAGCACACTTAAATAAGGAATAAACAATATTTGTGCCTTCTCGGAACTTTCCTGGTGTGTGCTGCTTAAATCATATAAGTTATATGATAGTGATGATATACTGTACGTTAGATTAGATTAGACACAGTTTTCGTTCCATAGACCCAAAAATCAGTTGAGTCTCATGGATGTGGAACAAGTTAGAAAATATAACATAAAAAATATAAAACATTGGAACCGATCCTGTGGATTGGAGTCCCACAACTTCCATATCGGAAGATTCTGCTGCCTGGGCTACTCTCAGGAGTTTTTGGAAGTGCCCTCTGACACCCCCTGCCACAGCCGTCTACTGCTGCTTTCTGTCTGCCGCCTGCCGCCGCCCGGTGCTCGCCGCTGCCAACCGCCGTATTAGTTCTTTCCCCACTTTGAAGGCTCATGTCGTAGTGGATACCACATTCCTAACATGAACAACCCATCTACCACCTCCCCCTCACCTGCACTCACCATTACCTAGTGAACTCCTCTGGGCTTCTTCTATCTACTCCACCTCCCCTCCTCACAGTCTCCTCCCCTTCTATCTCTTCCACATCCCTCTATCCCCACCTGTATGTTGCCCTGCTCCTACCCCTGCCCCTGCTCCTACCCCTGCACTTGCTCCTGCCCTCCCTCCCCCCAATATCACCCGCTGGGAAGACTTTCCCCTGCTCCCTGCTCACCCTGCTACAACTGCCCCTGCTTCCCCCGCTAGAGTCACCGCCCGCCACACAACAGTCGCCACAGAGCGCCCAACCTCCATTCATAGAGCTGCCACCTCACAAGATGGGCCTGTCTCCCACCACCTCCCAGTCCAACCAGTCCCTCACCTCTCCTCCCAGGCCACACCCACCAAAAAACCTCCCAAGTGCCCAAGTGGTGACCTCGCCTCCACACCCTCTTCCAAAAAACCAATGCCCAGCCCTCTTCCTTCTCATCCCCCTAAGGACACCTCCTGTCTTCCCACCTCCCCAGCCTCTGCCCTGTATGCCTTCATCCTTGCCAACGCCAATCCTAAATTCCTAGATGCCCACACCCACACCCTTGAAATCCGTAAGTACATCCCCGGTGCCCCATTACTGAACTTATCCCCTGTAGAGACTCTGTCCTCATCAAATACCCCTCTCCTTCTTTCCACACTGATCTTCTCCAGAGACTTCCCCACATCATCTTCAGCCCACATGCATCTGTCACCTCTTTTCTTACCTCCTCCTCTCCTCATCAACCCTAACTCCTCATTGTCCTCCAATAATCACCATCATTATCACAAAACTCAGCCCTGTCGTCATGGAGGCGGAGGTGGTGGCGGACTAGAATGCCCACTCCATCCTGGAAATCCGCTTGGCCCACCATATTTACAACTTTGGCCCTATCTTCCTGTTGCATGTCTTTGCTAAGTCGCCTTCTTCATAGATCACGTCCTCACTCAGGGCGCCCTGATTTTCAATTGCTGCCACCTCGTTGACCTGTACCATTCCCCTCCTCAATCCTACCACTGCCAATGCTGTCTCCTCTACAACGGCCACCTCACCCAAAACTGCAAGACCCCCCCCCCACCTGCCCCCATTTTAAAGCCTCCTACTTCATCAAACAATGTCCTTACCTCGCCTTTCCTCCTTCCTGCAACACCTGCAACGAGCCCCACCCCACCTACTCCTCCAAATGCAAAACCAAACCCCCTCCCACCAACCCTGAGCTCACTGTCCCTGTTCACATCAACCAGCCCATCCACCCCAACAATGCCCTCCACCATCCTGCTATGGCTGAAGACATCATCTGGTTCCTGGCAATTGTCCTGCAGAATATCCACCCCTTCCAACACCCCCACAACCTCCAACAGATTTTCCTTGCTGACTACTCTGTCTTCCATTTGAATACCTACACCAACTACTCTCACAACAGGTTCACTTTACCTTCACCCACTTACACCCTCGTTTAAGCCCCTCTCTCCTCCCCCCACTCTCTTCCCCCACTCCCACCTCCTGATGGATCAACAGCATTGTCCCCTATACCTAAACATTCGCTCCCTCCCTGACAACAAATACCTCTTCATGCATACTCTGTCCCAGCACCAGGTCAACTCCTTCATCCTTAATGAAACTTTCCTCCAACTGCACCTCTCCCTATCTCCTCCACTGCACTGGCAACCCCCTTCCCCCCATATGAGGTGAGGTTGCTATTGACCACCTCAAGCATCTCCCTGTCTGGCCACAGCCCCTACTCAGTGACCGAACTGAACACCTCCTCCTCATCACCTTTTTTCCCCTCCCTCACTGTCACCTTTGCCACTATCTATATCCATCCCACAGCTACTCTTCCCTATGACTTCATTTTCCATGTTGACTGTGCCATCTCCACCTATTTGATTGCCACTGACCTCAACAGCCACAGCAGTCGAATCAGTTCCTTGCCACCCTCCGCGGTGACCTTGTTCCTCTCCCACAGCACACTTGTCCTGAAAGTAACTCCATCCTGGATGTCATCCTCGCTTCCCCCAACCGCCTTCGTCATATTGCCATGGATGTACTCGATCTCCTTGGTAGTGACCATCTCCACATCCTGCTCACCATCTGCTCCTCGCATGGACCCCTCCTGCCACCCACCCTGCTGACCCTCTGAAGTCCATGCATAACTACCACCACACCAACTGGGATGCCTACTGTAAATCGATTGCCTCACAGGTCAAAACCCCCCTCCTTACCTTTCTCCATCCTGCTGATGTCATCCATGCCTCTTCCTTCCCCCAGAAGACCATCACTGATGCTGTGGAGGCCCACATTCCTACCAAACTCATGCACCCTCACTACCCTACACTTGCAGGCTCTACCACTCCTTCCTCTGCACCTGTGGTTGGGATTCACTCCTCCACCACCGGCAATTACAATGACACATCCAGAACGTCCTCACAGCAAAGAATCGCCGCAGCTGACGCCAGACATTACACCCCTCAACTCTGTCCTCCCTGTTAACTCCTCCAAGTACTGGTCAGCCTTCCACTGCCTTACTGGTAGCCATCCTGCCTTACATTACCCCCTTCTCGATGACAACTGCCCCTTCCCTGACAACCTCAGTAAGGCTAACCATTTTGCTTCCCACCTCTCTGAGGTCCTCTCCATCCCTGACAATCCCCATTTTGATTGCTTCCTCTTCCCCACCATCCTTGAACGCACTGACACCTCTGTCCTGCTGCTTGCCCCTAGTTTCCAGTACTTGGATCAGTTGTCCCCCTCAGACATAAACACTCCCATCACTGCACACGGCATCACACTCGTACTCTGCTCCAAACGCAACAGCACCCCTGGTCATGAGAGTGTCACCTACTGCCACCTCCGTCCTTCCTGGCAGCCCTTGCTACCCTATACAACGTCCTCCTCTCCAATAGCTTTTACAGTGATATATGGAAGACGTCCTTAGTCCTGCTGTTTCCTAAATCCAAAAAACCCCCTCTGACACCTCTTCCTGTTGTCCCATCTGCCTTACCTCCATGTTCAGTAATGTCTTTGAGTCCATCCTCTCCCATCATATTCATCACCACCTTAACAAGCACCACCTTCTTTCCCTTATCCAGTGTGGCTTCCAGCCCTCCTTCTGAGCCGGCGACCAGCTCCTTAACCTTACCAGTCTTCTTTCCCTTCAACTTAACTCCTGTTGCTCCACTATCTTTGTTTCCCTCGACCTTCAGAATGCCTGCGACCATGTCTGGCATCCCGGGCTCATCATCAAACTCCAGACCTATGCTCTCCCCATCAATTTCGTCCATCCTATTGCTTCCTTCCTTTCCCATCATCCCTCCTATCCCACTATCAGCGTGCCCCAAGGCTCCAATCCTTTCCCCTCTCCTCTATCTCCTGTATACTGCCGATATGCCCAAGCCTCCCCCACCTTCACTTCCTCCAATTTGCTTATGACACAGCCTTCCTGACACTTTATCCTACCCTTCAATGGTCCCAACGTACCCTTCCGACACACATCGACCAGATCACCACCTTGTGCAACCAGTAGCTCCTTTGCATCAACCCTTCCAAGACCCGGGCAATCCTCCACCATTTATGGTTGTCCTATACACCTCACTCCTACCCTAAAATACCTTGGCCTGACCCTCGACCGTCACCTCACCTGGGCTCCCCATCTCCTTACAATCCAACCCAAAGCCTACAATAGATTCTGCCCCCAGAAACTCCTGTCCAGCAAGACATGGGGACTGCATCCTTCCACCATCCTTCACACCTACAAATCCTTGATCCGCCCCATCCCTTGTTGTGACAGTGTCATTTGGATTTCTGTCCCTCCCAGATTCTATAAAGCCTTCCAAATCCTAGAATGCAATGCACTATGCCTCGTCTTCCATATCCGCCTTCTGTCCCCCACACGAATCCTCTATAACCTCATCCCCTTCCCCCATCTTCTTCTTCTCCTCGAACACATCTGCACCCTACACATCATCCCCCAACTCGATTCTCCTGACCCTCATGTGTCTTCAGTTGTCTCTACCCCCAGCCCGTTGTTGTGCCTGTACCATTGTGTCTCGCCCTCTCTCCATCTCCACACCCTCCACCTCCTTTGCCAACGCAACTTCCAGCACCTACCCCACCCAGATGATGACTTTCGCTCCGATCTCTACCCCTCTTACCAATTCTAACCCCACCTTCCCCCTTCTCCTCCACCTCAGGGCTCCCCCCTCCCCTCCTCTTCCCTTCCCCTGAGCGGTTTTCCTTCCTCCTAGCCCCCCTTTCCTGTGCCCCTTTCTGTGTCTCTGCGCTCCTTCCTGACTTGCCTTCCATCTCTCGCCCTGCCAGTCTCCTGTCTCTTGGTGCGCCCTGACCCCCCTTTTCTTCTTTTCCTCCCACCCTCCCCAACCTCCCCTTCCCCACTACACCTCCTCTCCCATCTTTTTGCCTACTCTCTGGCCTCCCATCATTAGGCAGGTCCCTACCAGTACTTTTTATTCTTCGTGTGTGCTCCGTTGCTTACAGTGGTTTTTAAGTGTCTCTTGCTCTGTATGTTTTTATACTGTGGCCGACGTTTAACTTGTGTGTGTGACTCCAGTGTATTTTAAGTGCCCCACAAATCGCCAACTGTGTTATTTTAACTTTTTGTTGACTTTTTTTAACTGCCCCCGATGTGTCTCAGTGTCTGTTTTAACTTCCATTGACTCCATTTATTGTGTTTTTATACCCCCCTTTTTTCCGCCGTTTTTATGTATAAGTTTGCACTTTTTATTTTTTGTAAAACCAATCGGCTGAAGAGCGCCGGATTGAGCCACTGCCAGCCCTCCCCTACCCATAGGGGGCAATAAAGGAATAAAAACATTTGAATATAATACTCACTAGCCTGACCATTTGTCAGGATATTGTCAAAATGGACGAATACATTACAGTAAACTGGAACTGCTAATATTTACAGAATTAATACACTGCCAGAATAAAACATAGTTATGCACTTTTAATAAATTTATCACACAAAAGGTACCTAACCTTGACTGATTCGACCATGTGCTGTCAAAACTGAAATCTAAAAGACATTTTTACTTAAGCTGGAGTTGCGTATCAAAAAGTCTTTCAAACTCTGTTTAAACTGTGCTTTATCTGAAATCAAGTTTAATCGTTGCTGGAAATTTATTGAAAATGTAAGTTCGTGGATAATGGACACCATTTTGAACCAAGATAATTGATTTTAGGTCTTCACAAAGATTGTTCTTATTCATAGTATTGATACTATGTGTTGAGCTATTTGTTGGAAACAGATATATATTATTTGCAATAAATTTCATTAAGGAATAAATACACTGAGAAACAGTGGCTAGAATATGAAGTTCCTTGACCAGGTTTCTACATAATATTCATTTACCTACCATTGCTCTCAAAATTTTAATCACAGCTCTACGGAGAGACAAGTAAACAAAATTACCGCTGCACCAGACAAGTCTCCTGGCCGTAATACTTAGTACTACCACTGTGAAGACAGGGTGGGTCACTAGTTATCAAATATAAACAGTTTGCAAACGTACCTCACACGTTAACTAATCCAAGAAATAGTTATGTCTGAAATATTTATTTCCAGCAACGCAGTTTAGACATGTTTACCATTTAATTTAATAAAGTCTGTGTGCACTATTTTAAGCTGTCATAGCAAGCTTAATGATCGTCGTATGTAAGTGGTTAGGCTTTATGGACACTGCCTCGTGCCAAATTCTGCTAATTTCCGAAAGCTGCTGTTGGGAGAAAATTCGCTGGTGGATAAAGGCCAAGGTCACGCTTGCAGTCTCACCATGCATTGCAGTCAACTACCTCTAAATCTACAGGGTGTCCGAAAAGTCTTCCCCTGATTACATAAACTGATAACTCAGGCTCGAAGAAAGATACAAATATGAAACTGGTGTCTAATTGTTTATCAACTATCAAAGTTTTTTTCACACAGCAGTAAACTTCCACATGAGCACCCTTGGTAGCACGTAGCACATCTAGCGATATTCAATTTCCGTCCACACATTAGCCAACATCACTGGAGGGATCGATTCAACGACTGTGGTTATCCGTTGCCGCAGGGTTTCAAAATCTGGTACACGTGTTCGGTAGACCTCGTCCTTGACATAACCCCCTAAAAAGAAGTCTAATGGGGTTATGTCAGGAGAGCGTGGAGGCCAAACCGCTGGCCCATCACGACCAGTCCATCGCCCAGGAAAGGTCATATCGAGATAGGCACGGACGTGCAAACCCCAATGAGGCGGTGCACCGTCTTCCAGAAACAAGACATCGGGGTGATACTGAAGCAGCCGAGGGACAGCATACAGTTGCAACATGTCCAGATACACTGCAGGGCACTCCATGACCTCGCCTAAAACAGAAAAAAAACTTTGATAGTTGTAAACAATTCGACACAAGTTTCATATTTGTATCTTACTTCTAGCTTGAGTTATCAATTTATGTAATCAGGGAAAGACTTTTCGGACACCCTATATATCTAAATCTGTACTCCGCAAGTCACTTTACAGCGTCTGATGGATGGTACTCCACGCGTGATCGCTGTGTGGGAAGAATGGTTGTCCCTACAACTCCGCGTCGTCTCTAATTTAGGTGATTTTCTCGTCGTGGTCATTTCGCGAGAGGTATGCAGTAGGGAGTAATACGTTGCCCAGATTTTCCTGGAACGCACTCTCTGGGAGTAATACGTTGCCCGGCCCTTCCTGGAACGCGCTCTCTCGGAATTTGAACAGTAAACTTCAGGCACTGGAGTTCGCTGAGCAGCTTGGTACGCACTAGCGCCGACTAAACAAACCATGACGTAACACGCCGTTCTTCGTTGAATCTTCTCATTTCTCTTACGAAGTGGTGATAATGCGTTGGCTTCGGAGCACGACTGCGAGGTCTTCAGCTCCCGTACGAAAATCTTTCAAGACGAGAGGAGACTGATAGAATAACAGAATCTTAATAAAAATTATAATATAAATATATCCTTAAACACACACACAAACACACATGCATCGCGTTAGCTGTAAAGCTGATCATAAAAATGAATCAGGCAGTGGAAACAAATGAAACATTACAGCCAATAGCTGAGGCTGAGTTCTGATATTAAAAGGACCCATTGGATTAAAGCGAGGCAAACATACGTTTATAACATTCGTAGATTTAGAGAAAACTTCTGATAATGTTTCCTAGAATACGAAAGCTTAACTGAAGTCCAGACACTACAAAAACATTTTAAAGCTTTAAGAAGGGAAATCTGAAAGGAGGACGGTATAAGCAGAAGGGAAATTAACTCTTAAGGCAATATTGTAGAATAGGGAGAGGTTATAGATGAAGTTGATACTGCGAGAAGAATTTGACAAGTTACTGAAAGACACAAGTCCAAACAAGGCTCCTGGAGTAGACAAAATTTCGTCAGAAGTATTGGCTTCGATGGGAGAGCCAGCCATGAGAAAACTATTCCACCTGGTGTGCAAGATATAGTCTCATCCTTCAAGAAGTATCTTATGACTCCAGTTCCAAAGAAGCCATGTGCTGACAGGCGTGGAATTTGCCGCACTGTCAGTTTAAGAAGTTGTGCTTGCGAAATGTTGACACGAATCATTTACAGAAGTATGGAAAACAGATAGGAGACAACATCTACGCAATACTTACTCTACGACTTTTGTTCGAAGGTAGATCAAGGAAAGGTAAACCTTTATAGATTTACAGAAAACTTCTGATAATTTTTTCTAGAATACACTTTTTGAAAGTGAAAAGGTAGCACGGATGAAATACTGACAGTGAAAGGCTTTTTGCAACTTGTACGGAAACCATACTGCAGCTGTAAGAGTCAAAGGACATGAAAGGGAAGAGAGCGGTTGAGAAAGAAGTGATACAAAGCAGTGGCCTATTCCGAAGTTGTTCAGTCTGTACATTGAACAAGTAGTGTATTGAACAAGCAGTAAACGCAACAAAGGACAAAGTTGGAGAGGAAATTAAAGTACAGAACGGAGAAACAGAAACTTTGAGTATTTGCCGACGACATCGTAATTCTTTCAGAGATATGAAAGGACTTGGAAGAGCAGTTGAATGAAACGGATAACGTCTTGAAAAGAGGTTGTAAGACGAACATCAACAGAAGTAAGACCAGGGTAATGGAATGGAAGTGAATTAAATCAGGCGATGTTTAGATCATTAGGCCAGGAAATGAGGTACTGAAAGTAGTAGATGAGTTTTGCTATTTGGGCAACAAAATAACTGATGATGGCCTCAGTAGAAGGGACATAAAATGTATAATGGCTACAGTACGACAAAAATTTCTGAGAAAGCGGAATCTATCGACATCTAATACTAATTAGAGTGCTAGGAAGTATTTTCTGAAGGTATTTCGCTGGAGTGTAGCCTTCTACGGAAGTGAATTGTTGACAATAAGTAGTTCAGACAAGAAGAGAATGGAAGCTTTTGAAATGTAAGAAGAGATGGGTAGACCGAGTGATTAATGGAGATATACTGAGTGGAACTGAGCGAAAAAGAAATTCATGGTGCAAATGGAGGAAAATGTTGTGGATAAAAATCATGGATGGAGCCCAAGGCATGAATATTGTAAGCAGATTCAAAGAGTTGTTGGTTGCAGTAGTCATTCGGAGATGAAGAGGCTCGTGCAGGATAGAGTAGTATGGAGAGCTGCATAAATGCAGTCTACGGAATGTGGACCAAATCAACAACACCACACTCGTCTTGTCATTAGCTAAAACAGAGGGCAGATCCTCGTCCCCTCCTAAACTTGCTTCTTCTCTCCCATCATAATAGTAAATGCTCTCCGTAAACAGCTGGCGTATAGTGGGTTTACGCCTCAGGCATCACAGAGAGGTGGTCCCCTCGGCGGAGTATGGGACCACGCGTTACGGGACAGTGCCTGTGCAGAAACAGATAATGCCGTCGCAGCGATTAGTATGAGGAACGCCATGGCCAGCAGTCGGTATCAGTTTGGTAAGAATCCCAAACTGATGAGCGATTCTAAGAACTGGTCGAAGAACTGTTTTTAAGGCACTTATTTGGTGGATTGATTGCATTTCATTAAGATTTTTCCAACGACTTTCAGCCTGGCATCTGCTTTCTCTATAATGTGATTTATGTGCTTATTCCCCTTTAGGTCGTTTCGGATCGTTATTCTTAGGTATTTTATGGTAGTGACTGCTTCCAGTTACTTATCATCAGTAGTATAATCGAGCAGTAGCGGATCTCTTGACGTGCTTATGCGCACTACGTTTCTTTCACTTGCCTTCAGAATCAACTGCTTTCCCCTGTGTATTTTGTTATTCCATCCCCTACGTTCCACGTAGTAGTAGTTTCGATGTTTACCTAAATAACAAGGGGATCATTGCAAAACTATTCTAAACGAAGTAGAACTTCAGGAAACTTTGCTCAAGTGACAGATAGGGTGGTTTCTGACTGAAGTAATATCAGGGCATTTGGATCTTCAGTTTTTAATACTTCAAATGAGTCCACGCTGGGCCCCTACGGATGCTGGGGGTGACGTAAGACGCCTTATCATGTATCACAATATCCTCAGCAGCACTTTTAAACAATTGTTGCCTACTGGTTGCGTGCTGACGTTCGGTGCACAATTTTCGGGATAGCTTTCTTATCTGTTGTAGAGTCTTCACTCTATACGCCGAGTCGCCATGTTGCACTGAATTATACAGGGTGAGTCAAAAAGAATACCACAACTTTAGGAATTTAAAACTCTGCAACGACAAAAGGCAGAGCTAAGCACTATCTGTCGGCGAATTAAGGGAGCTATAAAGTTTCATTTAGTTGTACATTTGTTCGCTTGAGGCGCTGTTGACTAGGCGTCAGCGTCAGTTGATGCTAAGATGGCGACCGCTCAACAGAAAGCTTTTTGTGTTATTGAGTACGGCAGAAGTGAATCGACGACAGTTGTTCAGCGTGCATTTCGAACGAAGTATGGTGTTAAACCTCCTGATAGGTAGTGTATTAAACGTTGGTATAAACAGTTTACAGAGAATGGGTGTTTGTGCAAAGGGAAAAGTTCTGGACGGCCGAGAACGAGTGATGAAAATGTAGCACGCATCCAGCAAGCATTTGTTCGCAGCCCAGGAAAATCGACTCGCAGAGCTAGCAGAGAGCTGCAAATTCCACAATCAACTGTATGGAGAGTCCTACGGAAAACGTCAACTACCCGAGGCGATGGATCGGCCGCCAGGCAGCCCGTGACAGAGCACTTCATCACTGGCCTCCAAGAAGCCCTGATCTTACCCCCCGCGATTTTTTCTTATGGGGGTATGTTAAGGATATGGTGTTTCGGCCACCTCTCCCAGCCACCATTGATGATTTGAAACGAGAAATAACAGCAGCTACCCAAACTGTTACGCCTGATATGCTACAGAGAGTGTGGATCGAGTTGGAGTATCGGGTTGATATTGCTCGTGTGTCTGAAGGGGGCCATATTGAACATCTCTGAACTTGTTTTTGAGTGAAAAAAAACCTTTTTAAATACTCTTTGTAATGATGTATAACAGAAGGTTATATTATGTTTCTTTCATTAAATACACATTTTTAAAGTTGTGGTATTCTTTTTGAATCACCCTGTATAATTTGTACTATTTCAGAAAAAGAGAGCTTTCTCAGCTTATTCATAATCTTTCAATAGCTTAGATATATGTTTAAAAATGAGTTACAAATGAAGGAGATAGAACATGTAAGTTACAAAAGAAAGACATACCACTATCTGAAACTCGATTTAGCCACGAGACTAAGCACAGCTAAATTAATCGCTCGTTAAATGAAACAGTAACCTATTGTTGTGCACAAAACGTGTGTCTTAAACTAAACAAAAAACAGAAGATGTCTGATAATCTTGGAGGAGCATCTGAATTTGGAAGAACAACGTATTACTACACGCAGATAATCTCTCTCTTTCTCTCTCTCTCTTACCTACCAGCAGTCCAAAAAATTCAGAAAAGCATTTCCAAATGAAATAAAACAAAATTTGTCAAGCTTTTATTCCTGAAAATCTTTACCGCTTTGATGTATTTAACGCTTCACAAATAGCAAAAACCCGCGGACTACTCAAACTAACCGTGAACGCTTGAGTGCTGTGAACGTAATATTTGGTTGCTTGATTACGTCAGTCCTTCCTGTGCTCAGTCCGGGCGAGTGCGACTGAATATGGGACGAGATTTCCACATGCTCTGTTGTCTTCATCGGTTTCTTTGTCATTGGTATCCTCATTAACTTTCATCACATAAAAGATACCAATCATCGTTTCATATCTGCTATACCGCATGAGATACGTCCTGTATCTTTGCTATATCTCTGCTTAATATTAAATCTCTTTCCGTCATCTTCCCCATTTCAGCCATACGACTGTTGAACAGTATGTGATTGCTACGTTCCATATGAATAAATGATTTCTTTTAGCGATGCACGACACAGTGGCAGCATGAAACTGTTTCAGTATACATTTCGAAGCGATGAATTTTATTTTTCGATATTTCATCACGAAAATATCTCTCTGTGATTAACATAGCAAGTTGTGACGACAAAGATATTACATCGCTGGTGGCAATATATGTTCCGGCGATTGTTTTGAAATCATTATTCAGTTATCGGTCGTCTGGATGACCTAGAATCTAGAGAGAGCGCTACGAATTCTGGCTGCTACCCCTGAAACTAGTATTTTACTACATCGAAGAATATCAGGTACTGGACCTTGGTCTCAGTTCTTGAGTTTTCAGACACATTGAAAATGAAAGCCACGATAGAAAAAGAAAGGTAAAAGATAATCCTGTTCTCACTTCGTTGTTCAATTAATGTTGTTGCGTATTTTGGGGTGCTGATTTCTACATATTAAGACAACACTTTTGACGCTAGAGAGCTACTGAGTATTCTACGAAGTTACTTCATGCGTTCATTCTCGTATGCAAGCAGACATAGATTGCGGACCTGTGTGCATAGTAAAGGAGGTAAAAGTCGTTAAGAGTATTTCGAACCTAAAGAACATCATTCAAATGTTTATTCATATTTTATTGATAGTCCAGTTCCCTTTAAACTAGCAGCATATATATATATATATATATATATATATATATATATATATATATATATATATATATATATATCTTGTCCACCCAAAATATCTCTGGAACAATAACAGCTATTGGAAAACGACTTTCACCGGTATCAATGTAGGGCTGGGGCCCATGAATGTACATATTTGGAAACATTCTAAAACGAAAGCTTGTGTGTTTTTAAATGGACCTCCTATATTTTTTCTTCAGCAATCCACAGCATGACAAAGCACATACACAACGGCGTTGACGCTTGAAACACCCGACATGCGCTGCTAGCGCACGTCCTGAGGTTCAGGCGTGAACCCCATGCTGCCCGTAATCGCGATGTGATTGACATGTGTAATCACACCTCCATACTTATCAAGAGGTCCGAAACGAATAATACGGTCTGCTGCCATCCTGCTGCGATTACGGGCAGCATGGGGTTCACGCCTGAGCCTAGCAGCTCATGTCGGGTGTTTCAAGCGTCAACTTCGCGTGTTAATATCTCGGGATGTAATGGGAATATTGCGATGCAATCAACGCCATTATGTATGTGCTTTGTCATGCTATGGATTGCTGAAGAAAAAATATAGGAGGTCCATTTAAAAAAACATAAGTTTGTGTTAAAAAACACATATGCTTTCGTTTTAGAATGTTTCCAAATATGTACATTCATGGGCCCCAGCCCTACATTGATACCGGTGAAAGTCGTTTTCCAATAGCTGTTATTGTTCCAGAGATATTTTGGGTGGACGAGATAGCTGGGACACCATATATATGTATATCTTTTTTTTTTAAGGCATCACACTATGTGATGCTTCAAATTTGTGATTACTTTACAGATGATTTAACACGTTAAATATTTGAAGTTAAGCATATAAGCGAGAAAAAGTTTAGAAAAGGTATGAAATTGTGCTTAAAGTTTGTTGGGAGCCCCTAAGTGCTCTCATTATCAAACACTAGATGAATATAGTCTGGCTTATTTGCGCTCTATTTCAAGCAAACGATAGGTTTGACGTATCAAAATGTATATGACATCATAGCTCCTGAACTACGCGTCATACAATGACATAATTTCGCAGGTATATTAAGTGATACATGTGGATATTGTCTGCAAAATGTGTTACCAATAGAGTTAGCAGTAAATAAGTAATAAATTAAAAGTCATGCTGGAAGCTGAAGTTTCACTGCGCGCCATTTTAAGCAAAAGTAAGTTTTTCACGCATCTAAATGTTTATGACGTTATCTCTCCTGAACCATGTGTCGTGCAATGATGTAATTTTGCAACGACATTCAGTGTTAATTGTGGTTACTGTCTGCGAATTTTACAGTAAACTAGAACGTCATGTCTGATGCTGAAATTTGATTGGATGATCAGCGAAGATGTAGTTGGAGAAAAACTTTTTCCCTTTCATCATTTTGTGGGGACGGCGACGGGAGGGGAGGTGTGTCAGCGAGAAAAAACGTTGAGTTTGCTGGAAGTCAAGTCGCCAAGCGGTCACATTCTTCAATACTGGATGAATAAGTCCAGGTATCTGAGCAACGTCGGTTACGCTGCCTCAAGACAGCCACACAGTTTATAAATATAGTACGTATTTCATTGTGTTAGATTTTTAACATAAGATTATATCTCTTAACCCTCCGTTACACGCGCAAAAATTCCTGACATGGTCACTGGTGCGGATGACAGGTGTCATCCACAAAGCAAACGGTCTATTTGTATACTTTAAACGGTCTTTATGAGTGATTTTATTATTTTTTAATTACATCCAAACATAATACATTTAATATTCGTACACAGTATAATATATCCCAACGTTTGAAACAGTTTGTGCAATGATTTAATAAGGTTACATTTCAAAATAACAAATTTACATCTGTTTTCCATGTAAGCATTGAGGAGTGTGTAACAATACAACTACTTATCAAAAGAACACGGAAATTTTTATTTCAAAACAACGACCTAACTAATAAGCATATACAAACAATAATTTAGTGAGAAAGTGCAAACAAAACTGAAATTAAGATCACGTTATTTGACAACTCAGTTTACACATATATCTTTCAGATGATCTACACATGTCCAGTTGTTGCATGTTGTGCACCATCTACGAGTTGTTTTATTTCGTGCTCTTCCACATATATAACACCTTCCACGTGATCCCGTTGATTTTACTGGCTGTTCCACAATTTCTTGAGTGCCTTTATTTTATTTTATTTTATTTTTTTTATTTATTCGTTCGCCATATACAAGGCAAATATTACAGTGTCATTACAATCCTCCAGGAAATTACAACACTACACAATGCTACTTATAGTTTTGAGCCAATCTATGGTTAGGTCAGGCAGGTAATGTATGTCCTTCAGTTCACCACTATATCCTACCACTTCACACACCAGTAGGTGGTCCATTGTCTGGATTTCACCACATTCACACACGGGACTCTCCGCAAGTCCCCACTTATTCATTAGATGTTCGCATCTTCCCACGCTTGTTCTAAGGCGACTTAAGGCAACCCAGAGCTTCCGAGGAAGACCAAAACCATTGATCTTCTTGCTGGGATCATCGATAAGCTTTTGGTTCTTGTGTGTCCCTTTGCGCCATGATTCCCCCCAGGCTAGCTTTGGGTCGAAGTCCTGTAATTCCCTGCCAATCTTCCAAAAGGGGGACCTAGATTTTAACCTGTTGATGGGTGATAAGTCTTGGTGTATAGGGAGTTCTGGATTGTGTACGATCTTCCTATATATTCTTGAGGTCGCCATTGAGCGCCTTATATCAGGGGGTTCTATGTTGGCAAGGACTGGGAGCCAGTCACATGGGGTAGCCCTGAGTGTGCCTGAGATAATTCTCATCGTCTCTTTCAGTTGGGTGTCTACTTTATTTACATGCGCACTTTTCGCCCAGACTGGTGAACAATATTCAGCCACGCTGTACACGAGGGCTAATGCTGACGTCCTTAGTGTATTAGCTCCGCACCCCCATGATGTTCCGGCCAGTTTAGACATAATGGCATTTCGAGATTTTAATTTCTGTTTGGTGTCTTCCAGATGGGAGCTAAACGTTAGTGTGCGGACTAATTTTACTCCCAGATATTTGTGCTTATCTTCATGTCTGATATGCCGGTCATTCAGGGAAAGCTGTAGTTTCCTGCTTGAAGCTCTGTTATTAAGGTGCATTATGGTACTGGTCGTTTTATTGGGGTTGGGATGCAAATGCCACTTAAGGTAGTAGGTGTTCAGCGCTTCAAGGTCCGTATTCAATGTTTTTTCAAGATCTTTGGTATGCGATGGCCAGATCATCCGCATATGCAAATTTACGCGACCTGGTGCTCGGCATATCAGATATGTATAAATTAAAAAGGGTCGGCGCCAGGGCTGACCCCTGCGGCAGGCCATTGTTTATGACCACGCTTTTGCTGCTCTTTCCATGGAGATAGACCTTGATCTTCCCGCCTGTCAGCATATTTTTTAGTAATGTGTACGTCTGATTGCATTTGATAATTCGAGTAAGCTTGAGCAGTAGTCCTTCGGTCCAGACAGTGTCATAGGCTGATGTAAGATCTATTAATTCCAGGCCCGTTTTCAGCTTGTTCTGATAGCCTTTCTTTATATATGTTTTAAGGGACAAAACTTGTTCACAGCAGTTCCTTCCCACACGGAACCCTGCTTGATAGTCCGGGAGGTTCGCCTCAATGTATGGTGCTAGTCTGGCCAGTAATATTCTCTCAAATAGTTTGTAAGAGGTACAAAGCAGTGAGATCGGTCTATAGTTCTTTGAATTATCTCCATCCTTCCCTGGTTTCAGTACCGCTATTACCTTAGCTTCTTTCTATAACTTCGAGAGTGCACCTGATTTAATGCATTCCATGAAGAGCTTGGCCATCCATTTCCTCCCAATGGGTCCCAGCTCCCTCAGAAACTCTGGGAGGATTTCGTCAGGTCTGGCTGCTTTCCCTGTTTTCATTAGTGTTAGGGCCTAGGTAATCTCCTCGACATCTACTGCTTTGACAATATCTAGATTAGTTGGATGATTGGCTAATTCCTTGGTTAGGTTCCTGGAGATCCTTTTCTTCTCCTCAGTCTTCAGGCGTATTTTGGAGGTCTGTTTCATGGCAGTCGCTATTTCGGATAGGTCCACACCCGCGGCCGATCTTCATGGTGTTGTGGCACCACCCAGTTTCCATAGTAGACCCCAGCTCTTCCTGCTAGATTGGGTAAAGTCCAGATTCTCCATTGCCATCTTCCACCAGTTCCTACGTTCCTCGTTCATAGTGTTGATCAGTCGTTCTGCGGTCTCGTCCTCCCCACTCCTCTCATACTGCTCTAACAATGACTCGCGCTCCTCTGACCAGCAAGGAATGTATTCCCTCCGGGCCCCTCGGGGGATAGCCTTTAGGGCCCCTTTATATATCAGGTTTACAAACCTTTGGTAGTTCTCTGTACTTGGTGGTATTCGATTTATTGTCTTGTCAATAAAAGATTTATATTTCCCCCAGTCTGCTTTTCTCAGATTCCACCGTGGAATCGGGGGGCTCTTTATGATCGGGATGGGAAGGCCGATCTCCACAATAATCGGGAGGTGTTGGCTCCGTGGGAAAGCTTCGAGGACTCTTTTTGTAGCTTGCATTGGTACGCCCGTTGCGCCGCGTGTGACAAAGGTCAGGTCAGGTGTCGTCTTTGTGCCCCATACTTTTTAATTGAAGGACGCTCTGTCCTTGGGATCAAACAGGAGGTTTAGGTCCCGGTTGTCAGCCCAGTCACTTAGTCCAACGCCTTCCGGAGTGGATCTCTGATATCCTCATCTGGTGTGCTGGGAATTAAAGTCGCCAGCATAGATTGCTGGATGATTAGCCTGCGGTAAGATTCCTATAGGCCATTGCTGCGAAGGTGGTTTGTAGACACTGTTGATTGTCATCTCTCCCAGTTTAATGCCTATTGTGTGGGGAACCGATTCCACATTGTTCTCGAGGTTTCCTAGAAGCTCATTTTTCTTGAGTGCCTAACAGTGATTTAGCCCTCCTCCGAATTTCACATGGAAGGCTTTCAATAAGGGAACGTCGCTCTATTTGATGCTTTATTAATTCCCAGATGATTTTTTCTATAAAATCGAGCCTTTTTACAACATGATTTGAAGCCATGCAGTGGTATTTATATATGTATAATGCATTTATGGCTGCAATGTTCAAAATATTGCAAAACAGTACCATAAGCCACCTTCTTGTATTATGTGACACATTGTTCTTCTGACAAAGCTGATCTAAAAGATCTACCCCCACTTTTGACATGTTATAGTAAGTAATCATTTCCGGTTTATTTTGTTTCCCTGCTGAATGATCTATAGCGTCATCGAAATGCGTGCTTGACAACACCAACACTGTTCTATTTTTCTTTGGACAGTATGAGACCAATGTACAATCCTGTTGAAATCCAAAGATGGATGATTTTGACCCCCTTTCTCTTTTCGGTAGAAATTCTTTCGGCACTTCTCTCGTACTGTTCCGACGTATGTCAGTTTCTTCGCCTGAAGTTTCTTGACTAAAGACAAACTGGTAAACCAGTAATATTTCTGCTTGTACCGTGTACCGGTTCGACCATTTGGAGAACAATATCTTCAGCTGAATTACTGGAATTAATGGTCCCTCTGGTTGCTTACCGACCTGCGATTCTAAATTCAAAGTGCTTTTACATCAACCAAAGCAAACACTTTTAACCCATACTTTGCAGGTTTGCTAGGAATATATTGCCTGAATGGGTAGTTTCCTCTAAATGCCAAAAGCTGTTCATCAACAGTAAGATATTCACTAGGTGAAAAATATTCTTGGCAATTGTTCGTGAACAGTTCAAGTACCTCTCTGATAGCAGCCAACTTGTCAATCTCTCTGTGAACACCTCTGTCACGGATATCATCAAACCTCGGACATCTCATCAGAAACCTGAATCGGTTTTCGCTCATGCATAAATAATTCGACTCAAGTTCGTTTCCCTTCGAGCTATCCCACAATTTCGATATACTCTTCCTACAACATCTCAAAAAGATC
The DNA here is from genome assembly GCF_021461385.2 of Schistocerca piceifrons. Classification (NCBI taxonomy): domain Eukaryota; kingdom Metazoa; phylum Arthropoda; class Insecta; order Orthoptera; family Acrididae; genus Schistocerca; species Schistocerca piceifrons. The sequence continues at coordinate 1,238,719,776 of NC_060138.1, forward strand.
CACACAGATATAACAAACCAATCAAAGCTCTGACCTCTATCACATCTGTAAATGTTTTGTTTTTGGGCAATAAAAAATCATTCAATCAAACAATCAACCAAAACAAGTATCCTCACAAACACCAACAACGAACACAACATTTCAAGCCCGTTTTTGTCGTCTGTGTGATCATGTGTCATTTTCAGACAGACGAACTTACAGGGATGCGCCGGACTGTGCGTAGACTAGCTTTGGAGCATCGGCTTCTACAAGATATTGAGACGAACCCTAGTACGAGCTCCAGGCAAATGGCCCGCCAACATGATGTAAGCCAAAGTACGATTACGTTTATCCTGCGTGACAGGTATGGGTGAACGCGTGTATTTCGTCCCATGGAGACCACTTTGAACATCTATTGTGACGTGGATGCGACGCAGGTCTGTACTGAGTTCTGGCACGATGTGTTGTTTCGCGCACACCGTCCATTTCCGGACACATGTTCAAAGAACCTTTTACCTCCATTCCCAGTCAGGAATCCGTCTCTGCAGTTTGACGATTTTATTAATCTTCACCCTATAGATAAGTGTGAGACGAGAGGCAAAGGTTAAATGTTCTGTTGGGCGTGAAATCAGACGGCGGCAGGCTTCTGATGATGTGGAGAAGTATCCAATGATGTGGCAGCAGGTTTTTACGAGGGTGAGTCAAATGAAAACCTCAAATTTGTAATAACAAATCGAAATTACGTGCCGTTATCCTGTAAGTTGGTAAGCGTGCTACAAACAGCGTGCAGAATGGCCTGTAGGTGGCAGCATAGTGCAGATGCACACATACCGTCGCAGTATCAGTATAAAGATGTCCGCCCCACTTGCGACTTGCACCAGGGAAGAACAGCGTTCTGTTATTCGGTTTTTGCATAGTGAAGGTGTGAAACCTATTGAAATTCATCGATGAATGAAGGTTCAGTACGGTGATGCATGTTTGTCACAGCAGCAAGTCTACGAATGGAGTAGGAAGTTCGCAAATGGTGTGACTTCAGTGTAAGATGCTCTTCGTCCAGGTCAGGCACAACGGGTTGTGACTCTACAGAACATTGTAGTAGTTGAAGCCACAGTGAAGGAAAACCGCCGAGTGACACTGAATGACACTGCAGCATGTTTACAGATTAGTCATGGGTCAGCATACCACATTGCGCATGATGTGCTCCAGTTTCACAAAGTGTCTGCAAGATGGGTGCCACAGCAGCTGACTCCTGAAATGAGAGAACGAATTGTTGATGCTTGTGAAGATCTTCTTCGGCGCTTTGAACAAGAAGGTGATGGCTTCCTTGCAAGAATCGTTACTGGGGACGAAACCTGGTTCACTTCCGCCAACCGGAAACGAAGAGAGCGAGAAACGAACGGCGCCATTCTTCATCACCAAAACCAAAGAAGTTTTGTACAGAACCATCAGCAGGGAAGGTTATGCTGACTCTCTTTTGGGACGAAAGAGGCGTCATTTTGGTACATTACATGCCTAGAGGGACCACTGTCACCAGTGCATCATACACAGTCTCCTAAAAAATCGTCTGCGGCCTTCAATCAAATCAAAGCGACATGGATTGCTGTCAGCAGATGTCCTTTTGCAACATGACAATGCAAGGCCCCACACTGCCCGTACAACAGTTGCAACCATCACAGACCTGCATTTTGAGTGTTTTCCTCATCCACCATACTCACCAGACCTTGCCCCAAGTGATTTCCATATGTTTGGACCACTCAAAGACGCAATGGGAGGAAAGAAGTTCCGTTATGATGAAGAGGTACGCCACGCGGTGCATGAGTGGTTGCGCGGACTACCAAAAGAATTTTTTTCTAAAGGAATTTATGCACTTTGTAAGCGCTGGAGGACTTGCATTGAGCGTGGGGGAGATTATGTTGAAACGTGGTACAGCTTTGTACCACTTCTGCGCAATAAATAATATTTCAAAAAATATTTAAGGTTTTCATTTGACTCACCCTCGTATTTGCACCACGAGCAGTAACACAAGTACGGGAAGCAGTCATCAGTTCGAGGAATACATTGAACTTATTCATTTATTCTGTTGTTTGTGCAGGTCTGATTAGGATCTCCTGGACCTCTCTTACATCAGACATCATTCATCTGACAACTTGTGATCTGCAGTGTAGACACGTATGTTTTTATCTGATGACGAAACGAAGAAGGAAGGAAGATTAGAGTTTAACGTCCCATCGACAGCGAGGTCATTAGAGACGGACAAGCTCGGATTACGACAGGATACGGAAGGAAATCGGTGCCGCCAGTTTGAAAGCAACTGTCCCGTCATTTAGCTGGAGCGATTTGGGGAAATCACTTAAAACACAAGTGTGGATGACGGGAGGCGGATTTGGACCGTCGACCTCCTGATTACAAGTCCAGTGTGATAACCACTGGGCCACCTCGCTCTGTATGTGATGACAAATCAACACACTCATTACCACTATGAGCCACTGATGGGAAAAGCTTTCATTTAGATCTTTCCATGCTTTACGGCCTTGAGCTTATACTATCGATATTGCTCCTAAATGTTTCCTGTCGTCTACAAAGCTTTCATTACGTCATCGTGGCAGCCTTTTCTTACCTCTTGAAATCCATCAAAGAACTTCCTTGTCCAAAAACCATGCATTCGCCTGGTTACATATCACTCACACGTCCATTTCATTTTTGTTACAGTCATAATTACTTCTTCCACCCCGGTTTCCTGATCCATCCGAGCCGCTGACTGAAACACCTTTCATTATAATAGTTTAATGGCTGTTTTGGCATTCCTACCATAATCGCCAAAACTAAAAGACATCGGGTTTTTTTCGTCCTGTCTCTCACACATCACGCCACTGTCACAGGCGCAAAGATATTAGAACCCGCACTAGACAATAATGACTACTGCTCACTGTTTCTGGCATCGGCACGAGCGAACGCGTCCAGTGATATATGAAGAGCACAAGGCAAAAATGATGATAGTCACTTTTATGTAACTTTTCAGGACGACGAATTTTCTGCTCTAGTCTCTCGTATATCATAAACGTTCACCGTATAATTATCGCAACAACGTATTTATTGTTCTATATCTATTTGTTTAGGTAATAAATGTAATACAATACACACATTTTCAATTTTAAGGTAATTTATTAATTAAGAACTTAAATAGGTACACAAAAAACATGGTAAAAGTGATGGTAGTCATAAAAAACTAGGTAAAAACGATGAAAGTCCACTATCTTTCTGTGCTTCTTCAGTGGATCTTGTAACCTGTAAACAGATTCCGTTTGCTGTTTTTTTTATAAGATTTATAATATTCTAGATTTTAACACATTAGGCCGATATAGATTTTCGTTTACTGTTACTCACTACTTACGTTTTGTCAATTAGGAAGTTCTTCAAAGTACTTTTGAGCAGATGGACTGCAAAACTGCTTCAGGTGCTCCAGGTCTTGGTACTTTCCAGGTTTTAGTTTAATCAGATCTGGAAATAAGCAAACTTTTGGGATAAAACAAGGGAACCTACTGGTGGTTTTTGTCATAAAATAGTAACCTACCTACTTACGTAGCGTATTATGAATTTAACTAATAACCTAACTAAATATCCGTTGCAATAACGGCAAAAATATTTCCTGTACTGGTAAGTTTTCATTACTTTGAAGGTTACACTATTGTTATGAGGTATTATTCTATAACTCATTACAGGTCTATAGATTATTGATATGTGAAAGCAAAGGTAAAGTGTTGAGTCATTTTCTTTTACCTGCATGCAGAACTGGTGGTAAAGAGAAGGACGTACTATCACCAGGGTCTTCTGTCGCTCTTGAAAGCTTGATAAGTTGGTGTTGTGTTACAATCGGTGACATAAGAAAGTACCCAGTGTAAGATGATCTGTGTTCAACTAACCTACAATGGTCTTTTGAAAATTTTGTTTCTCGAATTGGTCGTGTAGCAAATGGGCATTTCTTGTGACAGTGATTTTCCAAAAAAGCACTCCATTTTCTAAATAGGTTTTGGTCAGCTTCAATCACAGTGAAAGGCGAAGGCTTTACTCTGGCATTCTTTATTTCATTTACCCAATGTTCTGGTATCTCTGCCGGAAATTTGCCGTTTATCAGGGCCATATATCTATCGCATTCTAGGTAAGAGTGGCTTCGAATAGGGAATATGATTGTTATGAAGTCTAGTTTTTATAGGATTTGTACCACACAATGACAAGAGCGAAACAGGGTGTAGTTCTTGTTCTGTCCGCTACAAGAATCGCAAAATATGTGCAAGTTTTTGATATTTGACTGTAACATAGTGAAGATATAATAGTGCAACATCGATACTACTTCGTCTGCACCTTTACCTCCTTCTGTTTCAGAGCAAGCAAAAAAAGTTGCATTACCCATAGACAGGCTGTGGACATTGAACAAATACAATGACAATTGACGGCAGTAGTAAACGTCAGTTGTGGTCAAATTAGGTAAACTTAAATTTTTTTGAAAATCAATGTTAAGTGCCTCGGTATCCTCCCTTTTCCTTGAAATTTTCCTACATTTTTTTCTTTGTGCCATAAAACATGTTAGCTTTCCTAAGTGTAGTTCATTCTCACATTGTTCTGTCTCAATGCTGCTTAAAATATTTGCTTCTTCCTTGTCATTATTAGTCTGTTCGAGCTGGAGGTTTAGAGCTATCAGTTGTGCTTGGTACTTGTCACATGCACTGCAGGTGTCGCTTCTGGGATATCCGAAAGCTATGTTAAACTTAGATACGGATATCTGTCTATAATATCCATAGGACACAGTCTTACGACTAGGCCTACCTGTCTTGTACAATGTGTAAATTTTTTTTCGAATTTAAAGTGTCTGGCAAGTATTTTTTTTTAGTTTTATCAAAACTATAATGGCTTGTACGGCCCTTAAAAGATGCAATGTGATCAATGACACTTTGCTTAACTTCTTCTGAGGTCCTACAATTTTTGTGGTCATACTTTTCTCTCTTGTCTGTTGGCGGTTCACCTGTTTCTTTCAGACTCGTTTGCATAGTTTGAACCCTTCTCCCAGTTACATCAAAAATAGACATAAATGCTTTATAACACACAGGGGTGTCGTTAAAATTATCACCATCTTTCATTCTTACTTTGTAGGTGTAGCTCTTATCATTAAAACGTGATTCATTTTCAGGCTTTCTTGGTCTGCGATTTTTGACCTCATGAACATTGATAAGCCCAGCCAAGTATGTGCACTGAGCATCATTAGATTCTAAACTATTAAAATGAGAAATCAATCTTTTTCTTTCACCTTCACAAACTCTATCAAAACACTGTAGTCTTTTACATCTACAATCGTGCCCAGTTTCGTGAGTACACACTTTAAGTTTTTCATCACATCTCTTACCCTTCAATGGGATTTTCTCTTCTTTGTGCTAGGTTTACTGACGTTTTCGCAATCTTCATCCACACTTGACTCACTTAATTCACTCATTTTCACAGAAACTACTACCAAGAACACAAGCTATAGATTTCGGCAACTTTATAACCACAACCAAAAACATGAAGACAGCACGTTGAACTCCTGATCAAGCAGGTTTTGCCAACCTTATGAAATGACTCTCATCATATGTGCCGTGAACACAGATGACATTCATCACTTTTACCGTGCACAACAAAAATAAAATGGCAAATAACTTAGTAACTGCCAGCATTCTTGCCATGTACAGCCCTCCACAAATTCGGCCGTATTTGAGCTACAAATTGCTGTCCTAACCTGAAATCATCATTTTTGCCTTGTGCTCTTCATATATGCCTGCCTTGATGCTTATATTTAGAAAATTACCTAGCTATTTTTCGCTGTGTATCTTCATAAAAATTATTTCACTGAACTCGCCTTTCTAAGAGGTTATAATCACATTAGATTTCGGGGCATCCTAATTACAAGATTCACCATGTATTGTTGTTGTTGTGGTCTTCAGTCCTGAGACTGGTTTGATGCAGCTCTCCACGCTACTCTATCCTGTGCAAGCGTCTTCATCTCCCAGTACCTACTGCAACCTACATCCTTCTGAATCTGCTTAGTGTATTCATCTCTTGGTCTCCCTCTACGATTTTTGCCCTCCACGCTGCCCTCCAATGCTAAATTTGTGATCCCTTGACGCCTCAAAACATGTCCTACCAACCGATCCCTTCTTCTAGTCAAGTTGTACCACAAACTTCTCTTCTCCCCAATCCTATTCAACACCTCCTCATTAGTTACGTGATCTACCCATCTAATCTTGACCATTCTTCTGTAGCACCACATTTCGAAAGCTTCTATTCTCTTCTTGTCCAAACTATTTATCGTCCATGTTTCACTTCCATACATGGCTACACTCCATACAAATACTTTCAGAAACGACTTCCTGACACTTAAGTCTATACTCGATATTAACAAATTTCTCTTCTTCAGAAACGATTTCCTTGCCATTGCCAGTCTACATTTTATATCCTCTCTACTTCGACCATCATCAGTTATTTTACTCCCTAAATAGCAAAACTCCTTTACTACTTTAAGTGTATCATTTCCTAATCTAATCACCCGATTTAATTTGACTACATTCCATTATCCTCGTTTTGCTTTTGTTGATGTTCATCTTATATCCTCCTTTCAAGACACTGTCCATTCCGTTCAACTGCTGTTCCAAGTCCTTTGCTGTCTCTGACAGAATTACCATGTCATCGGCGAACCTCAAAGTTTTTACTTCTTCTCCATGAATTTTAATACCTACTCCGAATTTTTCTTTTGTTTCCTTTACTGCTTGCTCAATATACAGATTGAATAACATCGGGGAGAGGCTACAACCCTGTCTCACTCCTTTCCCAACCACTGCTTCCCTTTCATGCTCCTCGACTCTTATAACTGCCATCTGGTTTCTGTACAAATTGTAAATAGCCTTTCGCTCCCTGTATTTTACCCCTACCACCTTCAGAATTTGAAAGAGAGTATTCCAGTCAACACTGTCAGAAGCTTTCTCTATGTCTACAAATGCTAGAAATGTAGGTTTGCCTTTCCTTAACCTTCCTTCTAAGATAAGTCGTAAGGTTAGTATTGCCTCACGTGTTCCAACATTTCTGCGGAATCCAAACTGATCTTCCCCGAGGTCCGCTTCTACCATGTATATTCCTCAGTATATAAATATACACTCCTGGAAATGGAAAAAAGAACACATTGACACCGGTGTGTCAGGCCCACCATACTTGCTCCGGACACTGTGAGAGGGCTGTACATGCAATGATCACACGCACGGCACAGCGGACACACCAGGAACCGCGGTGTTGGCCGTCGAATGGCGCTAGCTGCGCAGCATTTGTGCACCGCCGCCGTCAGTGTCAGCCAGTTTGCCGTGGCATACGGAGCTCCATCGCAGTCTTTAACACTGGTAGCATGCCGCGACAGCGGGGACGTGAACCGTATGTGCAGTTGACGGACTTTGAGCGAGGGCGTATAGTGGGCATGCGGGAGGCCGGGTGGACTTACCGCCGAATTGCTCAACACGTGGGGCGTGAGGTCTCCACAGTACATCGATGTTGTCGCCAGTGGTCGGCGGAAGGTGCACGTGCCCGTCGACCTGGGACCGGACCGCAGCGACGCACGGATGCTCGCCAAGACCGTAGGATTCTACGCAGTGCCGTAGGGGACCGCACCGCCACTTCCCAGCAAATTAGGGACACTGTTGCTCCTGGGGTATCGGCGAGGACCATTCGCAACCGTCTCCATGAAGCTGGGCTACGGTCCCGCACACCGTTAGGCCGTCTTCCGCTCACGCCCCAACATCGTGCAGCCCGCCTCCAGTGGTGTCGCGACAGGCGTGAATGGAGGGACGAATGGAGACGTGTCGTCTTCAGCGATGAGAGTCGCTTCTGCCTTGGTGCCAATGATGGTCGTATGCGTGTTTGGCGCCGTGCAGGTGAGCGCCACAATCAGGACTGCATACGACCGAGGCACACAGGGCCAACACCCGGCATCATGGTGTGGGGAGCGATCTCCTACACTGGCCGTACACCACTGGTGATCGTCGAGGGGACACTGAATAGTGCACGGTACATCCAAACCGTCATCGAACCCATCGTTCTACCATTCCTAGACCGGCAAGGGAACTTGCTGTTCCAACAGGACAATGCACGTCCGCATGTATCCCGTGCCACCCAACGTGCTCTAGAAGGTGTAAGTCAACTACCCTGGCCAGCAAGATCTCCGGATCTGTCCCCCATTGAGCATGTTTGGGACTGGATGAAGCGTCGTCTCACGCGGTCTGCACGTCCAGCACGAACGCTGGTCCAACTGAGGCGCCAGGTGGAAATGGCATGGCAAGCCGTTCCACAGGACTACATCCAGCATCTCTACGATCGTCTCCATGGGAGAATAGCAGCCTGCATTGCTGCGAAAGGTGGATATACACTGTACCAGTGCCGACATTGTGCATGCTCTGTTGCCTGTGTCTATGTGCCTGTGGTTCTGTCAGTGTGATCATGTGATGTATCTGACCCCAGGAATGTGTCAATAAAGTTTCCCCTTCCTGGGACAATGAATTCACGGTGTTCTTATTTCAATTTCCAGGAGTGTAGGTTCAATGTCGTTTCTCAGGCGTTGTTTGTACATAATTTCAACCCCTTCTCATTTTTACGCATGGTCATGGTAGACAAAGTGATAATTCGGAGCCATTGCTCCGTTCTTAAGTATCAGAGGAAACTGTCTCCAAGCGGAAAGACAAATACTGAGAAAACTTAAACTACTCTTAAAATTATGCATCAGGTAAAGAAAAATTAAGCGACTTGCTAGTACATGAAATGAGGAGTGCTGGTATGGTACACCCGATGGAAGACTGTTTCCATGAGCAGTAATAGCGAACATGACATCTGATTATAATATGTATTCATAAATTAGTTATTTGGTCAATGGAAATAGATGCAAATAACAAAGATAAGTAAAGCCACACTCTAGATTATGATTGTTAGGGAGGACAGACGCCGGGAAGGAAGAGATGTAGAGGCACAAGATGCAGTGTAAGCTCCAGTTGTTTGATTAGGTGAAGCGTAGGAAATGTGAGGATATCTGAGCGCAGCTTTGGAGTGCCTAGTAAACGAACAGTGGTCGGAGTTGACCGACTATCTCGTCCCTTATCGTCAGAGGTGGTGAAACAGGGCGACCCCTCAGCCTGAGGGGAGTACTAGATTAAAAATCTGATGCTCTCGTCGCAGCTGCCTCGGCTTAGAGGCAGGGCTCTGCTACGATACTCCGACTTGGCTACGAGTGGTGTGGACGTTCCTCACATTTTAACTGAACGTTTAGCTCTGCGCTGTGGAAATCGGCGAGAAGAATATGCTTTTCCGGTTAGACCTTTCACCAATTTATCTTCTTCAAATCAGTTTTTGAGACGTAGTGTCTGACAGTTTATTTCGTAAAATAGAAATCTCGAATCTCGAGGAATGTCTTGAATTCAAAACTTTTTCTAGCCACAAGTTCCTTCAGATGTGGCACATAGAGCGTGCTAAATTTGGTGGATGTTACAATAAGTCATAGTTAAAATCTTTCAGCATTTCCGTGCTCAGAGCAGCATGTGATAAAATACGTGTTCCTTTCACAAACCAAACCCTCTCTTTCGAGTTTACTTATCCATTTGATTAAAAAAAAATTGCATCGTTTATGCCACCGGATATTTCACTCTTTTCGGGATGATCAATGACGAAAAACCCATTTCCATAGCATAAAAAAGTGGCCAGAAGCCTGCTGCCACGTGATGTCGACTTCACTTTTTTATTTATTTATTTTGGTGGATGGAAGATAACCACTTCCACTCATTGATTTGATTTCCGTCTGGTATCCGGGTAAAGAGACAGACCGCGTCAAATATACGGCAAGAACAACTGTTCTGCACTGCGGCTTGGCGGGGGATCCGAATCTCTGTCGGGTACAAGAGTTCTCTCTCTCCTTCTCTCTTTCTCATTAACAACGCTTTCTTGCTTACTTGTTAGCGAACCACTTCTGAGAAGTACGTTTTCGCAAACATTGTGCTCAATATTTAACAAATATAGCAGCAGTCCTTCACAGTGCTGTCTCATTTTCCTGTAAATTGTACTAAATCTACATCTACAAGCCACACTACGGTGCGTGGTGGTGGGTACTACTGTGACTACTAGTCATTACGTTACGTTACATTAATACTTGTTCCATAGATCATGAATACGACATTCGTAATGATATGGAAGGTGTCAGTTTAACATAGGGTTTCCTTATACAATATAATTTTCAGTTACTACTTCTTATCAAAAATCTCATCTATTGAACAGAAGAAGCCTTTAATTTGTTTTTAAATGCTGGTGGGCTACCTGGTAGACTTTTATTGCTAGTTGTTAAATGACCAAACACTTTTGTGGCAGCATAATTCGCTCCTTTCTGTGCCAAAGTCAGATTTAACCCAGAGTAGTGAAGATCACCCTTTCTTCTAGTGCTATAGCTTTGCACTTCGCTATCATTTTTTAATTGGGACAGGTTATTAATTAGAAATTTCATAAGTGATTATATGCATTGTGAACATACTCTGAATATCTCTAGTTCCTTAAATAAATGTCTGCAAGGTGATCTCGGGTGGTCTCCAGCCGTTATTCTGACTACGCGCTTTTGTGCAACGAATACTTTTTCTCTTAATGAAGATTTACACCAAAATATGATACTATATGAAAGCAATGAATGAAAATAGATATAGTAGGCTAATTTAGTGATGTGTTTATCACCAAAAGTTGTAACAACCCCAATAGCATAAGTAGCTGAACTCATATGTTCTTCCAATTCAATTTCTCGTCAATGGACACACGCAGAAATTTTGAATGTACTGCCTTAGAAACAGACTTCTGTTCAAAGTATATATTTATCAACGGCGTTATGCCATTTACTTTACAGAACTGTATATAATGTGTTTTCTCAAAATTCAGTGCGAGTCCATTTGCAGAGAACGACTTAATAATTTTCTGAAAGACATTATTTACAATTTCCTGCGCTAATTCTTGTTTGTTGGGTGTGATTACTATACTTCTATCATCAGCAAAAAGAACTAGCTTTCCACCTTCCTGTTGCACTTGCAGACAGAGCGAAGGAAAAACGACAGTCTATATGAGTCTGTGAGAGCCGTTATCTTACGTGAAATGTACGTTGACACCAGTAGAATCGATCTGCAGTCATCTTCAAATGCCGGTTCGATAAATTTTCTGATAGTGTTCCGCGGAAAGAATATAGTCTTCTCTCCCTGGATTCCAACTTCAGTTCACGAAGAATCTCTGCCTCCCGTGCTGATCGAACCCACCGGTAACAAATCTAGCAGCCTGCCTCCGAACTGCTTTTATGTCACCCTTTAAACCGACCTGGTTGGGCATCCCAAACACTCGAGAAGTATTGAAAAATAGGTCTCACCAATGTTCTATACGCGGTCTCGTTTACAAATGAACCAAACTTTCCTAAATCCTTCCAATTCGCCTTCCCTACAACCGGCCTTACATGCTCGTTCCGTTTGTTATAGCTTTGCCACGTTACGTCCAGATATTTAATCGATCTACATCTACAGCCATACTCCGCAAGCCACCTGACGGTGTGTGGCGGAGGGTACCCTGAGTACCTCTATCGGTTCTCCCTTCTATTCCAGTCTCGTATTGTTCGGGGAAAGAAGGATTGTCGGTATGCCTCTGTGTGGGCTCTAATATCTCTGATTTTATCCTCACGGTCTCTTCGCGAGATATACGTAGGAGGGAGCAATATACTGCTTGACTCTTCGGTGAAGGTATGTTCTCGAAACTTCAACAAAAGCCCGCACCGAGCTACTGAGCATCTCTCCTGTAGAGTCTTCCACTGGAGTTTATCTATCAACTCTGTAACGCTTTCGCGATTACTAAATGATCCTGTAACGAAGAGCGCTGCTCTCCGTTGGATCTTCTCTATCTCTTCTATCAACCCTATCTGGTACGGATCCCACACTGCTGAGCAGTATTTAAGCACCGGGCGAACAAGCGTACTGTAACCTACTTCCTTTGTTTTCGGACTGCATTTCCTTAGGATTCTACCAATGAATCTCAGTATGGCATCTGCTTTACCGACGATCAACTTTATATGATCATTCCATTTTAAATCACTCCTAATGCGTACTCCCAGATAATTTATGGAATTAACTGCTTCCAGTTGCTGACCTGCTATATTGTAGCTAAATGATAAGGTATCTTTCCTTCTATGTATTCGCAGCACCTTACACTTGTCTACATTGAGATTCAATTGCCATTCCCTGCACCATGCGTCAATTCGCTGCAGATCCTCCTGGATTTCAGTACAATTTTCCATTGTTACAACCTCTCGATATACCACATCATCATCCGCAAAAAGCCTCAGTGAACTTCCGATGTCATCCACAAGGTCATTTATGTATATTGTGAATAGCAACGGTCCCATGACACTCCCCTGCGGCACACCTGAAATCACACTTACTTCGGAAGACTTCTCTCCATTGAGAATGACATGCTGCGTTCTGTTATCTAGGAACTCTTCAATCCAAACATAGAATTGGTCTGATGGTCCATATGCTCTTACTTTGTTCATTAAATGACTGTGGGGTACTGTATCGAACGCCTTGCGGAAGTCAGGAAAGCGGCATCCATCTGGGAACTCGTGTCTATGGCCCTCTGAGTCTCGTGGACGAATAGCGCGAGCTGGGTTTCACACGATCGTCTTTTTCGAAACCCATGCTGATTCCTACAGAGTAGATTTCTAGTCTCCAGTAAAGTCATTATACTCGAACACAATACGTGTTCCAAAAATCTACAACTGATCGACGTTAGAGATATAGGTCTGTAGTTGTCCACATCTGTTCGACGTCCCTTCTTGAAAATGGGGATGACCTGTGCCCTTTTCCAATCCTTTGGAACGCTACGCTCTTCTAGAGACCCACGGTACACCGCTGTAAAATCGAACTGGTATCCCATCAGGTCCAGCGGCCTTTCCTCTTTTGAGCGATTTTAATTGTTTTTCTATCCCTCTGTCATCTATTTCGATATCTACCATTTTGTCATTTATGTCATCTGTGCGACAATCTAGAGAAGGAACTACAGTGCAGTCTTTCTCTGTGAAACAGCTTTGGAAAAAGACATTTAGTATTTCGGCCCTTAGTCTGTCATCCTCTGTGTCAGTCAGTATTCTGTTAATACTATTCGAACATTACGAGTTTGTTTTTCCTACTCATTCGCATTAACTTACATTTTTCTACACTTAGAGCCAGCTGTCATTCACCACAGAAACTAAAAATTTTGTTAAGTCATCTTGTATCTTCCTACGGTCACTCAACTTCGACACCTTACCGTACACCACAGAATCATCAGCAAACAGCCGCAGGTTGCTGCTTAGCTTGTCTGTTCGGATCATTTATCTATAGGCCTACAGAGGACTCGTGACGGTACCTATGTCTCTTATGAACACTCGCCGTCGATGACGACGCGCTGCGTTCTATAAGAAATCTTGGAGCCACTCACATATCTTGGAACCTATTCCGTATGCCCATAATTTCGTTAGCCGTCTGCAGTTAGGCGCCGTGTCAAATTCTTTTCGTAGATCTAGGAATACGGGATCTGCCTGTCGTTTTTATTCTCTACTGAGCAAGGTGGCGCAGCGATTAAAACACTGGCGTCGTATTCGTAAGGATTGTCGTTCAAGTGTCTGTTTGGCCATCTCTGGCTACACCAGTAATCTCCAAACGGCTGTGAAGTACATGTCAGAGATCACTTCTGCCTGTACCGCTTCTTAGGACTAATTCTCGTTCCATCCTCGTATGAAGCACGAGAAGATTGATCGTGCTACCCTTCCATGCATACGTTCACTGTCCCTGATGGTCGTAATTGGTGCGCGTCCCAGTCACTGGAGCGGTACTCTGGGATGAGAAGCACGAGTGTTTTGTAAACAGTTTCCTTCACAGATTGATTGCATTTTCTTAGCATCCTACGAATGAACTGAAGTCTGCCACCTGCTTTACCGACTACTGAGCCTATGTGATCGTTCCCTAAAACTGTGACAACGAGGTATTTATGCGAGTTGACTTGTGACTTATTAATACAATAGTTTTACAGTACTACCTTTTTGTTAAGCCCACGATTCTGAACTTTAAAAGCAAGTTGCCAATCTTTATACCGCTTTGAAATCGTATCAAGATCTTAATGAATATCCGTGCATCTCTTTGTCAGACAGTACCTCATCGTTGATAGCTGCACGTCTGCAGGAAGTCTGAGGTTAGGCCTACTATTAATGTTGTTTCTCAGGTCATCACTGTAAAGCATTCAACAACAAGTGTCCCAGCACTCTTCCCTAGCAGCACGCCTGTATTTCCTCCTACATCTATCAATGGCTCTCCTTCCAAGATAACACGCTACGTCCTCCCTACCAAGAAATCATCGTCTAGTCACAAATTTCCCTTAAAATCCTCTACTATCGTACTTTCATTAATAAGCATTGGTGTGGTAGTAAGTTTTGGGTGCTTTTCCTAAATCGCTTTAGGCAAATACCTGTATGGTTCTTGAGAACAGACACGGCCCGATCCTTCCTCAATTAGAGCTAGTGTTCTGACTCTGATGCCTCGCCGTCGACGGGGCGCTAAGCCCTAACGCCTAATCTTTCTTCCTTCCTTTATCAAAGGAATCATCCCAGCATTTGGTTTAGGCTATTTCGGGAAGCTACGGAACATTTAAATCAGTGTGCCTGGGCGGGAATTGGAACCTCCAGCCTCGCGAATGCGAGTACAGTACCTTACCGCTGCGCCACCTCGCTCGGTTTCCGCCTACCAGAGGCTTTAACAAGATTATTCTGTGTGGCTCCATCTTAGCCGTTTAATGAGGCAATTGGACTTTCACATACAGGGTGACTTCGAACTCCAGTGACAAAATATCGTACAGACTAATGACGTAATTATGAATTACTCCGTTTATTGGACCTATTACCTACAATTCTTTGAAAACACATTCACAACAGCAAAAGGGTCTGTAATACACAATCATCAAAACGTACAACAAAACACAGAGCAATGCAAAAGTACCCTTATCTTAATGTCGCTGCGAGAGCCGTTGTGTGGCTCGCCTGCTGTATTCAGTGAACCCACACACGATGTGACGAAGCAAGCTGGGATACTTTTTCTTCCCCTCTTGTTTTGCCGTCTGTCTCCTTAAATTTGTTTTCGCAATTTTAACTGATTACCATTAACATACGTGAACAGAATCTGCATTTTCATAAAAGAGAAAGGTTGGCCCTAAGTTTTAAAGAATATTTCACGTGGAATGGCGATTTCTACGAAGAGCTGGAAGGCGTCGTCATGGGTAGACCTCTCAGTCCAGTGGTGGCCAACTTCTTCATGGAACAATTCGAAGCACAGGCACTGGACTTGGCGACTTACAAACCTAAGGTGTGGTACAGGTTTCGTTGTGTGGAGCCATGGTGAAGAACATCTCGGTGACATCCTAAGACACTTGAACAGCCTCCATGCCAACATAAAATTTACCATGGAAGTAGAAAAGGACAAAAAACTGCCATTTCTAGATGTGCTGGTCACAAGGGATGGTGAAAACCTGGGACACAGCGTGTATCGAAACTGACACACACGGACCGATACCTGCACAAACTATCAAACCACCACCCGAGCCAGAAAAGAGGCATTATTAATACCCTCGTAACGCGAGCAGGACGAATATGTGAGCCGCAACACCTCAGAAGCGAAATGCAACACCTGGAAAGTGTTCTGAGGAGCAATGGGTACTCCACAAGTTATATTAGGAGTGTAACCGAGCCAAAAACACTCGGCGAAGTAAGGAATCAGAAAAAGAAATGTCGGGTACTGCTTTTCTGCCATACATTCCCAGAGTGACGGACAGAATCGGCCGTATATTGAGCAAACACGGCGTAAAGACGATTTTCAAACCGACAAGGAGGATCAAAGAGTGTCTTAGATCGGCAAAGGAGAAAAGGGACCCTCTTGCAAGGAAGGGAATATACCGTATACCATGCACATGCGGAAAAGTTTATGTCGGAATGACTGGACCATCAATCAACACCAGGATCAAAGAACATAAGCGACACTGCAGGTTGGTGCAGGTGGAGAAATCGGCCGTCGCAGAGCACGCACTGAGACCGACCTCGTAATAAAATTCTCCGACATGGAAGTTCTGTCTGTAGAGAAGCACTATCACACGCGCTTGTTCAGAGAAGCTGTAGAAATACAAAAACACGCGAACAGTTTGAACAAGAAAGAGGAAAGCCTTAAGGTAAACGGATCCTGGCTTCCCGTACTGCAGCGAACGACCGTCGCAGGTAGCAAGAGGAGAACCGCACCGGAAATGACCGCGGAGAAGCCCTCGGACGTTGGCGCGTCAGGTACATATAGTCTGCGGCCGCGAGCTCGGCTCCAGTTCACCACCGGCAATGGAGGGTGAAGCTTTGACAATGCCAGCCACCCGTGGTGGCGAAACGTCAGAAAAATCATTAGATGAACGTCGGCCGAAGAACCCGAGACAGAAGCCAATAGGCAGTTTGTCAACAAGTGACCACGAAAGCCTTAACAATTTTGTATCATGGGACAAGCTTATGAGGACTGTGGTAGGGAATGCGAAAAGTCGACTTCGGTTTATGGGGAAATTTTTAGGGAAGTCTCGTTCATCTGTAAAGGAGACCGAATATAGGACGCGGGAGCGACATATTCTTGTTTGGGATCCGTACGAGGACGGATTGGAGGCGGACATCGAAGTAATTCAGAGGCGAACTGCTAGATTTGTTACCAGTAGGTTCGAATAACATGTGCTACGGAGATACTCCGTGAACTTAAATGGGAATCCCTGGAGGGAAAGCGACATTGTTTACGGAGAACAATACTGAGAAAATTTAGAGAACCAGCATTTGAAGCTGACTGCCAAACGATTCCACTGCCGCCAACATACATTGCGCGTAAGGACCGCGGAGATAAGATTCTCATTCTATTTGCGAGTGGAACAGGAAAAGAGATGACTAATAGTGGTACAAGGTACCCTCCGCCACGCACTGTGCTGTGGCTTGTGGAGTTTCTATGTAGGAGAAGATGTAGATGTTAGTGCCGCGGTTTCTTACGCGTAGCATCTATCGAAAGCACATACAGTAATGCAGTCTCAAAGACGGCCAAATCTATTGTTCCTGTTTTTAGCTCTTTTAAACTATGTCTTTCTGGCAATACAAATGTCTTGCGAAGAGTTGGTAATTCCACAATGAAGGTACACTTCGAAACGACTCGTAAACTACGTGAGAAGGGTGTCAAATTTTCTTTCAAAAGCAGCTAAATCCAGGACAACTATCTTCATATGTTCATTTCAGTTTGCGCTTCAATAGGACAGAAATCTACCCAGAAATAACGTATATATCAAGAGGAAATGTTATCGTAAAAAATCTTGAGAAGTTCTTGATCAATTTGCATCAGATTTTTACACGACGTTAATAAATATGCGACCGGACGTAGGCACTATATTTTTTTAAACAATAAGAGAAAGAGAATGCTGCGATGTGCTGTGAAGATGCGTGTTCTCGTTTTCTTCAGCGACAACAGGACATTTAAAATATTGGCCAAATTGTTTTCACATTTATATTGTTTCTCTGTACACCTAGTTTTAAACAAAAATTGTATTCAAAGCAATGTGCTGCTTTATTTTCTTCCTTCCAGTCGTTTTAACAGAAAACCTATCCATTAGGGAAGTTGTATTTATGGCGTGTGATTAGAATAGTACTACGCACTCCGATTAGTTCGAAACTTTGTAATGCCACCCGTTCGCAGATTAAAACTATGCGGATAATATCGCTGAAGTTACTACCCTCACAGATCTAGCAGCTGGACAGGTCTCTCTCATACTCTGTATACCAGTGATCCTAAACGATTAACCCACTCAATTTAAGCGAATCGGGCGTTCGCTTGCAGTGACAATAAACAAGGTTGAAGGACGGACATTCAAATCCATTTGAATTGACTTACGGTCAGACTGGTTTTCGCGTGGTCAATTGTTTGTTGCCCTTTCACGAAGTGGTAGTTCAGTAAGCCAGTTCATTCTCTTACCACACAGTATCGAAGAAATCAAAAATATTGCATATTCTGAAGCCTTACAATTGTATTCCGTACGAAAAAATAAAAAATCATTAACAATAATATAACAAAAAAGATAACCAAGGAGCAATTTTCATTCATAGTCTATATTATTTATTATAATTTCGAGTTCTATACCTTCAAAGTAGGCGAAGTCACAACGAGGATTCGAAATTTGGGTCGTGAAGCTATTCCTTGGAGTACCCCAGATGAGGACGTATATATACTACTGGCCATTACAAATGCTACACCAAGAAGAACTGCAGATGATAAATGGGTGTTCATTGGACAAATATATTATACTAGAACTGACATGTGATAACATTTTCACGCAATTTGGGCGCATAGATCCTGATAAATCAGTACCCAGAACAACCACCTCTGGCCGTAATAACGGCCTTGATACGCCTGGGCATTGAGTCAAACAGAGCTTGGATGGCGTCTACAGGTACTGCTGCCCATGCAGCTTCAACACGATACCACAGTTCATCAAGAGTAGTGACTGGCGTATTGTGACGAGCCAGTTGCTCGGCCACCATTGACTAGACGTTTTCAGTCGGTGAGAGATCTGGAGAATGTGCTGGCCAGGGCAGCAGTCGAACATTTTCTGTATCCAGAAAGGCCCGTACAGGACCTGCAACATGCGGTCATGCATTATCCTGCTGAAATGTAGGGTTTCGCAGGGATCGAATGAAGGGTAGAGCCACGGGTCGTAACACATCTGAAATGTAACGTCCACTGTTCAAAGTGCCGTCAATGCGAACAAAGGTGACCGAGACGTGTAACCAATGGCACCCCATACCATCACGCCGGGTCATACGCCAGTATGGCGATGACGAATACACGCTTCCAATGTGCGTTCACAGCGATGTGGCCAAACACGGATGCGACCATCATGATGCTGTAAACAGAACCTGGATTCATCCGAAAAAATGACGTTTTGCCATTCGTGTACCCAGGTTCGTCGTTGAGTACACCAATGCAGACGCTTCTGTCTGTGATGCAGCGTCAAGGGTAACCGCAGCCATGGTCTCCGAGCTGATAGTCCATGCTGCTGCGAACGTCGTCGAACTGTTCGTGCAGATGGTTATTGTCTTGCAAACGTCCCCATCGGTTGACTCAGGGATCGAAACATGGCTGCACGATCCGTTACAGCCATGCGGATAAGATGCCTGTCATCTCGACTGCTAGTGATACGAGGCCATTGGGCGTTCCGCATCACCCTGCTGAACCCACCGATTCCATATTCTACTAACAGTCACTGGATCTCTACCAACGCGAACAGCAATGTCGCGATAGGCTACAATCCGACCTTTATCAAAGTCGGAAACGTGATGGTACGCATTTCTCTTCCTTACACGAGGCATCACAACAAAGTTTCACGAGGCAACGCCGGCCAACTGCTCTTTGTGTATGAGAAATCGGTTCGAAACTTTTCTCATGTCAGCACGTTATAGGTGTCGCCACCGGCGCCAACCTTGTGTGAATGCTCTGAAAAGCTAATCATTTGCGTATTACAGCATCTTCTTCCTGTCGGTTAAATTTCGCGCCTGTAGCACGTTATCTTCGTGTTGTAGCAGTTTTAATGGCCAGTAGTGTACAATTCCCATACAGTAACTACGAATCATTGCCGGGTTCGCTAGTATATACATACAGCCAATTACGGAAACTACACTCTTCATAAGGAAAGCCGGATATCAGTTTACCCAATTTCTCAGGTATTATTATCAAGTCTGCTGTAGTTTCTTGTGCACAACAGCTATTACACGTACCTACAAAACCAAGTGCCCCTCCGACATATAGGCTGCATACGCTTGCGGTAGGGGCTGGTGCTTTAGAAAGCGGTTGCCAACGCAACCACGAGAAACTTGGCAGCACATTCCGCGCGATGACGCGTCGCAAGACGCAATATTTCTTAAGGGAAAGCGACCGCTTCGCCGCCGTTCACTACCTCTAAGAGTTTGCCCGCAAGCTTCTTGAACACTCCACAGGAGAAGGCCACACGTATGTCACTCCATCAGACGTAAAACTGTCTAATCGTCATGGTGATACGAGGGATACGTTAGTTGTTGGCTTCACGTGTCCGGGCGCACCAGATTTCACCCTCTCTCTCCTCTCGTATCGTATCGTATCACACAAGTATGGCACCACACTATGCACAGATCTATTACAGATATCAATACACAAAAGAATACAAAAGAAACAACTCCACATATCACAATGAAATGAGCCATAGCGCGTGGGGAACGAAACCCCTTTCCTATCAGGGCCTGCACCAACAACTTGGAGTTTCCCCGCCTACAGTTGTATATGGCTCTTCCTGTTTTTTCTAAAATACCTGTGCAAACCAATACTCTCATTCTCGGACTGTATCGAGAACACAACTTTACCTTCCAGAACACAGCAATCAAATGACAGAATCAGCGAGTCCAACAACCTTTTCTCTGGATAATAGAAAAGACCTTAAAACTGTTCCGACAGCGAGCACTGGCCCTCCACCTGATCTTTCATTACATTTATTTCACTAATAATCTACAGCGTAATGAAACTAAGCTAAAATCTTATCTGCATACACACCCACACCCTGTAAACCAATGGGAAGTGCACGGAGAG
This sequence comes from Schistocerca piceifrons, assembly GCF_021461385.2. Taxonomy (NCBI): domain Eukaryota; kingdom Metazoa; phylum Arthropoda; class Insecta; order Orthoptera; family Acrididae; genus Schistocerca; species Schistocerca piceifrons. The sequence goes on from NC_060138.1 coordinate 1,238,740,502, forward strand.
AGTAGTTTCAGTCGAAACATGTATTACAGTCCCTTCCCATTCCACTGCGTGTGGGGAAAATGACTGTCTAAATGCCTCTGTGTACGCTGCAGTTGATCTTGTCTCCGTGGTCCCAACGAAAGCGATAAGTAGGGAGTTGTAATGTGTTCTTAGATTACTGTTCTTGAAACTTTACAAGTAGGCTTCTGCGGGGTGTTTGGCTGCTGTCTACTGCAATCAGCATTTCCGTCACGCTCTCCTGTGAGTCAAAAAGACCTATGACCCACCGTGCAACCCTTCTTCGTAAACATTCAGTGACACCTGTTAGCCTTTATACTGGTGATGGAGATAAAGCGATGATCGTACTTTCTTACATCGCGACCTGTCAGTTGCGTACTGTTAACATTGTTTATACCGGCTGAAAATTTCTGCCCAGAGTCAGATCGCTCATGAGTGTTATGTTGGAGCAAAGCATTCGTGTGAGGGGGAATGAAGTTCAGTGGCAAGCTACTGAGAAAAGCATGCCTTTTTACCTGTAGTTGTTGTCTCTGTTGTGGCCTGTAGTCCGAAGATTGGTGTGATGCAGCTCCCCATGGTAGTCTATCCAGAGCAAGACTTTTCATTTGTTTATAATGAGTGCAACCTACATCCATTTGAAATTACTTACTGTAGCCAAATCTTCGTCTCATCGTACAATTTTTACCCCAACACACATCCCTCCATAACCAAATTGATTATTGCTTGATGCCTCAAAACGTAACCTTTCAACCAATACCATATTTTCGTCAAGTTCTGCCACACGTTTCTTTTTTTCGTCAGTTCCTTTCAGAAAATCCTCCTAATCTTCATCATTTTTCTAGCACCACATTTCAAAAACTTCTTTTCTCTTCTTGTCTGAACTGTGTAGCCGCCATATTTCAGTTCCGTACAAAGCTACATTCCAGACAAACATCTTCTGAATATATTTCTTAACACTTAAATTTGAGGGGTTGCCGGCGAAAACCCCACCACTCAGAAAATCGCCATTTTAGGAAAACAAAAAAAACTGCATATCTCTCTCATAAGTAGCTAATTTGTTTTTGTTTTGTCTAAATACTCCGCAGGCATTAGGAATGTTATCAGAACTAAATGAGTGATATCAAATTATATTCTCTGGATGTGGATAAGGAAAATTGATTGGACTAGTTGGGGTTTTGTGCAATTCCATATAAACGCCACTAATATAGTGCATAACAATATTATAGTTATGTACCATATGGATGTTATTGTCAGGCTGAAGTAGTATCTTACAATTTGCATTAGTTAAACAACTATTTGCTAAAGAAATAGAATGAAAAATGTGATATATAGCATACAATGACATCTCAAAACATTAATCTTCACATCCATCACAACTGTCATCATTGTCTGTTTCATAGACAGAAATGGTTGTAGGTGAATCCGCTGATGCAGCTGTGCCAAGTAGTCTTGAGTAGTATTCTTTGCTTGTAGGATATTCGGCAGGTTTTAATATCTCCTTAGCCTTCGCAGGTCGCACTGCAGGAGGGGATGCGAAAATCTCCTGGTAAGTTGATTGTGTCGGAAGTAATAATAAGAACGACAATAATTAAGGTGACCATTCGTACTGGTTTTGCCAGTACAAACTGGTTCTTTGGTCATTATCGTGCTTAGTCGTGAAATGAAGCCAATATGGTTGTGAAATTAAAAAAGTAGGAAGGGTTTAAACATTAAATATGTATTTTGTTTTGCAAAATTACCTTTATAACATAAGTAAAAAAAGTACATATATGGCGTTCTTTATCCTAAATTTAAATGTAAGATGAAGACAAAGAGAGATAAAAATGAAGTCTCAGCTATTTCAAAAGTACTAAATTAATTTTTTTTAAATGGTCACCTTATGATAATGCGCACGATGCCAGTGACTAACGACAATACAATAAACACACAATACTATGAACTCGCTGTCGCCCCAGTTATGCGAGCTGGTAACAATTTCCCGACGTGATTATTGTGTTCTTCCCCGCGCACTTTGGCATCAATGATATTATTCTTCTTTCTTGTGTTTTTTGCTTTTTTTTCGAGGCCGCTTTCAACCGTTTGTGCCCATATTAACGTAAAAACTTGGAGAACAGGAGTATAAGCTAGAAGAACGAAGGTGGTTGTAAATCAAGTGTAGGTTATCAGTGGTTTATCGGGAACTGAGCCGCTCTCGAGGAAGCTGCCTAGTGGTGTTCCTGATAGGGAGACAGTCCAGTCTTGTTGGGGTTTTTGCCGAATATATATGTATAACCTTTGTCCGTCAAAGTACTTATTGAGAGTACTGTATAGAAATTTGAAACAAATCATAAAGATAGTTTCGAGAGCCACGCTAACAATTTTTGCTTGGTAAATATTTATATAACATGCATCCTATGCCCGCCCAAACATTTAATAGAGTATCGTGTAAAAATCTGAAGTGAATCGGTCAAGAACTTTTTAAAAGTTTTGCTAAAACCTTTCCCCTACATGTATACAGGGTGTTACAAAAAGGTACGGCCAAACTTTCAGGAAACATTCCTCACACACAAATAAAGAAAAGATGTTATGTGGACATGTGTCCGGAAACGCGTAATTTCCATCTTAGAGCCCATTTTAGTTTCGTCAGTATGTACTGTACTTCCTCGATTCACCGCCAGTTGGCCCAATTGAAGGAAGGCAATGTTGACTTCGGTGCTTGTGTTGACATGCGACTCATTGCTCTACAGTACTAGCATCAAGCACATCAGTACGTAGCATCAACAGGTTAGTGTTCATCAGGAACGTGGTTTTGCAGTCAGTGCAATGTTTACAAATGCGGAGTTGGCAGATGCCCATTTGATGTATGGATTAGCACGGGGCAATAGCCGTGGCGCGGTACGTTTGTATCGAGACAGATGTCCAGAACGAAGGTGTCCCGACAGGAAGACGTTCGAAGCAATTGATCGGCGTCTTAGGGAGTACGAAACATTCCAGCCTATGATTCGCGACTGGGGAAGACCTAGAACGACGAGGACACCTGCAATGGACGAGGCAATTCTTCGTGCAGTTGACGATAACCCTAATGTCAGCGTCACAGAAGTTGCTGCCGTACAAGGTAACGTTGACCACGTCACTGTATGGAGAGTGCTACGGGAGAACCAGTTGTTTCCCTACCATGTACAGCGTGCGCAGGCACTATCAGCAGCTGATTGGCCTCCACGGATACACTTCTGCGAATGGTTCATCCAACAATGAGTCAATCCTCATTTCAGTGCAAATGTTCTCTTTACGGATGAGGCTTCATTCCAACGTGATCAAATTGTAAATTTTCACAATCAACATGTGTGGGCTGACGAGAATCCGCACGCAGTTGTGCAATCACGTCATCAACACAGATTTTCTGTGAACGTTTGGTCAGGCATTGTTGGTGATGTCTTGATTGGGCTCCATGTTCTTCCACCTACGCTCAATGAAGCAAGTTATCATGATTTCCTACGGGATACTCTACCTGTGCTGCTAGAACATGTGCCTTTACAAGTACGACGCAACATGTGGTTCATGCACGATGGAGCTCCTGCACATTTCAGCCGAAGTGTTCGTACGCTTCTCAACAACAGATTCGGTGACCGATGGATTGGTAGAGGCGGACCAATTCCATGGCCTCCACGCTCTCCTGACCTCAACCCTCTTGACTTTCATTTATGGAGGCATTTGAAAGCTCCTGTCTACGTAACCCCGGTACCAAATGTAGAGACTCTTCGTGCTCGTATTGTGGACGGTTGTGATACAATACGCCATTCTCCAGGGCTGCATCAGCGCATCAGGGATTCCATGCGACGGAGGGTGGATGCATGTATCCTCGCTAACGGAGGACATTTTGAACATTTCCTGTAACAAAGTGTTTGAAGTCCCGCTGGTACGTTCTCTTGCTGTGTGTTTCCATTCCATGATTAATGTGATTTGAAGAGAAGTAATAAAATGAGCTCTAACATGGAAAGTAAGCGTTTCCGGACACATGCCCACATAACATATTTTCTTTCTTTGTGTGTGAGGAATGTTTCCTGAAAGTTTGGCCGTACCTTTTTGTAACACCCTGTATAATGTGTGGCCTATGACCGTCCGAACGTTTATTAGAGTAAGATGTAAAAATTTGAAGCAATTGGTCAAGAGCTTTTCGAGATTTTTGGTAGCAAACTACACCACCGTCACATTTCATTGAATTTTCGTACAAATTTCCAACTTTTCCAGAGGATTTGCCAAAAATTTTCTTTCCTACAAACCTTGTCCTGACAATTGCGTTCACAAAGAAAACCAGTCAAATCGGCCGAGCCATTCTCAAGTGATGATCTTTCATACATGCAGGAACTGATTTTTATTTACCGGCTGATCAAAAAGTCAGTATAAATTTGAAAACTGAATAAATCACGGAATAATGTAGATAGAGAGGTACAAATTGACACACATGCTTGGAATGACATGAGGTTTTATTAGAACCAAAAAATATAAAAGTTCAAAAAATGTCCGGCAGATGGCGCTTCGTCTGATCAGAATAGCAATAATTAACATAACAAAGTAAGACAAAGCAAAGATGTTCTTTACAGGAAATGCTCAATATGTCCACCATGATTCCTCAACAATAGCTGTAGTCGAGGAATAATGTTGTGAACAGCACTGTAAAGCATGTCCTGAGTTATGGTGAGGCATTGGCGTCGGATGTTGTCTTTCAGTATTCCTAGAGATGTCGGTCGATCACGATACACTTGCGACTTCAGGTAACCCCAAAGCCAATAATCGCACGGACAGGGGTCTGGGGACCTGGGAGGCCAAGCATGACGAAAGTGACGGCTGAGCACATGATCATCAAAACGATGCGCGCAAGAGATCTTTCACGCGTCTAGCAAGCATGTGTGCTCTCTATCTACATTATTCCGTGGTTTATTAAGTTTTCAAATTTATACTGACTTTTTGATCACCCGGCGTATAGATGTTAACAAATTCCTCTTTTCTTGCTTTAGCCAGTCACCATTTTATATCCGAAATACTTCAGCCGTCATTAGTTATTTTGCTGCCTAAATAGTGAAACTCATTCCCTGCTTTTAGTGTCTCATTTCCTGAGCTAATCCCCACAGTGTTGCCTGAGTTAATTGCACTGCGTTCCGTTAGCCTTGTTTTACTTTTGTTAATGTTGTCTTGCAACGGGACAAAAGAAATGTATGTAAGAAATTCTTTAGTGATGACGGATATAACAGAATGCGTCGTATATATGTAACACACTTCAACAGAACAGCCCTCTTAATTTAGGCATATCTGCAATAAATTAAATAAATTAGCTCCTTGTTTGCCTTTATTAATTTGAGTGGTACCATACTTCCACCAATCTTACGAGTCCCTTTTATATGGCGTCAGCGCTCGTGCAACTGGTTTCAGTAATTTTTGTAGTATCTCTTAAGTCGTTATGATACGAAGGACGTAGTTCTAGCGCGATCTCATTTTCAAGAACTAGATTTAAACAATCACGAGAAGGTAGTTTGCAGTTTGTTGTCTTCCGTTTAACAAGCCCAAGCCTGTTCCTATCTTCTTCCTTGCGTAACTGAATTGCTGTTCTGTCTCACTACAGGCAATACATTGTAGCCTTTCAGCCTTTCCTCTTTTTTATCTTTGCTAAAACTTCGATGAAACATACCTTCCACGTCGTGACTGAACATAAATCTGTCAACGCCACAAATGCTAAGACCTGGAGACACCGGCTCATGGAGTTTTTCATTCGATGACAGTCAAGTATCAATTCGTTGAATGACGTCTTCACAAAACGTCACACAGGATTGGAACCCGGGACCTCTCGCAGCCGAAGAGAGAATCACACCCCAGCCCAACGAGCCACAGAATACCGTAGATACCTCTGCCTCAGTTTCTGTCTGTAGTTAAAAACATCGTGACAATGGTACACAGCTAGGGAACACATCGGCAGCACATACTAGAACACAGGCGACCGTGTACCGGAACACGAGTTGTGTCTTGCTTTCACGGCGACCTGGATTCCGGGGAATTCACAGAACTTTCCCTTTCATTGTGAATATCCTGCCGTCCACCATTCACCTACGAGACCTTCGGAATCGCAATTAATCGCACACGTTTCTTGCATCGCCATCGTAGTTTATTCCCTTGTCACATCAGTGGCACACATAATAAATTTGGGCACTCCATTTTCCAGCCGTGCTGATCATTTTGCCTTCGCGCACAAATTCCCGCGACTATTTCGTGCGCAGGAAATGCGCAAAAATCACCTCGCCGAGAACACCTCGGAAATGGCGAAATACATTTGATCCAAGGAAACAGCAGCAGTTGCTCACTAATAACATCTTTAAGTACTATTCAAAAAAGCGTGTAGCGCCCAGCAACATAGGTTTTTAATAGGCTTTGACGAGAAGTTAAAAGCTGTAAAGTGTGAAACAGTACATTTTCAATCTCATCTCGTAGCAAAATACTGCAGATTGGGGCGGACAGAGTTTTGTACCCGGGGGCCGCCCGTGCTACACATGTTCCCAACTTAATATTTTAAAGCTTCGAATAAAGAATAAGTTACATACAAGATACTTTCCACAGCACCACAGAATAAAAGAGGCTGTCACAGTTAACACAGATCAACAACTAAGAGACTACAAAGCAGGATTCATCTACATCTACATTTATACTCCGCAAGCCACCCAACGGTGTGTGGCGGAGGGCACTTTACGTGCCACTGTCATTACCTCCCTTTCCTGTTCCAGTCACGTACGGTTCGCGCAAGAACGACTGCCGGAAAGCCTCCGTGTGCGCTCGAATCTCTCTAATTTTACATTCGTGATCTCCTCGGGAGGTACAAGTAGGGGGAAGCAATATATTCGATACCTCATCCATAAACGCACTCTCTCGAAACCTGGCGAGCAATCTACACCGCGATGCAGAGCGCCTCTCTTGCAGAGTCTGCCACTTGAGTTTGCTAAACATCTCCGTAACGCTATCACGCTTACCCAGTAACCCTGTGACGAAACGCGCCGCTCTTCTTTGGATCTTCTCTATCTCCTCCGTCAACCCGATCTGGTACGGATCCCACACTGATGAGCAATACTCAAGTATAGGTCGAACGAGTGTTTTGTAAGCCACCTCCTTTGTTGATGGATTACATTTTCTAAGGACTCTCCCAATGAATCTCAACCTGGCACCCGCCTTACCAACAGTTAATTTTATATGATCATTCCACTTCAAATTGTTCCGTACGCATACTTCCAGATATTTTACAGAAGTAACTGCTACCAGTGTTTGTTCCACTATCATATAATAAAGGATCCTTCTTTCTATGTATTCGCAATACATTACATTTGTCTATGTTAAGGGTCAGTTGCCACACCATGCACCAAGTGCCTATCCACTGCAGATCTTCCTGCATTTCGCTGCAATTTTCTAATGCTGAAACTTCTCTGTGTACTACAGAATCATCCACGAAAAGCCGTATGGAGCTTCCGACACTATCTACCAGGTCATTCAGGAAAAGAAAGCCATACGCAGAACAAAAAAAATGGTTCAGATGGTTCTGAGCACTATGGGACTTAACATCTGTGGTCATCATCCCCTAGAACTTAGAACTACCTAAACCTAACTAACCTAAGGACATCACACACATCCATGCCCGAGGCAGGATTCGAACCTGCGACCGCAGCGGTCTCGCGGTTCCGGACTGCGCGCCTAGAACCGCTAGACCATACGCAGAACAGATGACCACCAATAAGACTCTGTTCCAATCCAAAATGCTAGCAAGAGGTAAGGTGATCGTGATATTCGTTGATTTTAACAACTCAACAGATCGAGACACGCTTATAAAAGTGCTGAAAGAGTTTCGAATACGACAAAGATTAACGATCACACTACCACATTCTAAGGTGAGCTAATCATTTGCAACACACTGTCACATTCTAAGGTGAGCTGCCGAACCATTTGCAATAAAAACAGAAGTAAGCTTAGGAAATGGCCTCTCACCACTTCTATTTGATTGTGTCCTGAAGAAAATAATTCAAGAATGACAGAAAGAAATGAGTCCACACAATGCTCCAAACTGTATCAGATTGGCATATCAAAATAAAGGCCCTTAAAATTCTGATGCCTCACTGCAGTTTTTTCTCATGCATTATCTGAATATGGCAACCAAACAAATATGAATCTCAAAACAGCAAAGAAGACAGAATTATAAATTTCGTTTGAACAAGCAGAGTACATAAACATAGACGCAAAAGTACAGCTTGGGCAGTGTATGGCGACATCAAAAGAGCACAGACGTTTAAGTACTTAGGTGAGATTCTCACCCCGAAAATCAATGAGACGGCTCCCGGACGCATTCAGACTATACCAGAATGCATACACATCCAAATCTCATTTTTATCACGCTAAGTTCAGGCACTACAGTGCCGTAGTTAAACATCACTGTTCATACGCAGCTGAAACAGTTGCCTAAAAGAGACTCCCTGAAGGGAAAAAAGAAATACTCCTCAGGAAGGTCCTTTGGCGAGAAAAATAAGCTCAAATTTACTCATATTTCATTTGAGATCAAACAAGGAATTATATGTAAAAGTTGGAAATATTTCAACCACAACCTCCTTCGTTTTTAAGCTTCTTATGTCTCCGACATAATTATATGTTTCTTACGAGATTTCTGGTAAACTTTTAGATTAAACATTTGTAGATTTTGACCAAGTGTGTATTTCTTACGTTTTTTATATGTTGGGCGAAACAGTCGTGCTATTAGATTCCTCCAGATGCACTCCATTTGTTTTGAAGACCTTAATTACATCATGTGTGGTTTTATTTGAAACTAACGAACCAGGCAGTGCTACGCAATGGCTAAATACGTATGGGAATTGGATATACGTTCTAATATCCTTCTGTCTCTCTCCGCCCCCTCTCTCTATATCCCTCTCGTTCCCTCGCCCTTCCTTTTATCCATCTCCTTCTACTACCCTCTGTCACTATCATCTCCCTCCCTGCACCCTTTATATCTCTATTTGTCGTCTCCCCCCTCATCTCTCTGTACTCATCTGCCTTCCCCTTTACAACGGTTTCCTCTCCCCTTCTCTGCCCATTTCCTCCTTCTCCATCTCTGACCTTATTTATTATTGTTACAAACAGAACCTTGATTGGGAACAGAAGCCAAAGGGAATGGGTAAATCGGCGGGTGTCTTTAGTACACGGGGTATGAGAGAGACCTTTCCAGCTGCTGGATGTGTGAGGATAATAGCTTTAATGGTAGAATTTCATATGGTTATAACTGATGAACAGGTAGGACTCCCATCTGCGGGTCCAGTGGTTAGAATAGGCCCAAGGTATTCCTGCTTGTCGTAAGAGGCGACTAAAAGGAATCTCATACTTTTCGGCCTTTATGTGATGGTTCCCTGTTGGGTTTGACCTCCATCTTTCTAAGTTTTCCTGAAGAGCGAGCCAACTGGCGAAGTCCGCCTTACGTAGTGCATCATGTCCATCGTGCATTGAGATCTTTAGCCCACTTTCTCGTCGTCACATTGTAGTCCCACTCATTCTCCATCTCTTGTGCGAGGACACCTTCCTGGGTGCGTTTTCCTCCATCCACTATGCAGCGTCGTTTTCTGCGTCGACGATGACCATAGGCTTGTTAGCACCTCATATCCAGCACGGTAGCCACTCCGTTGTGGTGGGGCTGCCATGTACCCTGTTGGTTGTAGCCCCCTGACAACACAGGGATCTCTCTGCTGATGACTGCGCCGTTAACTCCCCACGTATGCCATGGAGTAGATGCCCATCTCCCTGGGACATCAGGACTCCTTCCATGACCATCCTGCCAGGTGGCCCTTGCTGACACTGGATGGCGCCTGTAGGAAGGTCCCCTGGTTGGAGTGGATGGCATCAGGGTAGATGACATGCCATGAAGCGTAGTACATCATCTCTTGCTGGTGGTCCACCGCCAGCAGTCTCTAAGTGGGCAAAGTCTAGCTTCAATGCTAAGAAATATGACCCCAATCGTTTCCCTCCCTGGCCACACCATGGGACGAACATCAGGCTAAGGATGGCAGTGAAGCTTATTTGCCCCGGTACCTCGTCTGTACCCTGATGGGTAACCTTTCATGTCCATGAAGCCTCAGTTTTTTGTGGAGCATTTGGACGACAAGTTTGGGGAGGTGGAGGGCTTGTCCAAAATGCCCTCTGGGTCAGTCTTGAATTTTTCTGTTTCGAACTTAACATTAAATGAGAAAAAAAATTTGTGGGTGCATTAAATGTGAATGCATTTCTGCACAGATATTATGAATGGGAACCAATTTTGTCCAGAGGTTACAATATTTTTAAATTCATTTTTATTATTTTTGTGGGAGGTTACACTTGGCGACAATCCGGTCAGGATCGTATTTCTTTGTGAATCTTCTGATAAGTAGTCACATATCTGCTCTTATTTACTTAAATGTAGTTTGCATCTGGCGCAACGCATTTACTAATTTGTCACTCTTTCTTTCACAGATCATTGGCAATTTGTTGCTCTTTGTTGTAATTGTGTTTGTTGCATTTTTGCATTGTCCTTGTTTCATTTGTGCTTAATTTTGATTAGTGAAAATGCCGCGAAAAACTAACAGTACATCGCGATGTGCAATGAGTGAAATAGCCGACTCGAATAATTTGACCGACAATACTAGCGACACTCAGTGCAATGATGATAATCCCCTAATTGTAGACAATCAGTGCGTACCGACCACTAGTAATGATTTTGATCCTAATGATGAACAAATAAATTCAATTGTGTCGTCTGTCAATTTAACGACAATTGATGACGCGGCACGTTCTGTTACAATGAACGCTGCTCAGTTTAACACACCCGATTTGCAAAATTTGAATTGTGAACAGATAGATTTTTCTAACGAAAATGAACAGTGTACTCAAAGTACGACAGATTTATTTGATTCCGAGGTAGTGACTAACAGTGCACATCCGATTGGGAAACCTTTTCGAGTATCACAGAATGACCGAATGGTTACACAAAACGTGACAATTGCAGGTATGCCATCAAACAGCACAGAGAATAGAGTAGGTAATATTGGCTTGGATCAAGTTATGGCATTAATACTACAACTCAATGAAAAATACGTCAACCATTTCAAACAACTTAATGAAAAATACGACAACCATTACAAACAACTTAATGAACTAATTAATGAAAGTTTCAAACAGTCGAACGAAAAACACGACAACCTTAATGAACAGAATAAACAACTTAGTGAACAGATTACAGCCGTTACCGTGCAACGTTATGATACTAAAGAACAATTACGTGAGGATACTAAGACTTGTGCTACGAACAATAGTGAAGAAACTAGATCTGTTGCACAAGAATTAAGTAATACACAAGCAGCCACAACAGAATCACTTAGAGATGAAATTAATGCAGTCACTGAACAATGTTCAGAAAACGCAACACAGATACGCGACGAGTTTAATTTAAAGTCACCAGAACTTTCACACACTCTGGATATGGAAGTCGATAAGAAATGTGAACAACAGAACAACCAAATTGACGAACGTATTAAAGTGACAGAAATGAAAAATGTTTCAGTCACTAACACGTCACAGCATACAGCACATTCCGAACATTTGTCACATTCACACAGCCAGTGTAACTTAGGTAATTTACAGAGACTACGTGACTTAGAATACGAAGTGTCACAGACAAACAGATTCTCACGCAATCCTGAACCTGTTCACACATTCAGAGACGATAACGTTGATTACGAGCAGTTTTTATCCGTAGAAAAGTCTAAGGTATTTAAAAATGACAGAGCACAGAGTCACGCTTTGGACTGGGTACGACAATTTGCTTTAGTATTTTCATCAGCATTTCGTGTAATGCAGAAACTAGAATTAGCATGGATACAGCAATTTGCTTTTGACTTTTCACCGGCATTGCCTGTAACGCAGAAGCTAAAGTTTATTTGCAGCGCGTAATTAACCTCAGGGGATTCATTACGCTTTAATGAATATGTGCCGTAGCGTGCACAGGGCCCCGAGCCGTAGTAGTGCTGTTTCATCTTTAGTTTTCTGCACTGCTGCCTTCTCTTCTACTATCCTTTATATCTATCAAAACAGCTCTTTAACTATCGCCCTATCTATATTTATGAAAGAGTAAAGAAAACCTGATACGACAAGTTTTACCGAAAGTGACAATTTTATTAGACACTCCTGAAGTGGCAAGAACTACCAGTATAACTTTAATAACAGACAAAAATTTAATCATCAGTATGTGTAAAATTATCATCAACAGCGAACGCATTTTGGTAACAATAGACGTTTTTCACCGCAATAGCAACAAAACCAGCCGGTTAGCATACCTAACCAACAATGTAACGTACAAGGTCAACCAAGCTTTAATGTTTCGCCGCCTACGCGTATAGCGTCGGCCCCAAAAAATAGTAATGCACAGCAACAAGGAAATCAGTACTACAGAAAACACACCATTTCAATTCCTATCGCAATGCACCGTATAGAAAAGACTATCATGACAGACGTAAAAGTAATGAGCACAATTTTCAGCGTACGTTTAATAACAGTCGGTCTTACCAACAACAAAATCATCCGCAACAACAAATTATCATGAATGAACCAGACAGTAGATATCATCCCGAACGTAATACGTCAGGAAGAAATAACAGAACAGTACAAATAGTGGAAATGCCATAGCATCCTCCCGAAAATAACAGCACGTCAGATAGAATTTGACTAGATAATACAGTACAGGTTGCAGCTTCCAGCAACGTAAGCAATACTTCAGATACAAAGAATCTTGTTCACGAAAATGTTATTTGAAACATGCTTTGTTGAATGCACCACTTTTATCACATCCAGATCTTACTAGAAATTTTTCCATTGCCACCGATAGTTCGAACACCGCTTTAGGCGTACACATTTTTCAGGAAATTGAAGAAGATGGTTCTACAGTAATTAAAAACATCGCCTTTGCGAGTCGCATTCTGTCACCTGCTGAACGCAATTATTCTGTTACAGAACTTGAAACATAACGTGTTGTATGGGCATTTACGAGATTTCGGCATTTTCTTTATGGAAGACATACGACCGTTTACACAGATCATAGAGCGATACAGTTTTTACTTTCCGCTAAATTTACACACGACAGATTAAGTAGATGGAAACTTTATTTACAGGAATTTAATTTTACAATTGTTCACATTCCCGGTACACAAAATATTGTATCGCGTTCTCTCAGCAACAATCAGCAAGACATCGCAACCAACTTCTGCAAAGCAAATTTCAGCGTCATGTACATTCAACAAGTTGCATTTGAGAATTTCATTTCGTCGTCATTACAAGACATAGCACAAGAGTAGAGTAAAGACAACGTATGGAAAGAAATTAAACACCTTTGGCAAGATAGGAATAATGTTACCATTAGAAACCATTACACTGTACGCAATAACATTCTGTTTCGCCGCTCTCACCCTGACTGCAACAATTGGTTATTATGCATTCCTGACGAGCTTGTTAACAAATTAATCTGGTATACTCATTTAAGTTACGCACATTACGGAGCCAGAAAATGTTTTCTTATACTGAGACAGAACTGTTATTTTACCAACATGGAGAAACGTATTCGACGAGTTTTAGCGTCATGTAAAATCTGCCAGAAAGCTAAGTCAGATATGACTTCACATATTCCTCCATTACATCCCATTGTACCTGTTAAATTGAGACACATGGCCGCTGTAGACATTTTTGGTCCGATTCCCAGAACTAATAGAGGTTTTTGCTACATCTTTGTCGCTGTTGAACTCACTTCGAAATTTGTTACCTTCACTCCGTTACGCAAAGCTACTGCTAAAACTGTTTCGAAAGCATTTGTAAAACATTTTCTATTTCATGTAGGGCATGTATTGAAAGTAATTTCCGACAATGGACCACAGTTTCGATCTGCTATATGGACACGTATGTTACGAGCTAGAAACATTTCTCCGATCTATATATCCAAGTACCATGCTTCTTCGAACCCATGTGAACGATTAATGAAAGAAATTGGTAAACTGTGTAGAACAGACTGCCCTGAAAGACATATTGATTGGGACACACACATACTCTCATTCCAGGATGTAATTAATTCCATACCAAATGAATCTACTATGCTATCTCCGTCTGTTTTACTGAAAAATGTTGAGCCATCTAACAAAATTAAAGAATTAGTAACCTTTCCTACATCTCGTCAACTATGACACCATGAAATAATTGACATTGCGCTGAACAACATCAAACGTGCCGCAGAGCGCCGGAGAAGACAGCAAAAACAGGTTTGTACACGCCGTGACTTTCACATTGGACAGAAGATATTAGTACGCACACATTATTTATCTAACAAAGGAAAAAGTAGATGTAGTAAATTTGAGCTTCTATACGCAGGTCCATATCAAATTCGCAGCATTCCTCACCCCAATGTAATACACGTCGAAACTCTGAGAACCAGAAAAACCAAAGGCAATCACCATATCTCCAACATCAAACCCTTTATTGAACGAACATACTTCATGATTTATCACACTGTAATGCCATTTCTTGATTTTTTTATGACCACTTATGCAATTATATTCATATGAACACTTACTGATGATTATCGTATTTTTTCTTGGCAAGTGCCCGGCAAGGTAAGGTTAGCAGGTCGCTCTTCTTGTCGTTACACATCAGACCGTGCACATTTTTCCAGATGAACTTACACATTTTATGACCACTTATGCAATTATATTTATGTGACTACTTACTGATGATTATCGTATTTTTTCTTGGCAAGTGCCCGGCAAGGTAAGGTTAGCAGGTCGCTTTTCTTGTCGTTACACATCAGACTGTGCACATTTTTCCAGATAGACTTACATATTTCATGACCAATTATGCGATTCTATCTAGTGACATATTAATTTTATCTAATTCTTTCTCCATTAAAGTCTTCAACTCTCACCTCTATCAACTACACAACATACAAGCTGAACAAAGCGAGGCATTTCTTGTCGTTACACATCAGACCGTGCACATTTCCCATTCTTCATGTATGTATGATTGTTTTCCTGTTTTGCTTGTATGCACTATGAAATATTTAAGATGTAACAAACACCAGTTGATATTGACATTTTGCCTTATGATATCTCAACATCGTGACTATTTTACTTTTTTTTTTTTTTTTTTTTTTTTTTTTTTTTTTTTTTTTTTTTTTGCTGCTGCTAAATTGTTATACTCTGTGTACATTTTTGCACCTGTACACTGTCTATGTTTTTGACATATTACGTTTTCTGTCATGCTATGCTGTATGCTCAATTATATCACTAGAAACCAGTTTTTATTTAATGGGTGTATGATTTAAATGCAAGACATTAATCATTGTTCATCATTTTCAGAAAGAAATAACGTGTAAAAGAAATAAATTATGGGAATTTCACCTTCGCAATGAACGAAAGAAAATGCAATACCTCGTCACGAAGAGTAAATGGATCAGAATTAACAAGCATTAACAAGAATATACTATACACATTGTATGACAGCAGTCTTAACTATTTTTTTCTTTCGGAATACGAGGCGATTGATGCAGGCTGTCAGACAGAACTACACATCTTAGTTTTAGTGATGAAATATGCTAGAAATAAGGAACTCTAAACTATGGATAGTTGTATAATGAATAATGAAGTGACTTTTTTGCAGATGATAATGAATGATGATGAATAGTGATGAAGAATATGCTAAAATGGAAGTTTTTCTTTACAGGTGATGATAATAATGGAATTATGATGATATGGATAATGAAGTTTTTCTTTGCAGGTGATGATAGTAATGATAATGAAGTTTTTCTTTGCGGATGAGGATAATGTTGAAGTTTATGTATTTATGCTATGTAGTTATTGAAGTATTTGTTGCAGTTCGTCTTGACAGTATGTCTTATGTCACATGGTATGATGACTGAAGGTTTTGGAAAGGACAGCTAGAGAACATATATATTTAATACACATTTCATTACCTGTTAATTCGAAGTTCACTACTTTTCAGCATAATATGCGTTTCTTCTTTCAGCTTAATAATCCATTTTGTATTTTTTGCAGGAGAAATTATTCATGAAATTAATGTGGTATAAGCAGTTGGTCATTAAACCTGTGTCATTCCTTAATGTGATCACATATTCTCTATTTGTTTCATAACCTTGCTACAGCTGACTCATGACGAATGACGTTACCCATCTTCATTTGCAGCAATAAGTCAAAAGCAAATATTGTTATGCCCCAGCAATTAATTATCGATCCCAACGCAATGCATTGCTAGCACAAAAAAAATGTATTACCAGTCCCAAATAATGGTATTAGTTTAAAAGAGTTATGAGTAATACTGAATGATGTTTTGCAACTACAGACTTGAGTAATAGTTACAGAGTGTTACATTTTTAAATATGTCATATGTCACTTGAATGATGAGTTCTGAGTAATAGTGAATGATATTTTGTAATAATGCATGCATGCTCTACACTCATTAGCTCCTTTTTTTTACTGATGCCTTCTGATGATTTGTAACTGATCAATGAGTGCCAATAATTAATTTTAAATATGTCGTATGTCACTTGAATGATGAAAAATGTTTTGTAATATTCAATACTTGCTGACCAATGAATGCCACTGTTTCTTATATTTTAAATTTGTATTATGTCACTTTTATGCTATATATATGAATACCAGTAGCTTGATGCTACACTCATTAGCTCCTGTTTTGAATGACGACTTCTGATGGTTTGTAACTGGTCAATGAGTGCCAATGTTCTCTGTAAACAATTAACTTATGAACATTATTCTGTAATACTTCATACATGGTACAGAAATGTTCAATAACTGGGCGATGAGTGCCACGGATTACTCAAATTAGTTGTTAGACTAGTGTAATTCTCAATGAAGACTAGCATGTGGCTAAATGTCCCTCACCTTCTGACCTAATTATCAGAAATTACTGCAATATCCGTTTGTCCTGTCTATCCTCATGCTCATGGAGCACTATATTTGGTTTTTGCACTAATTCTACGTTGGTGTACCTTACAAGAACGTGGTGTTGACACGACATGCTGTCCATCACCTTGAGCAATGGAGATGTTATTATGGTCCCACTGTTTGGTGTACCTAATGTACTACCAAAATTATAACATGGAATATTAATACGACATTTCAGTGTCTTGGCTACATTGATTAATACTTCAGGGAAAGGAACTTCAGATTGTCTCACTTGGTGTTGTGCTTCTGTAGAAAGATATGGACTTTCAGTGCAGCTGCATGCAACCTAATGTGCTACAATCATGATGCAATCCTTCCCTTTCCTATCCTAGTTCTTGTAAAATAGTAAAACAACTACAGTGCGTGTGCCCTTTATGTCATTTGTTAATACGATTTGTACTCATTGCCTATACATTTTGTGATTTGCTGATATGTTCTGTACTACAGTGTGTGTGCACTTTATGTCATTTGTTAATATGATTTGTACTCATTCTGTATACATTTTGTGATTTACTGATATGTTCTGAGCTACAGTGTGTGTGCACTTTATGTCATTTGTTGATATGATTTGTACTCATTCCGTATACATTTTGTGATTTACTGATATGTTCTGAGCTACAGTGCGTGTGCACTTTATGTCATTTGTTAATATGATTTGTACTCATTCCGTATACATTTTGTGATTTCCTGATATGTTCTGAGCTACAGTGCATGCGCACTTTATGTCATTTGTTAATATGATTTGTACTCATTGCCTATACATTTTGTGATTTGCTGATATATTCTGAACTACAGTGCGTGTGCACCTTATGTCATTTGTTAATATGATTTGTATTCATTGCATATACATTTTGTGATTTGCTGATATGTTCTGAACTACAGTGGGTGTGCACTTTATGTCATTTGTTAATATGATTTGTACTCATTGTGTATACATTTTGTGATTTCCTGATATGTTCTGTACTACAGTGTGTGTGCATTGTACTCATTCCGTATGCATTTTGTGATTTCCTGATATGTTCTGTACTGCAGTGCGTGTGCACATATGCCATTTGTTAATATCATTTGTACTCATTGCATATACATTTTGTGATTTCCTGATATGTTCTGTACTACAGTGCGTGTGCACTTTTGCCATTTGTTAATATGTTTTGTACTCATTGCGTATTCATTTTGTCATTACTTGATGTGTTCTGTACTCAGTGCATGTGCACTATATTTTATTTCATGTTCTGCACTTATATATATGTATATATTCTGTGATTGTAAACTTAGTTAATTTGGAAAAATTTGTTGCTCATGGCAAGTCCAATTGACTCACCATCGCTGCCAAATTTTTGCCCCCCCAGTGGAGGGTTATGTAAGAGGTATGCGCTATATGCGCTGCCTGCAACAGGCAAGACATAGGAGTGTCTCTGACCAGAGAGCAGTATGTTGTTAGTTGTCGCTAGTCGACATTAGTCTTTAGTAGTCTTGAGTAGTCTGCGTGAGTCGGCAGTAGTCGGCGCGTGTCTGCGTGTGCCGGCAGTCTGCTCTGGTCGGGACTCTGGAGGATGAGTATTATTGTAGAAGGTAAAGAAGCAGCCTTGCGCATATCTAGTAATGTATGTTAACTGTCATCCAATTTCTTTTAAAAAATGCCCCAATAATAATTTTTATAATATAAAGTAATTTTTTTAAAAAAAGCATTCATTTCAATTTAAAGATTTTATCCAATGAATAATTAATTCCTTTCACGAGTCATAAAGCATAGGCCAGCATTTCACGGAGCTGTGCCGAAATTTTTTTAGGTAAGAGCAGATATATTTGCAGTTTTTATTGAGGTAAGAATTTTTGCTTTTTTTAATTCAGAGTACAGGGCCGTGGGGCAGCGCTGCTGTCGTCATAAAATTTACCAGGTTACTGATTTTTTTATTATTTTTGGGCTTAGGAGTTTTTCTTTTCGAACTTAACATTAAATGAGAAAAGAATTTTTGTGGGTACATTAAATGTGAATGCATTTCTGCACGGAGACAATAAATGAGAACTAATTTTGTTCAGAGGTTACAATCTTTAAAAATCATTTAATTATTATTTCCGTGGTGAGGTTACACTTGGTTCATGGTTCATTGTAATATTTTTTGGGGAGGTTACATCTGGTTCATTTAAATTATAATATTTTTGTGGGGAGGTTACAAGTCCTCCCAGCCAGGGAAACCCAAGGAGCAGCGAGAGAAATCCAAAAAGAAGGTCCCCGAGACCAAGGAAATTGCGGTGGCACCCACAACACTGCTGCCTACAAGCTCTGTGTCTGCAGATGGAGCGAAGATTCTGGCGTCCACTGAGGGCCAAGATAGCGCTGGACCCTCTAACACAATGTATATAGACTGCTCAGGCAAGAAGTCGGTTGCAGCAGGTGGCTCTGAGCCATAAAATGCCTCATTGAATGAATGTTCCGTGGCTTCCCATTCTCACGATGACGTCATCCTCCAGTGGAATTGCGGTGTTTTTTTTCTACTGCTTGGTGAGCTACGACAACTATTAAGCTTTACACCTGCTTTCTGCATTGCCCTCCAGAAAACCTGGTTTCTGGCAATGCAGACCCCTGCCCCCACGGCTATAAGGGATATTACAGGAACTGTAGCAATTGTAATCGAGTGTCAGGTGGAGTTTGCAATTATGTCCTAAACTCAGTCTGTAGTGGAACTGAGCCCCTTCAAACCCCTCTTGAAGCTGTGGCTGTCAGAATCAGGATGACGCAGGAAATAACAGTCTGCAGTGTATATCTTCCTCCAGATAGCGCAGTATCCCTAAATGTATTAACTGCACTGATTGATCAACTTCCTAAACCGTATCCACTTTTCAGACATTTTAATGCCCATAACCCCTTGTGGGGTGGCACCATGCTTACTGGCTGAGGGAAAGATGTGAAACTTTACTGTCTCAGTTCGACCTCTGCCTCTAAAATACTGGGGCCACCACACATTTCAGTGTGGCTCATGGTAGTTACTCGGCCATTGATTTATCAGTTTGCAGCCCAGCACTTCTCCCATCTATCCACTGGAGAGCACATGACGACCTGTGTGATAGTGACCAATTCCCCAGTTTCCTGTCAGTGCCCCAGCATCAGGCACACGGATGCCTGCCCAGATGGGCTATAAACAAGGTGGACTGGGATACTTTCACTTCTGCTGTCTCCAATGAATCTCCCCCACATGGTAACATCAATGTGATGGTTGAGCAGGTGACTACAACAATCGTTTTTATTGCAGAAAACGCGATCCCTCGCTCTTTAGGGTGCCCGAGGCGTAAGGCAGTCCCTTGGTGGTCACCGGAAGTCATTGAAGCAATTAAGGAGCGTCGGCGAGCTCTACAGCGGCATAAGCGGCACCCTTCTCTGGAGCACCTCATAGCCTTTAAATGGCTCTGTGCCCGCATTCTTATCAGACGACAGAAGTAGGAGTGTTGGCAAAGATATGTCTCGACCATTGGGTGCCATACACCACCTTCCCAAGTCTGGGCAAAGATCAAACGTTTTTTCGGGTACCAGACCCCAACTGGTGTTCCAGGTGTTAACATAAATGGCGTGTTATCTACCGACGCAAAAGCGATTGCCGAGCACTTCGCTGAGCACTATGCGCGAGCCTGTACATCGGAGAACTACCCCCCCCCCCCCCCCCAGCCTTTCGCACTCTCAAACGGCGGATGGAAGGGAAAGTCCTTTAATTCATTACACGCTACAGTGAATCCCATAAAGCCCCATTTACAGAGTGGGAGCTCCTCAGTGCCCTTGCACATTGCCCTGACACAGCTCCTTGGCCAGATCGGATCCACAGCCAGATAATTAAACATCTCTGATCTGACTACAAGCGACATCTCCTCGTCATTTTCAACTGCATCTGGTGCGATGGCGTCTTTCCATCGCAATGGTGGGAGAGAAACACCATTCCAGTGCTCAAACCCGGTAAAAACCCGCTTGATGTGGATAGCTATCGGCCCATCAGCCTCACCAACGTTGTTTTTAAGCTGCTGGAATGTATGGTATATTGGCGGTTGGGTTGGGTCCTGGAGTCACGTGGCCTACTGGCTCCATGTCAGGGCAGTTTCCGCCAGGGTCGCTCTACCACTGATAATCTTGTGTCCATCGAGTCTGCTATCCAAACAGACTTTCCCAGATGCCAATACCTGGTTGCTGTGTTTTTTTATTTACGAAAAGCATATGACACCACTTTTTATGACACCACCTGGCGACATCATTTCTTTGCCACATTATATGAGTGGAGTTTCCCCGAGGCCCACTCCCGATTTTTATCCAAAATTTCCTGTCTCTTCGTACTTTCCATGTCCAAGTTGGTGCCTCCCACAGTTCCCTCGATATCCAGGAGACTGGGGTCCCGCAGGGCTCTGTATTGAGTGTCTCTCTATTTTTAGTGGCCATTAATGGTGTAGCAGCAGCTGTAGGGCCATTCGTTTCACCTTCTCTGTATGCAGACGATTTCTGCATTTCATACTGCTCTACCAGTACTGGTGTTGCTGAGCGGCGCCTCCAGGGAGCCATCCACAAGGCGCAGTCATGGGCTCTAGCCCACGGTTTTCAGTTTTCGGCCGCAAAGGCGTGTGCTATGCACTCCTGTCAGCGTTGTACCGCTCATCCACAGCCAGAACTTTACCTTAATGACGATCCACTCAGTATAGTGGAGACATTCGATTCTTAGGTCTGGTTTTCGACGTCTGATTGACTTGGCTTACTCATCCCCATCAGCTTAAGCGGAAGTGCTGGCAGCATCTCAATGCCCTTCGCTGCCTGAGCAACACCAATTGGGGTGGAGATCGCTCTACGCTGCTGCAGCTCTACACAGTCCTTGTCCATTCCCGCCTTGACTATGGGAGTCTGTTTTAGGTTCGACAGCGCCCTCAGCGTTGCGTTTAGTCGACCCAGTGCACCACTGTGGCGTTCGCCTAGCGACAGGAGCTTTTAGAGCGAGTCCAGTGGCCAACGCCCTAGTGGAGACCAGAGTCCCTCCATTGCAGATTAGGCGTGCACAACTGCTGGCCAGTTACGTTACACACGTTCGTAATTCTTCTGCGCATCTGAATCACTGTCTCCTTTTCTCACCCAAGGCGGTTCATCTCCCGCATCGTCGGCCCAGGTCAGCGCTTCGCATTGCTGTTCATGACCGATCCGTTCATTCCAAACTAGAGTCCTTGCCTTTACCACCTATACTTGAGGTCCATTCTCGTACACCTCCATGGTATGCACCCAGGCCGCAGCTTCGCCTGGACCTTGCACATGGCCCTAAGGACTCAGTTAACCCCGTGGCTCTCTGCTGCCACTCCCTCTCGATTCTTTAGTTGTACTGAGGCCACGAAATGGTTTACACCGACCGCTCAATGGCTGATGCTCACGTAGGCTTCGCGTATGTCCATAGAGGACATATTGAACAGCATTCTTTGCCCAATGGCTGCAATGTTTTCACTGCCGAGCTGGTGGCTATATATCGTGCTCTTGAGCACATCCGTTCATGCCCTGGGGAGTAGTTTCTTCTGTGTGCTGACTCCTTGAGTAGCCTACAAGCTATCGACCAGAGCTACCCTCGTCATCCTTTGGTAGCGACCATCCAGGAGTCCATCTATGCCCTGGAACGGTCCAGTCGTTCAGTGATGTTTGTCTGCATCCCAGGTCACGTCGGAATCCCAAGCAATGAACTTGCCGACAGGCTGGCCAAACAGGCTACGCGGAAACCGCTTATGGAGATCAGCTTCTCTGCATCTGACCTGCGTTCAGTACTACGCCGCAAGGTTTTGCGGCTTTGGGAGACGAATAGGCATAACCTCAGCACACATAAAAAACTGCATGCCATTAAGGAGACTACGAATGTGTGGCAGTCCTCCATGCGGGCTTCTCGTAGGGACTCTGCGGTTCTCTGCTGGCTCCGCATTGGCCACGCTTGGGTGACATACGGCTACCTCCCACGCCGTGATGACCCACCTCAGTGACGGGGCGACGCCCGGCTGACAGTGGTCCATATCTTGGTGAGCTGTCCTTCTTTGCCTACCTGCGATGGACTCTTCAGTTACCAGACTCGTTGCCATTAATTTTACCTGCCAACGCCTCATCAGCTAATTTAATTTTCCATTTTATACGTGACGTCGGGTTTTATCATTCTATATCATTTTAGCGCATGTCCTTTGTCCCTCTGTGTTGTCTACTATAATGCTTTCAGGGTGGGTGATTTAAAGTGTCGCAGAATGGCTGGCTTTTCCTTTTTATTCTCGTGGTCGGCCAGCCACGGTCATCTGCTCTCTTGTTTTTACCCCTTCTACCTGTTTCTTGCTTCTCTCTGTGGTTTTCTTTTCCTGTTTTGTTCATAGTGGTGTTGGTTGTCCTTCTGTCGTTCTTCTGGTTCTTCCTTTCTCCTGTTATTGTGCTGTATATCTCCTTTCTTTTCTTCTTCCCCCTGTGTAATTATTTTACTGGAAACAAAAAAATGTTCAAATGTGTGTGAACTCCTATGGGACTTAGCTGCGAAGGTCATTAGTCCCTATGCTTACACACCACTTAACCTAAATTATCGTAAGGACAAACACACACACCCATGCCCGAGGAGGGACTCGAACCTCCGCCGGGACCAGCCGCACAGTACTGGGAACAAGGGACCGATGACCTCACAGGTTCGACCCTCCGCCCCCACCCCCCTTTTAAACCAACCAACCAGGTAGGATTATAAAGTTAGCCATGAACAGAACTTTCCATTTTCTGTTAAAAATAAGAGCGAAAAGGAAAACAAAACAGTACATTTTCACAGCACACCTTAGCATGTTCTTTCTCACATCCGATTAAACAGAAAGCGTTTACTGTACTGAATAACATATCTGTTATCTCCAGTGGTTCAGGCTGTGCGTTGTCTTGCCAGTCAGGCAGTCGAGAAGGGATTCATCCAACTCAATCTTTCCTTGAATTTGTGTAAACTGAAACAAAACAATTTCAGAAAGATAATTTATTTATTTATTGAAATGAAATACATTGGATTTAACTTTTTTACAATAATATCTTGGTGTTTTTAATACGTTCATAGCAACTCCTGGTGAGGAACGATATTTTTTATCTTTCCGTCCGGAAAGAAAACGAGTAGCGCCAATGATTTACCGAATCTCGGCCACTTCACGTACGGCTGCCCAGTGTGAGAACACGGAAATCCACACACTTCCAACGGCTAGTCTTGCGATTTATTA
This sequence comes from Schistocerca piceifrons, assembly GCF_021461385.2. Classification (NCBI taxonomy): domain Eukaryota; kingdom Metazoa; phylum Arthropoda; class Insecta; order Orthoptera; family Acrididae; genus Schistocerca; species Schistocerca piceifrons. The sequence continues at coordinate 1,238,764,741 of NC_060138.1, forward strand.
ACCGTCACTGCGAACGCAAGGCGAGCCGAAAACTGGACGCGCTTAAACTGAAACGGCAAGTCGGTTGGAATCAGTGGTATTCTTGGAATCAGAACATTCTCGCCTTTGAACTTTCCTATAATTATCGTTGCTTCAGTCACGGTGTTCATCAGCTTCTTAACAGTAAGCCTTGTTCGACTGCAGAGTGTCGGTTAGTCCATATTGTGTAACATCATTATCACCGAGGCGACACTGAGCTGCAAATTATGCAGTGGCATTCCTGGAAAATCCAATGAATTCAGGAATTCGGATCGGTAATGGGATTGATCGAATTAAATTAATGCTATTGGCCAGCGATCTGACTTTGAATTTTTACGTTCAAATCATCCACGTCCTTACTTTTCGCTGCCAAAATATCTCAACCAAACACGGCTTTTGTAATTTTCAGCAGTATTCGGAAAAAATTTCGTGACCTGTTCTTTCCGATGCTGTGAATTGACAAAAATTAGTTGGAAACGAAATGAGGTCAGTGGAAGTATCAACCGGAATTTTTACATTGCCAGTATCTAACAATTGCTTGAATAACACTTCCGCCGATTCGTCATTTTGTAACGCGACTCGCCTATTCGTTGTTAACTTGAGAGTTTTCACGTATCTCTACAATGTCGATGACTTCAAGGAAGCGTTTATTTCATCGGCAGCTGTTGGAAAGACCGGCAGCATTTGGCGAAAATCGTCGTCCAGCTGTATCCTCGTACATCTACATCTACATGGATACTCTGCAAATCACACTTAAGTGCCTTGCAGAGGGTTCATCGAACCTCCTTCACAATAATTCTCTATTATTCCACTCTCGGACAGCGCGGAATAAACGAACACCTATATCTTTCCGTGCGAGCTCTGATTTCCGTTACTTTATTATGATGATCGTTTCTCCCTATGTAGGTCGGCGTGAACAAAATATTTTCGCATTCGGAGAAGAAAGTTGGTAATTGAAATTTCGTGAGAATATTTGGCCGCAACGGCAAAGTCTTTGTTTTAATTGTGTCCATCTCAAATTCTGTATCACGTCCGTGACACTCTCTCCCCTATTTCATGATTATACTATACGTGCTGCCCTTCTCTGAACTTTCTCGATGTACTATGTTAAACCTATCTGATAAGGATCCCACACTGCGCGGCAGTATTGTAAAAGAGGAAGGACAAGCGTAGTGTAGGCAGTCACCTTAGTAGGTCTGTTACGTTTTCTAAGTGTCCTGCCAATAAAAACGCAGACTTTGGTTAGCCTTCTCCACAACATTTTCTATGAGTTCTTTCCAACTTAAATTGTTCGTAAATGTAAATCCTAGGTATTTAGTCGAATTTACTGCCTTTAGATTGACTGATTTATCATGTAACCGAAGTTTAACGGATTCCTTTTAGCATTCATGTGGATGACCTCATACTTTTCATTACTTAGGGTCAATTGCCAATTTTCGTACCATTCACATATCTTTTCTAAATCGTTTTGCAATTTGTTTGAATCTTCTGATAAGTTTACCACACGATAAACGACAGCATCATCTGCAAACAACCTAAGACGGCTGCTGAGATTGTCTCCTCAATCGTATATATAAATAAGGAATAGCAGAGGGTTTATAATACTGCCAAAGAAGTCCAGATTATTGGGCAAACCTCTCAACGCTCTATCGAGCGCCCCTAATACTCGCTTGTGCACCGTCGTACACTCATCCCTAATGATTATTTTGCAGTTCTGTAGTACTTTCGCCATTGTTGAATTTTTGTCAATGTTGCACGTCGGTTCGTGTATCGTTTGGAAACTTAGTGGCAGTTTCAATGCAGAAGGAGCTGTTTGTCCTCCTAACAATGTGGCTGCAATCCCAGATGATGCTACGACCAACGCTGTTTGGCTTTCCACGCAAACCTAAGCTAAAATCAATGAAATTAGGAACGTTTTGGTAGTTCCGTCGTGTGCACCGAGGAAGAATATTGCTCTGTATCCGTCGTTGACTGCTGTCATCAACGGGTGGTACACGGTACTTTTCTGCTGATTCACCAGTTGGACCTGCTTTCGTACTGATTGACTCAAAGCATCTCGATTGTATAGCTGTTGTCGTTCAATTTCTCGATTGAAGTCATCATGCATGGGGCGGTACGACGCTGGCATTCATAATTCGTGCAACACCTTGCTGGAAATCATCAAGCGCAAGACCTCTAAAGGAATCAATGCCTCGTCGTAGTTCTCCGCGTAAAACACAAGCTAGGGATTTGCTATTGATGTAGGCATTCGATGCAGAGTGTCTTCAACCCTGAAGTTGGTTCGATAGAAATCACGTTGAAATGATGTCAAAAAGTGATCGAATTTGATGGACAGAAGAGGAAATAAAAGCATCAGCGAGTGTGTGAGCCAAATGAATGTCATCCTCGAGCAAATGTAAACACTGACAGGCTTCTCTGTATGTTGCGCACAACTCACCATTGTCCGCCCCGGTAGCTGAGTGGTCAGCGTGACAGACTGTCAATCCTAAGAGCCCGGGTTCGATTCCCGGCTGGGTCGGAGATTTTCTCCGCTCAGGGACTGGGTGTTGTGTTGTCCTAATCATCATCATTTCATCCCCATCGATGCGCAGGTCGCCGAAGTGGCGTCAAATCGAAAGACCTGCACCAGGCGAACGGTCTACCCGACGGGAGGCCCTAGCCACACGACATTTCCATTTCCAACTCACCATTGAAGTTCATAAAAATCCAAATGAAGTCAGTCCACGAACATTAACCAATAAAACACAGGTAAGCCGCCCGGGGTGGCCGAGCGGTTCTAGGCGCTTCAGTATGGAATCGCGCGACTGCTACGGTCACAGGTTCGAATCCTGCCTCGGGCGTGGATATGAGTGATGTCCTTAGGTTACTTACGTTTAAGTAGTTCTAAGTTCTAGGAGACTGATGACCTCAGATGTTAAGTCCCATAGTGCTCAGAGCCAAAACACAGGTAAAAACATTCGTCATTGCTCGGATGAAAAGTGTAAATGCGCCCCAATGCACTAGTTGAATATACATTCACGTTTCCAGATACAGGGTTTCCGAAGTTGGATTTTTTTTCCATCTGCAATGTCTCGACATCTCCGTGAAAAAGCAGTGTTCTTGCAAATGAATCACTAGCGCATTTAGTGACGAATGTTTGAAACACAACAAATTACCACGAACTGGCACCAATTCAATCTTTGCAACACACATCACCCCGAGCAACACACTGAAATATCGCTTTCAGCTGTACTCTTTTTCGCGAAATATTAATAATAATCAATGCGGAATTTGTTATTATTATGAAAACATACGACAGCAGAACGGTGAAACTGGACGTCACTTTTACTTCTTTTTTTCGTTACGAAAACATGTTAGCAGTTAAGTCCCATAAGATTTCACACATTTTCATTTTTCACGAAAACATGTGACTGCAGGACTGTCAAACCAAGTGTCACAATTCTTTCACTGAGTCTGTCATACAAACATACAATCCAAATATCTGACATTTCCCGCAGATTTTCCAAAAATTTTCTTTCATACAAACCTTGTCGTGACAATTATGGACACACTAAAATCAATCAAATCGGTCGAGCCGTTCTCAGCTGATGATCTTTCATATAAACGGTAACTGATCTTTATCTATATAGATGCGGAACTAATTATTTTAATCTCCTGTATACCAGCACAGTGACAACATCCGCATAAGGGCCGCATTTTCCTCTTTTGCCTACGGAATTTATGTCTAAGATAGAAAGCTGCAATGCCATTTGACGGTATACCATATGAATCTCATGTTTACACTGAAATGTGAATGATCCGAAACAGTGATATATATACACAGGTTGTGCCCGTAACTACCTTGATCGGTAGACGACTTTATTAAGAAAGCCTCAAGATACACCATATTTCACACAGATGTGTTTAATATAAAATGTTGTGGGGTTACAGTTTGACGCTGCGATATAAGTAACAGAGGTGTGAAAATTTTTATGTGTATTTTTTATTTTGTTTTTCTCTGTTGTTGGAGCTACTACAACTTTTGGTTTTACTACTACTACCCGGCAGCTTGAAAATTTCCAAGGACGCGAAATTAACTAAAGCTGAAGCAGGAAATACAGTAATTACTTCAAAAATAAAAGTAGCCTACGCAGGAAAGCGACTTCCCTCATGAAAAGATGACTGACTTTTTCCGGAAACATTAAAAGAATGAAACCTGAAAGGGATGCAAATAATGTAGTGACTCACAGAGGAAATAGAAAGGTTCAAAGCAAAAACAGCGTGTGTGGTTCGTCTGTCCCAGGATTTCTCCACTTTTTCCGTTGTCCCATACTTTTCTTTCCTTCTGTGCTAAGATAAATGATGTAGTTAATAGAGCAGTCAGTAACATCAGCACGTGTCTTTAAGAGAAAAGATTAACAGTTAACAAAACGCAATGCTTACATCTTTGGACACGGGACTGCAGTAAAAACAAAATTTTACGGTTCGGAGGTACTCAGTCTGTGAAGTCGACCATTTTAAATTCTTAGAACTGACGTTAGATGGGAGGCTTTGTTGGAAGTGTCACGTTCAAGATCTTGTGACGAAACTGAATGCTACTATCATCACTACACACGTCTCCATTGTCTCTGATACTGAAATCGCGAAGGCTTGTTTACTTTGCTTTCTTTCATTCTATTATCTCACGTGATGTTTTACAGGTATATATACCATCATGGAATTGGTTGTTGAGAATACCAACTCATTCAGAAGCAACGGCAACACTGATTCACTGAACACTAGACAGAAAAACGATATGCGTTTGAGGAGTACGCCTGTGTAGCGTCAGGGCAACTGTTTATAATCTTAGCGCCGAACCGTGCATGTGCAGTCATGGTGACGTCACAGGCCCGGATTGTTTATATGCAGAAGCAGCCAGTGGCTGGTATAGCGGCAATGAGACGCTTTTGCCAGTATCAAACACACCCCCAGTATTTTATTTGGTACCCGCTCGATGCAAGGCAAAATGGACCCTCAAATTAAGTGTTACAATATTATTTCCACATCTAAGTTGTCTGCATTATTTATCAAAAATATTTAAAGATTTGTTCTACATCATAATCCGACTGTGGTTCACTCTTTCTATGCAACTGGTGCAAGGCACAATGAACTCTCAAATTGAGAGACACAATGTTATTTTTGTTGTGACCCAGACGAAACTACAATCGTCTGGTACAATTGTGGGTCTTTGATTGCTCTGGGAAATGGTGGAGTGGAACTACAACATATGAAATATTAGTTGACATTATTACATGAATGATGAAAAGATATACTTAAGTTTAAACACATAATTGCCACAGGAATGTATCGAATATTTACACTTGATGTTTACTTTTACTAGCTGTTCTCCTGAAGTATAAATATCACAAACTTCTGAAATATAGTTCATTCTAAGTCATTAGTAACACGTGTGTCGTAACTAGGCAATGTTGTCTGCTGCATCGTAGGTCACGAACTGGGCTGAGTGTTCCTTTGCTCAGCTATACAGGGTGGAGAAAAACTATCACGAAATTTTAACTCTGGATAGTCGATGCCAGTAGGAACCAAAATTACTAATGTTGTGTAGGTCGACAATGCACAATTTTTAATATTAATATTTTTAATATTAATATCAATATTTAATTGTATATTAATATTAATTAATTAATATTAATTAATTAATAATATTAATATTTTTAATATTAATATTTAATTTTGAATATTAAACCATCACTTGATGTTTACTTTTACTAGCTCTTTTCCTGAAGTGTAAAGATCACAAAGTTCTTAAATATAGTTCATTCTAAGTCATGAGTAACACATGTGTCGTAACTAGGCAATGTTGTCTGCTGCACCATAGGTCATGAACTGTGGGAACTTGACGCCACGCGCTCCGATTGGCCCCAGGATTGTCCTGTTGCCGGATGCTCTGGACAAGCATGACTGCGAATGTTTTCACTGCGAGAGGTCGCGATGTATCCAAGGCGGTGACGTGTGTGTGCTCCGAGGCGAAGCTTACGTGTGATTGCCTCTCATGTGAGGTGTACACATACAGCAAGACCTGTTCGACACATGTGGGTATCACGTTGCGGCAGTGACAGGGCGAGGGACATTTGTACAGTATGTGTGAACCGATGACAATAGCACTGCCCGTCAACCGTCGAATGGCAACAGGGCAATCCCACAGCCAATCGGAGCGCGTGGCGCCAAGTTTCTGTAGTTTAAAAATGGTGCGTTGTCGTCCTACTCAACATTAGCAATTTTGGTTCCTACTGGCATCAGCTATCCAGGGTAAAATTTCGTGACGCAATTTTTCTCCACTCTGTATACCGATCTCCGCTTTGGCGCTGGGAGAGCGAAAGTGGATTCGCCAGTGCTTCCCATTCGTTGTTGTGGAGTGCAGCGAGACGAAATTAACTTCTGTGCTATCGATGCGAGGTGCAGACTTTATTATTGCACCATGCCCTTTGGAACAATACCACAATTTCCATACCTAAATTGACTGTAAGATGGCTAATCAGAGTTTCCTGCACTAAGGATGAGCAAGAGGGGTGGAAAGGGAGGGGGGATGTGCTTGATATAATTCTCATCCATTGATGATGACAACTGCATAAGATCTTTACGTGACTGTCTGCAATGTATAAACTTTGCTTGTCCTTACACATGCACTTTCTGAAAGCTATCACATGATAAAACATATGAGCTGTGCAACATTATACAGGCATGTAAGAGATGGAATATTCTGTCTGTCACAGAGGTTCAAACAGACATGATAGGCCACAAGAAAAAAACACTGAAATGTTTACTGGTAGCTTAATATATTATGGGATGTAACACTGTCATAAAACATATACAACCAGTAGGTTACAGTTTCATTTTCACAGTACATCTACAATCAGTGTGTTGCATTTTCTAACAGCTGCAATACATCGGTTATAATTTCAGTGTATTATACTCATATTAAAATCGCATGTAGGTTACACTTTTTATCCACATGAGCAGTATTTTACTGCTAAAACAATTGTAAATCCTTTTGTTGTACACACAGAAGCTGACTAGCTCTACCTTCTCGAAAATGATCCCTCATGCTGTAGCGCCCACTTTATCATTGAGTATAATGCATTCATCATTTTCTATCAATTGTACCAATTTACATTTTTTATAGTGGAAGTTTATTTAATTGTCCTATGACTTTTTGACACATCCAAAAAACTGACATACTGTATAGACAATAATACTGACAATACAAAATCTTACAATCATGTAGAGCATTTATGTAATCCGTTGACTTTAGAGTCACAAGCGGGAAGGCTGTTGGTCCACTATCGTATCATCTTGTGGGATGTTCTTCTGTGTTTCATTGTCCGTGATTCTCAAAGTCACAAAGTGGGGATGGTTGCTTACCCCATTTGTATAAAAAAAAATTCACATCAGCCATGTCGGTTTCTAATTCTATATAGCATTGACCAAGTTTTGCATGGAAAGTCAAATCCTTGTGGTATTTTGTTGTCCAGTCCATTCTTGACTCCATGCTAGTAATGTTCAAAAATCGTTCAAATGGCTCTGAGCACTATGGGACTTAACATCTATGGTCATCAGTCCCCTAGAACTTAGAACTACTTAAACCTAACTAACCTGAAGACAGCACACAACACCCAGCCATCACGAGGCAGAGAAAATCCCTGACCCCGCCGGGAATCGAACCCGGGAACCCGGCCGTGGGAAGCGGGAACGCTACCGCACGACCACGAGATGCGGGCTATTTAAAAAAATGGTTCAAATGGCTCTGAGCACTATGGGACTTAACATCCATGGTCATCAGTCCCCTAGAACTTAGAACTACTTAAACCTAACTAACCTAAGGACATCACACAACACCCAGCCATCACGAGGCAGAGAAAATCCCTGACCCCGCCGGGAATCGAACCCGGGAACCCGAGCGTGGGAAGCGAGAACGCTACCGCACGACCACGAGACTAGTAATGTTGAACTCATCTTCTACAACGACCCTTGCTGTTTTTGTTAGTGATAGTCTAGAGTGGGGTTGGTTCTTAATGGATTGGTAGATTTTTATAAGCCATGATGTTTTTGCTCTCGGTTTGTAAGAGCATTTACATGAGATAGTTGAGGGACTGGACTGTGGCACATATTCTGTAGGTGTCGATTGGATAACACCCGCATCATTCTCATGGCACTATTTAGATAGACATATATGTTTTCTGCGTATGGACTGTTTAGTCAATCTGGGACACAATCTTCAGGAGTTCAGAGGACAAGACCCACAGCAGAGCAACGAAGGGTGGACGCCAATGCTCTCCACATTGTACCACAAAGCTTTTGAATGCTGTTTGTTGTTCCCAATTTTTCAGCTGTCTTTGTTAGATGCTCTCTGAAAGATAGAGTTCTATCAATGGTTGCCCTCAGGTACGTTGATTGTTTATTACATGTGAGCATAATGTGTATTAAGTTTTCTTCCGGCAGCTTTATTATTTAGGTGGAAACAAACCTCTATTTTGGTTGTTGTTGGTTAGAGTCTCCATTAGTGAACCTATAGGGTTGGTGCACAAGTTCGTAATGCTTTTACATAAGTTTATTATAAACACAACAGGTACACATAACAGGGACTTTAGTCATCATTGATATATTCTCTTTCACTATTCACAACAGTCTGCCAACGTGGGGTAAATTTTTGATTCTGCGAATATAGAAATCGTGTGGTTTTGAGGCGAATGTTCAGAGTGCATTTGCATCTGGAAAGAAAGTTCCCTGAAGTTTGTTCGATAGAGAGCGCAAAAAGTAAAAATCTGAGGGCGCAAGATCAGGTGAAGGAGGTTGGTGCAAAGTGCTTTCCCGACTCAGCTCTTGTATAGTGTGTTTTATCAATCAGCCAAATCACGGCAGTCTTGGAGTAGCATCACTTCATGCAGTCCTTCTGGTCAATGTTCGAGGGTTGCGTCTGCAAGATGTCTCAGGTGTTAACAACAAATGCCAGCAGTAGAACACCACATCGTCGCTGTTCCACCAGATGATAACATTATCTTTTGTGGATGTGAGCAAGTCTGTGTACAGGGAGTTTTTGCTATGTCTGGGCTCAACTATCCCTTTCTTTTCCTTATGCTAGTGTAAATACACCATTTCTCGCCACGAGTATAGAAATGGTCGGTGTTGTTCACAAGCCAGGTGATGACGAGCAAAAAGAGATGCACATATGGCCAGTTACTGATTTTTGTGATTTTGTCTTAAGGCATGAGGTACTCATACACCTGATTTTTTAACCTTCCCCAATGCATGCAAATGTTGCACGATGGCGAAACGATCACAGTTCATTACATTTGCCAGTTCTCGAGCACACTGACGTGGATCATTGTGAATTAATGCATTTGAACGACCTTGATCGAACCCTAAAGATCTTCCTAAATGTGGAGAGTCACTAATGTCAAAATGATCCTCCTTGAAATGAGAAAACCATTTTCTTGCCATGCTCTTTGTCCAGTGGCGCTATACCCAAACACGGCGCAAATGTTTCTAGCTGCTTCTGTTGTTGTGGTCCCTCTATTGAACTCTAACACGAGAATATACCAGAAATGTTCACACTTCTCCACTTGGCACTCCATTACCTAGGGCCCACAGCTCCACTCATTATCTTCAAATGACAAAATAATGATATGTAAACTCAAACAACAACAGTGAACTACAAACAAAAATGACAATCAATAAATAAGTCCATAGCAACTGGAATAGCAACATAGAAAACTAAAACGCTACGAACTTATACACCAACTTGATACCTTCCCACTCCATCTACGTCCTCCTTTTGGATCTGTTCTGACTGTTCAACTGAGATGCAACCTGCTTCAAGTACTCAATCATCAGCACAACCAGACTTACTCGAATCCGTTTTTTGGCACGTTTGCTATGTGCGAGCTGAAGAGAAGTGGAGCAAAGACTGACACCTGTGGTACTACACCACTATTTATTTTTCTTGGAGAGCTGATGTTGGATCTCATGACAACTTGGAAAAGACGGCCGTTTAGCATATTGTCGATTAGGTGAGTGACTGGTTTGCAGTTATGTGAAGAAGCTTTTATATCAAGCCTTCTCTCCACATTACAACATAGGTCGTTGATAAGTCAACGACTGCTGCTGTGATTTTAAGTTTTCTTTGAAATACTGCCTCAGTGTAGGTGGTGTGTAACAGAACTTGAACTATGCAGCTTCATTTTGGCCCAAAGCCTGCTTGTCTGACTGGGACAATGTCGAGTAATCTTGTATTTTATTATGGATAAGCTGTTCTAGTAGCTTGCAGGTCACAGAAAGCACAGCTATTGGTCTGTAGCATTTAGAACTATCAGATGGTTTGTCTGGTTTTAATATAGCGATTATCTTAAGAATTTTAGTTCTTGTAATATATTGCCGGTTTGTGTAATACGTGTGAAGAAATGAGACATCCACACTTGTGTGTAGTTGTCACAATTTATTAGGAATTTTGAGTGGATGTTGTCAAACTCTGGAGCTTTTCCTGACTGAACATGTTTACATGCTGTCGAGATTTCTTCACAAACAAAAGGAAGGATTGTTTGTTTTCTGTGGCTTCGGCTTTTATGGTTCTCAATTCTCATTTCGCTTTCACTGTCTGTGCTTTGTCTTTTGGCACCCTGGGTGTCGCTACTAGATGTGAAGCAGTGACATTTGAATTAACTGTTGTCTTATTCCTTCGTGTGAGGGTCTTGCTTCCTCGCTAACTTGATAATGTCCACCTTGTCTACTAGATGTCTGAAAATTCAGAACTTTTACTGTTTCCACTCACTTTTGCCATCTCATCACATATAGATTGTGTTTTCGTTCATCTGATATTTCTTGATCTTCATTTTTGAAGAAATCTTAGTACAACTCCTAACTGTTTTTGGGATGAGCCAGGGATGTACTGCTTTCGGTATCCTCTTGTTATACACTTTTTGGCAGCCCTAAACATAGTGCTGTCAAATCTTTTATAGTTTCTGCTGGTATAGGGAATCCAGCCTAGGCATTTATCTATTTCTGTGTTGAACTTGGGCTGGTTGGCTTTCTTTAGATTTCACCTTGGATGAGAGATACATGTGATTAGAGGGCTATGTGATTAGAGGGATTTATGTTCTACATCTGTTATCACTGGTCATTACTGGCTGTGTGTGAAATCTTCGAGGACTTTTCATAAGACTGTTAGGGTCTGACCATTGTTGTTTGTCAAAATGAAACATAGACCGGGATTGTATTCGTACCTCCATGTTGTCGGTTAAAAGTAGGTCACTCTTTAGCATTGGTGACAAGGATAAGTAGTTTATTTTCTGCCCACTTTATTAGTGTGTCCGCATTATCGTTGCAACTGTCCACATATGGAGCACGATGAGGACGTGTGTGGATAACTTGGGCTGGCGATAACTTGGGCTGGCCATGATATGGCTGTGTACTTGTAAGTGTTGCTATATCATATGATGGATGATATGTGGCACCTAAAGTTCATAGCCCTTTAGTTTTCCTTTTTTTTTTTTTTTTGTAGTTGGTCTTCCGTTTTGCGGTGAGTTTCCATATGGCGACTACGTCGATATAATTACAGTTCAAATTTTTGATAGGCACTGACTTTTAGAGTAGCTCATGTTTTCTATATTAACATGACAAATTCAGACAGAGGTTTCTGGTTAGTCGAAAATGTATGTAGCATGGGTCAAATTATATTCTGAATATTCGCTTTATCAGCATTATTTAAAAAACATTCTCAGTAACCAACAACGCCCAATGCTGACGAGCATTTCATATCTTTCGCTCTACGCATTATATGTTGCGTTTCAATTTTGGGAGCATAACTTTTGCTGGTGACAGCATAATTGACCATCTTGCAATTTCGAAACGGGGGGGGGGGGGGGGAGGGGGGGGGGGGGGAGCTGCGGTGACGTGCAGCTCAGCGAAGCACTTCGGCAAGATACAACACGAACGCGGCAACTGACTCTTGTTTAGATAACATCCCGCACGTTCCCTGCACGCTAACTCTCAAAGACATTCACCTTTCGTGATGGATCTGTAGTACTGGTCCTAGAATTCTGCCTACATCTACATACCTTCTTTGAAATCGAATACGATACGTCCTCAACTGTTCCCAAGGTCCCAAGTGTAGCGTCTGACAGGCAAATCCCGTGCAATAATTTCATGAATTGTTTCCAAATGGTTCGATTTTGTGAAACGTACGTTACGTGATTGTCTCTCAATTGATTGAATGTTTTCACACACAGCATCCCAGTCTGCATTTGAGTCTTTCAGTTCATTTTCCGTAGCTATTTTAATCTTCGACCAATACTCGCCATTTTCCGAAGTTCATATTTAATGGATATTATTTCATTATCACGTGAATTATTTTCTGCCGCTTTCGATGCTAGCAAGAAAAGTAATCGCTCTATTAATTCATTCGGGTTATTCCAGCGGAAATAGTCGATATGTGCTGACGATTCGTTGCAGCCGGTCTTACAATCTCTACCGTAGTTCGTTTTCATTCTCTCCTTGTCTGCACACTCCCATGCCGAGTTGCATTTCATCATCTCTCAATAATGATCCACCACTTAAACCTATTGCAGACTTAACGATATTGGTGTACTTGTAGCCTCTGTTGGGACTTATAGTTTTGTTTATGAGTATTGACAGTCCTGACAATTTTAGCGCAATTCTGAAAATGTCGTGTTGTCTGACTCTTTTATTGGGTTTACTTTTAAACAATATGATAAGTAATGCACTCGTTTCTGAGTATCTGACATTGTGAATTATTAAATTGTCTTCAGCAGTATCTACTAGTGTTTTATCAATCATGCACGCTCTTATTATTGGAATAAATCTGCTACTGTACACAGTATACCCGTTTTGTCTAATGTTTTACTAAAAAATTATACTGCCAGTGTAGCTCGGCTATAATTTTCTTTCGTAACTCTTCTTCATCTACACTGTAAAGTAGTTGGGTGTCAACGAAACGTAGATGAAAGTTGTTAAATTATATTAACATTCGTTTCGTATTTACATGAGGATGCTTCTAATCTGTGCCAATTGGAACTATGGTGCCTCGGCTAGCTAAAAACTTTTATGTGCTATATCTCGTTACCTTTTCATACTCAGCTGCTGAATAATGCCAAGACTTAAGTCCAAGATGAGATCACTAATATGTTTAGCTATTGATATCACATGTCCCTCCTGACACTAGAAGTGATTCTTCCTCGAGAGACCTTTAATTTACTATATCACCTGAACTGCATATTTCCGTGATCAATAAGTGTAACTACGAAAACCACCGAATGCGATATGCTAGATTCGATAAAATCTAGCTCAAGATGACGGCTACATGTTTTGCTTCTGTCAACTAATCAAACAATCACAGAACAGCACCTGTGACGTCACGAAACATATGTTTCATCGTGCGAGCTCAGGAATGCTACAATGCTCTTCTACTCATATTCTAGCGATAATTGCCTGTAGAACTTTTTTAAATTTACCACTTTTACAAACACTATACGCCTGTTAAATTTAGCCGGCCGATGTGGCCGAGCGGTTCTAGGCGCTACAGTCTGGAACCGCGCGACCGCTACGGTCGCAGGTTCGAATCCTGCCTCGGGCATGGATGTGTATGATGTCCTTAGGTTAGTTAGGTTTAAGTAGTTCTAAGTTCTAGGGGACTGATGACCTTAGAAGTTAAGTCCCATAGTGCTCAGAGCCATTTGGACCAACTGTTAAAATTTAGTTATTCTGACAGTTCTAAATTCTCCAAATGGCTTTATTGTTGCTAGATGCACAATATCGAGACCGCCACATTGATACAATGCAACCCTTTGTAGTCGGAACAGTAAGTAGCGCGGACTGAATGGTGCACTGAACAGTTGATTTATCTACATCATTTAATACCTAGCCTGAGTGCTAAAAGCTGAAACGATTTTCTCGAACTTCTTTTGAGGCTCACTCCTAATGCTTAATTCAGCTAAACCGATAAGCTACCCGCCAGAGCCTGGTGATCAAGGCACAGCTTATGTGATGGTTAATGTGTAGCTTGCCTCCTTGGTACCGAAACTTGCACAACGTCAAACACTGCTTGCGAACAATCTACAACATTCAGTGGCGGACTCTTATGATCAGATCTCGGGGTAAGCGGCGACCTGGAGATTGCCTAGTTTGCTAACTTGTCTATTTTCGAGATAGCTATTGTGATCAGTATGTACTTAAACACATACGTTAACGTTGCAGGCGTCGCAACGAGAAGGTAGCTTTATTTCATATTTTACGAGCAAAAAGATTTCGGTTTACAACTGTTTCCACAACGACTTTTGTTTTTTCATATTTGACAGTATAAGTTATGCGAATTATTTAAATAACTTGGACGAGTGGGAGTACAATTTAAAATGTGATAACTGCTTGACAAGATGTTAAAATGCAGTCTCAACAATGGTCATTGATTGCATAGGTGGCTCACATCGCAGAATACCTTTTCACTTTTTAGTTACACATGATGTTGTTGCATGTAAGACACTGGAAACAAATGACTACGCACAACGCGTATAGCATGAAAAACTATGCATAATGCTGATGGGATTCAAGTAACACATGAATAGGACAACATATATGTCAAGTTATATACATCAGTTTATACAGCACATTCACAATCCGCCTGACGTGACTGTTGAAAACCATAACTTCCGTAGAAAAATACATGCGTTTCCTCTCGAAAAGTTTATGTACGTGACAAACGTAGGATGAATTACTTTTATCGATAGTTGATGAGCGGTTAATCGCCTAGAAATCGCGTAACAAAATCATAGTTTCCGTTCAGTTAAGCATTGTGCTGAGTAGGAAAAACAGTCCCATAATGTTCGAATACGGCTATAATTAAACTTTCGCTACTTGAGCCAGTGTAGACAGGAAACTATATACCGTATGGCTACCAAACTCAACAGGAATGACGTTCAGACTGTGCACGGCATGAATTGCATTTTTAGTAGATTTAGTGTCATGACTTGCCATTAGGTATCGTGACTTGCCATTAGGTGTCGGTAATGGTACGGCGAAGCAGGGCTGAAACACAACTAGCATCAATATGCCTTAAAACTGTTGATGTTCTTAAGAATAAGGGAAATACTTTACATCGATATTTAAGAAGATATTATAACCTGCTCTCGATATATCAAAAAGAGTATCGACGGAAATAATATTGACGTACGTGCCGGTAAAAATGTCGGATGCATATTGTAAATATACTGCCAGTTTTAGAGCTGTATATGTAAGTATTCATTTATTATTAGCTATTCTGTAAATCAGCAAACTAGCAGCCTAATTATCCTAATTAGCAAGAATTGAAAGGATGAGGATGCACGTCACACTTGGCGGTAACCACTTTGCTAACAATGGTAACTGCAGGTAAGTGGAACAATAAAAAAATATGTCCGATGGGTCTGTTGTTCGGTTTCGTCACATATCGGAGTTGTCTGGAATGCTTCATGTTGACTTCCCTGTTTTTCCATTTTTGCAAACGCCAGCGACCTAGCTGTTGTAGTGTAAAAATTGCGTGATGAAGCTAAGTGTTGCAGTTTCTGTTGGTAGCGCCGATTACATCAGTATTTCCCCTCAGATGTCTGTGCCCACGCAACGATCAGTACTGTCATTTAGATTTTTGTTAATCATTTTCAGCTACTATTTTTGAAGAATGTCGATGTGACGAAATAGCACACTAGTTGCGTTAAAAACTGTTTTTTTAACGCAACCGGTGTGCTGTCTCTTCACACTGGAAATCTTGGTATTCCATTCACACTGCCAACCCTCAATGCAAACTGGGTCCTCTCTTTTGTGCCATATATACTTGCTTCACACAGTCAAAGATAAAGATTGGAAGTGATGAAAGCTCAAAAAGTAGTAAGACTTTTTCAGACAGTGAAATTAAAATGATGTCTTATTAAAATTTCAAAAGAACAATTTCAAATGTTTTCCATAAATTGTGAAAAAAATATAAAATAAAAGTATCGGCCCACGATATTGCCGTTTTCATGTCGATATCTCGGGGAATATATAACGCCGGTATATATCGATGTTTTTTTGGAAAAGTACAGATATTTTATCAACAGCTCTAGTATGCATTACAGTTGCAGACAGTCAATATGGGTCTGGAAAACGTGAGAGAGTTTTACTTGTAAAGCTGATTTACCGACAAAGCAACAACTTTGCGGTTGCTCTTCACGAGCATCAATGCATTAGAAGAATACAAAGAGTTCCTCTTTCTGTTAAAGAACATGGCCCGGAAGTTCGAATTAACAGGCGATTTGGGAAATGCTCCTGGGGGAAGCGACGGCCTGTAGCGCCACATATTGTTGACGTTGTTAGTATTACCATGGCTGAGAATGCTGGACGCAATGTGCAATCTTTAAGCAGTGCACAAGTTGTGTTATGAAAGCTGAACATCCCGTGGTACACCATTCGAAAGGTGCTGCGAACAGTTGTGAAACGATACTCATACAAACTTCACATTACTCACCAACTTTTGCCATGTACCGCAGACATTTGAGTACATTTTGCTCTTACGTTCCTTAACAAGGGTTGAAGCTGACAACCTGTGGCCTTGGAATATTTTGTGGAGTGATGGAGCACACTTTACGCTCACAGGGGCAGTGAACACTCACAACTGTCGCATATGGGGATCATCCCCACCAACGAACATTCATGAAGTTCAAAATTGTTAAGGCTTTCGTGGCCACTTGTTAACAAACCGCCTATTTGCTTCTGTCTCGGGTTCTTCGGCCGAAACGTCAGTAAAATCATCAGACGAACGTCAGCCGAAGAACCCGAGACAGAAGCAAATAGGCAGTTTGTCATTCATGAAGTTCCCCTGCATAGTGAACGTGTCACTGGGTGATGTTGTTTCACGGCACAGTTCATGACTGGACCATTTTTCTTTGAGGAATTCGGACCCCAAGGATCAAGGACATGCAGCACGAATGGCACACGTTACTGTGATCTGCTTCGCTAATATGAGATACCTGCTCCATGGAAGAGACGTGCTTTGGACTCAGCTGTTTTGATGCACGATGGTGTTCCATCTCACATTGCTCGTGTGGTCACTCCATTACTCTGTAACACATTTGGAGGAAACCGAATCATTGGCTGATTTTTACAAACTGCAGGGCCACCAAGATCACCAGACTCGAACCCATGTAATTCCTGGCTGGGGGTTACTTGAAGGACAGAGTTTATCAAAGGGCCGCCAACACCTACTGGAGGTTGAAGATCAGCATAGCGAGGCAGGTAGCACTCATCCCACCTAAGATGTTTCAGGGGACAGTAGAGCAATCCCTAGTGCGGTTCCAGGCTGTCATATATGGAGATGGTCATCACACTGAGCAACATATGTAATCTTGAAAGCAAACATAGTATGAAATTAACAAATACTACCCTCTTGTATGGCAATTAAAATGTGTTTCTTTCAATGTTTTATTCATTATTTATTCTCTGCATGTCTTACAAATGTTTTCACAAAGTTTTATTGTCTGAATGTACACGTGCAAAGTATACAGCCCTAACTGTTTCTGCACTAGTATTGTTGCAAAGAATTCTTACTACATAGCTCATTTCGGCTAGTTTTGAATTTAGGGATGTGATATGAGTGCTCCATTTAAGATTTTCGTGGACATGAATCCTAAGAAATTTAGTTTCATTGACAGCACTAATGTTTTGGTTTTCTATACATATTACGGGTTGTGCCACATTTTTATTTTGATTGATGTGGAAATTAGTGAGTATCGCTTGAGGATTAGCTATTAGCCTGTTTTTGGTAAACCATTAAGACACTCCTTTTGTAATATCTTTTGCAGATGCTGTAAGGTTTTCTTCTTTATTCCCTTCAATCAATAGACTGGTGCCACCTGCGAACAGTACTGGTTCAGAATCCCTAATGTGTGATGGGAAATCATTAATGTACACCAAAATAAGAAAGAGAACTAAAATGGAGCCCTGTGGAATACCATGACTTAGTCCACATGGTTCTGAAAGGTGTGCCTGGAGTTCATTTCCTTCCATGCACTTAATTTCATTTACCTGAGAGCGATATTCCAAATATGATTTAATTCATTGATTTGGCAACACCTCTTACACCTCAGAAGCACAGAATGATCAATAACATCAAAAGCTTTTGTTAGGTCCAAGAATAAACCTGAGATATTTCTGTGGTTGTCCACTGCATTTAAGACATGGCTTATCAGATTAAAAGGGGTTGTTTCAATTGATCGCTGTGGTCTGAAGCCATGTTCACATCCAGAAATAATATTATTCTCCTCGAAGAATGTAGTTAGTTTTGAAAGGAACACTTTTTCAATAATTTTCGAAAACGCTGACAGTAGAGACACAGGCCTATAGTTACCCATACATTGATGATCACCTTTTTTATATAGGGGTATTACTTTTGCCATTTTCAGTTGCTGTGGGAAGACACCACATTATAAGGATGAATTGCATATGTCCAATAAAGGCGGAAGTATCTGTCTTGCTGTTATTTTTATAATATAATCTGGAATATCATCAATACCATTTGAATAATTACTCTTCAGTGAATTAATGGTATTTAGGAGCTCTGGACTGAGGAACATGGATATATTATTTATTTCAATAGATGAAAGTTCTTTCCATGTTGTATTAGGTGGATTTCCAAATTTTTCCTTCACTAGTTTTCCAGCAACAGTTGCATAATAAGAATTGAAACTGTTTGCAACTGCCCTAGGGTCAGTGACATTCTTACCACCATGTGATATCACAATATTTTTGTGAGTTTTCTTCTTCCCTGTAAGATCCCGCACAGCTTTCCACATGGACTAGTTTTATTGGATGGCTTCATTAAGTACTTCGTAAAGGAAGGTATGAAAGCGAAGGACATTCGAGCCGACTTCCAGAATACACTGAGGGACTCTGCTCCTTCATAGTCAACTGTTGCCAAGTGGACAAATGAATTTAAATTTGGTCGGGAGAGCTTAGATGATGATCCGCGCAGAAATCATTGCAAAACTGCACAAAATGGTCATGGATGATCGCTGATTAAAAGTGCATGTAATTGCTAGCGCTTGCCAGATGTCATCTGAAAGGCTGTATCACATTTTAACTGAAGAGAATGATGAAATGTGACCCTGATCGTCATCTACAGTCATGGTCTATGGAATGTTAGTTACGATTATCGAAGTCAGCAGCTGGAAATTCAAGACAAGGAGAAACCTACCGTCAGAAATCCGACTTACCGAACGGATTAGAGTAGTTTGCGTTATTGTAATATCGACGGATGCGGAAAAGGGCTTTGTGGATGAGGTGCGGATGAAGATACCAGTCGTCTTATCCTCGCAGACCTCCGTCAGTGAAGTCGAAACTGAAATTTGAAAATCTTGAGTAAAGACAGAACGGCTGAGAAAACGCTGTTGGATATCAACAAAAACAGCCAGCAAATGGCTCTGAGCACTATGGGACTTAACGTCTCAGGTCATCAGTCCCCTAGAAATTAGAACTACTTAAACCTAACTAACCTAAGGACATCCATGACCGAGGCAGGATTCGAACTTGCGACTGTAGCGGTCGCGCAGTTCCAGACTACAGCGCCTAGAACCGCTCGGCCACTCTGGCCGGCAAAAACAGCCAGCTAAAATGTACACTGATTGTACTCTTCATACAGGAGAAACAGAATTAAAATTTAGAAACCGTTAACCACGGGCGTCTGCAGAAATTTATCCGGAGAGGGAGGGGGGTGGAGTGGGGATGGGAGGCCAGACTCGAAAATTGCCATTGTTTTATATAAATGAGCTGGTCAGTTTCGAGATGTGTCACGCCATAAGAACTAAATCTTATAGGTGACACAAGAAACTTACTATATTCCAGAGAATTGGTGGTTATCCACACAATACGTGAATAAAAAATACGTAAGTCCCCACTCTGCAAGCCTCCTCTCCGTTGAGAATTTCTGTTAACTTCCATTCCTTAGTATTGTTGGACGTGCTGTATTTTGTCATCCCTTCTATTTTTTTACGTTGACTGGATAAGAAAAGTTGAATAGTAGTCTTTTAAAATGTCAAATGTGTGTGAAATCTTATGGGACTTACCTGCTAAGGTCATCAGTCTCTAAGATTACACACTACTTAACCTAAATTATCCTAAGGACAAACACAAACACCCATGCCCAAGGGAGGACTCGAACATGCCACACAGTCCATGACTGCAGCGCCTCAGACCGTTCGGCTAATCCCACGCGGCAGTCTTTTAAAGCTGCAGTTTTTGTTTCGTTTGTGTAAAGTCTGACCCAGATGACTAAATGGATGTGGGGAAAGGTCTGTTCCAAGATGGTCCTCGTCTCACCAGTCTGCCACATTACTGGATTTTTAACTGCATGTTGTGCTTTATTGCACCCTGTTAACCCCTTACTGCATGATTTTTTTTATTTTTCTGAAAAAAATGTTGCATGTTATGTTCGATGTTCTGATTTCATAAAAAATGCTTAAAAATTCTAAATCTTATGTAGGGGCGATTATGTTAGAATTAAGCGTTTGTGCCATATATGGGACAGCATGCAGTAACGACTAATACCATGTGATACCAGTTTTGGGATTGATGATGCACAATGTGGAAAATACACAGTAAGATACGTACATGAACTAGCAGAACCGTATTTATGTAAAACAATTACACTTTCTATTCATTACAATACACACATTTTGAGAAAATAACACACATTCTGTTTCCATTTTTCTCTATTCATTATGAAACTTGATGAAGCAATTTCTCTCCTTATTCAAGCACAATGTTGTACTGCACTTCATATGCGCTATATAGGATTTTCCCTTGCATTCTGGATACTTGCAATGACCACGGTTTTCCAGCCAGATAGGCATGCGATGTATCCCATCCAGTCGCACCTGCCACTGTGGAAGATCTGCTGTAGGGCCTCTCTTCTTCTTGCAGTCAAGCTGTTTTTGTATTTCATTGCTTGGCCTACCACGTTTCTTGGATAAGGATTTCCCAATTTTACAGAGGGCCTCTGCAACTGCGACCTTGAAATCAACAAGGGGCATGTAGTCCGTATTTCTTCTTCTCCATAACAGCCAGCTGTTCACACAAGCCAAGTCAACTAGATGAAAGAATATCTTCAAGTACCATTTCTTTGATCTGATTTGAATTCTATAATATCCTAGCATAGAATCTAATAGATCGATACCCCCCATGTAGTCATTGTAGATCATCACAGAGTGTGGACAAGGAACCATTTTATATTCTTTTTCCT
Organism: Schistocerca piceifrons; assembly: GCF_021461385.2. Lineage (NCBI taxonomy): Eukaryota > Metazoa > Arthropoda > Insecta > Orthoptera > Acrididae > Schistocerca > Schistocerca piceifrons. Next base: position 1,238,786,045 of record NC_060138.1, read on the forward strand.
CCCTGAAAAGCCTCTTGATCTCGCCTTCTGGTTTGCATCCAACGTAAGTTGACAAAGTGTTGACTACTTATTATCAAACCAGGAGACTACTGACAGTTGCACACCGTCTACTGTTGCTATCTTTTCCTCCATGCTGCCTCGACCATTCATCTTCATTGCTGCCTCCTTAGGTAAAATGCAACCACTTACTCGATTGGACCGGACTGCATGTTGTGCCATATCCGTCACAGACCTATTTTTCAGTATTATATGTATTCTAATGAACAAATATATAAACTTACCTCTTTATAACTGTCCACAGATGTCCTTTTTCCTCTGCAAATAATATAAACACTGAAATCAATCGTTCACTGTACCTGTTTGCAACTGTTTGTGTGACCAAACTTGGATGTAAATAGCTAGCAACACAAAGCAAAGATTCATAACGCGTAATTCCTTACTCTCCCAACAGATGGCATACACTACTTGCACAGCTGCTCTTGACTGTGTGCCATATCTGTCCCAACATGCAGTTTGGAAATATATTCCCAGATATGAGATTGACAAAGAGAAAAGTGGTATGTGCCATATCTGGCACATTATGCGGTAAGGGGTTAAGATCTAAAATGTGTCAATAGCTTGTGAGGACATCTTTTCAACCTTCAAACACCACTTCTTAACCTCGCCCTCTCTTCTAGTGCAGAAAATCGTATTTCCTCTTTCAGACTGATTCATTAGGATTCAAAAGTACATACACAATGCATTATGGCCGTGTTCTTTAGGTCTATTACAATCGCTGTGGCGTATTAAGCTAAATGTAGTCTTAGCGAGGCGTCGCAGGCGTTATTTATGCGGGGACTTATAGGGAATGGTGGCCACTTGTCTATATTGCGCCGATGAGAGATTAGAGGGGTGCCTCGGGATTGGAGTCGGCCTCCTTGAAGTCCTATTCTGCGGCTCCGTAATGTGCTGTAAGGGGAAGTGACAGAGAAAAATTTGGGGACTCCGTTCCAGCAATCTTGTGTAAAGATTCGCCTCGACAGCAAGACATCGTCGAAACCGCTGTGGCGCTTTTCGCTATTGCATCAAAAGTGTGGCAACAACACGAAGTTACGCACTTGTAGCGATTGCTGGAGCCACACTGTTTCCGGTGGCAGCAGTGCTAAATGTGCAGTGCATTTCTATAAATGTGAAATAAATTAAAAGTATTACTTCAGACTCCACCAGGGGCAAGAGAGGATGTGGACGAAAGCACACATAGTTAACGACATTGTTCAGTTGCTGGCGAGCGTATAACGTCGACGGGTCCGTTCTGTGCAACTTCACGGACAGTATTTTTATCCCTGGTGATTTTGTTTTATGGGCATTAGGCCGTAGTCCAAAGCATGTTTCTGTGCCTAACATTTCGACTCCTAAAGCTGGTCGCTGGAAACAAACATTAGGCACGAAACAGACTTTGCACCACAGCCTAATGCCCCAACACAAAAATTACCAAAGAATTTGCTTGGTTGCTTTCGTTAAAAGAAATTACTTAATGTTCAGTGGCTTATCACTAATTCCAGAAATGTGCACATAATTCTAAAAAAATATATTACAGTCAAAATGGGTGTAATTATGCTTGGGTTTGTTGATCGCTTCACTCAAGCGTGCACTAGATGTGACATGTAATTCTAAAACAATAGACTCATTCCTCAAAGCCGATGTCATGATTTTAGTGACATTGTTTTACTAGTGTTTTTCGTTTCCTTGATTTGAATATTTAATGGAGGACGACATAAAATTCAATGATTTACGTAACTGACGTCATAGTATTTTTTAATAGGCAATATGGGCCAGCTTGTTTTCTGTTCTCTTTCATCATTTGAACATAATCAAGTTCCATAGATTTACGATTACAATGCTATATTTTATTTCATTGACATTTATTTATAATTTCTAACCTGTTATAAGGATAACAGAGATTTTCCAGTCTTTAAAGGACTTTTTTGTGTGCTTCTCTACCTCGGCACATCCGTTACATCTTGCTTTCGAACGCCGTCTTTTGCTAGATTTCACGAAGTCCCACGCGTTCGTTCCCATTGTTAGGAATGGCTCACTCACTTACGGAATTGCCGGAAGTAGATTGCGCGTCCTCACCGCTTTTCATTCAAAAAGGTTTTCGTGCGCACAGTCCCGCTTGAAGCGTGACAAATTTGAGGTCACGCGCAGCGGGCGGCCTTCCAACTTGGTGTGCGTAGTCGGAATACATCATTGTGAAGGAAGTGACCCGTAAAAATGAAAATGCCTCACGTATTTCTTGATACGTCCAACCAGGTCACTTCTCCATATTTGAAGGCATTCTCTCAGTACTCACGCAGGACTCAGCGACGTACTTTTTAAGTAACAAATAGTTAGGAACCGCACTTGTTTACCATGCCCAGCACGAACCCTTTACCAAGGTGTCTAATTAAGCAACTAATACGAGATTAAGGGATGTAAGATCACGAATATTTATTTTAAGCAGTTGTAAGATGAACAAGATCCGCTTGATGGAATACTGATTTTATTATACGCCGTATTTAAACTACATATCAAGTGGAACAACGTCAGTCCACTGATTGCAAATATTTCACCCTGACCAGACACATCGCAGCTGATGCAAATGACATGCACGACATAAACTCTTAAGAAATGTAGAACTGTTTGTTTCCACTTCGCTATTTCTAAGTATAATCTGCTATGTTTACTCGTAAATAAGCGCAGCTGTTTGCTCTGCAAACAGACCATACGTATTAGTAACTTCGGCTGCTTCATTCCTGGTATAATTTTTATTTAGTGCGCGCTGATTAGAAACTTCCTTGCGGGTTAAAACCGTATGCCAGACCGCGACTCGAACCTGTGATCTTTTGCGGTCCGCGGGCAAGTGCTCTGCCGACTGCGCTTTCCAAGCCCTCATACCTTTACTTACATCAGATTCGAGACCCAGTCCGGTACACAGTTTTAATCTGTCACGATGTATTCATAGTTAAACGATTTACAGTGTGCGGCCACAAAAATTAAATTGACTCACAAACTACCTACATTCTTCTCATCGTCTGAGTCAGTGGTCTAAACAACAATTCAGAACAAACAGACTCTTTTGCCAAGGTTGGGGCACACCATGATCTAGCCTGTCAGACATATTCACAGCGTACAGTGCAATATTACGTTTACATGAGGTGTGAGCAAGAGAAAAGGTCTGTCATCTGCTTCAATGCCCTCAGTGCATATTACTGAAAATAGTGATACTGGTTTGTCCTCTTGAATGATTGCAAACTAATGAAAGAGAAAAGATTTTAAAATTGTTCATTGAACAGAGAAATTCACAGCTACTGCACTGATTTACTGGTTTCTGTTGCCGTAATAACTAATAGTGCAAAACTGTAATTTAATGGGAGTGCTTAAAAATTTCTAAAGACGAATGGGTGCTTTTTTTTACAACATTAACAGTATCCAGTCACTTCCTTGTTCTTAAGGACTCTATCAACTTCCTGGGTATAGCCTTATACACTACTGGCCATTAAAATTGCTATACCACGAAGATGACGTGCTACAGACGCGAAATTTAACCGACAGGAAGAAGATGCTGTGATATGCAAATGATTACCTTTTCAGGGCATTCACACAAGGTTGGCGCCGGTGGCGACATCTACAACGTGCTGACATGAGGAAAGTTTCCAACCGATTTCTCATACACAAACAGCAGTTGACCGGCGTTGCCTGGTGAAACGTTGTTGTGATGCCTCGTGTAAGGATTGGAAATGCGTACCATCACGTTTCCGACTTTGATAAAGGTCGGATTGTAGCCTATCGCGATTGCGGTTTATCGTATCGCGACGTTGCTGCTCGCGTTGCTCGATATCCAATGACTGTTAGAAGAATATGGAATCGGTGGGTTCAGGAGGGTAATACGGAACACCGTGCTGGATCCCAACGGCTTCGTATCACTAGCAGTCGAGATGACAGGCATCTTATCCGCATGCTGTAATGGATCGTGCAGCCACGTTTCGATCCCTGAGTCAACAGATGGGTACGTTTGCAAGACAACAACCATCTGCACGAACAGTTCGACGACGTTTGCAGCAGCATGGACTATCAGCTCGGAGACCATGGCTGCGGTTACCCTTGAAGCTGCATCACAGACAGGAGTGCCTGCGATGGTGTACTCAACGACGAACCTGGGTGCACGAATGGCAAAACGTCATTTTTTGGGATGAATCCAAGTTCTGTTTACAGCATCATGATGGTCGCATCCGTGTTTGGCGACATCGCGGTGAACGCACATTGGAAGCGTTTATTCGTCATCGCCATACTGACGTATCACCTGGCGTGATGGTATGGGGTGCCATTGGTTACACGTCTCGGTCACCTCTTGTTCGCATTGACGGCACTTTGAACAGTGGACGTTACATTTCAGATGTGTTATGACCCGTGGCTCTACCGTTCATTCGATCCCTGCGAAACCCTACATTTCAGCAGGATAATGCACGACCGCATGTTGCAGGTTCTGTACGGGCCTTTCTGGATGCAGAAAATGTTCGACTGCTGCCCTGGTCAGCACATTCTCCAGATCTCTCACCAACAGAAAACGTCTGGTCAATGGTGGCCGAGCAACTAGCTCATCACAATACGCCACTCACTACTCTTGATGAACTGTGGTATCGTGTTGAAGCTGCATGGGCAGCTGTACCTGTAGACGCCATCCATGCTCTGTTTGACTCAATGCCCAGGCGTACCAAGGCCGTTATTACGGCCAGAGGTGGTTGTTCTGGGTACTGATTTCTCAGGATCTATGCACCAAAATTGCGTGAAAATGTTATCACATGTCAGTTCTAGTATAATATATTTGTCCAATGAATACCCGTTTATCATCTGCATTTCTTCTTGGTGTAGCAATTTTAATGGCCAGTAGTGTATGTATGTTATCGTATTCCCTATTTCTATGACTTGCTTTCTTTTGTTAATGTACTAAGTGGCCAACCCACATCCCTAAAGATTGTTCCTGTTGATATCGACGAAATAATTTAAATGACTGAATGTCGTGATATACCTGCATAATATACAGGGTGTTTCAAAAAGACCGGTATATTTGAAACGGCAATAAAAACTAAATGAGCAGCGATAGAAATACACCGTTTGTTGCAATATGCTTGGGATAACAGTACATTTTCAGGCAGACAAACTTTCGAAATTACAGTAGTTACAATTTTCAACAACAGATGGCGGTGCGGTGTGGGAAACACTATAGTACGATATTTTCCACATATCCACCATGCGTAGCAATAATATGGCGTAGTCTCTGAATGAAATTACCCGAAACCTTTGACAACGGGTCTGGCGGAATGGCTTCACATGCAGATGAGATGTACTGCTTCAGCTGTTCAATTGTTTCTGGATTGTGGCGGTACACCTGGTCTTTCAAGTGTCCCCACAGAAAGAAGTCACAGGGGTTCACGTCTGGCGAATAGGGAGGCCAATCCACGCCGCCTTCTGTATGTTTCGGATAGCCCATAGCAATTACACGATCATCGAAATATTCATTCAGGATGTTAAAGACGTCGGCCGTGCGATGTGGCCGGGCACCATCTTGCATAAACCACGAGGTGTTCGCAGTGTCGTCTAAGTCAGTTTGTACCGCCACAAATTCACGAAGAATGTCCAGACAGCGTGATGCAGTAATCGTTTCAGATCTGAAAAATGGGCCAATGATTCCTTTGGAAGAAATGGCGGCCCAGACCAGTAGTTTTTGAGGATGCAGGGACGATGGGACTGCAACATGGGGCTTTTCGGTTCCCCATATGCGCCAGTTCTGTTTATTGACGAAGCCGTCCAGGTAAAAATAAGCTTTGTCAGTAAACCAAATGCTGCCCACATGCATATCGCCGTCATCAATCCTGTGCACTATATCGTTAGCGAATGTCTCTCGTGCAGCAACGGTAGCGGCGCTGTGGGGTTGCTGCGTTTGAATTTTGTACGGATAGAGGTGTAAACTCTGGCGCATGAGACGATACGTGGACGTTGGCGTCATTTGGACCGCAGCTGCAACACGGCGAACGGAAACCCGAGGCCGCTGTTGGATCACCTGCTGCACTAGCTGCATGTTGCCCTCTGTGGTTGCCGTACGCGGTCGCCCTACCTTTCCAGCACGTTCATCCGTCACGTTCCCAGTCCGTTGAAATTTTTCAAACAGATCCTTTATTGTATCGCTTTTCGGTCCTTTGGTTACATTAAACCTCCGTTGAAAACTTCGTCTTGTTGCAACAACACTGTGTTCTAGGCGGTGGAATTCCAACACCAGAAAAATCCTCTGTTCTAAGGAATAAACCATGTTGTCCACAGCACACTTGCACTTTGTGAACAGCACACGCTTACAGCAGAAAGACGACGTACAGAATGGCGCACCCACAGACTGCGTTGTCTTCTATATCTTTCACATCACTTGCAGCGCCATCTGTTGTTGAAAATTGTAACTGCTGTAATTTCGAAAGTTTGTCCGCCTGCAAATGTACTGTTGTCCCAAGCATATTGCAACAAACGGTGTATTTCTATCGCTGCTCGTTTAGTTTTTATTGCCGTTTCAAATATACCGGTCATTTTTGAAACACCCTGTATCTTTCCCGGACAACGATGCTCATGCACAGGGGGCCGCAGCTGCCCGCCCGTTCCCCTCAAGCTCTTAGGCAGAGGAAATGATACAGCTTAAGTAACAGGGCAACAGCGCCATCAGCACAATTTGTTAGCGTGGGCTGCTTACACCAGGGGCAACTATACACTCAGGACACTCAAGAGTACAGTTGTCTCTGATGGTCTATCCGATTAGCAATCTCGAGGCTTGTGCCGTTCGCCCTCTACAGCATAGCTCCCACCCGCGCCGACCAGGACAGAGACCAACACCTGAGCACATGTGTGCATGCTGTACAACTATCTGAAACAATAAATTGATCAAACGCGAATTTGACGTCGCGATTGGGTTTTTCAAGCACTACAGAATTCCTAATTTGGTTCTCTCCACTATATTCGGAAAGAGGGAGTAAGGTGCGTGATACAACAGAACAACAGCAAATAGCATTGCAAGAGAGAGTCCAGTGCAATGTATTGAAAAGCACTAAACATGAACACTTCAACCACGATCTAGTCCGTAGCAGTAGTTGTCGTGACTAGACGTCGAAAATAGCTGGAAACACTCGCACTCTGCTGTCCTGAGGTCCACACGCAGTGTGCCCACCCCCATGTATGCTGCCAGCGCCACGTAAAGAGGTCGGTGAAAATTACCGTCCCGGTCGCAGTCGTGGACTCGCATGTATGCCAGAGTGCACCACCGCTGGCCATGGAGAGTATAAGAGAATGATTGGAGCGGTAGCCGGCCGGAGTGGCCGAACGGTTAAAGGCGCTACAGCCGGGAACCGCACTACCGCTACGGTCGCAGGTTCGAATCCTGCCTCGGGCATGGATGTGAGTGATGTCCTTAGGTTAGTTAGGTTTAAGTAGTTCTAAGTTCTAGGGGACTTATGACCACAGCAGTTGAGTCCCATAGTGCTCAGAGCCATTTTTGGAGCGGTAGGAATTCGGATGTTACCAATACCTCCAGCACAAACATCCATCATTTTGAGTCTTCTCTCACATAACACACACATGTCCGCTTCTGTCTCACTCACCCAGCACACTGCTCACTTCGCCAGCCGTCGCTGCCGTGGGCAGAATCAGACAGGTAGGCGTATTCTTTGTATATGTCAAAGGCTGAGGTAACCATTACTTTCGGTTGCCGACTCCTCGTGACCGCCCTTGCAGGCAGCTGCAGTGCACTGCAAAAGAACCAGCTGCAGCTTGGACGTGCATAGTAATTGTAAACCATTCCGCCCCGACATAGACTACCCAGTTTAAAAAATATCTACTCTACTCAACCTGAGGCAACGATGTTGTTGACCATACGCCTCGAATTTCTCACGCGAAATGTAGATTCCTCCCGTTTATACGAGTTATTTTCTAAGATAGAAGAAATCGTGCAATACACGCGTTTTCACGTCACTAAAGTGTCGTTACTTGTTGTAAAAGTACTGTACATACTGCGGCATAGGCTACATTTCCTCTAAATATTCTTCCATCAGGTAGAAAAATATCTTTTCTTATCTATCACGTCATACATCACAGAACTGGAATATTAAACTCATTTTTGGCTCATGACGGAGTGCTAAGATGTACCTGCGTCAGAGGACGCCTGCCGGCCGGTGTGGCCAAGCGGTTAAAGGCGTTACAGTCTGGAACCGCGTGACCGCTACGGTCGCAGGTTCGAATCCTGCCTCGAGCATGGATGTGTGTGATGTCCTTAGGTTAGTTAGGTTTAAGTAGTTCTAAGTTCTAGGGGACTGATGACCTTAGAAGTTAAGTCCCATAGTGCTCAGAGCCATTTGAACCATTTGAACAGGACGCCTTCTCACTTTCGAACTCTCTCTTAAGGTAACCAAATGTCTCGCCACATACGAAGTCTCGTAAGGTAACAGCACAGGGGAGTTGTTAGTAGAAGTTTTATACTATGTATCGGTTTATAAACTCGGTAACACGTCTCATTTTATTACAATGGTTGTCTCTCCCTGTATAGATGGACGACTCAAATACCACAACGAATAAAACACCAAGAGAAAAATCATATCTGTGGTGCCCTAGCCATCACCTACACTCACCAGGCGGCATGTGACTGATTTCTAACTGACAGGCTAATTAATTAAATTAATGACGAGAATCACTTTGCATGGCGAGTAATTCTCTTTTTCAGTAGTTGGATTACACTCACTAGGTAATTGAAATGGGAATCCCTGGAGGGAAGATGATGTTCTTTTCGAGGAACGCTATTGAGCACCGAGATTTGAGGCTGACCACAAAAGGATTTTACCGCCGGCAACATACATTACATATAAAGACCGCGCTAATAGAAAACACGATCACATCGACTATGTTACCGTCACCCTGCATAAAAAGTGGTCTTGGTTCTGCAGGAACACACAAGAGTTGCTGATAGTGTTACGCTTTCTGGTAGAAATGCTATATGCGTTTTGGAATCAAGAACAACTAGAGAAAGAAGAGAGAAAAATACTGAGAAAAGTACTAGGTCCCAAAAGAGGTGGACAGAGGTGGATGCGAAGATCTAGGGAAGAATTGTACCGGAATAAGAGAACAATATCCGGGGAAATCAGACTCAAAAGGGCAAGGTTTGCTGGACATGTAGTTAGGATGAGTATGGACAGACTGACGAAGAGCGTGTGGGAAACAACAGGGAGGACAAGGGGAAAGACAGGAGCCAAGTGGGTTGCTGAACTTCGGAAGGACTTGTTGGAATTGGCGATCAAGGTCGAAGGAAAGGAAAACTGGAGGAACAAATATACACCGACCAATATGTCGGAGATCAATGACAGAGAGGAATACAGGAAAAGATTAGAGTGTCACCATTGGAGTCGACAGGAGAAACGGAGACTGAAGATCTCGGAAGAAGAGCGAGAGAGAAGAAGAGAAAGAATGAAGAGGTTCTGGGAGAATAAGAGGAAAATGCAGTCCACGAAGGGGCTACCCGTGGTCCTACAGAGGCCGTAACGCAAGAAGAAGAAGAAGAAGAAGAAGAAGAATCAAGTCTTTCCATTCAACCACATATCTTCTTTGGACCCTATGGAGATGTCTTTTAATGATTATAGCCACTAGTGAATCTTATTTGTGGCACTTTCATACTTCGAAACGAGTCACCCTTTTCGAACCTATCTGCTACAGTAAAGCTCCAACGTAGTTTTAGACAGTCCCTGCGCATCTTGTAACAGCGTTTCAGTCTCCTCCACCACAACTGTAGCTTCGCGCAGGTGATAGTTCCAGTTTAAGTCCGAACTGAGCAGAAGTCGGTGAGCGCTTTACCTACCACCATCTGCAACCCCTGTAGAAACAGGGTAAGCTGAGTTAATGGACAGGATCGTGTTTTGACCTCTCGATGGAAATGGGGACATGTTGTCGTAGCTCCGCCAATGGGGTACGACGTTTAAAGCTCAGCGCCAAAACGAAGCAAGCTCCTGCAACACGAGGTAATATAAAAAAACAGTGCGAACAGTTACGGTAGTGTTCCTTGTTGGGAAAATTAGGAAAACTCCACAACACACAGGACCTGGAAGAAGGAAGAGGATTTTCCTAATGCATTGCAATGCGTATGCAAACTACATAGAGGTACTACAGTCTGAAGGAGATCTGCGTCCCTCAGGGTGCATTCACGTCTGTCACATAAACGTTCTGTCATCTTTATTTTGTACCATCCAGCAGAGAAAAACTACGAACTGTAAAAGCTCTGCTAAACTTCATCTGACAGAGAACTCGATAAGATTTTTACCACACCTCTCTCTTCCAATATATCAAAAACAAATACCGTCTGCAGCTGGCATCGAGTAGATGTGGTGATCCTATTAAGTATACAGGTATTGATCCATTGGAGCGGGTGGCCGATGATCAAGTCGCTTGCACAGACCAGTGTAAAGTTTCATCGCCTGCACTGCAGGAGGGCCATATCCCACAGACTATCAGTCACAAGAGAGGGTCCCTGTTCTGTTGGGTGATACAGTGCTTCTTTGTGCTGTAACATGCTTTGTACACTACCATATTTTTGGTTTTTTCCACCATGACTTCGATGTCTGTGTCAGTTTCTAAACTGACATCAACATGTTTCGATCTGTTGGCTCTCACAGAAAACTGGACATCGCATGCTGCTGCTGCCGCCACATCACACACACTGGACGGTTGAAATAAAAGACAGTCACAATGTCAGGAAACTGAAAGAGTTTTGCAGCATTGTGGAGCGTTTCCAAACTGTTGTCTGAAGGTAATTGACGCACTCTACATTTAAACTCATCATGGGATAGCTGATGTCTCAGCTTTCCATTTCCAATGATTCTTCATATTGCACTCACGTATGCAATCACTGTTTTGGTGCTATCCCTGGAAGTTGTTGCCCCTCCATCAAGACTCTTTCTCCATCTCACACAAGCGATGTCAGCCATTATGTGATAATCAACAGCATACCAGTGGACGGATGGGACGGAAAAGACACCACCAATGTACCGTAAGAAGCATCACAGCTGATAGTGTGATCAGTTTTAGCAGTTTTACTAGCTTCTAACAATGCCGGCCAGTGGCACGTCGGCATGCTTCCCAATTTCTGTATCATTGCACAACCGCCCCTCCCCTACTTTGCGAGTACCATTGCGAATGTAGATAGAAGACTGTGCAGTACGTCCAGTCATTGTTAATTCTTGAACATATACGCCAAAGTATACCAGACACCGATTAACATATTTCTAGCACTTCACTTCAGTCATAGTACGTAATTTACGATTACGATTGCCCATCTTCCCCAAAGCAGATGGGAGTCACAGAGCATTCTTGTATTCTTAGGATAAAGTTAGAGACTGAAAGATTTCTTCTTAGAGTATCCAAGCTCTGGAAAACTATTAGGTATACGGAATATTGTAGACTTGAAGTTGTACCAACCAAGGATTGATTAATAGCACAGAATGGGTAATTTGTACAGTATGTAAATATAGGGTGTAAGATTTAAGGATTTGCTATGTTGCCATGCTTTTGCCTGACCAAGAGGTCATTAAAGAAGTTGTAATTCATATATAATTAATTTTGATTAAATGATTTAAGAGTAACTAATTATTAATCGATTGAAAAATCCATGCTGCTAGTTTAAGTTTTCAGCTGAGTCACAGTAGATTAAGGAATGTAAATATGATTTTGTAACTAGCTGTAAGATTTCGTCAATATGTGTTTTACTAGTCATTTCCGATGTACTTAGACGCTGTTTTAAGTTTCGGGCTAGTACATGCGTGTGATGATGGACAGTGTTGAGATATCCACTGTGATAGTGTTAATGGACTCCTTGAGATTACTCGGGAGTGAGTTTTTCCGAAAGAATTCAGTGAAACGGACGTTCTGGAAATGCCGTTACAAGGGCGAGTGAGATCAAGCGTGCCGCACAGGCGGGCGCAACAATACTGGCGAGGCGGAGCCGCTGTCGGCTCTTGCGCCGCTCTCGGCATTCTTTGTACTGGCGGGTACGGAAGGCGGAGTTGTTTTACTTCCCGGACAGCTGATGTGAAAGAATTCTGCTGTCAATATTTATGTTTTTTTGTTCTATAGCTGTATATTATTTTCTTGTTTAGTGTTAAGTGGACTCTAGTGGCGAGAATATTAATTATGAAAAGGTTATATAAAAATGTGTACTCTTTGTAATTAAATATTAATTTGTGTATTTTGATCTACCTGTTTTTATGACCATGTACTCTGATTAATTTTGTAAATAGTATTCCATTTCTAGATACTGTTAGGAATTTTGCTAGTTTTAGAATAGCTAAACCATTTTCTATGTTTTCCATGAATTTTAATATGTTGTCAATCTGTTTTCTTTTGTGCAAGGTGACAGAGTGGATTAGGAGTGTCTCCACTCAATTATTATGGTCTAAAAATTGATATATGAATAATTAGCCTAATGCTAAATTTTCTTGATGTTTTCAGCATATGCATATCTGCTGTTTTTTTTTTTTTTTTTTGGGGGGGGGGGGGGGTGACATTTTCTGAGTCTGTTTAGTTTACACGAACATCCTCAGACAATGTGGGGAACGTGTAACTCCGGAATTCATATCCTCCTATTTCCATCTATTATACTATAAATGTTTTCCTTATTTTGTTACCTGAAGATATGACATTTCTGTGTCTTTATATATTGTAATTGTCTTACAATTTGTATATATATACGTATATATGTATATATATATATATATATCGATGTATAATTGGTTTGTTTTGTAACTATTATTTGTATTTTAACGCTGGGTCTTGCCTAGGGAAAACTATACTATCGAACGAATACATCGATAAGTCGTGTGGAGAACCAAAGTGTTTAGGATCTTTGGTAGTGTTAACTCTGCCACGTGGAGCGCCGGCAGAGCAGAGTCTGGCTGGAGTAGGGCGGTGGAGCAGGTGTGTTGAGTGACGCTCCCGCGTGTTGCCGCGCTTTCGGGGTTTGGCAGCATGTAATTGCGCTCGACTTGCTATGATAGTTTCTGGCACGGTGTCTCGGACGGGAAACATTAGCTGGCACACATCAAGAGCCCGTTTCGCCTGGTGACCGTGTCGAGAAGAAGGCGCGCCAACATCCAGCTTCTGCAACAGCGACGGCCGGCAATAAGTGATTGTCGCCACTTCCTCGATCGACGACTTCAAACCTTCAATCAACCACCAAGGAAGACTGAAAGCACATAAAGTTTTAGAACTGTATGGCAGACCTCAGCTTTTCAAACTGTTCCATTTGCGTCACTAAAATACAGCAAATTAGCATGAACCTTTGTTGCTCATTGTCCCAATTGCATTACCAAGCAGGGTCCCTGCCTTTTACGAAATGAACCCCAGTGTCGCTGAAATTCAAGTGCCAGCATTAAAGTAATATAATTACGTTTCACTGCTTCAATTTCGAAGTTCAGTTAAAGTATTCATAGCTGGCTACAATAACCAAACAGAACTATATTTAGATTACACAAGCACAAATTAAGAGTGCAAGTTTTGTTACCATATTTTAGCTTACCTGTGACTGCAGCTCATCTTACTATTCTTAATTGTTTAATTCAAGTTCAAAGTTAAAGCTCTTATTTCTAAATTGCGTAGATTCAAGTTGCTTTTGAGATGGTTGTTGAGGTAGCCCAAGACTAACCTTATTTTATTTTATTTCGTAGTGCTTCAGAAACAATGTTCATTATTAATTTCAGTCACTAAATTAACTTTCAATTTTCCAGTTTTATTAACTCTTTTGCTAAATTAAGTCAGAGTGTAGCGAAATTTATTACTTCTGACAAACATTCAGTTTTCACACAACACGTGTCAACCTTCAGTTGCGACGCTTTTAGTGCTAATTATATGTGCATTAACCTTTCTTTTTCAGTTATTATAGTAGTTGTCCATAGGACTGGCGACCGTAATTTTCTCCAAATCTCCGATGTCTAATTAACGCCAGTTAATTGTTAACGCAATGACCGCACATTTACTTTCTTTATTAACTTTACCCTTTTTCAAAATTAATTTCCACCAATTTCATTTGCATTTTTCCTTTCATTTAGATGTAACCCTTCCTCCCTCTTTACCGATAGATAAACTTCGGTGACGACTGCTTTTCCTTAATTTCTATTAGGTACACGCGGTTTAATTTTTCACTGTCATTAAGGTCGATAAGTGACGGGGAAGTTACAAGTCTTCAGTCCTTCCGATCTGATCGTGAAGTGTAGAAAAGTCGTGGAATGATTTCAGAGAGATATTATCGACAGCAATTGAGAGATATATACCACATAAATTAACAAGTGATAATACAGATCTCCCATGGTACATAAAACTGATCAGATCGCTGTTGCAGAAGCAACAAAAAAAGCATGCCAAATTTAAAAGAACGCAAGATCCCCAAGATTGGGAAAATTTTTCAGAAGTTCGAGAGAGAGCGCATACTTCAATGTGGGGTGCTTTTAATATTTCCACAACGAAATTCTGTCTCGAAATCTGGCAGAAAACCCAAAGAGATTCTGGTCATACATAAAGCACACCATTGGCAAGACACAAGCAATACCTTCACTGCGTGATAACAGCGGTGAAGTCACCGATGACAGTGACACTAAAGCAGAATTATTGAACACGGTTTTCCGAAACTTCTTCGCCAAAGAAGACGAAGTAAATATTCCTAAATTCCAATAAAGAACAAGTGTGAAGTAGATATCATCAGTGTAACAAAGCAGCTTAAATCCCTTAACAAAGCCAAGGCCTCCAGTCCAGACTGTATACCGGTGAGGTTCCTCTCGGAGTATGCTGATACAATAGCTCCATATTTAGCAACTGTATACTACCGCTCGCTCACAGAGAGATCCGTACCAAAAGACTAGAAAATTGCTCAAGTCACACCAATACCGTAAAAGAGAAAAACGAGTAATCCGATTAATTATAGGCCCATACCACTAACGTCGATTTGCAGTAGGGTTTTGGAACATATACTGTGTTCGAACATTATGAATTACCTCGAAAAAAACGATTTATTGGGACCTAGTCAGCACGGATTCAGAAAATATCGTTCTTGCGAAACACAACTAGCTCTTTATACTCATGAAGCAATGAGTGAGTGCTATCGCCAGGGGATGTCAGACTGATTCCATATTTTTAGATTTCGAGAAGGCTTTTGACACCATTCCTCACAAGCGTCTCCTAACCAAAATGTGTGCCTATGGAATATCGCCTCAGTTGTGCGACTGGATTCGTGATTTCCTGTCAGAAGGGTCACAGTTCGAAGTAATAGAAGGAAAGCCACCGAGTACAACAGAAGTGATATTTGACGTTCCCCAAGGACGTGTTATAGGCTCTCTATTGTTCCTGATCTATATTAACGACATAAGAGGCAATCTGAGTAGCCGTCTTAGATTGTTTGCAGGCGTTGCTGCCAATTACCGTCTTGTAAAGTCAGATTGTTAGGAAGCAGCCTACTCGCGCCTTATAAAATTCACATCAGTCTTTCCATTGTGTGCCAGCCAGTCCGCTGTATTTGTATTTGTATTTGTATTTATTTATTTATCCTGTGGATCACATATTGTACAAAGTACACATGATACAGGACAAGTCATTTTTCTTAACAAATATGTAGTTTGGAGAGAAAAAAATAGGCGATGGACTGCCATTTAAAAAAATGTACACAAAATTGTTCATTGATGAATATACACTCCTGGAAATGGAAAAAAGAACACATTGACACCGGTGTGTCAGACCCACCATACTTGCTTCGGACACTGCGAGAGGGCTGTACAAGCAATGATCACACGCACGGCACAGCGGACACACCAGGAACCGCGGTGTTGGCCGTCGAATGGCGCTAGCTGCGCAGCATTTGTGCACTGCCGCCGTCAGTGTCAGCCAGTTTGCCGTGGCATACGGAGCTCCATCGCAGTCTTTAACACTGGTAGCATGCCGCGGCAGCGTGGACGTGAACCGTATGTGCAGTTGACGGACTTTGAGCGAGGGCGTATAGTGGGCATGCGGGAGGCCGGGTGGACGTACCGCCGAATTGCTCAACACGTGGGGCGTGAGGTCTCCACAGTACATCGATGTTGTCGCCAGTGGTCGGCGGAAGGTGCACGTGCCCGTCGACCTGGGACTGGACCGCAGTGACGCACGGATGCACGCCAAGACCGTAGGATCCTACGCAGTGCCGTAGGGGACCGCACCGCCACTTCCCAGCAAATTAGGGACACTGTTGCTCCTGGGGTATCGGCGAGGACCATTCGCAACCGTCTCCATGAAGCTGGGCTACGGTCCCGCACACCGTTAGGCCGTCTTCCGCTCATGCCCCAACATCGTGCAGCCCGCCTCCAGTGGTGTCGCGACAGGCGTGAACGGAGGGACGAATGGAGACGTGTCGTCTTCAGTGATGAGAGTCGCTTCTGCCTTGGTGCCAATGATGGTCGTATGCGTGTTTGGCGCCGTGCAGGTGAGCGCCACAATCAGGACTGCATACGACCGAGGCACACAGGGCCAACACCCGGCATCATGGTGTGGGGAGCGATCTCCTACACTGGCCGTACACCACTGGTGATCGTCGAGGGGACACTGAATAGTGCACGGTACATCCAAACCGTCATCGAACCCATCGTTCTACCATTCCTAGACCGGCAAGGGAACTTGCTGTTCCAACTGGACAATGCACGTCCGCATATATCCCGTGCCACCCAACGTGCTCTAGACGGTGTAAGTCAACTACCCTGGCCAGCAAGATCTCCGGATATGTCCCCCATTGAGCATGTTTGGGACTGGATGAAGCGTCGTCTCACGCGGTCTGCACGTCCAGCACGAACGCTGGTCCAACTGAGGCGCCAGGTGGAAATGGCATGGCAAGCCGTTCCACAGGACTACATCCAGCATCTCTACGATCGTCTCCATGGGAGAATAGCAGCCTGCATTGCTGCGAAAGGTGGATATACACTGTACTAGTAACGACATTGTGCATGCTCTGTTGCCTGTGTCTATGTGCCTGTGGTTCTGTCAGTGTGATCATGTGATGTATCTGACCCCAGGAATGTGTCAATAAAGTTTCCCCTTCCTGGGACAATGAATTCACGGTGTTCTTATTTCAATTTCCAGGAGTGTAGTAACTTCACATACAGAGAATACAAACAATTTACATGGGGAACTAAGAAAACATGTAGGCAATGTAGTGCTACTTTAAATTTACACAAATAATCACTGAGATTACAGAATAGTGAAAATGTCAACTGGAAACACACCAGAAGGACAATGTCATTTAAAAACTACATTAAACATGAAATTAACATTGAGATTTCACAGACAATTCAGTTTTAATACTAATAGAATGTGTACTTGTACATTCAAAAAGCGAGTTAAAAAATTTTGGGAAGTGAAACTGAAACATAGTTATGTATAGTAGAAATTAGGTTATTATTTTGCCTACAGAATGTTTTACTCTAATCACAGTATTTTACAAAAGAACTTTATAATTTTTCATTTCCAGGAATTCTTGTACTGAATAGAAACAGTGCTTTGTCAGAAATGCCTTTAGTTTATTTTTAAATATTGGATCTGGAGCAGTTTTTATTTGTTCTGGAATTTTATTGTGTAATACGACACCCAGATGAGTTATATATTTTCGGTATGATGATGTCCTTGAAAAAAATTGATGGATATTAGATTGCCCTCTGGTATAATGAGCGTGTATATCATTGTTTTGGATTAATTTGCCTGTTCTTGAGAGGTATTCCCTGGTGAATAGGATTGTTTCTTGAATGAATAGGGATGGGATGCTTAGAACATTAAGTTTTATAAATTGACATTTACAGAATTCCAGCTTTTTGAGGCCACAGATTATCCTCAGCGCTCTTTTTTGTAGTTTAAATATATTTGTGCTGTGAGTTGAATTTCCCCAAAAGATGATTCCATAGCGGAGCAACGAGTGGAACTGCGCATGGTATGCTTGCATTAGTGTGGATTTACTTGTAGTAGATTTTAGTATTCTTAGTCCATAGCACAATGATGAGAGTTTCTTTGATAAGTTGTTTATATGTGTGTCCCATTTTAAATTGTATTGGACCCATAGACCCAAAAATTTTGTTGCATTTACATTTTCAATTTTATCATTATTTAACTTTACTTGGATAGTTTTTTGATTGGATGTGGGAATTAGATGGAAGTTGATACATACAGTTTTCCCACTATTAACAATTAGGCCATTTTTGTTAAACCACTCAGAAAGTTTTTTCATAGAGTTATCAGATATTGTCTGAAGGGATTCAGGGCTAGATCCAGTCAACACCATGCTTGTATCATCAGCAAACAGGATAGTTTTTTGTGGGCTCATACGTTCAACAAGATCATCTATGTAAATGAGGAAAAGTAATGGCCCTAGAACAGAACCCTGGGGAACACCATATCTTATTGTTCTTTCCTCCGAGAGGAAAACTGTGTTATTTATTTTATTCTGTACATTAATATCGTATTGAAGTGATACCTTCTGTCTGCGGTTTTGTAGGTAAGAGCATAGCCAGTTGTGAGCCACACCTCTTATTCCTCTTCTTTCCAATTTAGCAAGCAGTATTTTATGATCTAGTACGTCAAAGGCTTTAGAGAGATCTAAGAAGATACCTGCAGCTATATTATGTTGGTCAATTGATTTCAGTATGTGGTCCAACAGTTCAAAAATTGCTGTCTGGGTGGATAAAGATTTACTAAAACCATGTTGTTGAATGCTGATTGGTGCGTGGTTTTTTATGAAATTTATAAGCCTGTCATAAAAAAGTTATTCCAGGATTTTTGAAAAGATGCTTAATATGGATAATGGTCTATAATTGGATACTAAATCAGGGGAACCTTTCTTTAGTAATGGTGAGACTTTAGATATTTTGAGAACATCTGGAAAAATGCCAGTTTTTAATGATTGGTTGTAGATGGTTGATAATGGCTTTACTATATGGGGAGCACACACCTTTAATATGAGGTCAGGTACTTCATCATAGCCACTAGAGATTTTATTGGGTAACAATTTTATTATGTTCCTAATTTCATCAGGGTTTGTTTCATAAACAAACATTGTAGCATTAGTGCTGTTTGACGTATTGGTGGAATTGAAGAACGATACCTTGCAGTTTGCCTGAATGAGATCTTCTGCTAGTGAGGTGAAATATTCATTGAACTTGTTTACAACTGTGTATGGATCTGTGACCTTAGAGTCATTAAGTGTTAGGGAAATGTTTTCCTTTTTAGGTGTTGAACTACAGGTTTCTTTTTTAATAACTTTCCACATAGCTTTCATTTTGTTTGAAGAGTTTCTTATGAAATTGTCATTCCATAAAGGTTTTGCCTGTCTAATCACTCTAAGATAAGTTTTTTTGTAGGCTTTACAATAGTCAGAAAATTCTTCAGTGACTATGTATTTTTTGGAGCAATATTGGAGAAATCTGTTTCTCTCGCTAGAAATTTTGATTCCTTTTGTTACCCACGACTTTCTATTTTGATTGCTTGAAGTTTTTGTTTCAAAAGGAAATGCTGTATTAAAGTAATAAAGGGAGGTGTTATGGAAGCTTAAGAACATATTATCAACAGTTGTTTGCATGTAAACACTGTCCCAATTTTCCTTAGCTAATAGGAAGTTAAAAATCCTAATATTGCCATCTGAAAAGTTTCTTCTTTGAAATACTTTTTTGGGGCTGATTTTACTATTTTCCATGTCAACGCTCAGTAGCTGAGCATCATGGTCACTGTATCCCATGCTCAGTACTTCGCCAGTGAATTTGTAACCAGTATCAGTTATGAAGATTTGATCAATTATTGAATCACTATGCTCTGTTGATCTTGTTGAAGAGTGTATTGTGGGGATCATATTAAAGGATTTGGTCATGTTTAACAAATCAAGTTTAGCATTACTGTTTTTTGATAAATCAATGTTAAAATCGCCACAAAGTATTATTCTCATATTTAATGAGCTGACACTATTCAGCAGAACTTCTAATTTGGTCATAAAATTTGGAATATTACTACTTGGTGCTCTGTATACATTTATAATTATATAGTTTAGTTCAGGCAGCTTAAACATAGAAAGCTCAAATTCCTTATCTTCAGATAATGCAATCTGTTCATTTAGGCCTACCTCACTGAATTTTATCTGGTCCTTTACATATATGGCAGTACCGCCATGTGTGGAGAAATTCCTACAATAAAAGCTTGTTAATGAGTACCTTGGAATAGAGGTTGACTGAATTTCTTCTTTAGACAGCCAGTGTTCGGTAATACATATTACATCTGGATTTACTTGAGACTGAAGTAACACTTCCAGCATTTGAATCTTATTTCTGAATGACTGGACATTATGGTGTAATACAAGAAATGATGGACTTTGTGACTTTTCAGTTAAGGGTTTAATTAATTTCTTTTCTAAAGGTGTTTCTGACACAGCACTTACCCTAAAAAATTGGCCGAGATTTTATTTTTGTGTGTGGCTTCTTGCACGCAATTTTTAGTAGCAGAGATGGTTTTGAGTGGTTGACACAGTTCTGCTTCCATCAAAGCTTCTGTTTCTAGCCTAAACCATTTTGTAATTTGTGGTTGTTTGGCGATTTGTGGTTGTTTGGCGATCTTGATACTTGGGGCTGATTTCTTCAGGATATGATTTCGGAGCTTTTCTACTATTTGGTCTTTTCCTAACATATTTAAATGTAGTCCATGAGCTGTATGAAATCTTCTTCCTAAATTGTATGTATCAATTATCTCTACGTTATGAAATGAAGAACATATTTCTGATATCAGTTTGTTTGCAATGTAAATTTCTTGGTTGACACACGACCAGGAAGGCAAATCATAACGATGAGGAATGTTAACAACGAGTACATTTGTATGTAATAGGTTGTTTAAGCATTCCTTCATTTCTTTTGCAAACCCTTTTGTTTCATTCCTATATATATCGTTTGAACCACCTAGAAGCACGACAAAATCACAATTACTTAAGTGAGATACATCAGTAGAGTTTGTTAGTTTATTTACCTCACAAAACTGCGCTCCTGGCTTCACAAAACCTGTTACCATTAAATTACATTTATCTTTCAATAGTGCAGAAATTCAACGTCCATGACTGTCACCAAGCACACAATTTTTTTTGTTTATCACAGTTTTGGGGCTAGAAGGTTTTGAAACGTGTTTTTGCTGTGTAGATATATTCTGTTTTTGCACATTCGGTAACCTTTTTTGATAACTATGAACCTGTGTTAACTTTGCGGTCTTGGGAGCAAATTTATTGCTCTGACGTCATAAATGTTGCGCAATACTTTAAAAATCAAGTAAATAACCTGAAACGTTTCTAGCATGTCAGGAGTAATACTAAATCAATATGTGTTGAATATCAGTTCAATAACTTTAACCATTTTCGAAATTTGGACGTTTTTCTGTAAAAATCATTGGCGCAACAGAAAAGAGCTAGAAACTTAAAAATTTATATTTAGGTTCCTTTTGCATAATAATTTAGTAGAAACAGTATTTTAGTTGAAATTCATGATTTTCTGGTTTTTGTCTTAGAAATTAAGGAAACAAGATAGATTATGTAGGCGAATAAATAAAGCTAGGATGTTTAAATTTAAGTAGAAGGGAGATCCGCTATAATCATAAAGATGTGAGAAGTTTCAACTGAATAACTATAAAACTATAGCGATAGCATATCTCCAAAGAGCAAGTTCAGAGCTCGTCTACTGCGTGTAGTGTAATTAAATTAATTCTCTCGCCCAAAGTATTTGACTTAGCCACGTCAGACTTATTATGATTACTTACTCGTGTGCTGATTGCACAATTAAATTGAAAGCTTCATCGGCCATCAGCAAAGGAAGCAATGATTTATTCGATAACTTAAAGTGGTGCATTACTAGCCCAGCGCTATCTTTAGTTTGCGTATGTCGTATTTTCATGTGCCGCCGCAGGACAGACATTCTACCATTATTAGCGTGGCGTTTGATGAACATTATCATCAAATTATGGCGAGCATTCACTTAAACATTTAATTTGAACAGTTATAGTTGCATCAGCGCATTAGACTCTGAACTGCTCTGGTAGTTGGATTGTGTGGATTCTTTTTGGTCTGTGACTTTCAGAATATAGTGAACATTTGAGAGAGTGGTTTTTGATTATGAATCCCAGACAATCTCCTAATTCCTCAGAGCTATAAGCTGTAGCTATAAATGTATTTATCAGATGAAGTGGGCACTAGGAATTCTAATTACAGGCTTCACGCATAAGGGAGCAATTGACAGGAATGGGGGAAATAAATACAGTAGAAGAAGAATGGGTAGCTTTGAGGGATGAAGTAGTGAAGGCAGCAGAGGATCAAGTAGGTAAAAAGACGAGGGCTAGTAGAAATCCTTGGGTAACAGAAGAAATATTGAATTTAATTGATGAAAGGAGAAAATATAAAAATGCAGTAGGTGAAACAGGCGAAAAGGAATACAAACGTCTCAAAAATGAGATCGACAGGAAGTGCAAAATGGCTAAGCAGGGATGGCTAGAGGACAAATGTAAGGATGTAGAGGCCTATCTCACTAGGGGTAAGATAGATACCGCCTACAGGAAAATTAAAGAGACCTTTGGAGATAAGAGAACGACTTGTATAAATATCAAGAGCTCAGATGGAAACCCAGTTCTAAGCAAAGAAGGGAAAGCAGAAAGGTGGAAGGAGTATATAGAGGGTCTATACAAGGGCGATGTACTTGAGGACAATATTATGGAAATGGAAGAGGATGTAGATGAAGATGAAATGGGAGATATGATACTGCGTGAAGAGTTTGACAGAGCACTGAAAGACCTGAGTCGAAACAAGGCCCCCGGAGTAGACAATATTCCATTGGAACTACTGACGGCCGTGGGAGAGCCAGTCCTGACAAAACTCTACCATCTGGTGAGCAAGATGTATGAAACAGGCGAAATACCCTCAGACTTAGAGACCGATATAATAATTCCAATCCCAAAGAAAGCAGGTGTTGACAGATGTGAAAATTACCGAACTATCAGCTTAATAAGTCACAGCTGCAAAATACTAACACGAATTTTTTACAGACGAATGGAAAAACTAGTAGAAGCCAACCTCGGGGAAGATCAGTTTGGATTCCGTAGAAACACTGGAACACGTGAGGCAATACTGACCTTACGACTTATCTTAGAAGAAAGATTAAGGAAAGGCAAACCTACGTTTCTAGCATTTGTAGACTTAGAGAAAGCTTTTGACAATGTTGACTGGAATACTCTCTTTCAAATTCTAAAGGTGGCAGGGGTAAAATATAGGGAGCGAAAGGCTATTTACAATTTGTACAGAAACCAAATGGCAGTTATAAGAGTCGAGGGACATGAAAGGGAAGCAGTGGTTGGGAAGGGAGTAAGACAGGGTTGTAGCCTCTCCCCGATGTTGTTCAATCTGTATATTGAGCAAGCAGTAAAGGAAACAAAAGAAAAATTCGGAGTAGGTATTAAAATTCATGGAGAAGAAATAAAAACTTTGAGGTTCGCCGATGACATTGTAATTCTGTCAGAGACAGCAAAGGACTTGGAAGAGCAGTTGAATGGAATGGACAGTGTCTTGAAAGGAGGATATAAGATGAACATCAACAAAAGCAAAACAAGGATAATGGAATGTAGTCTAATTAAGTCGGGTGATGCTGAGGGAATTAGATTAGGAAATGAGGCACTTAAAGTAGTAAAGGAGTTTTGCTATTTGGGGAACAAAATAACTGATGATGGTCGAAGTAGAGAGGATATAAAATGCAGGCTGGCAATGGCAAGGAAAGCGTTTCTGAAGAAGAGAAATTTGTTAACATCCAGTATTGATTTAAGTGCCAGGAAGTCATTTCTGAAAGTATTCGTATGGAGTGTAGCCATGTATG
The DNA here is from genome assembly GCF_021461385.2 of Schistocerca piceifrons. NCBI lineage: Eukaryota > Metazoa > Arthropoda > Insecta > Orthoptera > Acrididae > Schistocerca > Schistocerca piceifrons. The sequence continues at coordinate 1,238,809,999 of NC_060138.1, forward strand.
GAAGTGAAACATGGACGATAAATAGTTTGGACAAGAAGAGAATAGAAGCTTTCGAAATGTGGTGCTACAGAAGAATGCTGAAGATTAGATGGGTAGATCACATAACTAATGAGGAAGTATTGAATAGGATTGGGGAGAAGAGAAGTTTGTGGCACAACTTGACCAGAAGAAGGGATCGGTTGGTAGGACATGTTCTGAGGCATCAAGGGATCACAAATTTAGTATTGGAGGGCAGTGTGGAGGGTAAAAATCGTAGAGGGAGACCAAGAGATGAATACACTAAGCAGATTCAGAAGGATGTAGGTTGCAGTAGGTACTGGGAGATGAAAAAGCTTGCACAGGATAGAGTAGCATGGAGAGCTGCATCAAACCAGTCTCAGGACTGAAGACCACAACAACAACAACGTTTTGTTAATCACTTTCTGGTTGCCAATATTGTAGTTAGCCAGTGTTGAGAACGGCAAACAACAGCGTAAATACAAAACATCTATTCTATTATTCCACCCGCCGCCCCACAAGATGACCTAAAGGAATTGCAAAACGATTTAAATAAGTTATCTGTATGGTGCGGAAAGTGGCAGTTGACCTTGAATAAAGAAAAGTGTGAAGTAAATTTCGATTACGTCATAAGTCACAAAAATCTGAAGGCTGTAAATTCAACCAAATACTTAGGGATTACAATTACAAATAACCTAAACTGGAACGATCACATAGATAATGTTGTGGGTAGAGCAAACCAAAGTCTGCGATTCATTGGCAGAACACTTGTAAGGTGCAACAGGTCTACGAAAGACTTCTTACACTACACTTGTCCGCCGTATTCTGGAGTATTGCTGTGCGGTGTGGGATCCGCGTGGGACTGACGGCTGACATCGGAAAAGTTCAAAGAAGGGCAGCTTGTTTTGTCATATCGCGAAATAAGGGAGATAGTGCCACAGACATGGTACATGAATTGGAGTGGCAATCATTAAAACAAAGGCGTTTTTCGTTGCTACGGAATCTTCTCATGAAATTTCTATCACTAGGTTTCTCCTCCATTTGTGAGAACGTTGTTGACACCCACCTAAATAGCGAGGAATGATCATCACGGTAAAATAAGAGAAATCAGGGCTCGCACAGAAAAATTTAAGTGCTCGTATTTCCCGCGGGCCATTCGAGAGTGGAACGGCAGAAAGACAGCTTGAAGGTGGTTCATTATTGCACCCTATGCCAGGCACTTTATTGGGAATTGACGAGTAATCACGTAGATGTAGTTTGTGTAATTGGTAGGATTTTTTCATCAGTTATATTTATATATAAATTTTAAAAAAATGAATATGGTTGCGTTTTAAAATGTTTGTGCTTATCTTATTTTTCTTGGCAGTCGGACTTCGCTGATCTAGTTGAAGCTGCAGTGGCTGAGGACTCCGGGGACACCAGCGCTTGTTGTGATCACGAAAAATCCTCTTCAGTTCAATAAATAAAATGCTTGATGCGGTTTTTTAACATTATATAATTCACTCACACATATAATACATCGAGATCGCACTACTTCGTTTCTAAAATCGAACTCATCGTCCTACATACGAGAGAGCCTGACTGTGTCTAAAACAAAAATACTGTGCAACAAATTGAATGAGAAAATGTTTTCGTTTGTCTGCACCTTACCGCGCATTCATAATTAACGTCTTTGCCAACCCTCTGGTTACTCGGTGTTTCAGTTTTTTTTAATCTTAATTTTATGGTATCCTGGGGGCCTTTCATTATGTACTTATACAAACGTTGTGGTGGAGGAGGGTGTTTGTGCTCTCAAACATTGGTGCGCACAAGACTTCAGATAAATTTAGTGCTATGATCTACTTGTGGTGTTAATTTCATTACTTGATTTGTATGATGTTTGTGTGTGATATTCAAACGCTGAAAATATGTTTATTATGAAGTAGGATCATCGTAAGGTGGGGGTGAGTGTTTTAAGCGGTCTGTTTGGCTCCTGTAAATGGTTAAACAATTAAATCGGAAGGGTAGTACAAATGGTTTATTTCACTCTATTTTTGATGTCGAAATTGCATCAGCTCTCCCTTTGTCTCCAGCATCAGCCAATAGGAACGCCGTATTCTGAGAAGAAATGCAAACCTCCGTCTGCATGTTTCGGGATGTTGATTCACACAGTGACCTCGTAAGAAAGACACATGAAGTGAGTCTGGAATTTCCTGATCAACAGAATGCTGCCACCTGATGCTTTGTTTGGGGGCCGCAAGATCAAAGGAGGCCGACATGTAGTTCATGCTCAGTGGTATTTAGCAACATGATCTGTAATTAGGAAGTTGGGCGGTTTTGGCCCTCATTGCGGTGCCCTAACGATAGAGACATGCATGGGAGACGCCAAACGGTGGCTATTATACCAAACTTAATTCCATACGTGATCTGTAGAACACTTTTGCAGGGTTTAACTGTTAGTGTAATATGCCTGCTGTATGTGTCTCGATTTGTACAAAATAATTTTCCACTGAGATTCTGGTAATTTGTCCGTCTGAAGGAAGTTAAGGTGGGTTTCGAAATATGTCAACTTTTAGATATGTAATTGTTTTGATTTTCCCGTCTGTGCTTAGCCACCAGTGTGCTTCGAAAAGTGAGGAAAACAAATAATTAGAGCCTTAGCATGACTGACTCCGGCAGCAAATATAAACTAAGCCTACTCAGCGTTTACAAGCGCGATCAGAATAAAAACGCGCCGCAACTGGTTAAATGTTCCATACTGCGATCGATTCCCTGACAAATTCTTTTAATAAACTATATTCCATACTCCATCTTGTATCCTGTAACTTGCCTTAAATAAACAGTATGCCATACACTGCAGTCAATTTCCTGACAAACTCTTTAACTAAATTAAATAGACTATATTCCAGACACTGCCTTGTATCGCATAAATTGTTTAAATAAACACTATTCCACACACTGTCTAAATTGTTTAAACAATATTCCATATACTGCAATCGATTACCTGACAAATTCTTTAACTAACTGAATAAACAGTATTGCATACACCATGTTGAATCTCATTAATTGTTTGAATAAGCAATATCCAACACATTGCCTAAATTTTTTAAACAATATTCCATACACTGTAATCGATTTCCCTCAAAATGACCGATCAACTGAGCTTTTTCCCACCAATTTGCGGGAGGGGAGGACTGTGGGTTTTCCCAGAGGGTGGATTTAATTAAATAATCGATTTAATTAATTAATCAATCAAATTTATATCAAAAGTGTTCTTGTATCGGAGAGGGGAGTTCCCTGAGGGATGGAGGAAGTGTTGCAGGGGGAGGTGAAGGAGGGAGAGGTGTGGGGGAACAATAGGTTAAGGACCTGTCAGTCAAAACGATGGCTTAACCCCCATGGGGTCTTAATCCTCTTAGCAGAACAACAGGTTAAGCACCTATCAATCAAAAGAGAACAATGGGTTTGCTGCAGAATGTTACTTGCTCCTGATGTAGGCAACCTGCACTAACACTGTGCTGATGGCACTGTTGCCCTACTACTAGTGTAGTCAGGTGTTTTTCTTTCAAGGAAACAATTTAAAAGTCTCTATTACGCAGGTTTTTTGATAGGGTCAGAACTGGAACATTTTGTAGTTACTTACAAGACGCCTTTCGTGTTCCAAAACATTAAAAATACTCCAAACGCCCAGGTGCAGCCTCCTGCCCTTACATAATAGTGTGTGGGAGGCTTTGTCTCCAGGATTAAAAGAAATGATAGCTACAACGTTCTCCATACATTCGCTGTTCTTTGTAGTCCCTTATCCTGCCACAGTCCACACCCTCCATAGAAAACTGGTGTGAATATTAGCTCAGGGTGCGATCTTTTGCCAGAGTTGCTTCGAGTTTGCACTAAGCAGATAGTCTAAATATAGTACTGCTTCATAAGAATCTACGTAGGACTGATGCATTAACACTGATCAATGATCTGCTCTTAGGAGCAGCAGTTCTAGGCACTTCAGTCTGGAACCATATGACCGCTACGGTCGCAGATTCGAATCCTGCCTCGGGCATGGATTTGTGAGATGTCCTTAGGTTAGTTAGGTTTAAGTAGTTCTAAGTTTTAGGGGACTGATGACCTCAGCTGTTAAGTCCCAAAGTGTTCAGTGCCTTTTTTAGGAACAGGGAAACACGCCCTCTTCAAATTTTATGCCTGAGGAGAGACTTGTGTCGCAGAGTATCTGAACTCTGGAGTCTCCAATTGCCCAGAAGTTTGCAGGCCTATGTAAACTTCTTCAGATAAACTATCGTTTCCCTACTGAAACAAAAAACTCGATCCAAAATAATCACTGTACGAAATGGGAACCCTTACTTAAAACCCAGTACACCATACGAATCATCACCGCAAAAATCCATTGCTTGATTCCTGCAACATATATCTGTTACCCAGACATGAATATAAAACATTAACATATTCACGGCACTGTGAAATATGCAGTCGACACATGCAATTAAAATATTCACTGACTGGAAAAAATAAATAATCAACCAGAAGTGATTAATGTCATCTTTTGTTCTGATCTTGATGTTCGATAAACCGAACGAGGCAGCACTTTTAACTGGTTGCCTGCCACACGTATAGTGATGGATGTTTCACTGCCAGGGCATGCCGGGCATACGGCGTCAGGTGAGAGGCTCTGCTGTGGCAGCCGGCAGGCACACCACATCAGGCGTAAACCGTCGGCACACGGACCGTGCATCCGAACGTTGAGCATTGAGCGTGCCGAGTTTCTGCACGTTCGGGAGTCTTTCCGAACGTGCAGAGAAATATCTGGCATATCAGATATTCTAAGCGTGCGTCTGAGCGTTGACCAATGAGATGGCACAACACCAACTACGTCGCACGCACGCCGCCTCTCTTCAGTACAGAGTTGTGAGGCGCCATATTGGCATTCATTTTAAGCCTGTATGTATATATGAGCCGTTTCTGAGCACCAGAAAATTGAGAATCACTGGAAAACTCGTTGAGAATTGTGTGATTTGTTCCAATAAAATAATGAGAAACATCATATTCGTGCCAAAAGAATTATTGTAACTTGCGTATTATTAGAGTAGGCTATTTGAAGGCAACGACACACTGAAGATCCACCCAAAACGCATTGTTCTCGGCACAATTTGTTATAATTAAATTTCAATTAGTAACATCTATGATTAAGGTTTTCAGTATGGGGTAACAAACTATGATTAGAACCAAAGGGGTTGTTGTTGGCTTAGCGTAATGAGTAGAATCACCGTTTTGTAGAGAGTTGTTTGTTGGGTCGGTGGTTCGCCTCTTGACACTTCCAAATTTTTTTCCTAACATTCGCGTATTTATTAGGGTCAGATACTTTATTATTAGTTTAATATAAGTATATACTATAATATTTGATGTCATGTAACTGTAAGTTCACCTTTTTTTGAGGGGTGACTGTTCGATTGGCTTAATCTACTAGACAGCTTGCACTACTTGTATATTTGCTCCTTTTTCTTTTACGCTTCGTAATTCAAATGTTGCAAAGATTCTGTTAGTGGGTAGAACAGTTATCAAGTAAGACTGACCTTGGGGTTTTACTAAAATGTGGGAATGATGACATAATAAACATTATTTATTATTCTTGTATGGAGAAGTATTCCAAATTTGTACCGCACTGTTTGTAATGGAACTTTTATAAGCCTGTGTCCTTCCTTATTGATTGGACATGGTACTTTCCTTTTCGTGGACGATTGAGGAAATGTGCGTTTTAGTAGAGCTAACATGGGAATTTTACACGGGCCCCTTGAGTAAACAGTGCGATTAACGAACTAGAAACATCCCTCAACTGCCGCTGGAGTTCGTTGCGAACGTGTATACCGTATGCACAAGTCGCATCGTTCCTGAGTGTTCAGCAGCACGTTGAACTTGGCACGCTCAACGTTAACGTTAGACAGCACGGTCCGTGTGCCGACGCCTTAAGGCTATGGCCACACGAGCCTGTTTTTCAGGCGCGCTGTGCAGGAATTCACGGCGACATTATAGACCACTGTTTGTTCATTGGGGCTGGCCACACGTTGGCCTTTTCGCACGCTGTGCTCCCGCAGACTTCTGCATTCACACCCTTGGATGCATTTTATCAGCGTATTTTTTACTCTGGGCACTGGTCACACATGCAGGGAACGCGCTACGGTTTAATGATCCTCCCGGGCTCCCGGTCAGTAATTTATCTAAATCCTGCTCATGTGCGTTTGTTGCATTATTTGCATTAATTAGTAATTACTGTATTTTGTATAGCGTAATGCGTTAGTGAAAAATTAGCACACTTCAGACGTGTCTGTGATTTGCTAATTGCTCTGCGGAACAGTCGATAAAACAATCTGCAACACCATGTACACTGATTGGGCAAAACATTATGACCACTTACTTAAAAGTGTGTTGGTCCACCTGTCGAATGCAATTCAACAGTGATTTTGCGTGCCATGGACTCAACAAGTACTTGATATGTTTTCATGGATTTGTTGCACTAGATGCTTATGCAGATGTCACACACTTCCCATAATTTACGGGTGGTTGATTTGTGGCCACGGATCTGGCGCTCAATACTGTCCCAGTTGGCTTTCATGGGATTCGTGTAAGCCGAATTTGATGGCCAGGACATCAACATGAGTTCACTATCAAATGAGTAGCCCAACTGAGTGAATTGATTGTTTTCATTTGCTTGCTCCCAAAGACTACTTTCACTCAAATGAATGAGTGAATAATTCAACCGATATGTATAACTAAAATTGAATGATTTGATTTTTTTCCAATAAATGAATGAATTGATTATTTTGATCCCATCACTAGAACATTGCTGCACTATAGTGTTAGACAATTGTCATCTAATTCTGTAGAATAGTTTTGGTGTGTGAAAAATTTTGTAGTAATGGTGGTGGTTGCAGTAGTCGCACATGCCTTTCATTCAAGTGGATGAACTGGAACATTGTATCGAAACTGGGCAAAGTTTTAACAGGGAGGTACCCGTTATCCTTATTTATACTAAACAGATGTATTTTCTGTCTGTCAAACACTGTTTATTTCAAAATGATCGATATTGGGCAATACTGCCAAACTTCATATAATTTGTCATAATTACACAGTAACCTATCCTGATGGAACTATCAGTTCATTGTCAAAGTGACACCAAGCTAATAGTTCCATTAGGAGAGGTTACTGTGTAACCATGACATTTGACCTGAGAATAGGCAACACTGCCCAAAACTGATAATTTTGAAATAAACAATGATTGACAGACAGAAAATGAGTCAAATTCTAGGCTTTGGATGATATTCTCTCGAAACTAAATTCATACAAACCTGGTGAAGTTTATAAGTAATCTGTTTTTCCAGCTTCAGCAGTTAGGAAATGGACAATTGCCATTTGATGCAGCTACACTTCTCTTTAAGATAACCATCATAAAGACACACCAAAACTGCAATCACAGGTGGTTGGTTGGTTTAAAGGCGGGAGAAGGGACCACACTATGAGGACATTGGTCCCTTGTTCCTAATAAAACAATGCCACCTGTGTAAGAATAAAACAGACGAAACATATAACACAAAACGGAAAGAAAGGAAAAGCCACAAGAATGAAGGGAAGGCAACGAACACTGAAAAGAACAAAAAGAGGACAAGAAAACAACAGAGAGATGCTAGAAACAGAAAGCAGATTACAGTAGCTGGCTAATCATGAGAATAAAAAGGGAAAGCCAGCCACTCCGCAACACATTAAAACCTCCACCCTAAAAGCACTAGGGTAGAGGACACAGAGGTACAAAGGACACGTGCTAAAACCTACATAGAAGTATAAAACCCACTCTTACAGATAAAATGTGAAACTAAAGCTGCTGTGGAGGCATTGTCACTTAACACCGAAGGCAGGGTGCTGGGAAAGTTAAAAATCTGCTGCAGAGTGGCTAAAAGTGGGCAGTCCAGCAAGAGGTGGACAACTCATTTGGGAGCCACAGCGACACTGAGGTGGGTCCTCACGACATAGTAGGTACCCAAGCGTTAGCCACGTATGGCCAATGCAGAGCCAGCAGAGGACAACTGATTCCCTGCAAGAGGCCTGCATGGAAGACTTCCAGCATGGAAGACTCCTCAATGACACGCAGTTTGTTGTGCGTGCTGTTATGCCTTTCTGTCTCCCAAAGCCGGAAAACGCTGCGGTGTAAGACAGAACACAGATCAGCTTTGGAGATGCCTGTCTCCAGAAGCGGTTTCTGCGTTGCCTGTTTGCAAGTTCTTTACCAGGGATTCCGACGTGTCCTGGAGTCCACACAAACACCACGGAATGACAGGACTGTTCCAGGGCATAGATGGACTCCTGAGTGGACGCTACCAGAGGGTGGAGAGGACAGCACTGGTCGACAGTTTGTAGGCTGCTCAATGTGTCAGGAGAAATGACTCAACAGGGCATGAGCGGATGTACTCGAGCACGAGATACGGCCGCCAGCTCTGCAGTGAAAACACTGCAGCCAACTGGCAAGGAGTGCTGCTCAATATGCCCCAATCTGGACCACCGATGCAGAAGATGGACTGCCACGGGCGGGAAAAGGAGACGGTAATTCAGATGCTCAGGAAAACTATGAATGTGTGCTGCATAACTGGCGAGCAGTTACACACATCTTATCTGCAGTGGAGGGACACCAGCCTCCACCAATACACTGGTCACCAGACTCGTCCACAAAGCTCCTGTCGCTAATCGAACTCCACAGTGGTGCACAGGGCCGAGTAAATGCAATGCTGAAGGTGCTGCCAAACCATAAACCACACTCCCATAGTCAATTTGGGATTGGACAAGGGCTCTGTAGAGCTGCAGCAGCATAGAGCGATCTGCATCCCAGTTGGTGGTGCTCAGGCAACGGAGGGCATTGAGGTGCTGCCAGCACTTCTGCTTAAGCTGATGAAGATGAGGGAGCCAAGTCAATTGAGCGTCGAAAACCAGTCCTAGGAACTGATATGTCTCCACTACAGTGACTGGATCATCATTAAAGTAAAGTGCGGGATCCGGATGAACAGCACGACGCCAACAGAAGTGCATGACACATGACTTTGCAGCTGAAAACTGGAAGCCGTGGGCTAGAGCTCATGACTTCACCTTGTGGATGTCTCCCTGGAGGCGCCACTCAGCAACAACAGTACTGGAGCAGCAGTATGAAATGCGGAAGTCGTATGCATACAGAGAAGGTGAGATGGAGGGCCCGACAGTTGCTGATAGACCATTAATGGTCACTAAATATGGAGACACTCAATACAGAGCCCTGCGGGACCACGTTCTCCTGGATATGGATGGAACTATGGGAGTCACCAACTTGCGATGGAAAGACGCCATTGCACCAGATCCGGTTGAAGATGACAAGATGATGTCGCTTGTAGTCAGATGAGAGATGTTTAATCATCTGGCTGTGGATGCGATGAGGCCTAGGAGCTGTGTTGGGGCAACGTGCAAAGGCACTGAGGAGCTCCCACTCTGTAAATGGGGCGTTATAGGATTCACTGCAGCTTGTAGTGAATCAAAGGATGTTCGCTTCCAACCGCCGTTTGAGTGTCCGAAAGGCTGGGAGGTAAATCTCCAATGCAGAGGCTCGAGCATAGTGCTCAGCAAAGTGCTTGGCAATCGCGTTTGCGTTGGTACATAACTCGTCGATTATGGTAACACCGGGAACAGCTGTTGGGGTCTGGTATTCGAAAAGACGTTTGATCTTTGCCCAGACTTGAGAAGGTAATGTGTGGCACCCAATGGTGGAGACGTATCTCTCCCAACACTCCTCCTTCAGTCCTTTGATAAGATAGTGAACACAGCACAGAGCTGTTTAAAGGCTATGAGGTGCTCCAGGGATGGGTGCTGCTGTGAGCTCACTGACGCTCCTCAATTGCTTCAGCGACATCCATCGACCACCAAGGAACTGCCTAACACCTTGGGCGCCCTAAAGGTCGAGGAATCGCGTTTTCTGCACAGAAACAGTTGTACTAGTCACCTGCTCAACCATCACATCGATGTTACTGTGTGGGAGAGATTCAGTGATGTCAGCAGAGGTGAAAGTTCCCCAGTCCGCACTGTTCAAAGCCCATCTGGGCAGATGTCCAAGGGCCTGATGCTGGGGCAGTGACAAGAAGATGGGGAGGTGGTCACTACCACACAGGACGTCATGTGCTCTCCAGTGGATAGATGGGAGAAGTCCTGGGCTGAAAATTGATAAATCAAAGACCGAGTTTAGGGCATAAACGCAAACTCCACCTGACACTCGATTAGAGTCTCTACAGTTCCTGTAATATCCCCTTATAGCCATGGAGGGCAGGGGTCTACATTGCTGGGAACCAGGTTTCCTGGAGGGCAATGCAGATAGCAGGTCTAAAGCTTAACAGTTGCCGTAGCTCAGCCAGGGAGTGGATAAAACCACCACAATTCCACTGGAGGATTGGAGGATGACATCGTGAGACTGGGAAGGCGTTGAACATTCAATGAGGCAGTTTATGCCTCAGAGTCACCTGCTGTCACCGATTTATTGCCTGAGCAGTCTTTATCGATTGTGTCTGAGGGTCTGGCGAGATCTAGGTCCTCAGCAGACGCCAAAATCTCCACCCTATCCTAAGCCACAAAGCTTGTAGGTAGCAGTGGTGTGGGTGCTACAGCAATTTCCTTGGTCTTAGGGGTTTTCTTTTTGGATTTCTTTCACTACTCCTGGCTGGGAGGACTTCACTGGCTCAGTCTCCAGGACTGAGGATGAGCATGAAGCCCTATCACCAGCTGCTTTTGAGCTCTTCAGCCACTGGCGGGTGCCGTCTTTCCCACTAGAAGAAACCTGGGAAGGGAGTGGCACGAGGGACCCCTTCCTAGTGAGAGAAGGTGAAGAAGACTTATGCTTCTCCAGCTCAGAAGTGGGGACGGATGTCCCCAATGGTTGGGGGGTGTTGCTGTTGAAGTAAGTGGTGAAGGAGCAAAAGGGAGGGAAATGCCGCCCCCCCCCCCTCCCCACCATCAAGGGGGCAAGTGTAGTCTTCCAACTCTGAGAGGTGACCCGGATTGGCGGAGTTGATGGTGCCAGAACTGTTGTGGCGGCGGCGTAAGACGACGTCATACGCACAGGATGCAAGTGTTCAAATTTTCCCTTAGCCCCAGGATAGGTCAGTCTGCCCAAGATCTTGTACGCCATGATTTTCCTTTCTTTTTGGAGAATACTGCAGTCAGGCGAATGGTGCTCTACGCAGTTGACACAGATGGGAGGTGGGGCACATGGAGTATTGTGATGTGATGGGTGTCCGCAATCTCGGCATGTGACGCTGGAAGTACAGCAGGAAGACATATGTACGAACTTCCAGTGCTTAAAGCACCGCGTCAGGGGAGGGATATAGGGCTTTACATCACACCAGTAGACCATCACCTTGACCTTCTTGGGCAATATATCACCCTCAGAGGCCAAGATGAAGGCACCGGTGGCAACCTGATTATTCTTCGGATCCCAGTGAACATGCCGGATGAAACGTACACCTCGCTGCTATAAATTGGTGTGCAGCTCATTGTCGGACTGCAAAAGGTCTCTGTGAAATATGATACCCTGGACCATATTTAAGCTCTTATGGGGCGTAATAGTTACAGAAACATCCCCCAGCTTGTCACAAATGAGTAACTTCTGTGACTGGGCAGGGGATGCTGTTTTGATCAAGACTGACCCAGACCTCATTTTCGACAAGCCCTCCACCTCCCCGAACTTGTCCTCTAAATGATCAACAAAAAACTGAGGCTTCATCGTCATGTAAGATTCCCCATCAGTTCTCAAACACACAAGGTACCAGGACGAATATCTGCTGCCATCCTTGGCCTGGCGTTCCTCCCATGGTGTGGCAAGGGAGGGGAACGATTTGGGGGTCATACGTCTGTGCGTTGAATTGAGCTCGTGATCGCTTAGAGACTGCTGGTGTTTCACCACCAACAGATGATGGACTACGCTTCATTGCGTGTCATCCACCCTGATGCCACCCACTCCAACCAGGAGCCCTCCCAGGGGCGCCACCGAGCCACAGCAAAGGCCACCTGGCAGGATGGCCATTGCTGGGAGTCCCTATGCCCCAGGGGGATGGGCATCTACCCTTTGGCATATGTGGGGAGTTAGTGGCGCAGGCATCAGCAGAGCGATCCGTGTGGTCAGGGGGCTACAACCAACAGGGTACATGGTGGCCCCACCACCACGGACTGGCTACTGTGCTGGATATCTGGTGGAAAGAAATCCATGGTCATCGTCAACGCAGAAATCGACACTCACCCAAGAGATAGAGAATGGGCAGGACTGCAATGTGATGATGAGAAAGTGGGCTAAAGATCTCAATGCACAATGGGCACAATGCACCTTTTAAGCCGCCCTTCCCCAATTGGTTCGTTCTTCAGGAAAATTTTGAAGAATGTATGTCAAACCCTACAGTGGACCATCACATAAAGGCCGAAACATGTGAAACTCATTTTAGTCAACTTGTACGACAGGCAGGAATACCTTGGGCCTATTCTAACCCCTGGACCCGCAGGGAGTGCAATCACAGGTGGTGGAAAACATGCTATGGTGCTTAATATAATATTGGGTAAACAATGATCAAATGTGTATGAAACACCTAACATGTAAAATTAACTGTTAGAAAAGTATGTGCCACATTGCTTGAATGCAAATGAGGAAACAGATTTCTCATCACAGTTTGGACTATTGTATTTATGTACATCAAACTGTTACCGAGATCTATGTAGGCCCACTACTACCTAGCAAAGGAAACAGCTGGTGAGAGCTGGCAGTCCAAGATGAAAAACTGATAATGTGATTTCATATGCTGGAAGGGTTATGACAAGTGTTTTCTGTCATTAACTGGATGCAAAACAGAGATCTTGGATTGAAAAACAAAATCATATTTCATCAGGTCAATATAACAGCCCAAAAAAGTGCTTTGGTAATGGGAAAAAATGGTCGTATGAAAGTTAGAAAAACCATTCTATTCACCACAATTACAATTTAGGGATGGAAACTACTCACTGGTAAACCACGGGACAGAAAACATTGACGAAAGGGAACTACATTGAAAAACCACGAACATTTACTTCAAAGAAATTATTTCACTGCCAACAGACAATTACCTACCAACAACTGTCGAATATGTCACAAATACTCCCAATTGCACACTAAAGGTACTATTCCTATGAAGTGTACCTTGCATGCATCTGACAGAACATATTTGATCCTTTGTACTGTTATTCAGGGAAACAATTCCTTAACTTCCAGAATTAATCTTTCTTTCTGGTGTGTAGTATCCAGTATTTCACCATCTTCTAGACCAATTTCAATTTTGTGTGAATTGACACTCAAATCAAGCACTTTACCTTTTCATTACTAATAGTTCTGTTGGCAAGTTCAATCAGAGTGTACCATCTGGTAAAGAATGGCAATACCATTCTCTGAACTTTACTTTTATCAGAAGTGGATGACTAGCTACACACACAGGACCAATCTATAGATTTTAGATGAGCATTGTTGATGCCATTGAGCTGGGCTGCAAGACACGCCATCTACACTAATTAAAATACAAGAAGACACCTAGTATCTTGCTGCAAAAAGGAAAGGGTCACAGCTGACTTTTAGTTCAGTAAACAGTTATATAGAGAAATTTTCAGTTCCTTAGCTGCATCTGAATCTGGAGCAACAACTTCATAAAGCCAACTGAAATGCCATACGCTGTCAAGGAAAGTGGTCACAGGTACAGCTACAGGAGCGGCCTCATTACCATGCATACTTCTGATGACTATGCCCCTGAACCAACTATGCCAAAGAAAAATTTTGCAAATAATTTTAAGAGTAAAGGAGACCACTCACCACGTAGCAGAAGCTTTGAACTGAGTGAGGGGGGGGATATGCAGCACACATGCACTCCTGTCGATTACACAACTCTTCTGAGCAGTCGTCTTTACTTCTCCCTTATTATATTTAAAGGAATATTTTGTGAATAAAGCATCTAACTTCCCTTTATTAATTGTGTGGTATTCCCAGTTCACAGGATTAAACAGCATGACAACACTGAGTATGCTCACAAAATCTATGTACATATTTGGTAAAAAAAAAAAAGTGCAATCTTGCATCTATTTACAATATTTATTATTGTGGTACAAGTGTATGCCCCACTTTCAAATCTACACTAATTAAGATACAAAAAGACACCTAGTACCTTGATAAATTTTGGTGTTTGCTTACATATTTCATGAGTGAAGTTTGCACAGGTAAAACACTAAATTAAGCATTCATAGTTTTTATGTCCCATGTAGTTCTTGAGTTTAATTAATAATATTGTTAAGTTGTACTGAGTGAACAATAAATTACGAAATTAAAGCAATCGCTACTACAGAGAAGACCCTCACCAGTATATGGCTGGAATGAAATGACAAACTACTAAGCCTAATCGACAATGTTATGTAAATGGATTACATTAGAGAAACCGAGTTTCTAGCAGATCCATATGTACCAATTATGAACAGCGAAAGAACTGTCCATGCCGACTGGATAAAACTGTTAAGAATAAATTTTACCTTGATACTGAGACTAGCTCCCTTTTTGTTGAAAAACATTTCTCAAGCAATGAACAGGACACATTTCAACAACAGCACTTCCCCACTGTTAATTTTCTTACTCAGTGAGCTCTCACATGACTGAACAACCATGTGTGCCATATTTCACCCACCCTCAGATTTTCCATTGTCAAGGAATTAAATCTTTCCAAGGTCCTCACGATCTGACAGACCACAATGTTCGCACTGAAATTCAATACCTTAAATTTTACTGACTGCTCCAATGGCCAACTATACTTATGTATGATAATGAGGAAGAGCTGAAAAAATGAGAGGAGCAGGGACACAGGGTAGAAGGCTAAGGACTTCATGTACTTAAGGCTGTGTGCATGTCGAAACTATGAAACAATATTTAAAAAGTGTTACCAAAAGGAAATTGTGTTACATTTTCTGATAAAAATGCCCGAAATGTAATTTCTATACATATTTTTAATATATTTCACGACAAACAACCAGTCTCTAACTCAAAAAACTCAACCACAGCTACATCAGGGTTAAAAATGTCTGCAAATAATGAAGCTGACTTTCAATCTAAATGTTTATGCTGTGGTTACAAAACACAGTACCCAGAGATGCATTTTATTCTGCAAACCAGAATGCACTGAAAATAAAATAGAAACATACACTCTGTTCATACAGATTCTGAAGAACATTAGGAAATTTTGGGGAGAAATGAGTATCAGCAATTTGAAAACATGTTGTTGAAGTGATTTATTATATAAAAATATGCTATGAAGTTTCAATAAATAAACTCTAAATACACATTAACAAAAATCACCAATACAAACTTTTTCATTAACATACATGTATATATAAAAATTTTAATACTTCTCAGACGATGGAGTATTTAAAGCCATAGCATATCTTTTGAGCCATGTTGCATACTTGAATACACAAAAAGAGAATTAACATTCTACTTAAAATACTATCTCCAAATAATTCTTGTCTACTTGTCAAAGTAGATCACCCATCCACTACGGCCAACAAAATGGTGTCTCAGAATAATAAAAAGTTCAAAAAGTTAATATGCTCTAAAATGCTTTCCAACTTCAGATCTGATAAAAAGTAAATAGGCCTAATATATTATTATGTATAAATAAATAAAACATACAACTTGTATAATAAGAGTAACAAGGTTTGTGACCAACAATGATACACCTGACACTTCCCATTGTACTACAATCTCCAGTACATTCCAACAAGAATTGTTATCTTTGGTAAACACATTAATTTCCGACTGAAGTAAGCCCCTTTGTCATGATTGAGAAATGTATAAAACACAGTACGGTAACTGATTTTATACACACACACACACACACACACACACACACACACACACACACACACACACAACAGTATCAGCTAAAGCTACAATGAAGATACAAAACAAATGTCAATAGCTGCCCATGGATATTAAAGTAGTAGAACTTGGCAGTTTAAGAGAAAATCATCTACCCTAAAAGAAACTATATGTGTGAATAAGGTGACAGTCATCTTGTGGAAGGAAACATTACAGGAATGTGAATCACTTGAAGGAAATGGTACAGTTATCAGAAGCCATGTAGTGCATAAAGAATATGTCACTTAATAAAAATACGTAAAATGTTAAAGAACGTCTTTCACTGTAATACACTAAAAATTTACTTTTTCAACTCACCGCATAGTTGAAATGTTGGAGCTGTTGAAAGCTACATAAAAAGAAAATTAATGAAAAGTTCGAAAGCTTTTGGATGAGTCACCAAGCATGATTTGTGTGTGTGTGTGTGTGTGTGTGTGTGTGTGTGTGTGTGTGTGTGTGTGTGTGTGATGTTGTTGTTGTTGTTTGTATGTGTCTGAAAAAGGGTTCACGTCCGAAAGTTAGCCAATTTTTCATTCTTTTTGTGTGCCTGTCAACAATTCAACACTTCTGCTATTCGGAGAGTTGTTTTCTTCCCTCCTGCATCATTTAAATACTGCCAGAACCTTCCATACCATAATCAATTTTTTTCAACTTGTTTAAAATAGAATTATACAACTCTACAACCCATTTTGTGCATTTCATTTCACTGTATTGCAAACACTTCAGTTGAACATTACGGCAATTCTTGATGGATTTCCATGTGAACTGAATTCGTTCTTTGTTAAAGAAGCTACGCATTATTAATAAAACACTGAACGACATATTCGTGAGTAATGAACAGTGTGAGGAATGGGCAATGCAACAGAGTGAAGCACATAATGAGCTTCATGTAGAGAAACATGCCCACATCCTCTTATTCAGTACTGCAATCCGTTATAATATCTGTACAGGTTTGCAGGGTTTTTAAAATCATGTTAAACAAGGTCTTCAGTTTCTCATATTTCTATACTTCATCTTTCAAAGGCACAACACTTTCTTCCCTAAGATTTATGAAAGCATAACCTAACAAATTGAAGGCACTTCATTAACCCTACAACATGAACAACCCAATGAGCTTTTCACATTTATTCACTGATGCAATTCTATAAATTTCAGCAGAAAGGCTTCTCACCACCTTGCCAATCATGCAACAAGTAGAATCCACACAGCACAAGGATTCAAAAAGGAACTGTACATACACATATACACTTGAACTTTGGGGGGGGGGGGGATGTGTGACAGCCTGAATACAGCAAATGGCTGCATTATAATGTAGCTTAAACAAAGCATAAAATTGTGCAGAGATCTCTCTTATGAAAAATAAATTTTGTAATACATGACCAATTCAATGACTGGAAACACTATCATTTGCAGATATTTTGGTTAGAGAACCACCCACTATCAGAGAAGAGTAAGAAAAAGAAAAAAGTCTACAAGAAATACAAATTCTTGGCAGAAAGTATCTAGTGGCACCAGAACACAGAAAAGTCAAGTGAAGTAAAGACGGGTGAACAACCCATCAAAGGTAAAGGTAAACAAATGTCAGTTATTCATAAATGTGAGGAAAGTTTTAAATATGGCTTGAGCAGAGAACTAATTACGATAAAACTTTCCCTATAAACTCTACCCCCCTTCCCCACCTTTCCTCCTGCCAATTCTTTGTTTAGATTACTTTTAGCTGCTGAGGTGAGGTGAACAATTCGCTGCTGCACGTAGATAATCCACACTTCTTTAGAAATGGAAACTTGTCCAGCCAAATGTTACTATCAAGCAAACAATTTACTCACTAATGGATAACATCTAATTCACTGTTTTCTCTGCCCTTTAAGAAATGTAATCAAAGTACTCATTTCCGTGTGTGCTGTGACATTACTAGAGCATTAAAAGAAGGTTGCTTCATAATTCATTACAGCTCATGGAAATTTTTGACACATGAAAGATAACATTCATTGAAAAAGTTTATCCTAGTAACTAAGGCAACAATATGGAAATGACAAATTGCTTCTCTTAGACAAGCACAATGAAAAAGACTTCCAAATATTTAAGCTTTCAGACAAACATCTACTTCCAATGTAGGAAACACACACATTCACTCTTGCACTTGTTTGAATGTGCCTGTGTGTTCCCCTTGACAGGGTGTTTTGTCCCAAAGCTTAAATATTTTTCATTGTGCCTGCCTGTGACTCAACATCTCCTCCATGTGGTGAATAGCAATCTGTTATTCCATACTGGAATTTCCATTGTTTGTTTATGACATATGACATTAATACCAGAAGTTCAAAAAAGATCTGGCTAATAGAGATGGCTAAAACCACAATTATTCCTGTACTTTCTAAATACTCGGTATTGAAAAAGAAAGCAAAATAGTGACGAATAACAAATAACTGATGGGGTCAGTGGAAAAAGTGCTCCTTCAAAAGAGTTTATTTTGACACATGGCATAAGATATGTCTGGTTAGATTCAACAATTTATCTAGCAGATAGTATTTTCTAGTGATACACAAGGAACTACTTTCCAGAATAAATATTTACTCTGAAGTGGAGTGTGCGCTGAATTGAAACCTCCCGCCAGATTAAAACTGTGCGCCAAACCAAGTCTCGAAGCTGGGATGTTTGCCTTCTGTGGGCACAGGCTCTATCGACTGAGCTTTCTGAGCACGATTTAAAACCCACACACCTCAACTTCCGTCAGTACCTCATGTCCTAACTTCCGAACTTCAAGCACTCCTGGAAGAAAGGATATTGCAGAAATATGGTTTAGCTGCAGACCTGTCTCAAAATATATCCTTTCTTCCAGATATTCAGGTAAACACCTATGAAGTCTGGAAGGTAGGAGATGAGGCACTGACATGTGGAGTTGTGAGGGTGGGATGACAGTTGGGCTCTGATAGTTCGGCCAGTGGAGCACTTGCTGCAAAACACAAGGTCCCAGGTTCGAGTCCAGGTCCAACACACAGTTTTAATCTACCAGGAAGTTTCCTGTGAAAGCGCAACTTATCAGCATATGACAACTTCATAAACACAACAAAGTTATTCGTTCAATCCTTACTATATCAATGTTAGCACTTTCTTCCGCAGAACCCTCCAGTTATATTACAGGAGGTGACACACAGTACTCACCCATCAATTAAAAAAAAAAAAAATTACAGAATAGATTTAAACATTTAGAAGGTCACCAGCTACAATCACATTTTCCATATTCAAATATGTGCATCTATCCTCCCTTTCCTTTTGCAATCCCTATTGTAAAGATGAAACGAGCAATTAACCATAGACACACAGAAGAAATCTTTATGGTACAAGTGTAGTGATAAGGTCGAGCCTGCTTTATATGGAATGTAGTACAATATAAACCTGATTACATGAATAATGACCACTTCTACTGCAGTGTCCATTGATGAAGATGCTCTGTTAAGCACACAAAGTCAATTGTGACATCAAGATAACCCTGATCTCAATCTCACTCTTTGGTATTATATGTCGTCGTTAGTACAAACTGAAAATGAGACGTGCAGGTACAGAAACAAAATATTAAAGAGAGATAATAAGATAATGCCACTCTTATGTCATACTTTAAAATTCTGTGTTTGTTGCTAGCACATAAGCAACACATCAGGAAGATCAACCAAATTGGATTGCTGCACGGGTGACTGACAGGAACCAGGAACACCTAGAATCAAAAACTTCAGCTATCAAAATAATGTCATTATTGTAAAGGTTTGAACAGCAAAGCGTTTTGGCATGACTATATCAGAAGTTGTGTACCAGTTTTCCTGCAGAATGAGCACCTTAGTGAAATTTAGAAGATGGTGTACACACACACACACACACACACACACACACACACACACACACACACACACACACAGGATGAATTTAAACTGTGCAGGCAGGATGTGGGTGGTGGCTGGATAGCTCAGTAAGAATGAAAGGGAAGTCCTGTTATCAGCACAAGGTTTCAATCTGTCATTGAGTAACAGAACAACACACATTACACCACAGGGTAAAGTATTCACTGCAGCTCAAGTTAAAGACTATATTACACACTGCACGAAGAATAATAATTTTTACACTATTTTTCATTTGTTTTACTGGGTAATCCTGCATCCACTCAGAATAAATGTAGTGCTAAGGAATTTCCAAATTAATTCTGTAACTAATGCAGTACTGAGGTATTACTGATCACTTGTAATAGCATTCACAGAAAACTGCCACAGTTTGAAGTCCTTCTAAAGAGCAGTGCGATTTATCATGAGTATAATCCACTAAAGCCAGGAATTCATAGCAGTGAGATCACTGGGACAAACCAAACAAGGCAGGCTAGACAGGTTGTGAGTGGCTTTTTTACATGTAAACATGTGAGTGACTTTTTTTACATGTAAACACTGATGGCTTGCACACAAAATGTTGTGAATATGATTTAACTATAAAGTTGAAGATGAATCTTCTTTGACCAGGAAGTTCACTCGCTGAAGTAACTGAAAACTGATTTTTCTCTGCAATTCAAAATGTGCACATTCTCATTCAAGCAGTAATATCTGGTGATATTTAAATAAGCATGATATTCCATGTTGTGTGGGAACACGAACTACCATAATGAAATGTATCTCCACAAAACAAAATTAAGGAACATCACAATTCATAATGCCATACAGTTGTAAAGATGAGTGATACAGTAAACAGTATTGGTACTACTGAACAGCAACAGAAATTGCTTAAGCTCAAAAGGACCATGGGGCTCGAAGAATCCATGGGGGTTCAAAATTTGCAGGTGAATTATGTACATTATTAATCAATGGTCTTCAGATCTGCTGAAGAGATACCTTTTCCCAAAAACTGGATGGGAGCATAGATTGTACATTCTACAAAAGAGATATCAGACCTGGTCCACAAAAACCACCATCTCATTTCATTCTCTTACAGCAAGCAGAATTCTGCATGATGACATTATCCCAGGCAATAAGTGTGGATTTCATGCATTCTGGAAGTAATGATCCTGGAAAACTAATTGTGATATTCAGACCTGACACCTGGTTCCTAGGCTTCTGAAAACCTTTCAATTCAATACCACAAATACTACTGTGGGGGATTTAAAATATGGTCATGGAAAGTCTTGGACCCTGTCAAACTGCAGTGCCAGTCAAATGCAATCAGCTAGAAAATTTAGCTGAAGATGTGTGTATGCTTACTCTTGAAACTCTGAAGGAGGATTCGTGCAAAAACTAACAGTATTCTAAGTCTTGTTTATGTGCCTTATCATTGACCCAGCTCATAACTATTTGGTGGAACTGTTAGCTTTCTCCTCCCTTCAACACAGGTAACATTTAGTCAAATTTATGTCCACGAGAAAATTTCGATAGGTAGACTAATAATCTGGGATAAACAATCATCCACAGACATATAAATAACTCTTGATATGACTCGCAGAAGTGTAAAAGGGCTGCTACTGTTAATGTTGCGTATGGACTGGTTAGTGCTTACCTCCTGGAGGCATAATTCCCTGTACTACCAACTAAACGGAAATCATTAACAGCACTGCTAGCTGTTGATGATAGACTATTACCTCAGTGAAGTAAAAGCCATTGGTTGTGATAGTGTGGACAATTGGAAGGTCATTTGAAAGGCAACCGTGTACACGGAAGGGAGGGGTCTTTCCTAAATTTGCCTCATTTCCTGCTATTTTCAATTGAGTGTTTCTGTTGGCATTCCTGGCAGTAACCTTAAGGTAAGTACTGACAAACCCTGTCGTCTCTAAGTGAATTTAATTTTAATGACAATGACTTAGCAATTGTAATTTGACAATTTTTAAAAATGACTTATATCTAGGAGCTACCTGATAATTTTTAATTACTGTCCAATCAGACATTGCCAGAAAGACAGGCAGCTAGCTGCTAAGACAGAGAAACTCAACAAAGTTCTATACACATTTCCCTCTCTGGCTGAAAGGAGCAATACACAGAACAAATGTAAATACAAAGACCAGTTAGATGGCAAGAGCCAAAGTATATACTGGACAGCCTGTTTCCAGATCTGAATGTTGGAAGCATTTTTTTTGTAGGCAAAAGGGGAATGACGACAACCAACAACAAGCAATAAAAGCAGCATCCAAATTCCTACTATTATCTTCTGCAGCACACTCAGAAACAGCACACTGGATATTGCTGTTTAAGACAAATTCTCTGTGACCATTGATTCTGATACATAACCTAGTAATGGTCCTGCCATTACAAATTTTGGAAGCTGACTCTGTCCCAGTTTTTTCAAAGCTGTATAGAACCACAACATTTAAATGCAATACTGAAACACTTAACTGATTTTTCAGTTTCAACAAGACAACATTGATTTATTCCATCTAATATAGAATGAAACACCATATAGAAAACCATTATCTCATAACATCTGTATATTAACAGATGGTACAAAGGGACACTATGAGGGAAGTGCTTCAACATAACTACGACAATTTCAATTACATTACATCACTAAAAACATTTAAAAATTATCAGTGATCTCTTCTGATTCTTATAAAGTATAAGAGTCTTTTCTTCCATATGTAAATATCATCTGTACCAGTGCCATAAGGTCCATGGCTGCTGATGAGTTTAACACTGCAGGTGGACTTTAGAGCTTGCTTCCAAAATTAACCCATATGGAGCAAATAAGATAACTATTAGATCCCCACTGGTTCACTATCAGCTCCATCCTGGTGAGCATTAAAATGGATTTGGACTGTAAATGGTATTGCAAGTTGCAGATTGTCATGAAAGAGTTGTTTCATAGGAAATGGGGCAATATTACTTGCTGAAAATACCTTGACTACAACGAAATATGCTCCAATCACTGTTTGTAGCAAATCTAATATAAATGAAAGGACAATATGCAAAATCTTCAAGAGAAGTTTCACTGGACTATCCTCACAGTTATAGTCAAACTGTAGGAACAAAAACTTTTTCATATTAAAATGGACAAATAGTGTTACATACCCAAATTCCTACTCAAAAAGAAAATCATCAGTCCTTTGTGTGCATTTCTTTGAGATAAAAATAAGATGAATAGTAACTTTTTAAAACGAGCAACTTCTTTCTAACAAGAACAAGAGACAGCAGTCTATTTTGTAAATTAAAAAATTCAAAGCAGTTCTCTTTGATTTATCACATGCAAGACTGGAGATACTAGTTTATTATAACACACACACACACACACACACACACACACACACACACACACACACACACACACACACACACACGGTGTCCCAGGAGGAATGGTCAATATCCATGTGATGCAGCAGGAACTATAATTTGAAGCTAACTATGCTAGTAAACATGGGCTCTGAAACACAGGTAAGAGCAGTTCATCTCTGCTACTGTGAAACATCTCATCTACTGATCAAGAGCTCATAGTACTCTCTATTTATTAGACTTTTTCCTATCATTATCTCTGAATATTGAACACACCACCGATGACACCAAGTATTTCAGAGCTACATTATCTTATTAGGTTTAACATGTAAAATTATTTCATATCTTTACATACATCTTATGCTTTTCCATTGTGTCTGCTTTATCAATTTGGAGTGTGTGTCAAAATAAAATAAACATTGAGAATTATGAGCATTGCATCTCTCCAACATATGCAGACTACAATAAACCAACATTTAAATGAATGAGGATTACTTAATTTGCAACTGACATACCATGTGTAAGGACTAATGTCACAAATGAATTCAAATGATCAATAAGTGTAGGTTCTTCATCAGAATTTCACCATCATCTAAACACTGTTAAGCATGTTAATATTACACCTATTGATATAACATGATTGATGATAAATATTAGCATGTGACTGTTCATATACTTACCACAGTAGATTCATAAATGCTTTGGCAGGTGATACTGGTTGAACACTAAATGCTGCTGAAGAATTGTTGCTCTTGAATTGCGATTTTTATGGCCAAGTATTTACATTACTTAACAACTTCCTTGGGCACAAAAAATGTCAATCCATTTCATCTTCATGATAAACACAAAATCATGTAGAGCATAAGCAACACTTCTATTGGTTTCTCTCTCAATGAGCTAGTTCAAGCGAACACAAATCAAAAGATGGTACACTTCTTCATATAAACAGTGAACTGATTGAGAAATATTTGATACTTAAAACTGCAATGTTTCTAAAAATATTACTACTTTAAACAAACATTAGGCAGCCTTTTTGTACACTCGACGATGCAGTTCATCTATTGACTCCAAATACCAGGTTCCTGGAAAAAGCGTATCTATGGGACCTTCAGGAGTGTATGGTGCCTTATGATGATTTTTTTCACGAAGTTCCATTATAGAAGAAAAATCGCTTGGAGACACACATGTTCTGCTTTTCAGTTGAGTGCTGATGTGACCAAGATTAGCAATAATGTGTCTCAAAGGTGATCCTTCTGAAATATCTTCTGCCACCTTCACAGAATACATGGAGGAAGCCAACCCGGAGCCATAAGAAAAAAGACCAATTCTTTTTCCTGCAAGATGTTCAGCACTTTTACTTATAAGTAATGATACCAGACATCCATATAAAGATGGGGTGTACATATTGCCCACTTCCCTCGCTAACAGTAGAGAGGGAAGAGTCTTTTCTTCAAAGGCACTTTTGCTGCAAGTCATGAATTCCTTTTCTATGTCTCTGTCAAAATACGTGTTTTCAAGATCTAAGCCTTGAAATTTCTGAAGCCCTGGATACTTTGCAAGAATATCTTGAGGAGAACGTATAAAATCATTCAACATTAAACGTGCCAGTGATTTTTGAACTAATTTACAATAAGGGGAATGGAAGATCATTGCATCGAAGTATTCCAAGTTAATCTTGTTACCATTAAGATGTTTTTCTGCTTTGCTGCAGTACAGCTGATAGCAGTTGTCCAGTGCACTTAAATAGCACTTAACTGACAATTTACCATCAACTACCGGATATTCAGAAGAGAGATTGGGCTTGTAAAAATCATAAGCATGTTTCATAAATGTTGCCCGAGCACTTGTTTCTATGATAAGAGGAGCATTAGCACCAACCAGCATAGCAACGGCTCCCGCCCCACCTGTGGGCCGAGCATTACCTTTCGCGTACACAGCAATATCACCACATACGACAAGGGCATAACGACCATCCCAAGCACTGGATTCGACCCATGAAACTGCGTTGAACAATGCAGACGTGCCACCATAACATGCATTTGTAGTGTCCACACCCTCGACATCAAAATTACCACTTTCCTCGAAAAGCTGCATCAGCACTGTCTTCACACTTTTCGATTTGTCTATAATAGTTTCTGTGCCTACCTCCAACCTTCCAATCTCCTTATATGAAATATTGTTTCTTTGCATCAGTTTCGACACTACTGTGAGGCACAGTGAATTTATATCTTCACGATCTGAGCAAAAACCCATTTTTGATTGTCCCAGGCCTATAGTGTATTTTCCTGCCGAAACTCCATCGAACGCTTCCAGCTCCGATTGGTCAACGTACTGGGATGGAAAAATTTGTTCAATGGCAACAATACCAACATTGGATGGTCTGGCACTCATTTTCGCTGATTTGATGACGAAAAATAACTGGTATTGGTTCGGCAGCGCACTGCAGTATCGCGACACTCGGTGGAAAGAACTGGAGGAATGTCAACAAGCACTCGCACACTTCACGACACCATCCAGGCGAGGAGAATCTCGCCTGTGTCGCCTCTCACGGTACTTCAAGTACTTGGCCTACTAAAAATACACGCATAACTCCTGTACCGTTACTGTGCACGTTGTCAAGATGCCATCACAATGTCAAAGATTAAACACTGTAGGAGGCTTGCCAACATGCTCATAAGAAGATATATAGATCTCTGCCACGGTGAATCCTATTTCGTTGTTCATGTGTATAACAAATGTTGCAACACACTGGCTGCAAATGGATTTCGAGAACAGTTAATACTCTTACATAACACGTTTCACAGGCGTGAAGTTTAAAGAAAAACTACCTTCAGGGACTTCCTTGCTTTCTCCCCTGTAATATTTCAGGCAGTTCAAGTTTAATAAATGGCGAGTGGCGACACTGTCCGTTTGAATCAAAGCGCCACAAATTAATGTTTGGATTAGGCAGAACGCGCAAACTAAGCTACGCACTTCACACAAATTTTCCTTTCGGCGGCACTTAATAGGGACGCTCCCTCGTATCAGTCCTAATCGTGATATCTTACAATTTTCTTCGTGCGGTACTAAATACTAGGTCAAGTGTGCAGTATCCAGTGCTAAAGTACAGTGTCTAGATGGCAATACCTTTACGCAAAACAGATCTGAGAAATATGATTTAACTTTAAATAGTATTGTTTACTCCTCAGGCAAGTAACTCGAGAATAGGCATTGTACTCAGCATATTCCTTTTTCCTTGAAATTTAAGAGCACATCTTGACAATTACCAGCTATTCTAACATTATTAGTACAGTAGTAGTAAAAGTTGACAAAGAGTCTGCAGCTCTTTGAACACTGTGCCATAAAAGATTTCAGAAGCTAGTACCAGTGTTAATATACAAGCCATCAATCCGTTCAGTTTTATAAAGCAATTGGAAAAGTTACGAAAGATTAACTGAAATGTCACTGGGGAGGTGTTACTGTTGATTTTCTGCCAGAACGTACTGAGGACACTATTAGTAGTCAATGTTCATTTTTTTATTATTATTTCCTGCAGTGAGGTTCTCAACAAGTATTAAAGGGCATAATGCTGAATGAAACACATCTGGCTGTCAAGAGAGCAAAGTGTGATGCCTTCAGTGACTGTCGTAGCAGAATATTGTCAAAGGAAGTTTCACAAAATCCAAAGAAATTCTGTTCGTACATGAAGTCTGTTAGTGGAACCAACATTAATGCCCAGTTCCTAGTGAATGAGATAGGAGCTGAAATTGTGGATAGCAAAGCAAAGGCTGAAACGCTTAATTCGATTTTCAAATGTTCCGTTACAATGAAAAACCCAGGAGAATTACACCAATCTAGTCCTCATACCACTGAAAGGATGAATGAAACAGCTGAAATCATTAAAACTGAACACAGCTCCAGGCCCCACTGGAATCGCTGTCAGATTCTATGCTGAATTAGCCCCTCTTCTAATTATACTCTATCATAGATCCCTTGAACAAAAAACTGTGACCAGTTCCTGAAAAAAGGCACCGGTCACACCTGTCTACAAGGAGGATAATGGAAGTGATCCACAAAACTATCATCCAACATCCTTGACATTGATTTGTTGTAGAATCTTAGAACATATTCTGAGCTCAAATATAATAAAGTATCTTGAAGAGAATGGCCTCCTCAATGCCAACCAGCATGGGTTTCGAAGACATGAATCATGTGAAACCCCACTTGCACTTTTTTCACGACACACTGAAAGCTTGGACCAAGGCAACCAGGTAGATGCAGTGTTTCTTGATTTTCAAAAAGCATTTGACTCAGTGTCGCACTTACACTTATTGTCAAAAATATGATCGTATGGGGTGTGAAATGAAATTTGTGACTAAATTTTGATAGGGAGGACACAGCATGTTATCTTGGATGGAGAGTCATTTTCAGATGTAGAAGCAACTTCATGTGTTGCACAGGGAAGTGTGTTGGGACCATTGCCTTTCATGTTGTGTATTAATGACCTTGCAGACAATGTCAATAGTAACATCAGGGTATTTACAGATGATGCAGTTATCTATAATGAAGTACTATCTGAGAGAAGCTGCATAAATATTCAATCAGATCTTGATAAGATTTCAACGTGGTGCAGAGTATGGAAACTTGTTCTAAATTTTCAGAAACGTAAAAATTTTGCGCTTCACAAAAACATAAAACATGTTGGTATCAGTCAATGCAAAGAAATACCTGGATGTAACACTTTGTGGATTATGTTGTACACCTAGCTGCATCATCAGACCACTGACATCTCTACACACACATTGAATTCTGCATATCAAAATATTGAGCAAAGGAAGCACCTCTTGATCTGAAACAGGAAATTTTTGTCACTGGGGCTAGAATGTTCGGCTGTTGCAGTCTCTACCCCAAGAGTTCAGCTTCTGTTTCGGAAATTTTAGATTGCGAACCAAATTGTTCAATTCCTTTTGATTAAAGAGCTGAGGCAAAGTGTCATGATACTGAGGGCAGTACTCTTCTATATGTTCGATAGTTTCTGATTCACTTGACATGGTGTCTGGTTCTGCGGCTTTCAAGTTACAGACAGGAACAGGCAACCCCTCGCCATGGCAAATTCACTGAAGATGCTTTTGGATACTTTATTTTATGTCTAGTTTTGCTTTAATGTCCCAAAATATCTGTAAGAAAGAAGTAACAGTCTGAATAATGGTCATTAGGCTCACACCACACCATCAGAACAGCGAATGGCGTGGCTCCTCGTTTCCCTTTCAACCACTCGGTTAAGGTTGTGGTACAGGTTATGCAGGCAACATGAGGTGCAACATTTTTATCTTGATCACCAACAGGACAATCAAAATACAATTTATATGTGTTCTTTACCAAATTGGTGATTGGTTTTCTTTCGGCTTTTGGAGTGAATTTCCCACACACATAACAAAAGTTGTCGGGGTGGTTTAGACAGCAACGAGATTTATTAGTTGCCATTTTTCTTGGTGAAGTTTTTGTGTTTAAAAATTTGCACTATCTTTCACAGGAAATACTCACTGAGGATCTCTTTCACACCACTAGATTACCACACCAACCATTTACTGATGATTTGTGATCTTCTAGCTCTCCTCTGCAAATAAAAAACAAACAATTAAACATCAAAACAGAAGAACACCAAAAACCGAAATACTGAATACGAAAAATAAAAACCTTTAAAATCTCAAAAATGGTACGCGCTACAACATTTTGAAAGGTATATTTGGATTCTCCACACCAAAATACATACTAGTTGATGCATCACATCCCAGATGCAAAATTGCTGTCGACTAAAGTATTCGAAGAGCTGTGTGGCAGAAACATAACCAATTATTGAGTCATGATACTTGACTAGTGCAGTGCAAACAGATATACAGGGTAGACCATGTAGATAGATTGATTCTTTCTTAAACACATTCCTACAACAATGAATCCAGTTTTCTCTAAGAAAATGGGTAAAATTTGTCACAAGAGTGATTAGGTGGGGAACGGATAAATGGCACGTGTCAGTGATGTGTTTCATGTCTTGAGAGAGTAGGGCAGTGGGGGCTCTCCTTTGTTAGGACAGCCTGTAAACTAGAATTGTAAAAGGATGATGGAAGGAAGGTTGTGGGTTAACAGTTTTCTGATGATTACATTAGATGCAGAAGATCACACTACTTAGAGCTAGTTGGAAAGCCATTAATTACATCTTGGTGATGGTTACAGGAACCAACTAGGGTAGATTCCAATGTTCATGTCGTACAGAGTAGTGTTTCAAGAACTTCCGCGCAAATTCTAGAATCACTCGGCCTTCCACCGTCTCGAACACACGATATTTTAGATGTGAGTGGGAGAAAGGAACCCTATCTACTGCGCATCCCCTGTCTGTGTGTGCAGGTCTGAAGTTTATTGTGAGAAGACAGTAGACACGGCAGTCGAACGGCACCGACAAGTACTTGTCGCTCGGTCCATGGAAGTCGTAATGAAAGCACATAGCAGCACCAAGGAACTTCTGTGTTATTCTGTGCTGGTTTGTAATTGTGACTACTGTTAGTGACAAAAGTACAATTGAGATTCTGAATTGTGAAAAAACTCTTATCTTGGACTTGCTGGAGGCAAGACATATTTTATGATATGTTTGTAGTAGGGAGATGGTTGTTAAGCCAATGCTTTCCTAAATGGACTTAAATCTGTTTCTGATGTGAGACGAAATGAGTTACTTACGAGAAGTTAAATGTTTATGTGCAAAGTGTGAATTTTGTTCTTATGAAGCTCAAATATACCAGTAGTTATTGAAAAGTATTCTTTGAGAACCGAATTATTTCGCAATTGTTAAGGTTCCTGTAACCAGCATCATTCTTTGGAGAAGAAGTTTATAGAGATTCCAGAAGCTGGCTTTCCAGAGAAGAAGATTGGCTGACCACACCAAGTAAGTCGACTCGTATAAGAGAAGTGGGAAGGTCACACATTCTTGTCATTAAAAACGTTAGAACAGTTGCTAGAAACCACAGGGTAAAATCTTGATGGGGAATGAATATGGTTGAGCAGCACATCACCCTGCATGGCAGTGAGTCAAAGTCTGCTAACTACTGTATTTAATACATTATGGAAGTGCTAAGTGACAATATTGATATGTGGTCCCTGTGGCACAAGAACTGTTTGTACTGATATGAGGTTCAGGGGCACACAGACCTGGACTGAGACTTAATCCTAGCAGCAACATTCACATGGTTTGTGGAATTCTATAGTCCCTGACAAGCTAATGTTTAATGATGGGGCTGCTAGATGCCCTACTGCTCTGTGCAGGTTCTATATCTACATACATACTCCACAATCCATGTGGTGTATGGTGTCCCATTTCCTTGTTTCACTTTCAAGCAGAATGAGGAATGTCTATATGCCTTCATACGAACTCTAGTTTTTCTTATCTCATCTTCATCGTTCTTATATAAAGTGTACATTGGCGTTAGTAGAATCATTTTGCAGCGAACTGCAAATGACAGTTCTTTAAATGTTTGCAATAGTGTTTCATGAAAAGAGTATTTTCTACATTCATTCCCTACAGGGAATCCAATTTGAGTTGAAGAACCACCTCTACAGCACCAGTGTGTTGACTGAATGTACTACTAACAGATCTAGTAGCACTCCTCTGAACTGCTTCAATGTCTTCCTTTAATGTGACCTGGAGTAGATCCGGAAACACCAGAGCAGTTGAATGGGTTGCACTAGTATTCTGTATGCAATTTCCTTTATAGATGAGCTACATTTTTCTAAAACTGTCCCAATAAACCAACATCTACCAATCACCTTCCCTATGACAAACCTCATGTGCTCATTTCATTTTATACTGCTTTACTAATTGTCATGACTGTGTCCAGCACCACACCAATAATAATATATTTGAACATTAAAAAGGTTGTTTTCCCTACTCATCTGCAGTAACTTACATTTTTCTACATACAGAGCAAGCTGTCATTGATCACACCAAATAGCAATTCTAAGCCATCCTGTATCCATCTACAGTCACATAACAGCAACACTTTCCCATTCACTGAAGCGTCGTCAGCAGTCCGCTGCTCACCCTATCTGTTGGATCATGTATGTATATAGATACAAAGAGGGGGTCCTATCACTCTACCCTGGGGAATTCTTGGTGATATCCTTGTACCTGATGAATACTTGACATCCAGGACAACGTGCCAGGTTCCATTACTTAAAAAGTCTTAGAACCACTCACATATCTGGGAACCTATTCCACATGCTCAGATCTTCTTTAACAGTTTACAGTGAGACACTGTGTCAAATGGAAAGCTAGGAATACAGAATCTACCTGATGTTCTCCTTGATGGATATTATGAAAAAGAAAGTTGCTACTCACCATATAATGGTGATGCTGAGTTGCAGATAGGCACAACAAAAAGGCTTTCACAATTAAAGCTTTTGGCGATTAATGCCTTCATCAACAAAACACACACACACACACACACACACACACACACACACAAACAAACAAACTGCAGTGTCAAGCCACACTGGTGGTTGCAGTAGTTGCCTGAGACTGTAATCGTGTGTGTGTGTGCATATGTGTGCCTATTGTTGATGAAGGCATTAATTTTCATTGCGAGAGTCTTTTTGTTGTGCCTATCTGTGACTCAGCACCTCTGCTATACAGTGAGCAGCAACGTTCCTTCTCATAATACTGATGCCCTCATTTGCAGGATATTGTGAGAGAAAAGGACAATCTGAGTTTCGCATGAATGATGCTTTTTAATTCTGTACTGAATTGTGGACAGAGGCTTTTCAGACTCAGAATATGCTCAAGAATTGTGCAGCATACTGATGTCAAGGATGTGGATCTGTAATTTCATGGGTTTGTTCTTATACCTCTCTCATACAAAATTCATGATACATGTTGTTTTCAACCCTTTAATTGTCTCTTTATGGCAAGGATGCTAGTTTCTATGTCTTTCAAACGGAAGGCTGTGTGGTGGTCAAATAATGATGTATTTGTGTGATCCTCCAGTGTGAATCATTTTTTAAATGTAAAATTTAAAACTTCAGCTTTCCTTTTGCTACCTTCTATTGCCAAACCAGAGTTGTTGTTGAGTGACTGGAAACGTTTGATGCACTTAGTGAATTACATAGGACTGAAATTTTCTTGGGTTCTCTGCAAGAGCTTTTGCTAACATGTTGATGGTGGAAGTTCCTCTAGGCTTCTCACGTCAATCTTTTTATACATGCATGAATTTCTACTATCTTTTTCCTGCTAACATGTCTGCATCCTTTTTGGAACCAAGAGTGCAACAAATTCTGCTTTCTCAGTATTTTAAAATGTTGTTATTAAGCTGTAGTGGATCTTTGCACTTACTTGGCACATACTTCTCCAGAGCACTAGTTACTATCAGTTTAAACTTTGCCCATAATTCCTCCAAGTCCATCATAGTTGAACAAAATGATGTCCCTCATTGTCTACGGAGGATGCTAAAAATCATTTATCTACTCTTCCCAACATAAAACCTCTCCTAGCCTTCTTGATGGATTTATGAACTTAATAACAACTGTCGCTATGTCTGGCAACATCAGTATGCTGGTGCAGAGAAAAGAATTTTGGGAATAGCAGACCATACACAGACCCAGGCATGAGGTGGGAGGGATGGGGGGCAAAGTGTCAGCTGTTCTCCATTGCCGTACTGAGGACCAACCATTCACCTAGCCACTAAATGTGGGAGAACAAGGTGAGGCAACCATTTATGGAGGTGAGGCTATCACAGATGAAAATCTTGATGGTTAACAGTCATGTGATGTCAGGAAATCCACTGACGGCCAACGTGTCTGCATGCTAGTCGACTCAGTAGCTTCTTTTTCAGTAATGTCAAATGCTTATCATTGCCAGCTAAAGAATGCTATGTTATACGGACCAAAAGGAATTGTGCTGAAAGTTGCAAATGTAAAATACACCCGGTTGCCAGGAACATATATTTGTTAGAAACAAGTATCAATGAAAGAACACAAAGGCTAAAGTTGGTCATTTTGGCAGAATGTAGACACAGTTCTCTTTATGGGACCTCTTGCAGGGATGACAAGCGGTCAGACTGGGGAACATCAGAGCTCCACATTGATATGGCTATTCCAACCAGCACACTTACTTGCTTCAGGCAGTTGTTTACTGCTGAAAACATTGTTGTTCCACTGTCACCAATGAGACTGCTCCCAACCGTCACTCTAGATGCTCAGTTAACTTGTAACGCTTTTGTCAATTGCAGAAATCTACTCAGGCTCACATAAGACATCTACATGCCAGCAATGTTTATGAACATTGCATGTGGCCAAAGAGAACTTTGGATCAATATGTTGCACTAAATCTTCATACCATAGTCCTTACATTTCTCATCTAGCTCTGAAATATTACTTTGCAAACTTTCAATCGAATCTGCCATCACAACTAAGTCATCCACATGTGCAAGACTGCTTATTTTGTGTTCACATATCTTAATCTCACCCACCCAGTCTATTGTTTTCAACATATGATCCATAAATAATATGAACAACAGCGGAGACAGGTTGCAGCCTTGTCTTATCCCTGAAACTACTCTGAACCATGAACTCAATTTACCGTCAACTCTAACTGCTGCCTGACTATCCATGTAAAGACCTTTAATTGCTTGCAAAAGTTTGCCTCCTATTCCATAATCTTGTAGAACAGACAATAACTTCCTCCTAGGAACCCGGTCATATGCCTTTTCTAGATCTATAAAGCATAGATACAATTCCCTGTTCCACTCATAAGACTTCTCCATTATTTGCCATAAGCTAAAGATCTGGTCCTGACAACCTCTAAGAGGCCTAAACCCACACTGATTTTCATCCAATTGGTCCTCAACTAATACTCGCACTTTCCTTTCAACAATACCTGAGAAGATTTTACCCACAACGCTGATTAAAGAGATACCTCTGTAGTTGTTACAATCTTTTCTGTTTCCATGTTTGAAGATTGGTGTGATTACTGCTTTTGTCCAGTCTGATGGAACCTGACCCGACTCCTAGGCCATTTCAATTATCCGGTTTCAAGTACTTAGGATGCATATTCTCACAGGATGGCAACATAGTGAAAGAACTGGAAGCGAGGTGTAGCAAAGCTAATGCAGTGAGCGCTCAGCTACGATCTACTCTCTTCTGCAAGAAGGAAGTCAGTACCAAGGCTAAGTTATCTGTGCACCATTCGATCTTTCGACCAACTTTGTTGTATGGGAGCGAAAGCTGGGTGGATTCAGGTTACCTTATCAACAAGGTTGAGGTTACGGATATGAAAGTAGCTAGGATGATTGCAGGTACTAGTAGATGGGAACAATGGCAGGAGGGTGTCCACAATGAGGAAATCAGAGAAAAACTGGGAATGAACTCTATAGATGTAGCAGTCAGGGCTAACAGGCTTAGATGGTGGGGTCATGTTACACGCATGTGAGAAGCAAGGTTACCCAAGAGACTCATGGATTCAGCAGTAGAGGGTAGGAGGAGTCGGGGCAGGCAGAGGAGAAGGTACCTGGATTCGGTTAAGAATGATTTTGAAGTAATAGGTTTAACATCAGAAGAGGCACCAATGTTAGCACTGAATAGGGGATCATGGAGGAACTAGGGGGGCTATGCTCCAGACTGAACGCTGAAAGGCATAATCAGTCTTAAATGATGATGATGATGATGATGATCAGAAGCCACAACTCACCCCTGAAGACACATGTGTAGGAATGGCCAAACCAGTCCAGGAAGGGCAGCTTGTGCCACTGATGCAAAATTGTGCTCCGCTACCACTACAGTAAGCACAATGGAGGAAACTCGTATCCAATTGCCAACAGGATCTGGCACAGCTGAGGAATAATGTGGCAAATGTTATGCTTTATGTTTGGTTGCTTTCAAATCCAGGGTGCAGAATGGACTGAACAAACAGTCCATGGTAAAACACCATATCAACAGTGGGGATCAACCACTAACTAATGAGCATTTGTATAGGGTCTCACCAGCTGAACAACCCATAATCCACGAGGAAATGGATAAGATGTTTTCAAGACGACTTCATCGAACCTTCAGTGTCCTTTGTCCTCTCCTGCAGTCCTCGTGAAGGAGGAGGATGAAACGACATTTTTGTGACCAGTACCAACGACTGAATATAATCACTAACCAAGATGTCTGTCCATTGCCACACATTGGTAACACCCTACACAAGCGACCATCAAGCCTTTTTGCTGAAGAGCCAATAGGGAAATTGTGGGGTGGCACCTCATGCTGCATATGTACCAATCTTATTATTAATTGGTAGCCTACGTAAATCAGTATATTATGAGCACCAATACACTAGCTATAGCAAGGGTGCAATAAGTTCAGTCCCCCCATTACTGTTTGTTAAAAATCAGCACCATTCAGAACACTGTTCTCTTTTTTGTAGTTTGCTGCCACCCCTCAGAGATTCAGAACTGTGACACTGTAATTGTCTGATGAAGTGTTGTTTTGTTGCCTGCATGAGCAGATGAATAACTGGTTGACACAAAGTAAATTATACATTACAACAGGCATTGTACCATGTTACATCTGTACTTAATGAGTGCTTAGGGAAGTTAAAATGTACGTAATTAAGTCCTATTAAAATAATATTTCCATTTTAATACAGTTACAAAGTTACACCGACATTCAGGTTAGCTTTGTACCAGGATTAAAAAACATAGTATTTTTCCTATATCTACTGCTCTGGCTAACTTTAGCCCAGTCAGAAGGAAATTAGGTGTTAATAAAAACTAAAAGCTAACTGTTCATTCAGTACTGCAGGTTTACTTCGAAATAACAAGATATTTGTATAGACCCCGGCATTACTCAATTTCAGTCAGTGTCGTCGGATGCTCCCTCATAGCCAACGCAAATAAAGAATAATTAAAAGCCTAAGCACTCGTAGGATGGTGGAAAGACAGTTAAAATGTGAACTAAAAATCATAAAGGCATTATGTCCCAGGATACTGTCACCAGCAAACACTAAAAATATGATGACCTAGCACCCAAACTCGCAAGCAAAGCATAAGGACATCATGGAAGCCAAGAGATACCATCATACTAGTGATGAAGCGAAGTTTCATGAAATGCTAGGTACAATAAAATTTTAAGTATACTGGTGTCAAGCCAGCAGAAAAGAGCCTCTGAAAGGTGAAGCTGCAAAAGTCTGAAGTCACCACGAGAGCTGACGACAAAGAAAAACCAGGCCACAAGATGTCATAGCCATCCCCACAGCCATGGAGCTCTATGGAAGTGGTAACATAAATATCCCACACTTCTTAAAAAAGTCTCATTGCTGATTACTGACTGCCCATCGCATACTCTCAGCCCCTGTGTCAGTTGCAGCTGTCCAGTGAGAGGAGAGGCTATGGAGGTGGACATCGGCACACCTGTCTCCAATCGTCTATGGAACCACGAGTTCAGCTGGAATGACGCTGCTGCTGCCAGCTGCACTGCCAACTTCTGAGGCCATACTGATGGGGCACGGAGGTCACCATCACCGTGTAGGTCTGCTGGATACTTGACCTGGATGCTGTTTGTCATCTATTTTCGATTGGATGAGTGGCACCACAGCTCACCCTGTTCCAGTGGTAGACAATGATGCTGCTGGCTACTGCCTTCTAAATGGGGCTCTGTGAGCCAGTGAATACTTCAGGAGGACCTGGGTCTAGACTTCTCAGTGCAAATCCTCATCGTCTGTGAGAGTGCTTTGGAGATCAATACACAGAGCTGGGGACGTTGGTTGCGCTAACATCGTCTCCAGTCCTAGCAGTGTATGATGAGAATGCCGAAAAATAACTTCACACTGACACTAGAGGTTATGGGATTGATCCAGTTCTAATATAAATTCAGAAAGTTACTTGAAAGATGATAGCTTCTGTTTCCACACTAGTATCCAAGTCCAAAGAAAAAAGATTAGGCTTCAACATCCCAGCGACAAGGTCTTCACGGACACAGTACAATCTTGGATGGTTTGTTAAGGATGAGGAAGGAAACCTGCTGTGCCTCTACAAAGGAACCATACTCTCCTTTTCCTGGAGCAATTTAGGGAAATCATAGAAAACCTAAATCAGGATGGGCAGGCAGGATTTTTATATTTTTATTTTACACATCTAGTTCTGCAGGACCAAATTGAGGAGCAAATCTCTGAGGTCATGGAACG
The DNA here is from genome assembly GCF_021461385.2 of Schistocerca piceifrons. Classification (NCBI taxonomy): domain Eukaryota; kingdom Metazoa; phylum Arthropoda; class Insecta; order Orthoptera; family Acrididae; genus Schistocerca; species Schistocerca piceifrons. The sequence goes on from NC_060138.1 coordinate 1,238,847,335, forward strand.
TGTAAGTACATGAAGTTACAGCATAAATGTAATAACTGATAAAATAAAATGTTTATGAACCCAAAAAAATTATGAGCTGTAAGTTTATGTAAATGTAATCAACAATACAACACAAGAATCAGCGTAATTTTTCAAGGAACTCCTTGACAGAATAGAAGGGTGATCCATGAGGAAACTCTTCAAAGTGCGGGCATTACTGCTATGATTTTTGAATTCCTGTGGTAACTTATTGAAAATCGATGCAGCAATATACTGCATACCTTTCTGCACAAGAGTCAAGAAAGTGCGATCCAAATGCAGAGTGGATATTCTGCTTCATATTAACTGAGTGAAAGCTGTTAATTCTTGTGAATAAGCTGAAATTGTTAACAAGAAATGACAGTAAAGAATATATTTATTGAGACGCCAATGTCAATAGGGATTGACAAGAGGTTCCTTACTTACACCACTTACTGTCCAAACCACCCGTGTCTGAGCCAAAAATATCCTTTCAGAATGGGAAGAGTTACCCCAAAATATAATACCATATGTCATTACCGAATGAAAATAGGCAATGCAGACTACTTTTTGTGTAGAACTATCACTTACTTCAGATACCGTTTGAAGAGTAAAATTGGCAGCATTAAGTATTTGAACAAGATCCTGAATGTGGGCTTTCCACAACAGTTTACTATCTATCTGAACACCTAGAAATTTGAACTGTTCAGTTTTACTAAGCACATGCCCATTCTGTGAAATTAAAATGTCAGGTTTTGTTGAACTGTGTGTTAGAAACTGTAAAATGTGAGTCTTTCTGTGATTTAGCGTTAGTTTATTTTCTACAATCCACAAGCTTATGCCATTAATTGCACTGTTTGAAACAGAGCGAGTGTTACACACAACATCCTTCATACCAAGCTAGTGTCATCAGCAAACAGAAATATTTTAGAACTACCTGTAATACCAGAGGGCATATCATTTATGTAAATATGGAACAGGAGTGGCCCCATCACTGATCTGCTTGCAGCCACACCAATTCACTAAAATGGAATCAACCTCTTGGGGAGGTCCTAAAGTTGACAAATGGGATCGACAGATTACAGTCTGCAGTGACTATCATATCGGCTACACTGTTGGAAAAACTGTGCCCACTGCCACAGCTCCAGAAATTTCAAGGTTCCTTGTGGAAGACCATTTCAAAGAGAGAGAACCTCATGTGCTGATCGCCGATTGTGGAAAAGTCTTTCAATCAAGACAAGTGTTAGAGGTAACTTCTTGTTGCGTTGTCACTCACAGGATGGCAACTGCCTACCACTCACAGACAGACAGCCCCATTGAATGCTTATTAAGATGTTGGCACTTATGTTCCTGATGTATGTTAAAGCTGAACAGAGAGATGGGGATACAGTACTGCCTGTTGTAATATTTGGATATCACACACTAAAGCAAGATACTACAAGCTGCAGGCCATTCTTTCTGCTCCATGGTCACGAAACTGAAACATAGATGGATTCACTGTTCCCATTTCAACACGATGATATGCAAGATGATTAAGTGAAACACCTCATCTCCAGGGCCAAAGAAGCAAGGTGCTTAGGGACCCTAGACGAAGAACCGAGATTGCTGTAACACCAAGAGCCGGGCAGTAAGAGACAAGCCAGAACACCTGGTATGACTTTTTGCACTTGTGTAGAACACAGTACTACCAGTGAAGTTACTACAGCACAACCTCTGGTTGTACATTGCTTTTGGAGGTCATATATGAAGTCTAATAATATTACACTCCACCAAGACGACAAAAGTGCAGAGACATTATCCCCATCTTCTGTATGAAGCCCTGCTACAGTCCTGAGGTGCAGATCAATGTAGGATCTTCTCGTTCACGGAAACAGAATACTCACGCCACAATTACAAAGCTTCAATGCGAGAGACTATCTACAATGCTCATCATAGTGGAAAGGATCTCATAATACAACCAAAATGTGAGGCTCCGACTGTTATACCAAACAGGGGACCATAGGCGAGATCTAGATCCAGAGTGCTACAGTCAGTCCCAATGAAAACTTCTCACGAGCTGTGCTGCACACAGTGCACTAGCAGTTAGCATCACTGAGTGGCATGCTATGACTTGCCAGTGCAAACCCTACCACCACCATCACCAGCAAGTATTTGTTATTTAGTATTTATCCATTCTGGACGGGTCCTCAAATTTATGTTTCTATATGATATAATATTCAGTGTTTGTGTTAATGACAGCACTCTTCCTCCTGGAGTTCAAACTTGTCGTGTATGTACGTTTGTGTTTGTACTAAACCTGCTTTCAGAATCCCTACATGCCTACAGCGACTTCTGCGAGATGTTAGTATATCAGCTTTACACAATATTTTTATTGTACCCTTCTATAGAATAAACACTTTTTTTTCTGCTGAGTTCCAACACCTGAAAAGATTGTGCCATAGGAACCATTTACAAATCATGTATGAAATTATAAACACAACAATGATTTCGAGATCCACAGAATATAAGGAAGCTTTCGATTCAGTTACAACAAAATATGGACTGACAGACCTGAAGTTAATCAGTGTCAGTAAGGTTGCATTGCATCTATTCATGAAGTTCTCCAGATTATCAGATGCTTTCACTGAAGCAATGGAAGCTTAGCAGTGTGCGGGTGGGGGGACAGAAGATTGCTGCCTGGAAGGGGGGGGCAGAGACTAGATGGAGGCACAATAAGACAGCTATCAGGTGCAGCTTCAGGAGGTTGTGGGACATGGAGGTGAGGGGGAACGAAAAAGGAGAGAAGCAGGGAATTCAGGTCCTCTCACCCTCACTGTGTGCCACTCCCTGCCAACGCACCTGCTTGTATTTCACCTTCCCTCCTCCTTTCCTATTCTCCCCCCCCCCCCCCCCCCCCCCCAAATCACCAACCTGTCGACACTGCACCTGGCAGAACCTTGTCGTGCCTCCATCTAATCCCTACATGCACTGCCAGAAGCACTCTTCTCTGCTCCGCTTGTGTATTGAACTGGGGACCTACAAATGATGGAGAGGCTTCGTACCGCCGTAGCCCTCAGTGGTTCACAACCCCACAACAGGCCACAGCAGTCCACCCACCTCACCGCCACCCCACACCAAACCCAGGGTTATTGTGCGGTTCGACCCCCAGTGGACCCCCCGGGAACATCTCATACCAGACAAGTGTAACCCCAAATGTTTGCATGGTAGAGTAATTACGGTGCATGCGTACAGTGAGACAGTGTTTGTGCAGCAATCGCCAACATAGTGTAACTGAGGTGCAACAATGGGAACCAGCCTGCATTCACCGAGTCAGATGGAAAACTGCCTTAAAATCCATCCGTAGACTGGCCGGCACACCGGACCTCCTTGACACTAATCCGCCGGGCGGATTTGTGCTGGGGACCAGCATGCCTTCCCACTCGAGAAGCAGCACGTTACACCGCGCAGCTGGCCAGGCGGGTGCCCCACCTGTACCCACTATCCCTTCTAACCCCTCTTCCTCATCCTCATCAAATTGCTACTTTCGTTCAGCATGACAGGTGCATTCCAGGCTGAGCTGCCAGAGATTGCGTCCTCCCCCCCCCCCCCCCCCCACTTACTCATGCCACACAAACTTGTGAATCTCAACCTAAACATCCCCCTTCCCTCTCTTATCTTTTATCCCAACACACGCACACTACCATATCTCGTCTGTTCCTTTTCTCCCACATTTTTAACACTTTGTGCATATTTTTATGCATCTGTGCATGTTTTTGTGTATCTTTGCGCTTCTTTTCTGCTCTCCAGCTCCCCTCACTACCATCTAATACCTTCATTTGCCCATTTTTGCATCAGTCCCATTTCCGATACACCATCACTGTCATAAGGGATCCCTGCTTCATCCTTCTGCTCCAAGTCACTCTGGATTCCACCCCTCCTTCATGTTTTCAGTCTCTGCCAGTCCCTGGCCCTCACAAACCTGAAATGCAAAAACACATCTCCATCGCACATGCATCCCAGAAACCGCTCTGCTTCCTCCGCAAGATAATGCTAGTGTGCAATCCCTATCACATACATCACATCTCTGAAAGTGAATCCCTTGCTCTCCAGGAACCTGATAACATCCCACTGGCACATCGGGGGACCCCTATCCAACCCCTATCCTACCTACAGTGTTCCTCCTCATCACTCCTCACAGCTCCCAGACCATGCCTAGCTGATCTTTTCAACTTGCCACATCCCCCAAAACTTCCTATCAATACTCCATCAAATCTAGAACCGGAACATTCCCAAACACTGCTTTTTAACCTTTCCACCAAAACCCTCAATTGCACAGAAGTTTCAGCCCTATCCAAAGGCCTCACCTTTAGTCCTACACACAAATTTAACCAAGTTGGATGTGTCAAAGGCCTACTCTCCTTCTCCTCATCCCTGCAATAGGAACAATTCTTTCCCATCAATCCATCGAATCATAACCAACTTAATTCCAACACTGAACCCTGCCTCTTCCAGACCATATCACAATCCAATTGCAAACCTCCCTCCCCAACCATAACCCAGTCATCTTCCAGGAATTCCTTACCTCCAACTTGACCTCACCATCTTTCCCTGGGTCCCTTCCAGAGAACATCAATCTTTCAGCAGAAGTAAGGACATCCATACACAACCTCAAAACAAATCTTGACCTAATCATTCTTTCTGCAGATACAGATTCTACCTCTGTCATTATGAATTGCGTTGACTACCTAGTGGAAGGCGCTAATTATATGGCTACTACACCTATAAATGCTGCCAGAGTGATCCCATCCCAGAAGTCCAACAGAGCCTAAAATCCCTGCTTAAAGCCTTAGGCCCTTCACAGAACCTTTGCTCTGAATATATTTCCCTCTTCACCCATATGAAACCCAGCATCTACTTGCTCCCCAAAATCCACAAACCCAACAATCCTGCATGCCTCTTGTAGCTAGCTATTCTGCCCCCACTGAAAGAATTTCGGCCCTCACTGACCAACACCTTCAACCAATTGCTCTTAATCTAGCCTCCCTCATCAAAGGTGCTAACCATTTTCTGCACTGTCTCTCCACCATCCCCATTCCTTCCCCACCTGTTTCCCTGCTCTTCACTGTTGACACCACTTCCCTATTCACCAACATCATTCATGCACAGAGCCTTGCCGCTATTGAACACTATCTTCCCCAATGTCCTTCAGACTCCAAAACCAAAGTCTCATTCCTCATACACCTTACTAACTTTATCCAAATCTACAACTACTTCTCCTTTGATGAGAAGGTACACAAACAAATCTGCAACATGGCTGTGGATAATAGCCTGGTGCCCTGTTATGCCAACCTATTTCTAGGACATCTATAAGAGGCACTCATCACCACCTTCTGACATGCCAAACCCCTAGTCTGGTTCAGGGTCACTGATGAAATCTTCATGATCTCGAATCAGGGCCGAGACATCCTACCCTCATTTCTTCGCAACCTCAGTGCCCCCTCTCTGCATTTTGACAGCTGTCATTCCTCCCATACAGCCTGGCCACACAGGGATGGCATATTTGCAGTGACAAGAACCCCTTTACCTAGTGTGCTGAGGGTTTATCTCCAAGGCCTCCACAAACAGGCACTATCCCCCAGACATAGTCCGCAAAGAGATTTCCCTTGCCATATTCCCACACAGCCCGAATCCTCCTACCACCCCCGAGAACCATCTACAAAGTTGCGCACCCTTCGTCATCCAATACCACTCTGGACTAGAACAATTACACCACATCATTCGCCAGGACTTTGGTTGCCTATCATAATGCCTGAAATGAGGGACATCCTACCCAAGATCCTTCCCACCCCTCCTAAAGTGGTGTTCTGTCACCCACCCAATCTTCACAACATTTTAGTTCATCCCTCTGCCACTCATAATCACAAGTCCTTGCCACATGGATCTCATCCCTGAGAAAGACCTATATACAAGACCTGGCCAATCCACCCACAAAGCACTTCCTATTCCAGTCCGGTAATATGTTTATCACAGACCGGGCCACTTCTGAAAGCAGCCATGTCATTTACCAGATCTGTTGCAATCCTTGTACTGCTTTTTATATTGGTGTGACTACCAACCAGCTGTCCACAAGGATGAGAGCTCACCACTGTGTGGCCAAGAGCAAAGTAGACTACACTGTGGGACAACATTCAGCTGAACAAAACAAGCTTGACTTCAATGGCTGCTTCAACACCTGAGGTGTCTGTATCCTCCCCTCCACCACCATCTTTTTTGAACTGTGTAGACGGGAGCTGTAGTCTTTTTGTTGTGCCTATCTGCTACTGAGCATGGTATCTTTACAGCGAGTAGAAGTCTATGCTTTTCTTTATATTGTTGCTATTCCAACCTGGAGTTCACACAGTCTAATTTTTTATTCGCAGTCACTACAACAGACAAGAGCTGGATGAAATAACACTTTTTATTCAAGCTAAAATGTGAGCACTCATTCTTGAGAGAAACACTCTTCATGATTAACACTGTCTTTCTTATAGTATTTCCAGCTAGACCTTGTTGAGCACACTGTGACACATTCATGATGAATAAACCCGTATTTACTCGAATCTACGCCTCACTTTTTTTCCGGTTTTTGTAGTCCAAAAAACCGCCTGCGGCTTAGAATCGAGTGAGCGGAAGTTCTGAAAAATGTTGGCAGGTGCCGCCACAACTAACTTCTACCATCGAATATATGTAGCGCTACACAGGCATGCTTTGCAGGCACAAAGATAAATACTGGCACCAAAACCTCTGCGTCGGTAAATAAATAAAAAAAAGGTGGAAGACGAGCTTTTTTCTCCGCCTCGAGTTTCGACCACTGCATTTCCATACATTATCCAATGAAGGAAATACAAATTCCGTATTGTTCATCTTCGAATGTAGCAGCATTTCAATGTACTACGAAAATCTGACTGGCAAGACTGTTTGGGATGTTTGTCAATATGGCCAACTCTACGTTTTGAATTTTTTCCTAACTGTGAGAAGGGATGGTTGCTAATAGGAACTTTTATGAATTGTGAATCATATGCAGTATTCTCTTCACCATAAGAATAATACGAATATGAACATTTTGCCATGTATTCTTTCGTGTTTGCTGCTATCTTATTTAAATCCTGTCTGCCTAATAAACTACGAAACTAGAGCGAGACAACAGCAAACGCGGAAGAATATATATATCATGTCATGTTTATATTGGTATTATTCTTACGCCTAATAGTGATACAGTCAGAAATGAAGCATGGCAATTGACTAGATTTTTAAATCTATGATGACTAATTTCTGTGCAGAATGTAATGTACTAAAGAGGCGTCTGGAAAGATTTTCAAACGGAGAAAAATTGTCGTTAAACTTTCGTTCAGAACATCTATCACCCGCAGTCTATTATTTGGTTCTGTTTGATCATTATCAAAGAAGGCAGCAGTGTAAGTAACAGCAAATAGCAGTCTCTTGCCATTGTTTTGCTAATGAGACGATTCCCCTCTCTCTCTCTCTTTTTTTAATTGTAAGCGGCGGTAGCGTGCACAAAAGCAAGCCATGCCGCAAGCGGCGACAGGCCGTAAACACTCATTATCACAATGCGACAAACAATGAGTGACACAGTACAGTAATGCGTTTTCAGCTTAGAGTGACGTAAAAACCTATAACAAAGAGAACGGCACTTATCAGATCAAAGAAAAATAAGCAATCAATTCAAACCAGACGAAGCACGTGAAAAAGGAAGGGTACCCGTATAAATACGGACAGAGCGCCTGACGCATAGCAGTGGCTACCTGGTAAAGCTCAACTGCTAAGCTTACGACTCGAACCAAATTACTGTAGCTGTATTGTCATTCGTTCGACCTAAATTGTGTCTCATATTACAATGGACCAACTTTGTTTTGATTTGGAGGTGCGGCCTAAAACTTTTCTCTCCCCTTGAATTTCGAGTCTCAAATTTCAGGTGCGGCTTAGATTCGGGAAAATTTTTTTTCCTTGATTTCGAGTCTCATTTTTCAGGTGCGGCTTAGATTCGAGTAAATCCGGTAATGCTTGACATATTACACAGCTGTTTCTTTTCTTTTTAAATAAAAAAAAAAAAAAAAAACTTCTCTACGTCAACCTTTAATCTTACTTGGCCATGGTCACAAATTGAAGAACCTCACTCAACAAATAGCCACACGACTGTTTCGTAAATGTTGGTAAATTACCCTTCCTTAGGATGTTTCTGATAAATGTAAACCTTGCATCTTCCTTCGTCACAGCTCCATTTGAGAGATTATTCATCCATGCATCAATTTGGAGACATACAGCTAGACATCTACAACAAAAGTAAAACTTGAGAAAACTTCAAAATTATGAAAATTATGACAGAATAACTGGCTAGAATGTACCTTCAGCTAATTGAGTTCTTAGTGCTGCCAATAGTCATACATAAAATGTACTTTTAATTAACCTAACTTTCGAAGCTATTGAGATGTTCCACTCCTCTACTTAGTTACTTAAATAAATATAATCACTTTTACCTTTAATATCAATCCTTCCAACATCAACAACTATAAATAATTAGATCACTAGCCTTGCTGTAAAATGTTCACCCCATGAGACAATGGTATTTGTTTTAAATATTAATCACAGGCTGCTCTGACAGTCACAAAGACCCAGCATCCATTCATAAGGAACGTTGAACAGTACGGAAATCGATGTCGACAGACAACTAATATAAACTTAGAATATCACACACAGAGATTACGATGGAGAGCTGGAAACGAACACCACATAGGACCTAAAAGTGTTTTTAGTTGAAAATACAAACTATGAAATGGATATGGCAATTTAAATTAAAATGAAAGGGTTTTATTCATCTTCTTTGCAAGTCATTTCTACCTGTTTTACACTTGGACAGTTCAGGTTTAATCTCACCAGGGTATTAATATTCTTCAATAAAAATTTGTAGCTCCTTTACACTTGGGCAAGTAATTTTTAACATGGCCTCAGCAACACACTTTGACACTCTCAGCTGTTCCTGACAGTTGGTAAAATAGAAAACGTGTGTCCTCCAGTCTTCAGCCTAACAGAATTACTTGCTCCCATATGTAAATAAACTACGAAGTTTCCTGCAATGGTTTACTTTCACAGAGAGCACAGCATGTTCCACTCTCCACTGGTCCAGGCTAAACTGACACCCACATCCTTCGGGCTGATTGCTACTCCTCCTGCAGCAGTCTGCACTTTCCATTTACATACGCAGCCCCAACTCCAGCCCAATACTGCTAGCCTCCTCTACTTTTCCAACTCCTTTATCCTGCTACACGTCCATTTCCTCTTATTTGATTGTCTCTCACACCACCGCCGAGTCAAACCTTCATTAGTCACTCGCTTTCAGTTCCTACTACCCCACCACTTCACTTCATCTGTTCCTCCCAGGTGAGTTTCTCAATATAATTATTGTTTAGGAACCACAAGTACTACAGTTAATGGGGAAAAACACTTGGCAACTATTGACTTACATTTGTTCTGTGTTTGCAAAATGGCCTCCGAGTTCTCACAGCCCTTACGGGCCCACACGAATTCCAGGTCTTTTAACTTAGGCTTTTGTTTGTCAACAAGGACTTAATTTAAAAAAACAGAAAATCCCAGATGGAATGTAAGAATATTATGAAAAAAGGGGAAGTTGCTACTCACCATATAGTGGAGATGCTGATTCGCAGATAGACACAACAAAAAGACTGTCACAAATAAAGCTTTCGGTCAGTGAGGCAGCACAGTGGTTGCAGCTTGGCTTGTAGATCATGACTTGTTTCACAGGTAGTCCTGTCTTTGATGGGATACATGATGTTTGTGCCCGGACTGGAGTAGATGGTGGTAGGAGGATGTACAGGTCAGGTCTTGCATCTAGGCCTATTACACACACACACGAGACTGCAGTCTCATGCAACAGAGGTCACAGTGCGAGCAGCAGCACCGGTGCATGATGGGTGTGGTGACTCTGTGGGTATAAGGAGCACCCTAGTTTGGGGAGGGGGAGGGATAGTAGGGTAGGAGTGGCAGACAGTGAAGTGCTGCAGGTTACACTGAGGGCAGGCAAGAGACAGGGAGAAGGTAGTGGAAAAGGAGAGTAGTAAAAAGAGTGGGTGCAATTGTGGAATGAGTGCTGTGTAGTGCTGGAATAGGAACAGGGAAGGTACTGGATGGGTGAGGACAATGACTAACGAAGATTGAGGCCAGGAGGGTTACGGGAACATAGGATATATTTCAGGGAAAGTTCCCACCTGCGCAATTCAGAAAAACTGGTGGTTGGGGGAAGGATCCATATGGCACAAGCTGTGAATCAGTCATTGAAATGAAGGATGTCATGTTTGGCAGCGTGCTCAGCAACAGGGTGGTCCCCTTGTTTCTTGGGCACAGTTTGTCGGTGGCCATTCATGCAGACAGACAGCTTGTTGGATGTCATGCCCTCATAGAATGCAGCACAGTGGTTGCAGCTAGGCTTGTAGATCACGACTTGTTTCACAGGTAGTCCTGCCTTTGATGGGATACGTGATGTTTGTGCCCGGACTGGAGTAGATGGTGGTAGGAGGATGTACGGGACAGGTCTTGCATCTAGGTCTATTACAGGGTTATCAGCCATGAGGTAAGGGATTGGGAGAAGGGGTTGTGTAAGGATGGACGAGTATATTGTGTAGTTTCGGTGGATGGCAGAATACCATTGTAGGAGGGGTGGGAAGGATAGTGGGCAGGACATTTCTCATTTTATGGCACAACGAGGGCTACTCGAAACCCTGGCAGAGAATGTAATTCAGTTGCCCCCATCCCGGGTGGTACAGAGTAATGAGGGGAATGCTCCTCTGTGGCTGGATAGTGGGACTTTGGGAGTTGGTGGGAGACTGGAAAGATAAGGCAAGGGAGATTTGTTTTTGTACGAGCTTGGAAGGTAATTACGGTCTATGACGGCTTCAGTGAGACCCTCAGTGTATTTCGAGATGGACCATTCGTCACTGCAGATACTATGACCACAAGTGGCTAGATTGTATAGAAGAGACTACTTAATATGGAACAAGTGGCAGCTGTCGAAGTGGGGGTATTGCTGGTGGTTAGTAGGTTCGATATGGACGGAGCTACTGCTGTAGCCATCTTTATGGTGGAGGTCAACATTTAGGAAGGTGGTTTGTTGGGTTGAGTAGGACCTGATGAAGCAAATGGGGGAGTTGTTGTTGTCGTTGTGGTTTTTGAGGAATGTGGATAGTGTGTCCTCACTCTCGACCGAGATTGCAAAGATGTCATCAATGAGTCTGAACCACATGAGGGGTTTTTTTTTTTTTTTTTTTTGGTGTTAATAGGATGGATTCCTCTAGATGGGCCCATGAATAGGTTGGCATAGGATGGTGACATGCAGGTGCCCATGGGTTGGGGGGGAGGGGGGGCACAGTAAGTGGCCACAATGGGACATCCTGGGTGGTTGGGTTTATGGACTTTAGGAAGCATGTAGAGGGTGGGAGTGCGGGGAGTTGTAGGGGTGAGCAGAGAGATGACTCTGGTGAGAGGTTGTGGGATAGGCCTAAGGATTTGAGGAGTGACTGGAGATCCTGCTGGATTTCTGGAATGAGGTCACTGTGGCAAAGTTTGTAGGTGGACGTATCTCACAGCTGGCAGAGTCCTTCTGCCAGGTAATCCTTGTGGTTCAAAACAACAATGGTGGAGCCTTTGTTCACAGGTACGATTATTAGGTCGGGATCAGTTTTTGGGTGGTGGACTGCGGTTATAAGGTTAGTTTGCATGTTGAGGTATTAGGGGAATGATGGTGTGGCAAGATTTGAGGTTAAGAAATTCTGGAAAGTTAACAGGAGGTGATTCGGAGGCAATCGGGGTGGATCACAGTTGGATGGAGGAGTAAACTGAGTTAGGCAGGGTTCAACATTGGTCTTCGGTTGAGTCTGATTGGTAGGGTTGGTGGTAAAAAAGTGTTTCCACTGTGGGGGTCGGGAGAAGGTCTTTAACAAGTGCTGCATGATTGAATTTGGGAGTGGGGCACAAGGTGAGGCCCTTGGAAAGGACTGGTATTTCTGTGGGACAAAGGGTTCTGGAGGAAAGGTTCATGACTGTGTTACGGGTCTGTTTAGGTTCTGGATTCTGTGTGGTGGCGGGAAGGAATTTTGGCGGGTGGGATAAGTGTAGTAGGTCTGGGAGACAGGGTTTGTCAGCTGAGGGGACATGGGGAAGGTTTTGGGGGTGGTTGTAGAGGTGGTGGACAGTGGTACTCCAAGGCGAGAGTAGGAAGTGAGCAGGATGGAGAGCTTTTTGAGGTGACGTGCATGTTGCTCTAGTTTCTGGAGGGCAAGAATTTCAATGTGTGTTATGGGTTCAAGGAATTTGGGATTGCATAGTAGGAGAATTTTGAGGATGGAGAGAAGGTGCTGCAAGGTGGTTTGACGTGGTTGACTGGTTTTGCAGGACTATGTTGGTGAGGGCTAAGGATTGACAGCATCTGAACAGGTGGAGGTCATTGTGGAAGCAGGGGTGGCAGCTGGAGATGGGTAATTTGATGGTAAGGCCATTTGGGAGGGATTCCATGAACCACGCAACAACGCACGGACAGTATGAGGGACAGGCTTCTAGCTAGGAATAAGGGAACTTTTCTGTACTGATGCAGATAGAAGGAGCAAGGATCCATGGTGGTGGAAATAACCTCATGGCTCATACCCTCGTAATAGACCTTGATGCAAGACCCGCCCCATACATCCTCCCACCACCACCACCACCACCACCACCACCTACTCCAGTCTGGTCACAATCATCATTTATCCCTTCAAAGGCAACACTATCTGTGAAACCAGTCATGTGATCTACAAGCTAAGCTGCAACCACTTTGCTGCATTCTATGAGGGCATGACATCCAACAAGCTGTCTGTCTGCCTGAATGGCCACCGACAAACTGTGCCCAAGAAACAAGTGGACCACCCTGTTGCTGAGCGTGCTGCCAAACAGGACATCCTTCATTTCAATGACTGCTTCACAGCTTGTGCCATATAGATGCTTCCCACCAACACCAGCTTTTCTGAATTGTGCAGGTGCGAACTTTCCCTGCAATATACCCTATGTTCCCCTAAGTCTCCTGGCCTCAATCTTCATTAGTCATTGTCCTCACCCATCCAGCTCCTTCCCTGTTCCCACACAGCCCTGATTCCACACCATCGCACCCAGTTTCTTTTACTTCTCTCCTGTTCCACTACCCCCCCCCCCCTTGCCTGCCCTCCACCTAATCTGCAGCACTTCGCTGCCCACCACCCCTACACTGCTATTATCCCTCCCCTTCCCTGCCTCAGCCCTCCTCCTTACCCTCACCCAGTCACCACTCCCATGATGCACTGGTGCTGCTACTCACTGTGTGTGTGTGTGTGTGTGTGTGTGTGTGTGTGTGTGTGGCCAATTTTTTGACGGAGGTCTTACTGGCCGAAAGCTTTATGTGTGTGACACTCTTTTTTGTTGTGCCTATCTGCAATTTAGCATCTTCGCTATAAGGCTTTAATTTCATTCTAATTAATCAAGTTGGTATCTATGCATACCTCATTATCTTCTATAGCATGTACTTATCTAGCATGTTAGTTACAGTATTTCTGAATTTGACTCTCAGGTTGTCAACTTTCTCCTCTCCAGAGTTGAATGTTTGTAGTTGATTGCTCAAGTTATTTCTTATAATCTTCTAGTCATTCATGTTAATCAGAAATACCTTCCAACCCTTTGTTACCTTTTCATTCCACACTAATGGTTAATGGATACTATCTCTATTTTCACAGAATCGTGAAATTGGGTGACCACTGGCAATACAATATTTCCCTGGTGAAGGCCTCTGCTGTCCATATAAGCTTTTGCAAAGCAATTTAGAATCACAACTATTTTAAAGGCTTCAATCCACCTCTCAGGTCTATTTTTACTTCACAATCACATATGACCAGTTTGTAAGATAAAGGCATTGGTTAGTTGTCATTTTAGGTCAGTTATTTGGCACTTGAATCACTGCAATTTGATTAGTTGTCAGTTAATGATTTATTTTCTGCAGACAGTCCCTTTTCCAACTCACTGCACAACAGTAGGAGAGAAAAATACTCCACCAAGTCTGAAGTTTACTTCTCTGCTAGCTTTAGTGGTCATATGGATATTCTCCATATGTGATTTTGTGCCACTTTGTACTTTCATTCACTGCATTCAGCAGCAGCAAGTCAACATTTACTACCTAAAGAGAAGCCTTGTTGGCCTTCCTCTTTTAAAGATTGCCTTTGAATAGTATGATCAATAATGTTAAACACTTTAACAGCACCACTGAATCAGGTACAACACCACTTTTGACATATCTTTGCTCCTTCTGTGATGCATGAAAGACTGGTCAAGTTGCATATCATTGCTTTTAAATTACAGAGCCCTGCTTCTGCATCTTTCCACAAGATTACTAATACAATGTTACATCAGTTTGAGAAAGACCTTACTTGTACATGGAACCAAAGTGATGGCTCAAAAATCTGACATTTCAGTGTATCAGTTTTCTGGTATGAGCACTGATTTATTCCATTCCTTACTTATCACTGTGATAAGGAACAGAACACATAGGTCACTCACTCGTGTTAATTTCAGGGGTCCTGCGAAAACATTTTCCATTTCTCTGGTTTTATGACTTGCTACAGCACATGTGGGACTTCCTATTTTAGCAAGTCTGGCTCTAGTTCTTCAAGTGCAAAATGTTCAAACACGAACAGTTATTCTGTTTACTCTTCCAAACAGTTCCTCAGTGTTTGCTTAGATTCTGTTTGTAAAAGTGCATTTAAATAGGATAATTGTGTTCTGCTTATGGCTTTTGTCTGATTTTTTACTTAGCTACTACAATGACTATCAGTTATCCTCTTTGCAGCTTTTGTCTTTTTATACAAAATGTTGTACAGATATCATTGAAAGTAAGTAGACACTTAAGTGTTCTTAATTTGGGGAATTTATCATGTTACATTAACACTTTAAGGGGCTGTAAGGTATTGTCTTAAAAATTGCCAGAAGAATTGTCACTTTAAAGAAACTGATTTTGTATATATATAACCTTACCGAGAAGTTTCAGGCAAAAGCAAATCAAAATAATGGTATCTAAGCTTACACAAAACAAGTTAAGGCTGAAAACCAGATGAATGGAGAATAATAAAATGAAGCAGATATAAAATAAATAAATAAATAAATTTAAATGGCCACTGGCATGTGTTTTCACTTTGCTTTTCTTAAAGACCACCAATTACTTCCAGCTGCTGTCCCTGCATTTTCTGGCAGTTCAGAACAAAGAAGACACTGATGGTTCATGTACTTTGCCAGTGTTACTGGCTTCCTTTATTTTCATGATGTACATGACTGTATATTTTTTTATAAAACAGTACACACAACATTAAAGCTTTAATGGTAAACAATTAAGTTTTTTCAAAAAACAACATCAGCTATTAACATCTCAAATACATTTTCAATAAAATACTGTATATGCGTTACAATCACAACACGAAACTTTTAGTTAAAAATAACACAAACATAAAAAAAAAGATCTGGCAGTGCATCTGGTCTGCATATGTGGTGAAATAATTTCAAAGGCAATGCAAATATAATCAGGAAAGTCTGTACTATAGCTGAGTGGAAATGAAATTTCTTCATGAAATTAAATTTCTGGTGACCGACGATATTGCAAAGTTATAGATAATTATTTCGGATGTTATCTAGAAGTTCACCACATAAGCAGATCTTGGCCCCTCAATAGTATATTCTGAGGGAGCCAGAGATTCTTTAATCTTTCATTTAAGTGTCTGGTGGGAATGGGGAGTAATTAAGCATTGCTACTTTCATACTGAATATACTGTCAGACCATTTGGGTAAAATGTTATGAGACTGCCTCCTCTGTACTATAAAAAGTGAGTGCTTATGTCTGAAATTCATATGAATGCTTAAAGAACTATCACTTCACATCTACTACATATGAACATTTATGATTCTACATAAAGTGTGCTACAATTACAGCTGCACCTGAATAGTTTTCCATTTACTAGAACAAACATAAGACATTGGAACATTAGAACATGCAACTGCAAACTAATGGAACTTTTGGGGAGAAAGTATAAAGGCTAGAATACTGACACTGTTTGTACAACGAGACTGTGAAATCTCTATAGGATAATAAGAAGGTATTCACTAGTTCAATCAGATAAAATTTCTAGTCATGTTACAACTACGGCTATGACTCATTAAAATGGCAGTTGATTATGAGCGTTTCTGAAAATAATTTATCACTAAAGAAACTGGTGCATTTCCAGAAACATTTCTCTATTGTGCATTAATCACACAAAAGACAGACAACATGGTTACCAACTGCATACATATGATTACACCTACATAACAACGCTGACAAATAGCATCACTTAAATGGAACATGCTTCACAAGCAAACAGTCTGCAATTTTGTAAATCAAATTAATCTTAAACAAATAATTAGCTACAAAACCTTTGTACAGCACAATATCAATTTCCATAACACATGAATTTATAATCAATAAAAATGATGAATGGTGACAGGGCATCAACAGTGCATTACATAGTGCCCTTCCTAAGACCGCAGGAAGCGAAGGAAATTAAAAATTTTAGTCACTTTTGCAGGTTTGAAACTATTTTCTACTTAATACAATTGTTCCTGTAGTCAGTCAACTGTAATCACTATGAATCAAAAACTGTCGGTATTAGTTTTGGCCGACTTCATGGTTTGAAATATGAATACAAATCTCCCATGTGTATCTCCTGCATGAGGTAAGCTTATACTCGTTTCACTGAAATATTTTTTGCACAAAAAGTATTAACAAAATTTCTGCATAAAGAGAAAAATTATCTCAGAGACAGCCACAACTTTATTCAAGTCTTATGACAGCAGTATGTGCATTTGTGCTGTATATCCTACTACAAATACTTTTCTGTTTGTATTATTACATTGTTTTACTGCAGGAGAAATGGGAGACAAGTGACTCAAGTTTGAAAATCTCTTGTAAATATTAGTGAGGTAGATAATGAAGTCTGTTATATGATGTTTCAAAATGGCAGTGAATGTCAGTCTATATATTTACATTCATTCTTATCACTGAATATACAGCTGGTGAAAACTGACAGTCAATTATATTTCAAGTTTACTTTTTGCATAGTCTATAAACTACAATTTCTCTGTAAGTAAAACTGATTATAACTTTGCAATACCATTGCTTTCATTTCATTTTATTGAATATGATGATGTTTGAAAATGTAAATATATTAAGTTCAATTGCAAATAAAAATGCTTTCAGTCACAAATGTTTAATTACTGAAGCTGCATTTTCAATCTTGCAACTTCATCAACCTGCCATTGTTGATCTAAAAGCAAGCACATGACAATCACAAGAAGATTGTCATTTTTTGAATTAAAGAAAATCCTTTTAATTTTTAAATAATTCTTGATCAACCTTTTTTCTGTGATGTCAACACCTGCTTAGATGTTTGACATAACAGTGTTGTAGACAGTAAAACTGCAAATGTTCAACCCTCTTTTTGCTAATAGATTATATATATATGGCACAGTGTCCTAATCAGACTACACTTTATATTATTCAGTAGGAAATCCTAATAAACAGGAAGGACTCAAAAATATGGAGTATGCTGCCTACTGATATTCTAAACTCTGCCATCTAGTAATGCTTACTCATAAAATTACTAGTTACCTCTCATAAATTAACCCTCTGACACACAGAGATTTAGCTAACAAATTACAGGAAATAATTACACCATTTTAAAAATATATAACTAGCTAACACGGAATTAAATCAAATGCAATGAGTTCTCGACAGGAATTTTTATGTAAGTGCATTGCATGCAAGAGAGAAAGTTACAAAAATATTTATCATCTGGAATGTTATTCTGTCATGACACTAAAAACTTCCATAGCCTTCACACTGAGTTCTTCATAACATTATCTACTCATCTAAATTTTTTTGTCAAGTGAAACTGGACATTTAAGAACCACTAACCACTAACTGTTATCTATACCCTCCATTTTCCAGCCCAATATTTTCGAACATTTGACTTCCCTCTCCAGGTTACTCACATCATACCATATACAGGAATTGAATGTCTACTTTCTTCACACTGCCTTCTTCCTGCACATCACCTGATTCTGACTAATGGGAACTCGTATTAAAAGAAAGGAATATACATCAAAAGAAGTAACTATTATTCAATCATGGAGCTCTCACAGCACCTTCCCGTATTAATGCCTGGGAGTGAAATAAATACCAGGAAAGAATACTGGCATGCACAACTTTTGGTGGGCAGACAGCAAGTAACAAAACAGAAAGCAGCAGTTACTTCTGTTCATTCAGCACATGATCCATCGTTAAAAAAAAAAAAAAAAAAAAAAAAAAAAAAAAAAAAAAAAAAAAAAAAAAAAAAAAAAACTGTAACTGAATAGTGATACCAGACAATCAATATTATCCAAAAAATGTAAAAAGACAACAAAAAAGGCAGATATTAATGTTCTGTCATCAGTTTGCTACCACTTGTTCGTAAGAAATGGAGCCCTGTTTCTTTTTTATAATATAACAACCCCAATTTTATTTTATGGAAAGGATGATGAAATTACAAAATTCGCATTGTCATTGAAAATGTCCAAATATTACAGTTTTGTTACATGATCAAATCAGAGAAACGTTGATCAGCATGGCAGATTAAGAGCCTCAAATATATATCATTGATTAGCACTGAGCTCCAAATTAAAAAACTTCTAGAATCATAGTTCTAGTCAACTCATGCAGAATATAGCATTGTACCACATGATTTTGAAGCCAAAAGATACGTATGACTCACCTCTCCCGAAAAGGGAGCTATAAGAAATATAATCACAGCAAATCTTACCCTATTCCAATTTTCATTTAAACTCTGAAAAGAGAGACACCTCATTCTAGAGGTGCAGCAGTCATGTTTACATTTGTGTTTTGTAACATCAAATATGGCACATTATCATTCTAGTGCTGAAGGGCACATTTCATTATGCCTTTTTGTTATCCAACAACAACAGAAAACTTAACAAGCAGCAAATTGCTATATTTAATAAGGTTTCCACAAAATACTGAACTCCATGTTTTGCAGCAGAGAAACCATAATTGCAAATTTTATCTACATTTTAACAACAAACAAAAGATGATTCTATATCAAATAGCTTAAATTGATTTTACTTTCTCCCCTACTTTGAAACATTAGAAATTTGAAAAGGTGTCATAAATAATGTAGTACTGTTCAATGACAGGTGGACATCACACCTGTACATTTCCTGAACATTACAAATGTTTATAATCAATTGATTGTTTTAAAACTTAAAAATCTTTTCAGGTATCTGGTACATACAATGTCAGGCATGGTAAAACAATATAAAATGTCAAACCAACATCATGCAAAAATAAGTTGCCATCTGGCTTATACCAGTGGTAATTAGCAAGAGGATCAAAACAAACTAGTTTTAAACATAATATAGTAATTAATTCATTGCAATAAGAGTTTTTAATTGACAAAATGTGGAAAGATGAATGTTGGTATGTTTTGACATTAAGTATCTGCATAACTAAAGGAACTCTAAAACTGATAAATGCTGTTACACTACTCAACCACGATATTATTGCACTTTGCCACTGTTGGAAACACACAGCTACAGTGCAGCAAAGTAGTACAGGGTGATTAAGGAAAACACATCGCACCGTTAACATTTCCAGGTCAGTTGTGCCTATACTATCAATGCCGGTTATGTGTTGACTCATGATAAAGCCGACCGAAATGCCATCACTCTCAGGTACAATAATACCGTGGCTGACTAATACATAATAATCCATCAGAAAAGTCTTGACACTGATCATTTCCAAAATACATTTAATACAATTTTTAGCAGTTTCAGTGAAAGGATGTCAAAATTATACACAATCACAAATATGAAACAAAATTGTTATGTAAGTTGGTAATTACTTTGGGAAATATGCAGTATGTGTGAGTAATTTTGAAACTTACTGCCAGGTAACTGCATCATTAGTGGTTGACTGAACATGGCTGTTATCGTATAATGGTTGTAAAGTTTTACTAAAAGCAATTACAATAATGTAACAATACAAAACAGAGGTGCAGTTCTTTTTTTCTTACTTCCTCCCCCCCACCCCACATGTACCATACTTAAATTCTAGTGAAAGATTTTCAGACAAATGCATCTTACAGCAGTGGTGTGGGGAGAGGGATGGAATTTCTTCTTCACATAAACAGTTCAAAACCAAATTTATAAATCCATTGCAAGATACACAATTAGTGTTCAAGTTCCGCAAGGCAATGCACTCTACAGAACATGCGACCTTGAGCCACACGCAATTTGAGGGGAAGAGCCCCTTAGTGGACATTGTGTGGAAAAATACAACAGCACAATATGTAAATATTTCTTAAATCATTCTATCTTTGGCAGTTATGAATCAACTCTCTAACTTCCTCTGGTGTATCTGACAAACCAATCAGCAGATAATGCAGTTTTGAAAGCATTTGCTAGATGCTCGTCAAACACTGGACTTAAAAACAAAAAGTATAAGTTTTGGCACACTTTTGATATGTCATAATATCCCACTGCATACCAATTTCTGTTACTTACGCAAAACTCCTCTCATCCTCCTGCTATAGTATTATGGATAAGTGGCAGTATTTAATACTAGGTAGTGTCATTGCCTCCCCATTCTGAAGTCAATGTGCTACACTCTCAAACATCAACATACGGAGGAAAAGAAAAGTCTATGCTAAAGAAAAATAAAGAGTAAAATTCAAGGTACACAGATCACACATTATGGTTTACAATAGACAATAACTCTGTATCCCAAGTCTGCTTTCTTACAAGCCTTTGTGAACTGACAGCTCATTTTGTTCAATTGGTTATAAGCTAAAATACAAGGTATAGCCTTCGTACAGTGCTGTCTAGTTTTGTTGTTCTTTTTATTTCCTTACACTCAAATAATTCAGTGGCAGTAATCCTTTAGGATTTACTACAAATTATTTACAATATTTGCTCCAAGGAACACCAGTGGTTTATGACATAGCCTTCTGGAACATACTGGACAGTCATTTGTAAGTGGATTGATACCCTCAGGGTTATAAATACAAAAACATAAAAATATATGCAGTGCAATTTGATAAATAATGCAGAAAGGCAGAATGAATAGTCATACTCACATTATTCTGGTAAATGAAAGAGATGTAAGAGAAATGAAAAGTTTGTGTTGGGTGACTATTAAAAAGATATGAAATTAGCAGCAATTGCTCAGCACAAGAACTAGCCTGCACAAAATGTACCTGAAATGTAAACCTTAAGAGTCTGTGGTGTTAAGTGCTAGCCTAGTGATTATTCCCAGCCACTGCTTCTGGTGTTCCTTGATATGATTTTTCAGTTTAGCTCTTTCCATGAATACCCTTCCACATTCTCCACAAAACAACGATTTGGCTCCAGAATGATTCCGAATGTGGTTGGTTAGATCTTCTTTAGTTGCAAATGTTTTACCTGTGGAATTTAAATTTGAAGTCATCAACTACACAAAAAGGATTAAAAATAAAATATTGTTATAAAATTATAAGACACAGGAAGCGAGCATGTGATATATAATTTACAAAATTTAGTAAATCTGCAACCAATAAATAAATTTACCAGAACATCCACAGTGGAGTAATAAGTGCAAGCTCATTTTGTTTTATTGGTGGGATATATGTTTAATAACTAAACAAAATAAGTGTGAAGCACCAAACAAGCGAGTGGGAAAGTTGATAAATTTCTTGCCTTTAAAAGTTGCTGAGGATGGGGGGTGGGGGGTGGGGGGGGGGGGCTGTGGAGTGAGGGTCAGGTTGGAGAATATGTCTCTGAAGCAGCTCTCAGAAAACTAAGCAATTTATAGTAATTTCTGAATATGTCTACTGGCCAGCACCTTTTATATTTGACAGTTCGACTGATACAACAACAATGGTTACTGTAAATATAAAGGGACTGAACCCCCCTCTCCCTCTACACCCCCCCCCCCCCTTGTGTGTGTGTGTGTGTGTGTGTGTGTGTGTGTGTGTGTGTGTGTGTGTGTTTTCAACAGTAAGAAACTGTTTCCTACCAAGTACACAATGGGTAATGTGTAACTATCTTAAACAAATTCAATTGTCAAAAATACAACTAAAATCACAGCGTGAAAGCTAAAATGGCAACCTAATATATGAAGTATCAAATGTTCAGAGACAGTGATAGAAGGAGAGATTTTGCTGTCTATGGCATGTTAAGGTGCAACGAACAGTCTGGGTGGTGCCTTATGGCTAAATTGGCGGTGAGAGGCACACCGTCCAATCCCTGCCCCCTTAAACTAACATAACAGTGTTGTCTTTAAATCTTGCTGTAATACCCAACTCCTTAATAGGAAGAGTAGCAAATGCCTTATGGTTTTTTCATCATCTGCTAAACTCTGATGGGTAGCATCTTAGGTCCGTTTGATGTTGCAGACCTTGGGTAACTGTACAGTCTTTGAGGATATGGTGGTTGGTTGGTTGGTTTGGGGAAGGAGACCAGACAGCGTGGTCATCGGTCTCATCGGATTAGGGAAGGATTGGGAAGGAAGTCGGCCGTGCCCTTTCAGAGGAACCATCCCGGCATTTGCCTGGAGTGATTTAGGGAAATCACGGAAAACCTAAATCAGGATGGCCTGACGCGGGATTGAACCATCGTCCTCCCGAATGCGAGTCCAGTGTCTAACCACTGCGCCACCCCGCTCGGTGAGGATATGGTTTCTCCACAGATGCGCTACAGGGGATCTTCTTGTCATGGTAGAAATTTATAAGTTATTTTGGTATGTCCAATTCTGCTTTGTAACAAAGTATGACAGACTTTAATGGTGTGTTTGCAGACCCATAGTTTACTGGGTTGTGTACTATCTAGTCAGTTGTCTTTCCCATTTCTTCAGGATGAGACACTGAATGCGTGACCTTAAGTTAGCACTTGGAATATCTACTTGCACATTTTCATCTCCATTGTTTTTTTGGCTAGTTTGTCAGTCAGCTCATTACTTGGCATGCCGATGTGACTAAAGTGTTCAGAGAAAAACGAGTGATACCCCAGTACTGTGTTTGGCATACAGTACGTGATGGATGGTAGGGATCAACGGATGTCTTTGATAGCACTTGCCTATTGTTAGCAAAACACTCTGGGATTCACTGCATATAATCAAATTCTATTGATGGAAAGTCATATTTTGTAGGGCTCTATTTATGGTTATTAACTACGCAACATCAATACTGCGTTCTTTTGGCAGAGAACATTATTCTCTATACCAATTGTGTATATGTGTAGCCGACTCGTTTGTTATGTTTGGAGCTGTCCATATGAAGGAGATTAAAATAAGGATACTCTTGGATGACGGAATAAAATGCATGGCACTAAAAATTGGGAGTTGTATTGTCTTTGGTTCATTCTTACTACTGGCTTGGTGACACACCACGGAGGTGTTTGTTATTGACAGTTTTGCATGTCGAGAATCAGAGGAAGTTTAAGTTCACATCTGAGGTCTTCCAATTATACTGCTGCCAGTTATCTGGTTCTAATGCAGGCCACGAGTCACCAGATTGTTTAATTGTCAAAGAAAATGGTATGGCAGGGTGATTTGGCATTTAATTAGTTGCGATTGTGTGATTAAATCAATTTTGTTGATACTGTCGTTTCGGTAATGGTACTCTCATTTTTACAAGAAGGCTATCAATTGGGCTTGTTCAGAAAGCTCCAGTTGCCGAATGGACTCCTTTGTGGTGAAGACGGCCTAATATTTATGGTGAGCGGTGCTGCTGACCTATAAACAGTGCTTTCATAGTCCAAAACATGATAAAATGAGGACTTTATAAAATATCAATAGAACTGTTCGATTCGCATCCAAGGCACTGTTAGTGGAGGAGGAGGAGATTAGTGTTTAACGTCCCATCGACAACGAGGTCATTAGAGATGGAGTGGCACTGTTAGTGAGGATTGGGGAATATTGAGGTTCTTCATGCAGCAAGTCTTGAGGTGTCATACATATGGTCGGAATATTAGTTTATTAATAAAAAGAAGTCTTAGAAAATGGCACTGGTCCACTAATTCCTGTAATTGGGTTTCAAGATATAGCTCTGTATGAGGATGGGCAGAACGCATTCTAAAAGTGCACAGCATGCAACTGAGTTGGTGCGAAACAGTATCTATGGTTTAATCCATTTTTGTGCTTTTTGTATATACCACAAGCAGAGATCATCGACATATAATGCTTGTGCGATTGTATGCCCATCTGTGTATACTATGCCATTTACTTCAATAGCAAATATTGTGGCACTTACAATTGATCCTTGTGGAACTCCATTTTCCTGTGCATACCTGTTACTAATGATCAAACCCACCCTGACTCTTAACCAGGGTTGCCACAAGTTTCCCCAAGCGAAATTCCCTCACATTTTCCTGATTTCCAGACAAGTTTTAGCATTTGTCCCTGACAAATTTTGAGATCTCAAGGGTAAGTTGACAATCTGTCTTTGTAGCTACAGTACAAGAAAAAATAGTGCAAACAAGGAAATATCTGAAAGAAAACTTGCAAGCAGAAGGCGTTTCCTGATGTGAGAAAAAATCTTCAGAACTAACGTCAACATCTTTTGCAATGAACTGTTTTTAGATGGAGAAAGCAAGCCAAATGGTATGTTTTATGTTAGAACCACTGATGTTATTTTATTACAATAAAACGAAACACATTTAGCGACAAAAATATGCATTTCCTTGGAGTCACGAGACAGATTTAGAATAACTTCGCTGATTTCAGAAACAACCTCTGGAAAAACTAGACCTCTTGAAAGAAATCTATAATGTGGGGAAGAACTGCATAAAGCAACACTGTAGATGACCACCAATAAAATGTTGGCTGTGTTATGTTTGTTATTGTCAGTTATTACCCATAGTGTTATACCTATTATTTTACAGGTATTTTGTGATTTTTCCTTTTGAGGAATATAGAAGTATATAGTGTACAGTCCTGGGTCCATGGATAAATCATGAAAATCTGCTGCATTATGCCACACACAAACACACCCGCCTGTGAGTAGATAGGTGAGACTAGATCCGACGGGCAGGGCCTCCACATTAGTGGGAACCAAATGGCTTCAGATCAGCAGGGCCGATCCAATACAGATGCCCGCAGTAACGACTACGGTTTTGGCCCGTTGCAGAAATCCACTTGTGTGGCCAGCTATTCACGAGCCACAGACAACAAGTTGATGAAATAAGACCACGGTAATCAATCCTTGCAACAGATAATTTGTTCAAATACTCTGAGAATTAATAATGACGAGGATAGGTAGCAACTCACCTTAAAGATAATTGCTGAGCCACAGACAGGCACGTAGAAAAGACTATTACATTCTCACAACTAAATTTTCAGCCATAGCTTTTGTCAGAAAACGAGAGCACACACACATCCACACAATCACTCAGACAACTCATGCGTACATGACTGCCATCTCTGGCCACTACGTCTACAGTCTCAAATCAGATCCAAACAAACCACTTCTCATGCCTCCCTGCCTCTCATCGGCAGCTGCTAGGCTAGTGGCAAGAAGTGGTGGCAGCAATGACTGCAAGCTAAGGGGAGTGATAGGAAGGAGAGAAGTAGTAGTAATGAGGGAGTAGGGAAGTGGCACACGTACTCAGCTGCATCCAGCTAGTGGCGATGCACTACACCTCAGTAAACAAACCATTTCAGCTACTGAGACAAAAACAAGATTTTTCCCGTGTTTTTTCCAAATTCCCCTGATTTTCTTGGCGTGTTTGAAATTCCCTGATTTTGCTGGCGTGTTTGAAATTCCCTGATTTCCAATACCTGTGGCAACCATGTAAACAGTCTATGAGTTTAAAAAATTTGTATGAGGAATGGTAAATTTCCTTGGAAATCTCACTAATGCAAAGCTGATAAAATGTGACATTGTCACATCATATAGAACACCTTGTGTAAATCAAAAACTACTGTGACCATATGTAGGAGATGCACAAAAGCCTACTGAATCACAAACACCAATCGTAGGAGATGATCTTCGGTAGTTCGAGATCTTCAGAATCAATACTGCAATTGAGGAAGGAGGTTTCTTGATTCCAAACACCAAAAAAAGACACACATTAACCATCTGGTCTAATAATTTTCCAAAGTCACTTGTTAGGTTGATCAAATGTTGCTGTTTCTATTCTTTGTCTCTTGACTTGATTTTGGTACTCACTCTCTCTCTCTCTCTCTCTCTCTCTCTCTCTCTCTCTCTCTCGTGAGGGAAATTTTCTATCTTGCCACATTTTGTTGAAAATTTGTGGAACAGATTTTTTCTGTTTCTACCAAGCTGCTGAAGCAGTTGATCATTGCATGTTGCCAGGTTTGGTGAGATGAAAGACAGAGTACAGTATAACCTGGCTATTACATTCCCGGAATTAATGTTTTCCTACCATTTACGACATTTTTCATAATTCCTGTCAAGTTTCGTATGTCCACAATGTTAATTTGCACCCGATTTGCATCAACAAATTTATCATTTTCCCGTGATTTATGCATTACAAAAAAAAATTTCTTCGAGGAAAAAAAAATGATGCTGGCATGATGTTTGCCATCCAGTAGTGTTTAAAAATAATATGAGGTTAAGTTTCTTGACACCAGGGCACTCCACTCGGCATATTTGAACCAGTAAACGTGTAAAATTTGGAACAATTTGTGCCATATCTCCCATGCTACCTAGCTCTACTTGGCATGCTGGCTGATGGGAGTAACTAGGTTCGTTTGAATAAAGGTATCATGAGCAAACACAACCATTTCCAAATTGTCTCTACTGCGCAAATGCACTTTTGTGATTGTTGTGATCATTGTGATACCTTTGTCAAACCATATTTAGCATATTTCGGTGATTGGCCACTTGTAGCGCTAGTTGACATCGTCAGTCACTTTGTGTGGCTCAAATGTTTTTAGTTTAAACACAGTGGTGGTTATGAACTTTTTCTTCATGCTGAGAAAAACATGTTTCTAGAATTTATTGTTGCTGTCAAGTGCAGTATTTACGTATGTATTTTTTGTGATGTTACACAAACAGTGTGAGTGATAGTTTGCGTGTGTGGTTTTTCACATAACTGAGGAGGCACAATACCTGACAACCTCAAGAAGAGACTTCATTGCAAGAGATGTAGAATAACACAAAAAATACTTGTATACAAATTTGCACTTGACAACGAGAAAAAATTCTCAAAACGCGTCATGCTAAGCTTGAAAAAATACATAACTAGTGCTGTACTTCATTATTTAAATAATGAATGACAGCTGCAGGCTTTCAAAAACATTGAGTATGAAGCCTGAAATTGAGACAAACCTTCTTACTTCCCAGACAATTACCAGTTCCAGTTATATCAGCAGTTTTTATTAGATAATAAACCTTTATTAGATAATAAGCAAGTTCCAGACACTTCTTTTGGTGGCTGTTATGTACATTTATCATGCATAAAGTGCGAAAATGCAGGAGTGTATCCTACACGTACAGCTTAAAATGTTATTTCCCACATTTTTTGAAGTCCCTTGAAAAGTGTAAAAGCGGGTTTTCACTGTATTACATTTTGTTAAAAGTTGATGATGAATGAAATTAGGACGTTAATTCTCAGATGCCAACATTTCTGGACAATATCTCATTGAAAGCTCACCAATGTCAGAGGAACTGGTTTAATTTTCTGTCAATTACCAATTCTCTGAATGCTTTTAGTGTCACGAAAGCCATTAATCTGCCATAATTTGGACCATACCTTTGCAGCTGGAGTATGTACTACCATAAAAGAAACATACTGTTCCCAGCATTCTTTCTTCTTTTTTTTCACCAAGTAATATGCTTTTGCCCTTGGTCTTTTGAATAAAATTAAATTTTTGGTAGAGGGTGTTGCCTACGTCATTGTAGAGCCCTTTGTTGTTCTCTGATGGCATCTGTGATCTCTCTGCACCACCATGGAACAGGTTGCCATCTAGCAGGACCTGAAGAGAATGGTACTGCTGTATTCACAGCTTGGATGATCATGTCCATCGTGTCTTGTACTACTCTGTCCAACCCCTTCCTCCATTTTTATTGTAATATGCACTTCAGTGGTGAAAGAATTCCAACTGTCTCTCTGCAGTAACCAAAGCGGTAAACTATGGGTGGGAGGTCAATTTGGAATCAATACAAAAAAACAGGTAATGGTCACAACTGCGAAGATCATTGCAAGCATTCACAGTTGGATCATAAATGTGTGGTTAAGCCTGCACATTGCAGAATAGGACTAGTGATCGGTGCTGAAAGACTCGAATTCTTTAGGCAGTGAATTAGGTCTATCTCTAATAGTTCCCCTCCGCTAATCTTTATCATGCTGTCATGCTGGGATTACAGATATTAAAATCTACCAGTAACACGAAAGGTGGGAGTAACCATGTAATTAGATCTTGCATATCTCTGCTGGAAATTTCTAAGACACAGGAATATAGACATTACAGACTGTAATCATTATGCTCAGTTGTACTCTAATGGCTACTGCTTCCAGTACAGTGTTTACAGGTATTTGTTCACTGACCATATTTGATCTGACTAGTATGCAAACACCTCTGGATGGTTCTGTTATCATTTGTTATTAGGGCTCCCAAGTAGTTAAAAGAGGACATTCCATTGAAGCATTTCCCATTGATGTTTAGGTTTTTAGGGGTTCTTCTGGCCTCAGATTGTGAGATTACCATATATTTTGTTTTGTTTTCATTTACTATGAGGCAAACTTTTAAGGCTTCTGTTTCCATTGCCTGGTATGTTTCTAGGAGTGTATTGGTATTTCTTCCTACTATAGCAATGTCGTCAGTGTATGCACATATCTGGCTAGTTTTCATAAATATGGTGCCTCTTTTGTTGATTTTATTTACTGCACTATGCAGGGCTATGTTGAATAGGACAGTGGAGAGACTATCCCCTTGCTTCACACCTTTATTAAAGTCAAAGCTTTCACTTGTTCTGCTAAGGACCTTTACTTTTGCTCTTGTCTCTGTCATTCTGATTAGTCTTATTAATTTAGCACATATACCAACTTCTTTCAGTACTCTGTATAGTTCTTGCCGATTTATGCTGTCAAAGGCTTGTTTGAAATTGATGAATAAGAAATGTAGATCTATATCATATTCATAGAACTTTTCCATCATTTGCCTTATCACAAATATTTGATCAGTTGTTCCTCTGCCTGGTCGAAAGCCACACTGATATTCCCCTAGTATGCCTTCTGCACACTTCCGTATCCTTTCGTTTAATATACTTGTGACGATCTTATAAGCTGTACTTAGGAGTGTTATACCTCTATAGTTTTCACATGCTGTTCTGTCCCCTTTCTTATAAATGGGGACTATTATTCTAATTTTCCAATTATCTGGCATAGTTTCTGTTTCCCATATATCTGATATTAATGTGTGCAGTTCCTTTATTACAGCCTCACCACCAGTTTTTATTAATTCAGCAATTATGCTGTCTTCCCCAGGGGCTCGATTGTTTTTTGACTTGTGCACGGCCTGGGAGACCTCTTGTAGTGTTGGCTTTCTTGCCTCATTGGTTTCATTGTCTACTTCCAGTTCCACTCTTCCCTCCTTCCCTCTTCTTCACTCTTCCCTCTTCATCTTCTAGGCTGGTGCTTAGTGTATCTTTGAAATAATCTGCCCATCTTCCCACTATCTGTTCTTCCTCAATTATCATTTTCCCACCTTTACTGGAACAGGCCATTGTTTTTGGTTGGAATCTATTCTTCATTTTGCCTGTGGCATGATAGAACTTGCTTATTTCACTCTGTTCCTTTAATTCTTCTAGTTTTTGAAATTTCTTCTTATTCCACTCTCTTTTCTTTCTCTTGCACAGTCTGTTAGCTCTTCTCCTTAATTCTCTATATTATTCCACATTATTTCTGGTTTCTCTCTGTAGCACTTTTGTTCTTGCCCTTCCTCTATTGCTGACCTGCAATCTTCATCAAACCACTCCTGGGTTCTTCTGTTCCTTCTTATGCCTATTATTTCCTCTGCAGCATCCTTAATGGCTTTTTCAAACCTGTTCCACCTTTCATCTACTCCTATTGTGGTCTCTTCATTGCTCAACTTTCTGCTTAGTGTTACTTGGTATTTTTTTACTTCATGAGGATGTTCAGTTTGTCTGTATTCCATTTCATCATCTTTCCCATTCTGTTGCCATTTGTTAGTGACAGTTTCTCTCTCAAGACTGATTTTATCAAAAAGTGGTCTGAATCACAGTTTGGTCCTCTGCAGCTCTGTACATCCGTAACTGACGTGCAGTGGCGTGCAATCACTAAAATATGGTCAATCTGATTGATTACTCCATTGGCTGCAGACTTCCAAGTACCCAGATGGATCCTTTTATGTGGAAAGCAGGTACTTTTAATAATCATATTATTCCTTGCTGTGAATTGGCATAGTAAGTCTCCATTCTCATTGTATTCTTCATGTAGTGAATATTTTCCAGAAACTCCATATGGATGTTCATTCCTCCCTATTTTTGCATTAAAATCTCCTATTACTAGCATCAGGTCATATTTAGGTACTGCACAGTATACTTTTTCCAAGTCTTCGTAGAACTGTTCTTTAATTATATCCTCTTTTTCCTCTGTTGGTACATGTGCATTAACTATTGATATATTCCTAAATTTACCTTTTAGTCTGAATCTGCACATCCTTTCATTTATGGGTTCAAATTATAGAAGGCTTTTCCTAACTTCCCTAGTTATTATAAACCCTGTTACAAGTTGGCCTGTTCTTTCTTCTGGTCCACTATACACCAATGAGTACTCAGGTTTATCTATCTGCCCATTCCCCTGCCATCTTATTTCCTGTAGCCCTACAATATCATATTTGAATTTAAAAAAATAACCTCTGGATGGTTATTCCATGTTTATTTTATTTTTGCCATATACCTTATATCCTCTACGAGTAAGGAAGATGGTCTTCTAAAAATCTTCAGTCTTGTTTTGTAATATTTATTATGGGATAGTTTGTGATTACGTACTGAATTTCTTCCATGTGGTGATAGAGCCCTTGCAATTCTATTGTAAAATCACAGCAAAGGTATTGATGTTGTTAGCGAAGATGAAGGCAATATATGCCAATCTACAGAATGTTCCAATGTCTCCTGTGTGGTTGGCATCGTTTCTATAGATTCTTCTGCTGTCAAGGAGAGTTCTGGTTCCATCTTAAATGACATTAATTCTTTGTTTTGCCCTTTTTTTCCTTCTTTTTCTCTTTTTGCTGTTTCTCATCATGGAATTTTTCAGATTATAGGTCTGGGTAAGGACTTGATCAGACATTTCTTCGGCCCAATGTCTTAGTCCCTTTTAACCACTGATTACTATTTGTATGCCAGCTATGTTTTGGAAGAAGCAGTGGAGTGGGTCTCCCTCTCTTCTCCAGTTGGAGGCATGCGAAATGTCTCCTGTTATATCCATTGAGAGGCTCTGGCTGGTTCTGCAAGATTGTAAGTCAAAAGGGGTGGGAATTTCTCTTGCACATAATTTTTGTTTTGTTTGCAAGTTCTTGGTTTACAGCACTTGGTAGATTAGGTGCTGAAAAGGTTGAAGTAGGTGGGCAAGAGCTGTGACTTTTGCAAACTTTGTCATCATGTCTACTGTATGCATGTGTCCATATTTTTTTCCGTGACTCAGCATATGAAAGCGATTCAGTGTTTTACATGCTTCGATTTTCTTTCCTTTTTTAAATACAAGGCAAACCGGTGAACATTGAGGTAGCATACCACACAGTTTACACACAAAAGCAAGTTTTGCAAGGCTGACCTCCATGAAGTGATCTTCCACAGTTTCTGCATTTTGCATCTGCTGTGCAGCAGGATGATGTGTCCAAAACTTAAACATAGAAAATATCTCACGGATAGTGGAACACAATGTTTTGCATCACTCATATACACCATAACCTTAACTTTTATTGGGGAGGACATCCCCTTGAAAAGCTAAGATGAAAGCCCCTGCACCTATTTAGTTATCTTTTGGACCTGTCTGACAAAATGTATGCCTCACCATTCTATACTAGCGCATAGCTGCTCATCTGCCTGGAGTGGAAAGTGACCTGACAGATAACTCCTGTACTAGATTCCAAGTTTTATGTGGAGTAATAGTCACTGCTATGTCACCCAGTCTTCCACATACCAGAAGTTGGTTAGGTTAGATTGTTTTGGGGAAGAGACCAAACAGTGAGGTCATTGGTCTCATCAGATTAGGGAAGGACGGGGAGGGAAGTTGGCCATGCCCTTTCGAAGGAACCATCCCGGCATTTGCCTGGAGCGATTTGGGGAAATTACGGAAAACCTAAATCAGGTTGGTTGGACGCGGGATTGAACCATCGTTGTCCTGAATGAGAGTCCAGTGTGCTAACCACTGCACCACCATGCCAGAAATGCTCGGGACTGCACAACAGAGGAGACTTTAATTGAGAGCAACACATTCTACTTGTTTTCCAATGCATCTACTTCTGCAAACTTATTTTTACCTGTTCCGTGAATAATAATGACTTGGTCATTGCAAAATTATCTCCATCTGTTCCAGTACACAGAAGACATTGAATAAATTGTTTTATTGTCGGTCTTAAGGTTTGTCCATCTCCCATTTGTGTAGCCAGGGTAGGGAAAGCAGTTGATTTGTTAACTGTCCATTGTCTATGCATATCAGTTGAGACAGCCAAATCAGTAAGGCCATTATACTGATGTAGTCTGATGTGTTTAATGTGTGAAACTTATGATGTCACCTACTCCAAATAAGGACTTTCCCCACATACGCCACTCAGCCACAGCAAGGGTGATCTGGCACGATGGCTGTTGCCAAGAGTCCTGGTGCCTGAAGATGATTGGCATCTACTCCTTGGCATGCATGTGGAGTTAGCAGCTGAGGCATCACAAGTGTGATCCCTATGTTGTCTGGGGGTTCTACTGAAAGGATATAAAACACCACCACCATGTCGGACTGATTACAGTATTGACTTTTAGGTGCATAAATGAACCTCCATAGTTACACTGGGTGATTCAAAAAGAAAAACAGATTTATTACACACAAACTATAAAAGATAGATACACATTGTGCATGTCACTGGATAGAGGAAGGTTCAAAGTTTTGATACAGCTGCACTGTTTATTTTCTGTAGCAACATAGTGACTATACATCACAAGAGAAATCATTTTGTGTATTGAAATTTGCATGAAGTTAATCCATTAAAGTGCGAAGTGCATTCAGTCATCGATTCAGCAAGAACTGGCATACAAAATTCTTGGAAGTTAGTTGCATTTGCAAAGTGAAGAGCATCGGTTGACCACACAAGTCTGATGAAAATTTTGAACGTATCTGAGATGCATTCACACAGAGTCCTCAGAAGTTCACAAGATAAGTGGGCCAGGGACTTCAACTTCCTCAAACAATGGTGTGGTTGTTCTGCATAAGAAGCATTTACAAATTGAAGTTACTGTAGCAATTATATTGCGGTGATCATTACGGATGGTAAAAATTTTGCAATTCATTTTTCCAGGATACGGCACAGGATACTTTTTCCGAAGGACTCATCTTTTTGGACACACTGATGTTTCATCTATTGGGCACAGTAAACCCACCAAATTATGGACCCATCATTTTTTGCAGATGAAACTGTGACAGGAATGTCTTACCTGGACTTGTTGCAAAATTGATCATTTCCTCAACTTCATGAAGATTCCAATGATTTCATTTTTATGCATGATGGCACCCCACCGTACTTTCACTCCAAGGTGCAGCATTACGCTAAGAACACCGTCACACAAATTTGGATTGCAAAGGGTGGACACAACAAGACCTTGTTCATTGCTGTTGGACTCCCAGGTCACATAATCTAACATCTTGCAATTTTTTCTGTGGGAGTAGATAAACAGTCTTTGTTCCATCTATGGCAGCTAAATTTCAAGAGCTGAGAAATCTAATGGCTGAAGTTGTCTAATCAATAAACAGGGATGTGTTGATTCTTGACTTGTGTGCAGAATGAAATAGACTACAGTTCTAATGTTTCTTGAGCAATACTTGGCACTCATGTTGAGCGTTTGGTGCAGTGAGTGTGAACTTAAAACTATGAACCTTCCTCTATCCAGTAACATGCACAATGTGTTTCTATCTTTCATTGTTTGTCTGTAATCAACAACTGAAACCTCTCATTTCTCTTTTAATCACCCTGTAGTGTGCAGAGGATCTTTAATGCTATACACAGTTGGTGCTATTTAAGGTGTCCTTTCCCCGTCAGTCCACACTTAAAAAAAAAATTACTTTAACTGAAAAACTGATTTAGAGTAAATAGATAAAGATGTAAAAGAAACAAATCTAGACACACAGCTGGGCCAGCATCCAAGACTACCTCCATGGGAAGAAAAGCACAGAAGCAAGCATAGTTGGAGATGGGGGATCGCAGATACGAAAGGAAGTAGATGCCACAATAGCTTGGGGGCCTGCGCTCACCACAAATCAAAGACTGTCACCATGGGAAGGAAAGTAAGAGAAGCAAGGATACTCGGTAATGCGGATTGCAGCACAAGAAAGGAAGTAGGTGCTGCAACAGATTGCAGCCTCATGCTCACCGCACATGTGCTCACGAAGTGTCATGTACCTGCTGCATGGACTGGACTGTTAAGCACTGGTACTTTGGAAGATAGGCCTAACCTTTTTGAATGTCACTGATGCTTCCTGACGATGCAGTGGATGATTTTTGTTACATTTTCTTTTTAATGCCATGTTTAACACCAGAACAGCATTAAGATAATGACCACAAATTGTTGAAATGAAGTGGAAAAGAAGGAGGCAGTGTATGGAAATAAATAAGCAATGCCTGGAAGTACAATAATAAAGTAAAAATAGAAACTGAAAATAAATGCAGTGCTACACAACAAATGAACCCTAGGAAAAAGAGCCTACAAAGGTGAGACCTCTACATCACTGAATAGTGATCAAAAATGAAACACTGTTGAACGTCAGTGACATCTATTACACTTCATTATCAAAACAATATGGTAGCAATACAAACAGTAATTTACATTGCCTGTAACACACTTACCGCATTGTTCACAAGTATGTAAATGTTTGCTGTGGGTTCCTACATGTTTTCGGAGACTGACAATGCGACGGAAGGCTGCACCACACCATTTGCAGCAGTAACACTTATCTGTGGACTTTGAACTCTTCTGATTAGGTGCAAGTGATGTATCATATGACATCTTGGATTCTGAATAAGCTGTTAACTTCTCACCCGTATGCTTCCACATGTGGCGCTCCTACAAGAGAGAGAAGAAAGACTGTAAGAAACGCAATCAAATTAAGTGAACATGAAGATTAATTCAAGCCCTATGTACGAGGGTTGAATGAAAAGTAATGCCTCCATCTTCGTTAATTGGGTTTGGATGAGAATATTTTAATAAATCAAATGCAGAAATAATCGTTAGCATGTGATCTTTAATTACCAATATTCACTTTTCCACATAATCAACAGCCAATTGAATACATTTCTGCAAACGATGAACAAATTTCCTGAAGCCGTCATGGAAGAAGTTGAAACTCTGTTTCTGCAACCACAGTCTCTCAGTTCTCTCAACGTCTTCATCAGAAGCAAAATGATATCCCATGATTGAATGGAGAAAGGCGTCACCTTCATTCTCATAATGCGACGGGAGTTCCTGCCAAATTTCAAGTCTGTGCACTTTCATTTCAGGAGTCAGCATCTGGAGTACCCATCGTGCACAGATTTTCAGATAGCCAAGCAAAGGAATAATTTGACCCACACGTTCTTGTGAAACGCCTATTTTGTTTGCAATTTCTCTGAGTGATATGACGATCATCCTGAATCAATCTGTCAACATTTTGCTTGTGAAACTCAGTGGTTGTCACGCAGGTCAGATGTTCCCGCCTCAACATCTTTTAACTTACTCGCCCACCGACAAACAGTAATCACATCAAAACAATCACCATAAACTGCTTTCATTCTCTGATGAATCTC
Source organism: Schistocerca piceifrons (assembly GCF_021461385.2). Taxonomy (NCBI): domain Eukaryota; kingdom Metazoa; phylum Arthropoda; class Insecta; order Orthoptera; family Acrididae; genus Schistocerca; species Schistocerca piceifrons. The sequence continues at coordinate 1,238,883,453 of NC_060138.1, forward strand.
CTTTGGGGTGACACCTTCTGCTGTCAAAAATTCAATGACTGCACGTTGCTGAAATTGCATTGACTGACCGTCTGCACAGGGTTCCATACTTTACACTGTTACAACGCAACCATTCAATGCTAAGGTTTCCCGCCAACTGGAGCTGTAGAGAAGAGGCTACAGAACAAGTTAGTACCTGCCACATACCAATGCTGCCAACTGTTAAAGAGTTACAAAGGTGGAGGCATTACTTTTCAATCAACCCTCGTATGTTAATGTCCATCGTGTCTAATATCTGCTCTCTCTAAAATCAAAATGATATTTCTTAAGGGTAGTTGATTTTTGATTGTAGGCACAATGTACCATATTATGAAGCTTTTCAATGTATCAGAGTATGTCTTCTTTAGAGATTTAGATACTATTGGTAAAACTGAGATAGTGTGTCTCTGCCTCTACCAAAGAGGCTTGTTAAAATGTTAATTGTATATCCACTTAGTGTTACTCTAAGACCTGCATGGTACAGAGCATCCAGTTACAAACAAAAAATAATTGAAGTAGTAATCCTTATATTCAAGCATTCCACTAAATATTTAACTACTTAAGTAAAGAAAGACAATTCCTGCTGTGAGTTAAGCACAATGAAAAAATGAAATGAAATGAGCGTATGGCATCGTTGGCCAGGAGGCCCCATCCGGGGAAGTTTGGCCGCCAAGTGCAAATCTTATTTCAGTCTTCGCCACATTGGGCACCGGTATTGGATTAAACCACTTACCAGGTGTTCCGGTATGAAATGAGCACCCCCCCCCCCCCCTCCCCGCCTTTTTGTGAAAATGAAACACTAATTTTGAATCGAAAAGTAAAAACATTATATTCAAAGTGCTGACCATTGCTTTAGATACATTTTGACCACCTTTCTGGCAATTTGTGGACACCACGCCAATAGAAATGTTCGTATTTTGAAGCAAACCAATTAGACACCCAATTTTCGACTTCTTTGTAGGAATCGAAGTGTTCCTCAGCCAATGTGGTCCAACTGATGAAAACAAATGGTAGTCAGAAGAGGCCAAGTCTGGTGAATACGGCGGGTGGGGTAGCAGCTCCCAGCCAAGTGTTTTGATTGTATCCTGAACCAGTTTTGCTTTGTGTGCAGGTGCATTGTCGTGTAAAAAAATTACTTTGCCATGTCTTCTGGCCCATTCTGGTCTTTTTTCGATCAATGCATAGTTCAAATTGATCATTTGTTGTCTGTAGCGATTAGTATTCACAGTTTCACCGGGTTATAGAAGCTCATGATACACAACACCTTTCTGATCCCACCAAACACAGAGCATTGTCTTCTTGCCGAATCGATCTGGTTTTGCAGTTGATGTTGATGGTTGTCCCGGATTAACCCATGATTTTTCCCGTTTAGGATTCTTAAAATAAATCCATTTTTCATCGCTAGTAACAATTTCTTTCACGTCTTTGAAGCAAAATTTGACAAATGGTTTTTCGGTTTTCCATCTGTCTTTCATTCAATTTATGTGGCACCCATTTTCCACACTTTTGGATCTTTCCCATAGCTTTCAAACGGTCAGAAATTGTTTGTTGTGCAACATTTAGCATTGCTGTCATTTGCTTCTGACTCAAAGTATCTTCTTCATCCAATATTGCTTGCAATTCGACGTCTTCGAACTTTTTTGGTGGTCTTCCACGTTCTTCATTTCTTACATCAAAATCATTATTTCTGAACCGTTGAAACCATCTTTTGCATGTTGCTTCTGATAGAGCATGATCACCATATGCCTTGACAAGCATTCGATGCAATTCTGCAGCACTTTTTTTCAAATGAAAACAAAAAATTAATGCTTTCCGCAAATCATCACTTTCTGGTACAAAATTCGACATTGTTAACATGATGAAAACATATGATGATGTTTGTTCCACGACTTTATGTATACTAAATATCTTTGACAGTGTCATACCAACCAAACAAAAAAAAACTAAGGCTCGTTCACAACAAATGTTCCCTATCGACAAATTTGTATCTTAACGCTCATTTCATACTGGTACACCTGGTAAAGGTATACAGCAGTTGGCTACATGGAGTACGCTATGCTGGAGCTGCATAACATAAAATGTTATAGACAGTTCTTGTAGAATGTAAATTCTTTTGTCTTGAAGGAGACCATTCACAAAAAAGCAGAGGTGTTGAGATATCGATAGGCATGCATTCACAAAAGAAATGAAACTTGCTAGCTTTCGCAATTCCTGACCTGAAACAAGGAATACTCTACCTAAGATCCTTCCCACCCCTACTAAAGTGGTAATCTGTTATGCACCCAACCACTACAACTCCTAGTCCATCCCCATACCACTCCCATTCCCAATCCCCTGCCACAGGGATCATATTGCTGTGGCAGACAAAGGTGCAAGACCTGTCCAATCCACCCACTCAGCACCTCCTACTCCAGTCCTGTCATAGGCTTCTCCTACCTCACTGGAGGCCGGACAGTCTATGAAAGCAGCAAAGCATAAGCCAATTCTGCTGCAAAAACGGCACAGCTATTTATGTTGGTACAACTACCAACCAGCTACCCAACAAGATGAACAGCCACTGCCAAGTTGTTGCCGAGAACAATGTTGACTAGCTGATGGCACAAGATTCAGAACAACATGCTCAATCTCAATGGCTGCTTCACAATCCAGACAGTCTGGATCCTTCCCTCCACCACTAGCTTCTGTTGACTACACAGATGGGAGTTGTCCTTACAACACATCCTCTGCTCCTATAATCATCCTGGCCTCAATCTCAGGCAACTCACTGTCCTCGCACCCTCCATCTAACAGTTTCCCCTCTTCCTCTGTCCTGTCACCTCCTCCTAATTCGTGTCCCCACATCGCCTTCACAATGCATGGCTCCCCAACGGCCCCTACAATCACACCTAGCCTAAACAGCTGCCACCTATTCCTCTTGCTTTCTTAGCCAACAAACTGACTGCCTTACTGTGAGCTGCTAGTCACCCACTCCCAAGCCCTTTCCCTCTGCCCATTTCACTCGACACTATCCACACCACAGCCAGGCCGCCTGCCGAGAAACAAAGCACTGGCACTGTTAGTCCAACTGCTGCCATGTAGGGGCAGAGGCATGAGTGCGTCTCTCTCTCTCTCTCTCTCTCTCTCTCTCTCTCTCTCTCTCTCTCTATCTATCTATCTATCTCCCCTCCTGCCTCTCTTTTCACCACTCCTGCTAATCAAAGGATAATTCCGAAAGCTAGCAAGTTTTCTTTCTTTTGAATGTGACTACTGACAACTCCACACTTCTGCTATTCCATCAGTGGTCTCATTTAATCCAAATGTAACACTACATAACTTATTTGTGTGTAAAAGTGTATATAAACACACAATTCCGGAACAAGGACATGCTCTGCTGCAGCATGACAGGCAGCTACAACATTAAAGATGCAGACAATAAATATGTAACTGTATTAAGTGAACTGAAGATTGTCTCTCATCATAAAGTTACAAAAATGGTTGCTTGCCATTTTTTTTCTTTCTTTCTTTCTTTTTTCCTTCTTCATGTGGCAAATACTACTTTACACCACACCAAATGTTACTCATTAGATGACTGATGCAACTCTCACATACCAAGTCCATACGCTGTGAATACAGCTTTCCACAATCTTCACACTGGAAAGGTCCCATATCTTGCTTATTTAGGTAAGCTTCAATAGCTTTCCTCCCAGATTCTTCTATGTCAGATGTCTCTATACATTTATCTTCTGTGTTGCTATTAACTACTGACTGCTCTGGTACTGGAAGCACAGTGGTGCAAGACACATCTTGCTCTGTCCTCTCACAAATCTGAACTGACTTTTCTGGATTACTGCATTCAACAGTGTCTTCATTACTTACAACCACAGAAGAAGCTGAAAATATAACATGAAATGGTAATTTTTGTACAAAAAATAGGGGAATAACTGTATCTCTTAGTTCCATACATATAAAAATGTGATTTTAATTATTACGAATTCAAAATAAAAATAATTAAAAAGTGGATACTGAACAGGCAGAATTTAGCCCCCTTACAGATGGTCCCATATAAGGATCAGTGCTTCAACACAGAGTGCATTCAAAAATAAACTTACCTAAAACTTCAACAAACGTATACTCACAACAAAACTGTTTTTGAAACTGGAAGTAAATTAGTTAGTTTCATGTACCATATGCTGTTTGCACAGTTTCTATTGAAATGATGTGGAAAGAGTCAGCTGACATACTATGCATACATAATTTGTTTGTATGTAAGTGCTACTTTTAGATTATTAAACAGGAAACAGTACATTTGCTTAAATTTAATAAATATCAACATATTAGTTTTTGTTATGAGCCGAGTTACAAATGAAACAGATTTAACAATAAAGCAAACATATTTTACTGTTGTACTACACATATTATCAGTGTTTAATATTCACCTACTTAATGTAAGGAGTTATCCAGAAGAAATTATTTAATTATTTCAGATTAGATTTACAATTTGCTTTGCTACCTGCCAGACATTTTACATTCTTGGAAAAAGATATTTAGCGACACAGATAGCTGTACCGTAGCGACGGGACAATCACAATGGAGGAGTAAGTTGAGAAGTCAGACAAAAGTGTGGTTCCTGAAGAGTGGCAGCAGCCGTTTCAGTAGTTTTAGAGGTTGGCGTGTGAACGATTGACTGATCTGGCCTTGTAACATCAACCAACACAGCCTTGCTGTGCTGGTACTGCTAATGCCTGAAAACAAGGAGAAACTATAGCTGTAAATTTTCCTGGAAGCATGCAGTTCTACTGACTGGATGAATGAGATGGCATCCTCTTGGCTGAATTACTCCCGAGGTAAAATAGTCCCCCATTCAGATCTCCAGGCAGAGACTATTCAGAATGAAGTCATCAGGAGAAACAAAACCAGAGTTCTAAGGGTCAGGGTGTGGAATGTTAGATCTCCTTACCAGGCAGGTAGCCTATAAAATTTAAAAATGGAAGTGGATACATTGAAGTCAGATATAGTAGGAATTTGTGAATTTCAGTGGCAAGAGGAACAGGACTTCTGGTCAAGTGAATAGTGTTATAAATACAAAACCAAACTGATGAGAAAAAAGAAAGTATAGAGACTGTTAAGAAAGACAAAAATTTAATTGTGATAGGACTGAAACTTGACAGTGGGAGGAAGATATGTGAAAGCAGGAGGTAAATAGGGACTGAGGGAAAGAAATGAACGAGGAAGCCACCTGGTACAAATCTGCGCAGAGTATAATTTAATCCTTGCTAACATTTAGTTTAAGAATCATGAAAGATGGTTGTATGTGAGGAAGAAACATGGAGACACTGGAAGTTTTCAGATTAATTTTATATAATGATGACAAAGAGTTCGGAACCAGATTTTGAATTACAAGACAGCCCTGCACCAAGTGAGAAGCAACAGTTTTTTGTGTACTCGCAACAATAAGTAAGTTTGATTATAATATCAGTTAGTTCAGTACAGATCATTTAATAAATACGTGTGTTAACGTATGTCATAAATCCCTGGACGTCGTGAGTTCCATCGTTTCACTAGTGCTTCAATCAAAGAGTTGATAGTAAATGTATCTGTTTATGGCAGTATATGACATTATCGTTTATTTGGAGAGATGCATATGGGGCCTGAAGATGGCATAGCGAAATGCTGAAACTGGTAGTCTTCAAAATAAAATAACATCTTAGTTACATAGCTGTTGGAGAATTTCATTGATACTGACAATTACTTAACCAGCAGATGTCCCCTTTCCTTGATGGATAAACAGATATCTGTAGTTTAACTGACTTAGTCTGACTAAAGTATTATATTTATCATAGTGAAAAGTGCCTGACTTGCCATAGAACTGTTAGGTCTGGATTTTGGTGTGGGTGCAGTAGTTTTTAACATGTGAACAACTGCAGTGGCATGGGAATTGGGGACATAAATGAGGCTCTTCAGTGGTTTTGTAGGATATGTAGCACAGATAAGAAGAAAGTGGAGCAGGAGGGGAGAGCTGCCACCCTTCAGGCTGAATCAGAGAAAGCTAGGGAAGATCTGAACACAATGTGGAGGGAGAAAGTACAGAAAGGTGGGAAGTGGCAACAGGCAATAGAAGGAACAGGTTTAGAGCTACATCTGATGGGTGAAAGTGCAAAATAAGTCTGACCTGCTGCTTCAGTTAGAAACTCATGGGCCTCAAGCAGATGTAAGTGTAGACAGGGCACAACAAACTTTCAGTAGCAGATTGAAGAGTAAGAATGTAGCGGCAGTCAAAAAGAAGAAAGGCACATGGGCCAACTTTTGCAGGATGAACTAGGATCTGTGTTTTTTTTTTAATACCAGGTCACAAAGTTTTTAAACCTAGTGCTGGTCTGGAGCAGGAGACAGCAAAGACTTCACAAGGAAGACACTTTGTTTATGGTGGGTGGACCAGGTAATAACAATGACAAAGATCTTGGTTACATTACATGAGTGTGATCTGGCAGAGACTTCATCAGTATTGAGACATACCAATGTTGGGTTTGTATCAGCTCTCGGGCACCATGACTGACCTTATTTGAGCTCTTCAGTCATGAGAATTAATGTGGAGTTGGAAAGGCTGCTTGTGTCAGGTGTTGGGTCACATACTGGCATCGTTCCTGTTGATTTTCTTCATAGGTGGGATTATAGTAGGCATGGACTTTATCTCAACAGCAAAAGGTAAGGCTTAACTGGCTGAGATAATAGCAGGGGATGTAAGGGGGCAGAGGCACTGTCATGAGTGATAAAATACCATTGGCTACAGGGTTCAGAAAAGCACCTTTTTCAGGGTATGAAGGACAGAAAGACTTTAGTTTTAAGAGAGGTTAAGACTGAAACAAACTGTCAGTTTGAGGAAGAAGTCAAGCAACATAATTCTGGCACACTGTACAAACTGCTGTTGGTTAAAAATTTTCATTAATCAGCAAAAATGTTTTTTTTCCCATTAAATTTTAATTCAGTCAATGGGGGATGTCAGCTATCTTTATTGCAGCAAAATATTCAAGGACTAAAAAGGAAAATCAATGAACTATCTACACTGATGAATTAGTCATCAAATCCAGTTGACACAATTTGCCCCTCTGAAAATCATGTGACCACTGGTATAGATGTTTTAAGTGTTACAGAATTTACGGTAGCACCTCACTTTTGTAGAGCAGAAATGGAGGAAGGATGATTTGCCACATTCATCAGGAATTGTCAAATTTATGAACATAAATATTCATAAATTTTGCCTAGGGCAACACATGAAAGCATATGCAACAGAAATAGAATTTCATAATAATGGTTCATAATAATAAGTGTATAATGAGCACCTGCAGGTAATTGTAATCTGTTCATAAATCACCTTGAAGCTCTACTGAACTATTTAACAACAAAAAACAAAGAAATAGTGCTTCCTGGTGACTTTACTGTTCAGTTTCTTAAAAACTCTCCCAGCAAGACTATTGGAGACAGTAACACTACCATTCAACTTATTTCCTACCATAAACTTCCCAACTAGGATAGCTATTTGCTCACAAACAGTCACTGTTACCATCTTTATAGAAAGGTCTAATGAACAAAATTGTATAACAAAACAATTAGTCAGTGGCCTCTCATACCATGACATGCAGTTCCTTTTGTTACGTGCCAATACTGAACAGTATATATAATCTATTAAATCTGAATTCAAGAGGCTGCTCAGTAAGCCAAAAATTGATTATTTTATGACACACCTCAAAGGAGTGCACTGGAGTGATGTATACAGCACTCACGTCATGAATGAAAAATACAAGACTTTTATTAATGAAGTACTTATCTTATTTGAATGATGTTTTCTCCAAAAACTAAGCCAGATTAGACTGAACATTCCAAAGAAACCATTGATTAGGGTCAAGGAATAAAAGTATCATGTAAAACGAAAAGGAAAATGTATCTGTCGGTAAGAAACAGATCTGATGTTGATGCTAATGCACATTACAAGACACACTGCAAAATATTAAAGTATGTAATATGGTCGTCAAAGCAAATACATTACAAGAAAAGGTTATTCACATCAGATAACAAAATAAAGACAATATGGGATATAGTGAAGGAGGAGACTCTTAGAACCAGACATGAAGAAGGGCAAATAGCATTACGAGTAAATGATACATTGGTAACATGTAAGCAGTGTTGCAAAACCTTTTAATAAGCATTTCAAATCTTTTACTGAAAAGATGGGATGCTCAAACCAGACAGTACACGCAACTTCACTAACGTAATATGACTCTCACTACCCAAGCAGAAGTAATGTCCATAATAAAATCTTTAAAATCAAAAAATTCTGAGTGGGTATGATAAAACATCAACAAAGTTAATTAAAGAGTATGCTTCAGCGTTTAGTAACATACTAAGCTATCTGCGTAACCAGTTGTTTATCAGTGGACCATTTCCTGAGTGGCTGAAATACTGAAACATGCTGAAGTTAAGCCTTTGCTTAAGAAAGGAGTAACGAAATACCATCCAGTTTCTCTTTTTCCAGCAGTCTAAAATAATTTACAAAAGGTAATTCACAGTCAGCTTCTTAACCATTTGACAACAAATAATATATTGCCTAAGTCTCAGTCTCAGTCTAAAGGGTTCCGATACTGAGAAGGCTACCTACACATACAGTGAAAATTTACCTAATTCATTTGACAATAAATTAGAGGCCACTGGTATAATTTCTGATCTGTCAAAGGCATCTGCCTGTGTAAATCACAGTATACTATAGTGTAACAAGAAATGTTGCAAAATGATTCAATTCCTGTACCTCTGGCAGGAAACAAAAGGTGTGATTAGAAAAGAGACTTGAATTATCTGTCACTCTTTATCCAACTGTAAACTAATTACATGTGGCACCCCACATGGTTCTATCTTAGGGCCATTGCCTTTTCTTGTGTATATAAATGACCTTTCATCAGGAACTTTACCCGATGCCAAGTTTGTTATACTTGCAGATGACACAAACACAGCAATTAAAGTGTAGTCTCAGAAATATCAGTTAAAGTTTCATGGACATTAATAAATTGGTTTCTAGTCAATTCTTTGTCTCAAACATTGGAAAAAAAAGGACACTGCATGCAATTCAGAACTCTTAACAGGCTTCTCAACAACATACGCCTAAAAGAAGATAGATGAGGTGACTTACCGAACGAAAGCGCTGGCAGGTCGATAGACACACAAACAAACACAAACATACACACAAAATTCAAGCTTTCGCAACAAACTGTTGCCTAATCAGGAAAGAGGGAAGGAGGGGGGAAGACGAAAGGAAGTGGGTTTTAAGGGAGAGGGTAAGGAGTCATTCCAATCCCGGGAGCGGAAAGACTTACCTTAGGGGGAAAAAAGGACAGGTATACACTCGCACACACGCACATATCCATCCACACATACAGACACAAGCAGACATATTTAAAGACCCTTAAATATGTCTGCTTGTGTCTGTATGTGTGGATGGATATGTGCGTGTGTGCGAGTGTATACCTGTCCTTTTTTCCCCCTAAGGTAAGTCTTTCCGCTCCCGGGATTGGAATGACTCCTTACCCTCTCCCTTAAAACCCACTTCCTTTCGTCTTCCCCCCTCCTTCCCTCTTTCCTGATGAGGCAACAGTTTGTTGCGAAAGCTTGAATTTTGTGTGTATGTTTGTGTGTCTATCGACCTGCCAGCGCTTTCGTTTGGTAAGTCACCTCATCTTTGTTTTTATATATAATTTTTCCCACGTGGAATGTTTCCTTCTATTATATAAAAGAAGATAGAAGTTGACAGTGTTAAATTCTTCCCCCTATGAATGGTGGGGAGGCTTGCGTGCCTCAGTGATATAGATAGCCGTACTATAGGTGCAACCGCAATGGATGGGTATCTATTGTTAGGCCAGACACACGTGTGGTCCCTGAAGAGGGGTAGCAGCCTTTTCAGTAGTTGCAGGGGCAACAAACAGTCTGGATGAATGACTGATCTGGTCTTGTGACATTAACCAAAATGGCCTTGCCGTGCTGTGAATGGCAGAAAGCAAGGGCAAACTACAGCTGTAATTTTTTCCCAAGGGCATGCAGCTTTACTGTGTGGCTAAAGGATGATGGCATCCTCTTGGGTAAAATATTCTGGAGGTAAAATAGTCCACCATTTGGATCTCCAGGTGGGGACTACTCAGGACATCATTATCAGGTGAAAGAAAATTGGCGTTCTACAGATCGGAGCATGGAATATCAGATCACTTCATCGGGCAGGTAGATTAGAAAATTTAAAAAGGGAAATGCACAGGTTAAAGTTAGATATAGTAGGAATTAATGAAATTTGGTGGCAGGAGGAACAAAACTTCTGATCAGGTAAATACAGGCTTATAAATACAAAATCAAATAGAGGTAATGCAGGAGTAGGTTTGATAACAAATTAAAAAAAAAAAAATTAAAATTTTTTAAAAAAAAAATAGAAGCATGGGTAAGCTACTACAAACAGCACAGTGAATGCTTTATTATAGCCCAGATAGACACGTACCACAGTAGTACAAGTTTATATGCCAACTAGCTCCACAGATGACGAAGAGATTGAAGAAATGTATGATGAAATAAAAGAAATTATTCAGATAGCGATGGGAGACAAAAATTTAATAGTCATGGGTGACTGGAAGTCGATAGTAGGAAAAGGAAGAGAAGGGAAAGCAGTTGGTGAATATGGAATGGGGGTAAGAAATGAAAAAGGAAGCCGCCTGGTTCAATTTTGCACAGAGCATAATTTAATCATAGCTAACACTTGGTTCAAGAATCATGAAAGAAGGTTGTATACATGGAAGAGGCCTGGGGATACTGGAAGGTTTCAGAAAGATTATATAATGGTAAGGCAGAGATTTAGGAACCAGATTTTAAATTGTAAGACATTCCCAGTGGTAGATGTGGTCTCTGACCACAATGCATTGGTGATGAACTGTAGATTAAAACTGAAGAAATTGCAAAAAGGTGGGAATTTAAAGAGATGGGACCCATATAAACTGAAAGAACCAGAGGTTTTAGAGAGTTGAGAGCATTAGGGAACAATTGACAAGTACGGGGGAAAGAAACACAGAAGAAGAAGAATGCGTAGCTTTGAGAGATGAAATAGTGAAGGCAGCAGAGGATGAAGTAGGTAAAAAGACTAGGGCTAGTAGAAATCCTTAGGTAACAGAAGATATCTTGAATATAACTGATGAAAAGAGAAAATATAAAAATGCAGTAAATGAAGCAGGCAAAAGGGTAAACAATTATCTCAAAAATGAGACTGACAGGAAATGCAAAATGGCTAAGCATGGATGGCTAGAGGATACCTACAAAAAAAAATTAGACACACCTTTACAGAAAAGAGAACCACTTATATGAACATCAAGAGCTCAGACAAAAAGCCAGTTCTCTGCAAAGATGGGAAAGCAGAAAGTTGGAAGGAGTATAGAGAGGGCCTATACAAGGGCGATGTACTTGAGGGCAATATTATGGAAATGGAAGCGGATGTAGATGAAGATGAAATGGGAGATACGATACCGTGTGAAGAATTTGATAGAGGACTGAAAGACCCAAGTCGAAATAAAGCCCCAGAAGTAGACAATATTCCATTAGAACCACTGATAGCCTTGGGAGAGCCAGCCCTGGCAAAACTGAAACCATTTGGTGAGCAAGATGTAGGACACAGGCTAAATACCCTCAGACTTCAAGAATATAGTAATTCCAATCCCAAAAAAAAAAGCAGGTGTTGACAGGTGTGAAAATTACTGAACTATCAGTTTAATAAGTGACGGCTCCAATATACTAACATGAATTGCTTGCAGACGAATGGAAAAACTGGTAGAAGCCAACCACGGGGAAGATCAGTTTGAATTCCATAGAAATGTTGGAACACATGAGGCAATACTGACCCTACAACTTATCTTACAAGATAGATTAAGGAAAGGCAAACTTACGTTTCTAGCATTTGTAGACTTAGAGAAAGCTTTTGACGATGTTGACTAGAGTACTCTCTTTCAAATTCTGAAGGTGGCATGGGTCAAATACAGGGAGCAAAAGGCTATTTACAATTTGTAAGAAACCAGATGGCAGTTGTAAGAGTCAAGGGGCATGAAAGGAAAGCGGTGTCAGTAAGTCTGTTCTGAAAGAATTTGTATGGAGTGTAGCTATGTATGGAAGTGAAACATGGACGATAAATAGTTTAGACAAGAAGAGAATAGAAGCTTTCGAAATGTGGTGCTACAGAAGAATGCTGAAGATTAGCTGGGTAGATCACGTAACTAATGAGGTGGTACTGAATAGAATTGGAGAGAAGAGGAATTTGTGGCACAACTTGACTACAAGAATGGATTGGTTGGTAGGACATGTTTTGAGGCAACATGGTTCACCAATTTAGTATTGGAGGGCAGGGTAGAGGGTAAAAGTCATAGATGGAGACCAAGTGATGAATACTCCAAGCAGATTCCGAAGGATGTAGGTTGCAGTAGTTACTTGGAGATGATGAAGCTTGCAAAGGATAGAGTAGCACTGAGAGCTGCATCAAACCAGTCTCTAGACTCAAGACCACAACCACAACATCTTTATAATAAATTCAACTGGGAAGAGCACACCACAGAACTGCTGAAGCACCTAAACAGAACTCCACTGGCAATGCAAATGTTGTCAAATAAAAGATTCAGAGCAGTAATGTGAACATCCAATTGGGATCTGTGGCAGGTACATTACATTAGCATACTTGTTTTTCATTGTAAATGTTTATTCTTGTTATTCTGAACCATTCTACACCCTGGAGGACCACCTCACTATGGATCATTTGGTATAAGTAGTACAGGGTGATTAAAATTACAGTTAAACTTTCAAAACACTGTAGAAATAACACTACTGGTCAGAATGACGTCAAATTACAACAGAATATTATTGGAGAATGGGGAAAATGTATAGTAGAAGAAAAAAAATAGTACCCAGCTAATCTTTTTGTTACGCATGTCTGACCTATCAAGGGGAGTCCTACAGATCACCACCCAATAACACACGTCTAAAAATCTGCAGCCAATACTGTCACAGAGTCACCGTAGCCTTTGGTTGAGACCCTCGTCAGTTCCATGCCAAAAGACCCTGATCAACTCTGGGAACAATGCTACAAATTGTCAGCTCTGCTTGCTTTCGTGCTTTATGCACTGATGCTCTATTGGTTAGTGGTTGTATTTCCTTTATTTTACTCATGACTCCAAGCAGGAATTTCCATTATTGTGGGCCACCTACTTTCAGACGACCATCCTGTTCATGGACTTCGTCCTAAAGGAGCCAATCCTTGGTGTGGTTCCCAAAAGCAAAAGAAAGTGGTCAAATCTACCATCATAAGCATTCTCTTCCTGAGCCTGTTATGTGTGAAATAAAACCACTTTTTAGAGACCTGAGTGACCCTGTTTTGCTTAGTAAATGTCTTCATGGGAGCACTCAGAATAAAATGAAAGTTTCAACCACAGCATATGGGAAAGATTACCCAACAATGTTTTTGTAGGACTAAATACTTTAAACGTTAGTGTACTAGATGCAATGATATGTTTCAATGATGGAATGATACGAAGGTTGGAAGTCCTGAGAAATTTAGGCACAAAATGTGCCTCTAATATTGAAGATCAATTGCTTGCGTATGACAGACAACGGGTGCATGAAGCTGGAAGATTCGCTCTTCAAGTTACCAAAGAAGCAAAAAGTGTTAAAAGGAAAGCCACGAGGGAGCTTGAAGGTGAACAAATGCTGTAGCATGAAGACTATGCTTCAGGGATGTTCTGAGGCACAGTTTAATTGGACTCGTTGTATTTTTCAGAATTCAGGTACAAATATTTCCTAAACTTTATAAAGCATTACTCTAATTTTTTTCTGTAACTTGCAATAGTCCATACTTATGTAGTACACCTAAGCTTTATTGCAGAATCAACTAAATTATAAAAAAATAACATTTTTATTAGGAAAGCAGGTTCAAAAATATTCAAAATATTTGTAATTTGTTCAGAAAGTGTGCTGCATTACCTGATATCAACAAAAAATCTGTAAAATGTATACATTATAAACAGTGCCTGAAAGAAATAGGTGTTGATTTTTATGTAATACTGAGCCAGAAAAGCACCTGCTTTTCCTATTATCTGTTTTATGTGATCATTCCACTTTAGGTCCCTCTTAGACTGTTACTCCTTGTTTTATGATAGTTACTGTTTCCAGCCACTTGTCACCAACAGTGTAGTTTTACAGTAGTGGATCTCTTCTCCTAAATAAATTATATTTGAATGGAATCTACCTGCCTGAGTTTGTAATACAATTAGTGTCAGTCTACACAATAAAATGCCTTGGACCAGTCACTGACAACATCAACTGATTATATTTTAGATTAGATTAGATTAGGTTAATACTTGTTCCATAGATCATGAATACGACACATCGTAATGATGTGGAACGTGTCAGGTTAATAAAAGATGTCTGTACAAGATATTACATTACACAAAATATTGCATGACACTAATGTTTAAGTTGTTGTTTTCTCCCCCCCCCCCCCCCCCATTTATATCCAAAAAATCAGCCAATGAGTAGAAGGAGTTGTCATCTAGAAGTTCTTTTAATTTATTTTTAAATGTTAGTTGGCTATCTGTCAGGCTTTTGATGCTGTTTGGTAGGTGACCAAAGATTTTTGTGGCAGCATAATTTACCCCTTTCTGTGCCAAAGTCAGATTTAACCATGCATAATGAAGATCATCCTTTCTCCTAGTGTTATAGCTATGCACACTGCTATTACTTTTGAACTGGGTTGGATTATTAACAACAAATTTCATAAGTAAATATATATACTGTGAGGTTACTGTGAGGATCCCTAGATCCTTAAATAGATGTCTGCAGGATGACCGTGGGTGGGCTCCAGCAATTATTCTGATTACACGTTTTTGAGCAATGAATACTTTTCTACTCAACGATGAATTACCCCAGAATAGGATGCCATATGAAAGCAGTGAATGAAAGTAGGCATAGTAAGCTAATTTACTGAGATTCTTATCACCAAAATTTGCAATAACCCTAATAGCATACGTAGCTGAACTCAGACATTTCAACAGACCATCAATGTGTTGCTTCCAGTTTAACCTCTCATCAATGGACACACCTAAAAATTTTGAAAATTCTACCTTAGCTACAGACTTCTGTTCAAAGCCTATATTTATTACTGGAGTTGTGCCATTTACTGTACTGAACCGTATATACTGTGCTACATAGGCTTTTAGTATTTGGTGCTTAAGGCTATAAATGAAATTCTGAGTTGATAAATCCTTCCAGAAACCAAACTGTCACATACTAAATTGTCAGTATTACTCTTGAGTACATTACTTTTTGGTCTTTAAATATGTCTGCTTGTGTCTGTATGTGTGGATGGATATGTGCGTGTGTGCGAGTGTATACCTGTCCTTTTTTCCCCCTAAGGTAAGTCTTTCCGCTCCCGGGATTGGAATGACTCCTTACCCTCTCCCTTAAAACCCACTTCCTTTCGTCTTCCCCTCTCCTTCCCTCTTTCCTGATGAGGCAACAGTTTGTTGCGAAAGCTTGAATTTTGTGTGTATGTTTGTGTGTCTATCGACCTGCCAGCGCTTTCGTTCGGTAAGTCACCTCATCTTTGTTTTTCTATATTACTTTATGGAATATTGTACAAAAGTTGTCAATAAGAAAATTTAATGATTTTTTACCTGTCAATTCTCTTAATAAAGGTATCTTTCAATTTCTGGAAAAATTCATTGTGTGTTGCCGATGAATTACACGTACCACTAAGGATATGTTTCACTGAGTTAGAACAACTGTACAAGATTATCTTTGAAATTCCATCAATACCACACAATCTTTCATTTCGGCGGGCTTTAAAAATTCTTATTAATTAAATTCATGAATGTTTGTGCTACTTCAGGCTTATTAATATTTTGTAGAATGATAAAACTTACAAGAGTCAGTGATGTCATCTAGAGCATCTTCAGGAGACTTTCCCTTGTATATTACTTCATCATCTTGATTAAATGTACTTGCATCACACGTAGCCTGGCTGCTTTTGCTTGAAATACTTAGACTGCTTGTATCACTGTGATGCCTTTCTTCGTAAAGTTCATCATTTTCTTCACAGGAATTCGTCTGACTTCTAAAAACAAAAGGAAATTTTAATTTCTCCGTGATATGTTTTTAAAAATGTAACGCATGGATTTTCATTGTGCATTGTCTCATTGTGAGCAACTTTTACATTTCATCATCAGTAATGGCATTCGTAATACTTATCATTATGATCATTAGACATGATAATATGATAAATAATTTTTGCAAGCCAATGAAGTATAAACTGAAATAAAAGTACGGGTTTTTGTAGAAACTTAAATATCTGATAATTTGCTTTTGAGAGTTATACCACAGAGGTCAATTTTAGCAAACTGCATGCATTATTTCAAGCCACATAATACAAAAGAAATTAAACGTTAACTTAAAGAAATACAGATGCAGATAAGTATCTCTTTCTTCACTCCTACTTCTTGCTTACTTCCCAAAGTCCATAAACCTAACCACCAAGGACACCCCATTGTAGCCGGTTACTGTGCTCCCACTGTGACAATCTCTGCACTTGCAGAACAACAGCTTCATCCTATTACCGGCAAACTGCCCCCCCATCATGAAAGACAAGAATCATTTCCTCCAACGACTCACCATAGTGGCTGTTCTTTTACCAATCAACACCCTGCAATCGCCGTCAATGCGACCTCCTGTTACACGAACATCCCCAATGCCCATGGATTGCCACCATTGATCACTACCGTTCCCATTGCCCAACTGACTCCAAACCTGTAACCTCCTTCCCGGTCACCATTAACAACTGTATCTTCACCCGCAATTTCTTCTCCTTTGAAGGCATCACCTACAAACAAATATACAGTAATAGGCACCTACATGGTATGATCCTATGCCAACTCATTCTTGGGCCATCTACAGGAATTCTTCCTAACCATCAGATTCCCAAACCCCTCACCTTGTAAAGTTTCACTGATGACATCTTCATGATCTAGACTGATGGTGGGGACAGCCTACCCACATTTCTCCAGAACCTTAACACCTTCACCTGGTCCTCCTCAACCCAACAAGCTACCTTCCTCATGATGACTTTTATCCCAAAACTGGCTACGTCAGTACCTCAATGCATGTCAATCCAACCAATACCCCACTCTGACAGCTGTCACTCGTTCCACATCAAGTAGTCCTTCTACACAGCCTAACCACCCACCGTTGTCACATCTGTAGTGACTAGCAGTCCCTCTCCAAATATGCCAAAGGTCTCATTGAGACCTTCACAGACTGAAATTACCCTTCCAATCTTGCCCAGAAACAGATTAGCAATACCTTATCTCTCCAGTTAACCACCACCTTTCAAAATTTTACCATGCAGCCACAGATGAACATTGCCCTTGTGACCCAGTACCATCTAGAATTGGAGCTAATGAATAACATTCTCCACCAGGAGTTTGACTAACTCTTGTCCACAATCGCTGTCCCAACCCCTTGCCTCATAACTCATATCCCTGTAACAGAATAAGACGCAAGACGTGTCCCCCCTCCCCACTACCACTTACTACAACCCCGTCACAGGCATCTCCCATCCCATCAAAGGCTGGGCTACCTGTGAAATCAGTCGTGTAAGCTATAAACTAATTTGCAACTATTGCGCTGTTTTCTATGTGTGAATGACAATTGACAAGCTGTCTGTTTGCATGATGGCCACTGCCAAATTGTGTCAAACACCACCCAATACTCATTAAGATTTTCAGCTTCGTGACTACAGACCGGCATGTTACCGAGGTGGAGCTTGGTGGGCTTATAAACTCAATCGGTAATCAAAATTTCTCTGAAACAAACGAGCACAATCTATGCTTGACAAATATCAAATAAAGCAGCACACTGCCAAAAATACGACAAACATGTGAAGCTTGATCATCTATGGGGGTCTTTATGATTTTGGGCACACCACAATCCAACAGCATGGGGACTACTGGCTGATACAGGTGAAATAAATCAGTAACCTATCTATGATATCTCATAGCTTCATAGGTAAAACCACCTCCTACTGTGTATGGTTGGTTACCATCATCCAGTTGCCTTCAACTTATGCTAAGCTCTTCACTCATGATGTAGACCATTATCATTTTATGTTTTCAACACTACTGACCTTTCTTTTTCCTTATAGTTCCCTGCTCTTTAACAATTAACCAACTTTTTTATTATTTTTCCCATTGTGTTGTATTCCAGTAGCTTTATTCTCTCTTCTTATTTAACCCTCTCTGCTCGCCATTGTCTTTAATGAATTTCCTCATCTCTGCTTGCTTTACTCTGACCTGTTTACGCTGTCTTTTACTTCTAATCTATAGTCCTTGTATCTATAGAGAGAGAGAGAGAGAGAGAGAGAGAGAGAGAGAGAGAGAGAGAGTGTGTGTGTGTGTGTGTGTGTGTGTGTGTGTGTGGGTAGCAGCGGCACATGCACACACATGCACATACTGGTGTTGAGAACTGAATGAACAGTGAAACACAACTAATGGATAAGCCAAACAAAACTGAATTGTTTTTTACAAGACAGGCCTTTTATTCAGAGGATGGAGACTCTACTCATCATCCAGTCATCCTAAATTAGGTTTTTGTGGTTTCCCTATTATTTCAGGAAAATGTCTGTTTAGTTCCTACTATAAGGCCATGGCTGACTACCTTCCTCATCTAGCCAGACTCAACCTGTCAGTGAATGAATACCCCATGTCAAATACCAAATAGTCTTGCAAAAGTGATCCATGGATGAATAAAACTACTATAACTTTTCATTATATGTTCTGGGATGTCACTTGGTTGCATGTATGTATCAATTTCCTTAGTAGCCCCTCAAACATTTTTCCTTCCATTCTTTTCCTTCTTTACAGCTAACGGAATGCCTAGTTTTGAAAGCTTTCTGGTTTTGTCATGAAGGTGTAACTGACTCTAGGTGTGCAGTCACCTTGTGATGTTACAAGTAGACAGTTTTGAACCTCAACAAGATAAACAAACACAAAAATGTATTGTTAAGTTCCAAGCTTTTATACATCCTAAGACAATTTTTTTCTTGTCAATTCAAATGCCTTCTGCATAAACTCTGAACATTAACTATACTTGACTTATGCTGCCTTATCTTTCTTGGAGAAAATATTATCTACCTGTATGTACTCCTCTACCCTCACTGTATCCTTTGCTTAGTTATGTTCCTCCAATTTCCTCAATCCAAATTATTTCCAACTCAGTATTTGCATATCCTAATCTTTTCTCATTCCACCATCCTCTGAATGGAATGTAGACAGATACTGAGTAAAAATCTGGCATTTCTCACAATGTTAAGTTACTTGTACTTTCAAAGGTGTGTATGTGGAGGGAAAAAAAAAAGTTAACTGACAGTATACTTTCCCACGGAACTGTAAAACTTATCAATCCTTTGAAAGTTAACGTTTTATACACCGGCATAGAACTTCCCGACACAAAAAAAATAAACGCATTTTTGAGAGATCTTTGACGTGCAGCAACACGTATATTTTCATATTACGATACACTACATATTTTCGTACTAGGAAAGCATAAACTGAAACTCCACCAAACACAGCACGTTAGTTTCCAAAGCACTGAAATCGAGACTGCGATGCCCTTCTGTAAGCCAGTCATGGCTTATCTCACCAGCCAATGACAGCAGATATTCAGAGCATAGGACAAGCAATGTAGTCAGCCAATAACAACATCACTGCTAAGTAGCATGAAAACACAATCAGGAAAAGTTAATGGTTTAAATTAATATACATTGTAGCTACAAGAAAATCTAAGCTTTCACATACAATATTTGTCTTTTTTGTGTGTGTTACATTCTAAGACCTTCCCCATGAACCATGGACCTTGCCGTTGGTGGGGAGGCTTGCGTGCCTCAGCGATACAGATAGCCATACTGAAGGTGCAACCACAACAGAGGGGTATCTGTTGAGAGGCCAGACAAACGTGTGGTTCCTGAAGAGGGCAGCAGCCTTTTCAGTAGTTGCAGGGGAAACAGTCTGGATGATTGACTGATCTGGCTTTGTAACACTAACCAAAGCGGCTTTGCTGTGGTGGTACTGCGAACGGCTGAAAGCAAGGGGAAACGACAGCCGTAATTTTTCACTACGGCAGCTTTACTGTATGGTTAAATGATGATGGCATCCTCTTGGGTAAAATATTCTGGAGGTAAAATAGTCCCCCATTCGGATCTCCGGGCGGTGACTACTCAGGACGACGTTATTATCAGGAAAAAGAAAACGGGCGTTCTACGGATCGGAGTGTGGAATGTCAGATCCCTTAACCAGGCAGGTAGGTTAGAAAACTTAAAAAGGGAAATGGATAGGTTAAAGTTAGATATAGTGGGAATTAGTGAAGTTCGGTGGCAGGAGGAACAAGACTTCTGCTCAGGTGAATACAGGGTTATAAACACAAAATCAAATAGGGGTAATGCAGGAGTAGGTTTAATAATGAATAGGAAAATAGGAATGTGGGTAAGCTACTACAAACAGCATAGTGAACGCATTATTGTGGCCAAGATAGATATGACCGCAGATGACAAAGAGATTGATGAAATGTATGATGAGATAAAAGAAATTATTCAGATAGTGAAGGGAGACGAAAATTTAATTGTCATGGGTGACTGGAACTCGATAGTAGGAAAAAGAAGAGTAGGAAACGTAGTAGGCGAATATGGAATGGGATTAAGGAATGAAAGAGGAAGCCGCCCGGTAGAATTTTGCACAGAGTATAATTTAATAATAGCTAACACTTTATTCAAGAATCATAAAAGAAAGTTGAATAAATGGAAGAAGCCTGGAGATAGTGGAAGGTCTCAGATAGATAATATAATGGTGAGACAGATTCAGGAACCAGGTTTTAAATTGTAAGACATTTCCAGGCGCAGATGTGGTCTCTGACCAAAATCTATTGGTTATGAACTGTAGATTAAAACTGAAGAAACTGCGAAAAGGTGGGAATTCGAGGAGATGGAACCTGGGTAAACTGAAAGAACCAGAGGTTGTAGAGAGGTTCAGGGAGAGCATTAGGGAATGATTGACAAGAATGGGGGAAAGAAATACAGTATAAGAAGAATGGGTAGCTTTGCGAGATGAAATAGTGAAGACAGCAGAGGATCAAGTAGGTAAAAAGACGAGGGCCAGTAGAAATCCTTGGGTAACAGAAGAGATATTGAACTTAATTGAGGAAAGGAGAAAATATAAAAATTCAGTAAATGAAGCAGGAAAAAAGAAATACAAACATCAAAAATGAGATCGACAGGAAGTGAAAAATGGCTAAGCTGGGATGGCTAGAGGAGAAATGTAAGGATGTAGATGCGCATATCACTAGGGGTAAGATAGATACTACGTACAGGAAAATTAAAGGGACCTTTGGAGAAAAGAGAATCACTTGTATCAATATCAAGAACTCAAATGGAAATCCAGTTCTAAGCAAAGAAGGGAAAGCATAAAGGTGGAAGGAGTGCATAGAGGGCCTATACAAGGGAGGAGGAGGAGATTAGTGTTTAACGTCCCGTCGACAACGAGGTCATTAGAGACGGAGCGCAAGCTCGGGTGAGAGAAGGATGGGGAAGGAAATCGGTCGTGCCCTTTCAAAGGAACCATCCCGGCATTTGCCTGAAGCGATTTAGGAAAATCACGGAAAACCGTCTATACAAGGGCGATGTTCTTGAGGACAATATTAAAGAAATGGAAGAGAATGTAGATGAAGATGAAATGGGAGATATGATACTGCGTGAAAAGTTTGACAAAGCACTGAAAGGCCTAAGTCGAAACAAGGCCCCAGGAGTAGACAACTTTCCATTAGAACTACTGACAGCCGTGGGAGAGCCAGGCCTAACAAAACTCTACCACATAGTGAGCAAGACGTATGAGACAGGTGAAATACCCTCAGACTTCCAGAAGAATATAATAATTCCAATCCCAAAGAAAGCAGGTGTTGACAGATGTGAAAATTACCGAAATATCAGTTTAATAAGCAATG
This sequence comes from Schistocerca piceifrons, assembly GCF_021461385.2. Lineage (NCBI taxonomy): Eukaryota > Metazoa > Arthropoda > Insecta > Orthoptera > Acrididae > Schistocerca > Schistocerca piceifrons. The sequence goes on from NC_060138.1 coordinate 1,238,905,536, forward strand.
GCTGCAAAATACTAACTTTAACTCTTTACAGACGAATGGAAAAACTGGTAGAAGCCAATCTCAGGGAAGATCAGTTTGGATTCCGTAGAAATGTTGGAACACATGAGGCAATGCTGACCCTACGAGTTATCTTAGAAAATAGATTAAGGAAAGGCAAACCTACGATTCTAGCATTTGTAGACTTAGAGAAAGCTTTTGACAATGTTGACTGGAATACTCTCTTTCAAATTCTGAAGGTGGCAGGGGTAAAATACAGGGAGCAAAAGGCTATTTACAATTTGTACACAAACCAGATGGCAATTATAAGTGTCGAGGGGCGTGAAAGGGAAGCAGTGGTTGGGAAGGGAATGAGACAGGGTTGTAGCCTATCCATGATGTTATTCAATTTGTATATTGAGCAAGCAGTAAAGGAAACAAAAGAAAAATTTGGAGTAGGAATTAAAATCCATGGAGAAGAAATAAAAACTTTGAGGTTCGCCGATGACATCGTAATTCTGTCAGAGACAGCAAAGGACCTGGAGGAGCAGCTGAGCGGAATGGACAATGTCTTGAAAGGAGGATATAAGATGAACATCAACAGAAGCAAAACGAGGATAATGGAATGTAGTCGGGTGATGCTGCGGGAAGTAAATTAGAAAATGAGAGGCTTAAAGTAGTAAATGAGTTTTGCTATTTGGGGAGCAAAATAACTGATGATGGTCGAAGTAGAGAGGATATAATATGTAGACTGTCAATGGCAAGGAAAGCGTTTCTGAAGAAGAGAAATTTGTTAACATCGAGTATTGATTTAAGTGTCAGGAAGTCATTTCTGAAAGTATTTGTATGGAGTTTAGCCATGTATGGAAGTGAAACATGGACGATAAATGGTTTAGACAATAAGAGAATAGAAGCTTTCGAAATGTGGTGCTACAGAAGAATGCTGAGGATTAGATGGGTAGATCACATAACTAATGAGGAGGTATTGAATAGAATTGGAGAGAAGAGAAATTTGTGGCACAGCTTGACTAGGAGAAGGGATCGGTTGGTGGGGCATATTTTGAGGCATCAAGGGGGCAGCAATTTAGTATTGGAGGGCAGTGTGGAGGGTAAAAATCATAGAGGAAGACCAAGAGATGAATACACTAAACAGATTCAGAAGGATGTATGTTGCAGTAGGTACTGGGAGATGATGAAGCTTGCGCAGGATAGAGTAGCATGGAAAGCTGCATCAAACCAGTCTCAGGACTGTAGACCACAACAACAACACACTCTAAGATCCATCACACAAATTTCCCAGTAAAATTTAAAATAATGACATAAATGACTGGTCTTCTGGGTTCGAAATTCTTGTAAGTGGCTGGTCCTCACAGTGTTGAGTTTTAAATGAGACTCAAATGCTCTGTGATTTAAGGACTTCATCACACATTCTCACACGTAATATAATTCATCTTGAGTAAAAGGAAATTTACTTTGTAAGTAACGCTTCTCAAACCATCATGTGCAATATTTTTCCAATACCTGTTAGAAATAGTTTCGTTTCAGCATTTGTGAAAGAGCACCAGAAAACAGGCGTTACTGCACGTGGGCAGCTGCGATGGCGGAGGAAGCCCATATGTTCGTACTTACATAACGTCATAAAGGAAGCAGGGCATCAGAGGATATTCCAAGAACATCGAACTTCTGCGAACCACACTAATAATTTGGCTTGAAGTGCACATTCGTATATACAGATTCACAATGAAGTAGGCTCCAACCTGATATTATGCTTTTCTGTGTGGTTTTTGGAATGGAAATTTTCTTGGAGTACTAGTACTGTTCTATCACATGTTTGTTTCTTTATTATGGAATAGTGTGACACGTATCAGAAGTTGAAAACGCACACATGAAATTGGCGAACAGTTTGAACTAGCCTATACTGTGGAACAAAATGCATCGTTTCAAATAAATTGACTGCTTCAGCGGAAAAAATTGATGAAGGCCAAATTTTTTTTAGCAGACCAACAAAAATAAATTCATTACTCTGCAAGGCTATTAATGCTTGACCACCAAAAACGTGGAAATAAAATAAAACCAGAAAACATACTAATAATATATTTCAGCTTTCCGTAGAATGTATTTTAATTCACTTGATAGCTCCCGGCCTCAGAAATCTGCCTTCTTTTCGTCTGATGTGAGAACCGTGAATGAAGAGGAAACAGCAAAATCACTAAATGTAAACACAGGTCACGTGGAGATTACCCCTCCCCACTACAACTCAGACTGCCCTGCACATGGGCAAATCTGGCAGCTTGGGCATGTCAGATAAATTTTTCCAGTTAGCATCTGGCTTCGAGTAGGCAGAAGTGGGAGAAGGTATTGCTCATATATGACTGAACAGTAAATGCGCACGAGCCTGCTGGCAACCGCTCAAACGAACCTAAACGATTGTGATGTCACGCTCATCGGGAGCAGTTTGTTGTTAAGAAGTATTGCATAGTTTTCGTCCTAACGCCTTTGACACATTTTGCTGTTGGCAGACGCAGGTGCTTGCATAGCATTTTGTTGTAAATGGCGCATCTCCTTTACAATTGAAGTTTTATACTTTTTTCCTCTCGTTTTCATTTTATTGCTCCAGTATTATTCTTCAGTATGTTATACAGTAATATTCTTTGTTAGATTATCAGATCTTACCAGTCAAAATTACAAATATTTAACTGAAAACTAAAATAAAGAAGAATTTGCGGAATTCTGAAAATTCCCAGGTTCTTCCTGGTTTTCTCCTGGATGTAAATATTCCCGGGTTTTTCCTGGATTTCCCGACTGTTCCAGAGTGTATAAACCCTGTTTCAATACATCATAACACTGTCAAACATTTCCCTCTCTTTTAAAAAGTCACTGTGAGTATGAATGCCTAAGTTACTATCTACTCATATTCCACATAATATTTGCTCTGCATGGTCACATTAACCAGCTTGTTCCATTCATGTAAAATATGATTCCACACAGCCCTACTGTTTCAACATATTTTGAATAGCTTCATTGGTTCATTTCCAGCACATATTTTGAAGAATTTAGTAATTCCAACAATGCTGATCCAGTTTAACAAATAATCAGTGTACTTACAATTGCAGCACAAAGTATTAATATTTGTGCTAAACTTACGTAGTGCTTACAGTTTCTGGGGTTAAATCGGCCTGCATTTCCATTTCCACATCACAGGGCTCTTCTTGGTGAGAACTGTCAATCTATTTAAAAGGGAAAAAAATACTTTATGCAATGTCTGAATAAATGATGCAGATTTACATGTGTAAATTTACAAATTAATATTTCTTTTGCAATGCTCTACATATGGTTACAGACTTTCTAACATGTCTCATCACAATTTCACTTTCAATACACATACCACAGAAAATTCGTAACACAATTATAATTGTTTCACAATCCATACATCAGTAACTTAGAATCAACAGGCCACAACTAAACAACTAAACAAAAACTCTTCAGCATTTGGAATGTAACTAGGTGTATGAGGACGGCCCACTACTCTTCAAACAGAAGAGACTTTTAGCACCATGATATACCGAAAATGATCTTTTTTATGGGCCTTTCTCCTCCTTAGTATCTGTTCTATTTCAAGAATAGGTTTTTCCTCCTAAAAGCAAAATAGAAAGAAGAATGTAATTTGTGATAAAAGGTGAAGCAGAATAGGTGAAAACCCACAACTTAGTGTCATACGACGCAGGTGGCATTTATGATTACGTTGCTTTCTACAGCATGAGCTTTATCTTTCCCTTCATGATTAACTTACTTAAAACTGGGAATAGCCACTATTTTCTAGGTATCTGATGATATATATCTAAAGCTATGGTGCATTTTTCTGGCAGTAGCAGATCATCAAAACATTCTATGACAATATTGTGAAAAGGGGAGATTGCTGCACACCACACAGCAGAGATGCCAAGTTGCAGACAGGCGCAACAAAAATATTAGTAAAGATTAAGCTTTCAGCCCAAAGGCCTTCTTCTGCATTAGACAAAATATCTCACTTATATCCCCTAACACAAAGTGCAGGGTTTTCACCTTTTCTGCTTCATTATCTACCATAAATTACACTCTTCTCCTTTCTCTCTTGCATTTTGGATGGCAGACATACTGTTGATATTTGTCAAATTTCATTTGTTTGTGATAGGGTCGTCCACAAAGTAATTTCCGTTTCTATTTCCATCTGCAGCAGCGCTACGATTGCAGTTCTGAGCATGCGTGGCAGTTGCTCTGACTCAAGGAAAAGACATGTACACCATTTTCAGATCACTGCTGCTGATGTGCGTTTTGTAGTGCTTCTTTATACTGTCAGCCATAATTGAGAATGCTCCCGCGTGTGAAATCAAATCTGTGATTTAGTTTCAAAATGCAAAGAAAGTTAAACCAAAGGAAATTCATCAGCAAATATGGGAGGTTTATGGACAAAATGCTATGTGTGATTCAATGGTTAGAAGATAGGTCAGACTGTTCAACGAAGGACATGATCAAGTGCATGACGAAGAACGAAGTGAATGCCTGTCTGTTGTTACTGATGAACTGGTTCACACAACTGAAGAGAAGATTATGCACAACTGTAAGTTTACACTTAGTGCCCTTGCTATGGAAGTTCCGCAAATCCGTACCTGGTGGTCAACACTTCAACGATGATGACGAGCTGAAAGAACATGTTACCACATGGTTCTATGAAGAAGGCACACAAAAACTTGTGTCACGCTATGACAAGTGTCTATAAAATTTCAGAAGCTATGTAGAAAAGTAGTTTAACAGTTGCAGATTTTTGTACAATAAATATTTTATCTGTATCTGTACACTTTTTTTTATATAGCCGAAAGGAACTTACTTTGTGGACGGCCCTCTATATATATTTTCCAACCATCCTTCACCCACCTGTCCCCTTCCCTGTTCCCACTCCATCACTAAACAGCCTTTTATTCCACCAACACATTCAGTCTTTTTACTTCTTTTCTGGTTTCTGGTACCCCAGCAGGTTTAATGTTTATCGCTACCGCGAGGAAACTATCACTGAACCATTGACTTCAGTGCCACATCATTTCTATTAAAAATAATTTTTCAGAATGTAATTTAATTTATCACATTAGTTTTGTTTGTCGTCTGATACTGATCCAGAGGCATTTTCCTTTAGCCTTCATGAGTGCCGTGTACTGCTGGGTCACTTCTGAATTACTTTTGTTGCCTAAAAGCTTTATTCCACAGCTCTGAAGTCACTGGAGAAGTCTAAACTGAGAGTATGAAGACTTGCAGCAACTGTAGGATCTGATTTAATAGTCTTAAATGTAACTGAACCTTTAGATCTAGTTCCTACATTACTACTGAAAAATGCAGCTAGGAACTGTGGTCTCTCTGTTTCTGCCAAAAGATGAATCAGACTAGTTTCACGATTATTCTCTCTTTTACACTTTGATATACATACATCAAAAAAAGTTTTGCATCACCCCAGTTCCCAGAACTCAGGAAGATAGACGTTGACTGTGGATATTGTATCACAGACATAATACCTTTGACGGTTCAGTCACTAAAGCAGCCCAAAGATACAAACAAACATGCATGCATGAACAGTGCCTGTTAGACGGAGGGGGTTCAACAGCCATTCAGTTCTAATGATTCCACCAGGAAGGAGTTACATGGCTTGTGTTGTCTGTAGTTCAACCATGCCTAGATGGTCAATATCACGGTTTGATTGTGTCCGCATTGTTACTCGGTGCCACACAGGGCTCTCAACAAGGGAAGTGTTCAAGTGTCTCAGAGTGAACCAAAGCGATGTTGTTCGGACATGGAGGAGATACAGAGAGACAGGAACTGTCAATGACACGCCTCACTCAGGCCACCCAAGGACTACTACTGCAGTTGATGATCGCTACCTACGGATTATGGCTCAGAGGAACCCTGACAGCAACACCACCATGTTGAATAATGCTTTTCGTGCAGCCACAGGACGTCGTGTTACCACTCAAATTGTGCACAATAGGCTGCATGATGTGCTACTTCACTCCCGACATCCATGGCAAAGTCCATCTTTGCAACCACGACACCATGCAGCACATTACAGATGGGCTAAACAACATGCCGAATGGACCGCTCAGGATTGGCATCACGTACTCTTCACCGATGAGTGTCAGATATGCCCTCGACCAGACAATTGTCGAACACACGTTTGGAGGCAACGCAGTCAGGCTCAATGCCTTAGACACACTGTCCAGCAAGTGCAGCAAGGCGGCGGTTCCCTGCTGTTTCGGGGTGGCATTATGTGAGGCCAACGTACGCAGCTGTTGGTCAGGGAAGGTGCTGCAAGGACTGCCATTCTCCGATTGATAGTGCAACCATATTGACAAAGAATTCCTCTTCATGGACGACAATTCGCGCCCCCATCGTGCACATCTTTTAAATTACTTTCTTCAAGTTAACGACATCACTCAACTAGAGTGGCCAGCATGTTTTCCAGACATGAACCCTATCCAACATGCCTGGAATAGATTGAAAAGGGCTGTTTACGTACGACATGGCCCACCAACCACTCTGACAGATCTACGCCGAATCGCCATTGAGGAGTGGGACAATCTGGACCAGCAGTGCCTCGATGAACTTGTGGATACTACGCCAGGATGAATACAGGCATGAATCAATGCAAGAGATTGTGCTACTGGGTATCAGAGATACTGGTGTGTACAGCAATCTGGACCACCGCCTCTGAAGGTCTCGTTGTATGGTGGTACAACATGCAATGTGTGGTTTTCATGAGCAATAAAAAGGGTGGAAATGATGTTTATGTTCATCTTTATTCCAATTTTCTATATACATTCCAGAACTCTCGGAACCGAGGTTATGCAAAACATTTTTGATGTGTGTAGGACACAAAAGCCACCACTCCACATGTTTTTCTCTGTTCACCTCATGTCACAGGATACAAAGATTAGTATGGGTACAATAATACTTACCATTAGATAATCGAAGTATGTAAAAAGGCTATGTGCAATCATGAATCAAGGTACACACTTGTACATAATGAATGCATGTAAAGTATGTATGGGGTTGCAGCCAAAGACCCAATACTGCATTATTCAGACAAGTGGTATTGGGACTATTTACAGCAGATGAAATGAGTCCCCAATAAATACTCCAACTACTCTTATCAGTGAATGCAAAAAACTACTGCCAGATTCTGTGCATCCATTTATTTGCTTACATTCAACAAGACAATACTTGACAGCATCATTAACTGAATTGAGGTGGAGTAACTTGCGGAGTTTTCAAGAGATATAAGGGTGTAAGTATGTGTGTGTGTGTGTGTGTGTGTGTGTGTGTGTGTGTGTGTGTGTGTGTGTGTGACTACGTCACCTCATTCCAATCCTATTGAGCACTTATGGGTGTGGACATGACAATTTTAGAAAATGGTAACATGAAAAATAACGTAAATTAGCAGTTTTAAAAGACATAATGAAAATTCTGGATTTTCCATTATTTGATAACACAAAATTAGTGGATTTTTATGAGATATCGTGAAATTTGTAATTTTGCCACTTAAAATTGTTATAATTCTGAGGATGGCAGTTTACTGACATTTGTAACTGGTAGTTATTGAATGTTAAAACTACCTCTAAGCTGTTCAAGGCAGAGGTCCATGTATAAACTTACACCAACAGTTCATTTTCCATGTAACTAACTCTGATATCATGTAATTAACTTTGATGTGACAACTAAGATAACACTGATATTACCACAAAAAACCAAATCTGGCAAATGGCTCCAAATCTGGCAAATGGCCCTGAATCTGGCAGATAACTCCAAGAAGTTTGATGACCACGGCTGGATCCAAAGCCTTTGTGAATTTTTTTTAAATGAAATCATTCCCCTTTAGGCTGTTAAAACATTATTTATTGTGACTGCAATTTTGACACGTGGTCATTTTCGAGCATTTAGGATGTTGTAACCCCCTCAACAATACTAAGTTGCGACATGCTGTGTAAGAGTAGTTGCATTTGGTGGTCTGAATTTATCTGCTCTTCCATATACCATAAACAATAGAAATCTGATGAAATAATGATATAAACATTTAAATTTAAATCTCATGTAGCACATTAACATCTTTGCCACTTGTGTGGTATATTTAAACTTGAATGTTACTATCATTATTTCACAATCTTTCTAATGTGTGTGATCTATGGAACAGTAGATAAATTCACATCATCACATGCAACAACTCTTCCACAGCATGTTACAGATTTATATTACTGAGTGGGTTACAGAATCACACAATGCTTGAACGTGACCACATGTCAAAATTCCAATCTCAATAAATAATGTTTCAATTACCTGAAGTGGAATAATTTCATTCAAAAGTAACATTGAATTTGGCACAAAGTAACACCGACTTCAGCACAAAGTAATGCCAACTTTTGCAACAAGTGTCATCGAATCAGGTTATAAAATGAAATGATTTTTTTCCTATCCTTACTTTGCATTATTACTCGAACTTCTTTTAACAACATGCTTACTTTGACATTCAGAAATCAGCGGGACACACTGAAGGAGATGTGTGCACTTCATACCTAATTTTGATCAGTCTCTGTAGCTTGTGGGCAGCATTTAAGCGCACACGAATACTCAAGTGACACAAAATTAGTAACTCTAGAAATATATTCACAATATTATTCTGTGAATCTGAGCTAAAACTGGTCTTTGACATATGTCTTAAGCATAAGTTGTAACACAGACTTCACTATAAGATTTACCATAGGGGGGAGCTGAAAAATCCTGTTTTTGGAAACCAGAGTGTTATTTAAAGTTTTAGGAAGAATGTTCTTTTAATAAAGTGTAAAATACATGATCCATCAGCTACTTGAGTATCAAAATTAATAACTGATGGTAAATCTTAAGTGGCTAATAGCACTTCATAATCACTTCCCCTGAAGTTTTCCTTAAAATATTTACATTATTATTACCAATTTCAATAATCCTTTTGTCTGAAAGACTGCACTATTGATAATCAGAAATATTTACCCTGATGCAGAGTGAAAGATTCATTTTAGGAACTGGACAACTTTTTTCTTTAATACTCCTAATATTATGATTTTCCTCTATCTTAATGTAATGCAAAGGTAATTCATTATAAAGTTTTATTTTTTAATAAGTCACTGCATTAATTCAGAATTAAAGCTGAAAAACGCTGACTCCTGACAGACACTTCCTGTAAATAGTCAAGCTAATGTATCCAAATTCTCTAGTCAAATGGAGATGATAATTGCACACCCCGTCTCTTAACAGTACGTGCTGGGATAGATACATCACTGCTATCCAAAGGAGTTTGCTCATTTATATTCATGCACCTTACAGCTTACCTCAAACCTATGGTACCTTTCATGGTACCTCAAACCTACATTCCTATGCTCAATAGTTTCTCATATTTCTTTCAAGATGAACTTAATACTTTTATTAGCTTCACGACTATCAAAAAATAGCCTTCTTTGCTAAAATCCTTATACCATTATAGATTTCTTATTATCTTGTCAACACCAACGCACGGCTTTATGAAATTTCTGATCAATATCCTAAATCTAATGTCTCCTACAGCTGTTTGCCTATATATCTCCAACATTACCTAAGTCAGAATATTTCATTTCCTATTTTATTTTTCACTTCATTTAACCTAAGTTGTTTTCTTTAGACCCTCTGCACAAGGCTGCTCTTCTCTTTTTGTAACAAGGGAAGGCTGCTGGTTAACTGAGACACAAACACATTCAATGCTTTCATCCAGAGTCATTCTGGTTTGCATCGTTTATAATTCATATAACTCAAGTTTTTCTTTTTCTAAAATCTTAAGGACACAAATGTTGTCCTGTTTAGTGGTCTTTCTAACTCCGTTCCATAAATTACATTTATATGGAGTAGCCCTCATGCATTACCATCTTCACAAAACACTTCCAGTTCAGGTGATCTCTGGAAACACTTACTACACATGGCTTTTCAGATGTTTAAATGTAGAAGATAACAAAGTAAAATTAAGAAACAGGTGACAAAAACTTTGCTATAAATGCCAGACACAAAATGTGAACTTTTACACGAACAATTAGTAATAAAGACAATTTTTCAAATACCTTTGAATTATTAAAAGTGCTGGACAAATTGAACTTCAAATATTCGCATTACTTAAAAAGTTTTTATAAGGGGTATCAGAACTTAGCCACCTGCAACATGATTCAAAATGAGATGAAATGACCAACCATTCTTACTGTTTATCTAACTGAACAGTTAAACACCCTTAAAACTGCTTGATGTGGTGAGACAAAACAATTACTACTCTATTAAGTAAGCACATTCATTAATTGTATTCATTAATAGAAATTAGACAAAGCAAAATAACTGTGGTCACCATGACTGTCTGACAACAATAAACAGATCATCAAAATAAAATGATGAATGTATGACAATATCATTACATTTGGTCAGTTGTATGACAAATGAATCAAACATTACTTAATTGGATAGATAAAACATCTACTCACAAGCGGCAGCATAACACACACATGAAAAACTGTTGTAATTGGCAAGCTTTCAGAGCCAGTGGCTCCCTCTTCAGGCAGAAGGGTTGAATGGAAAGGAAGAAAGGTGAAGGAAAAGAACTGGAGAGGTCTAAGAAAAAAGGACATATTTTGGGAAAAGTGACCGTGAACCGCGGGAGACTTTCTGTACAGACCTGCGGTTCTGAGTGACTTTCCCGAAATCTACCCTTTTCCCAGGCCTCTCCTGTCCTTTCTTTCACCCTTCTTCCTTCCCCTTCAACGCTTCTGCATAGAAGAAGGAGCCACTGGTTCCAAAAGCTTCCCAATTACAACAATCTTTTACATGTGTATTCTGCCGCCACTTGGTGAGTAATTTTTTTTTTTTTTTATCCATCCAATTAAATAAATTTGTCAATAAATGAAACAAACAGTAACATTATTTTATGATGAAAGTTTTGTGAACCAGGACTGATATGGAACATTTATACTTACTGAAGGTGAATCGGGAGCTTCAATAATTTCTGTTATTTCTCCAGAAGTAGCACTAGTGGCAACAATTGCAATACCAGTCTCACTCACAGGGGCAGTAAAAGATGGATATAACACTGGTTGCATAGCCATTGCGCTGCTCTGCTTCAGAAGGTAGAAAACGAACCACGCATCAGAACAAATCCACAAAATATTTTCTACATAAATTTTGCTCACAAAATAATTAAAAATTGTGACATAGAAAAACTGAACAAGAAAAATAGGTCCTTATTTGTGTATTACTCTTATTTATGATCTGCAGTAACCTTTTATGATCCTGGTAAAGCATATCTGAATTCATTAAACTTTTGCTTTCCAGCCCACTTAACAAGGGACCTAACTATTAAAGCACCACTCTAAAAATTATAGGATTAACACTTGTATGAAGGTCCCCCTATAGAAGAACTGAACCTCCCATACAGCCTTCAGAAAAATCTAAGTCTTCCAGAAGTTTATAAAACCGATACTATTACATTCTCTCTCTCTCTCTCTCTCTCTGACAGAGTGGACACTGAATGTTACTTTCACTTCTGTTGAATACCTACTGTCAGTACAGCACATTGGATTCTATTAGCCAAAAATTATTTGAGACTTTGACACACCTGTAAAGATACACCATATAAATGTATTTTATCAGCCAATGTAGTAGAGTCTTTCACAAATACAGAAGACAGACATACCAATTAGGACAGGACAGTGACTTTTGGTGTTAATGGCCTATGACAATAGACGACTGATATGAGTGCCTTTGCTAATAGCACAACGTCGCCTGCAGCACCTCTCCTGGGTTCGTGACAATATCGGTTAAACCCTATATGAATGGAAAACATGGCCTGGTCAGATGAGTCCCGATTTCAGTTGGTAAGAGCTGATGGTGGGTTCGACTGTGGTACAGACCCCATGAAGCCATGGACACAAGTTGTCAACAATGCACTGTGCAAACTGGTGGTGGCTCCATAATGGTGTGGCTGAGTTTACATGGAATGGACTTGGTCCTCTGGATGTTTGGTTACTTGCCCAATCCACAAATTCATTTAGGCCTCACAATGTAAGTGTGTGGTGGCAGTTCATGTAATTTGCTGACAGCAAATTTTTCCCTAGTCAGATAATGAATCCTGTTGTTGTAGTCATCGTTGCTGCTGCGGCAGTATTGAATGTGAGAGATTTTTATCTATGTCACTGCTGCTGGTGTGAAGCAATGCAGATTTTTTTTTGGTCCTGCTTCTGTATAATCCTTTTAAAACTGTGATTTCAAAGATTCCAGAAGCACTCCCCTGCCTCGTAGTGTGTGACAAGTTTATTAATTTTGCTTCTAGCCCCCTCAAACACAAAAACAACATGCAACACTACAGACTAAGCAAAACCAAACACTAGCACTGTATAGTGGCATTTAGTCTAGTTCCTTTCATCTGTACCGACACAGCTGTAGCACACTGGTTTCGTATTGCCACGATGTTGACAATATGTTGCAAACATTGGTAGTCCAGTACTAGATGTGAACAGTGTTGTGAACAGTGTTGTGAACAGTGTTGCAGAACATGTTTTGAACTCTATGCCTTTAGTAAGCCATGGTGATGAAATTATTCATAGACAGGTTTACTGTGTACTCAGAATGGAAATCATTACAATCTATAAAACGTTTTAGCACCACATGATTAGTGAAATGTAACTTTTCAATTTTTTTATAAAATAAATAATTTTACTAACTTCCTTTAACTCTGTAACTAAGGTAGTAAATCCATAACAATTATGGACAATCCGTAATAGTTGGCAACCATATGACATACAATACGGGAGGCTTGTGCTTACTGTTTATGATCCAACTTCCTTAACAGGAGTCTCACTCATAGTCGTAGGCCCAGGAGTTAATTACTAGCTTTTCATCTGTACTAACAGTTTGGGGATGTCCATCAGGGTTACCATCACAAGAATTATAGTCACATTTACATTTAGTTGCTCAGTTCTCAGCCATTGAAAATAAAGTTAAAAAATGAAATAAAATAAAAATGAGCAGACTACTTATAATCGTTCAAAAAATGTGGATGACTTTTCATTTGTAAACATTCATTCAAATATAAATTATAACACACTGGTCCAATTTATCAATTTGAGCTAAACACATACCGCACAGCTACTTTGAAACTTTATTTACATTATGTTGCCTCATTTCTCAACAAACTATTTAATCAAAACACCCCAATGTAATGCAGAATTGAACACTAGATGCCACGAGAGGTGGTCCACCAATATAAAGGGGGGGGGGGGGGGGGTTACTGTGGTGACATTAGAGAAGCAGTAATGACGGAATGAGTTGGAAAGGACAGCTCAGTCTCTTTGAATGTCATGGATGTTACCTAAGCAACAAAGCCATTAGTGACACTTCAATCCTTCTGAAGCTGCCCATATTGATTGCTGTGACATTTCAACCCTTCTGAAGCTGCCCACATTGATTGCTGTGGATGCGATAGTGAAGTGGAAACATGAAGGAACAACAACAGCTAAAACGAGACCAGGCAGACGCAATGTACTGACGGACAGGGACAGTTGAGCACTTCAGAGTGTGGCTCTAAAAAGACATCTGAAATTAGTGGAAGCAATTGCTCTCGAGCTCCAAAGTGCTACCAGCAATCCACCTAGCACAATGACAATATGCAGGGAGTCGAAAAGAAAGGGATAAAACATTGAACAGCTCCTTGTGAGCCACACATTTCTGTAGTCAGTGCTAAATGAAGCTTCAGGTTGAGTAAAGAGCAGCGCCACTGGACAGTGGATGAATGGAAATGAGTGACTTGGAGTGATGATCACACTATACCTGTGACAATCTGGTAGAAGGTTTCGGGTTTGGTGAATGCCTGGAGGATGTTCTCTCCCATCAAGTGTAGTGTCAACAGTTAAGTATGGAGGTGGTGGTGGTACACTATAGTGTCATTTTTCATGGTTAGGATGTGGTCCCCTTATTGTGCTAAATGTGCAGGATACGGACACATTTTACAGCACTGTGTATTGTACAGGAACAGTTTGGAGATGACGATTGATCAAAATAGCATGAAAATACAATGTCATTAAGCAGCATCTGTGAAGCAACGGGTTGTGGACAATGGCCTGGCCTGCTCAAAAGTCCCAACATGAAACCAGAAGAACACCTTTGGAATGATTTGAAATATTGCCCTCACTGCAGACCCTAGCATCCAACGTCACTACCTTCTTTTGTTTTGGTTCTTGAGAAGAAATGGGCTGCCATTCCTTTGCAGACAGTCCGACACTCCACTGAAAATGTCCCCAGAAGAGTTCAATTCAGACATTAAGGTGAAGGGTGGGTGCACCCTCTATTAATGTCCTCTTAATATGTGTACAGAAAACTTTAATTAAATAGTGTAACAAATACAATATTTCATTAATATTAATGTTATATTGATGGCAGACTGAGAAATTTTCACTTAGCCCTCATATCCAGAATTTATGACAGCTTATGTCTGATCAACCAAATGACACTCTGCATTTCATTTCATCAAGTGTACTGGTTCAAAATAAATGCTGAAACCTGGTGCTTATCTCCAACTAGTCACGTCATTCGTGAAGTTCTCACATGTCTTCACCTGCTGTAAAAGTATGTGACAATGTCTTTTGTTAGTGTGATCATTTCAAGCAGTCATTTTTAGATGAAGAGAAGGTTGGTTACTATAGCAGAGATTATTTTTAACTTATATAGAAAGGCTTTGGTATCTATAAACAATCAGATATGAGTATCTGTAACAATTAACAGATGCATGAAAGTAGTACACAAAATATAATTAAAAATAAGAGAGACAAGTATTTATGACAAATCATTTAAAAGAACGGCCAAATTTGGTAACAATACAAAAAGATTATTTCTAAATTTCCTGCATGACCTTGATTCCATTCCAGAATGCAAATTTACCTGGGCCTTTTCCAAATTGCTTGCAAACTTCCACAATGTTGATGTTCACTTCTGCAGAACCCACCTTGACACCTCTGTCCACATTAAACCTACCAACAAAAAGCAATACTGACATTTTACATTTGCCACCCTTTAAATATTAAATTTCCCTTTCCCAATACTAGTTCTCACGACACGAATTTTCTTTAATGTAGGATCTTGTTGTAACAACAATTTTATAAGAAATTTAATTTTCTAAATTTTCTAGAAGATTTTTTTGGATTGTTATGGTCTGAAAACTTAATGTGATACACAAGTGCAAGAGGAATATTTACCTTGTAACATAGTACTAGTCTAAACTGTGAGACTGATAAGTGTTAATATACGTATTAAGGTTCAGATGTGTGTCTGACATATCATGAAGTGAAAATCAAAAAGTAGAAATACAGTTTTCGTCCCTTGCCACAGTCTTCAGTTACTTGTCCAAAGAGGGCAGCTTGATGGTCATGCTCATAACGATGATGTGGCTAGTCATTACCATTGTCATCGTCATCATAGTGGAGTCTCAGCAGGGTTGCCACAAGTTTCCCCAAGTGAAATTCCCTGATATTTCCCTGATTTCCAGGGGAGTTTTAGCATTTTTCCCTGACAAATTTTGAGATCTCAAGGGTAAGTGAAGACATAAGTTCATAAAAAATGTAAGGACTTCAGTATTTTTAAATGTGTGAGCAAAAATCTTAAGTACTAACATCAACATCTTTTGTAATGAACTATTTTTAGATGGAGAAAGCAAGCCAAATGGCATATACGTTTCATTTAGACCACTGATGTTATTTTATTTCAATACAGCGAAACACATTTTATGACTAAAATTCACAATTTGTTGGAGTCGCAAGACAGATTTAAAATACTTTCATTGCCTTCAGAAATAACCACAGAAAAAGTAGGTATCTTGAAAGAAATGTATAAGGTGGGGAAGAGTTGTGTAAACCCTCACTATAGGTGACTGCCAATAAAATGTTGGTTCTATTATGTTCGTTATTGTCAGTTATTACTCACTGTGTTATGTCTATTATTCTACAGGTATTGTGTGATTTTTCGTTCAAGAAATACATGTGTACATAGCGTACAAACTGCCACAATTTTCTTCTTATTGTCCATACTTCCCAATATATAAACTACTTTCGAAGTGCCAAAATGTGTTAGAATAAAATGTCTACAAAAGGCCACACTGAACAATGTACTTGTGGTGAGACAGTTGCAATTCCTGAAATCCTTTGCCCATGGATTCTGGTCGGCCAAGGAGCACCACAGCCCTGTGTCCTTGGATAAACCACAAATATCCAATGCATTATGCCACACACAGGCAGACCCAGCCTGCAGGCGGATCGTTGGGACTAGATCCAACAGGCGGGGCCCACACATTAGTGGGAAGCTATGGGCTTCAGATCAGCAGGCCCTATCCATTAGAGATATCCACAGAAATGGCCTGTAGTTTTGGCCCATCATGAAAGTCCACTCATGTGGTCAGCTATTCACGTATCACAGACACCATGTTGATGAAATGAGACCATGGTGATCACCCACGTAGCAGATAACTTGTGCAAATATTCTGAGAATCAATACTAATGAGGACAGGTAGAAACTCACTGTAAAGACGATCGCTGTGCCACAGATAGACACATAGAAAAGACAATCACACTCTCACAACTAAATTTTTGGCCATAGCCTTTGTCAGAAAACGAGAGTGCTCACACAATCACTCGGACACAACTCGTGCACAAATGACTGTTGTCTCTAGCCACTGTGTCAACAAGTTCTGAGAATCAGATCCAAACAAACCACTCCTCACACCCCTCTGCCCCACATCAGCAGCTGCTAGGGTAGCAGCAAGTAGTGGTGGCAGCTGAGGGGCAGGTTGGGGAAGAGAAGCAGTAAGAATGAGAGAGTAGGGAAGCAGCGTATGTACTTGGCTGCGTCCAGCCAATGACGAAGCACATCTCAGTGAACAAATAAAATTTCATACTACTGGAACAAAAACGAGATTTTTCCCTGATATGTTTGAAATTCCCTTACTCCAGAACTTGTGGCAACCCTGCTCAGAGATCTAGGAAGGTGTAGGAAAGTTTTAGAAATCGGGTGAAGGAGCGACATGATTCTCCATGGAAGGAAAATTGGGATTAAAGACAGAAACACATGGGACTTTTGATGAAATGGAGTGCTGACTTTAGGCCATTTGGATTGAGGGCTTCTAGATGTGTTGGAGAACAGCTTCCACCTGTGCACTTCAGAGTAGCTAGTGCTGAAGGGAAGGGTGCATTAGCCACAATTTGGTAACAGTCATTTGAGCTGACAGATCGTTGGTTTATTACATCCACATACAAGGGTGCAAAATAATTCCAGCTCAACTGATAACATGATGTGGCTGCTTTTACATGTTAAATATCTTTGATTGGACAGGAAACACCTATTGTAATACTACTTCCATTCCAACTTTAGTAGCTTTTTCCACAGTGCTTAGCCGAACTACTTCACTGGAACTCACTCTGCCTGTCTTGCATTGTACATGTTGTACGTGTGTTCCTACATTGTGTACACAATGCTGATCCGGTCCTGGCACATTTTCTTTTCTGTTCCAATAAGACTTAATGAGTGAATGCCTTATACAGATGATTTTTATTCTTAAGTCCTGTTGTGACAATTTATGAATGAAGTATTTCTGTTCCATTTTTATATAATCTGCTAATGCATCACAAGGGCAAAATACGTTGGTTGGCTGATTTGGGGGAGGGGACCACACAGCGAGATCATCGGTCCCATCAGATTAGGGAGGGATGGGGAAGGAAGTTGGCCATGCCCTTTCAAAGGAACCATCCAGGCATTTGCCTGAAGTGATTTAGGGAAATCACAGAAAACCTAAATCAGGATGCCAGACGTGGGTTTGAATCTTCGTCCTCCTGAATTTGAGTCCAATGTGCCAACCACTGCGCTACTTCACTCGGTGCGAAACACGTAATTGGTATTTATAAAAACAATTTTCCTACTTGTTTTGCCTTGTGCCTCCTAAAGGATACAGCGTACTTATAAATGGTGGAAAAATGAAAATTTTTTTATGACTTTATAAAATTCTATAGTCTTTTCTGATTACATTGATACATACATTATAGGGTTTCAAATGAAAAATAACCTATATATACCAAATTTTAAAGTTACAGTCAGTATGCCACCATGGCCCCTTTATTTCTGTTACAGAAACCAGTATTATTTCGAAAAGAACTGTGAACTTTCTGTTTCCAGCCATTATACGTATGATGCATTGTATATGTTGGTAACACCGAAGGTTTATAGTGTCTCTAAATGATTATCTTTGCTAGTATTTACTTTTGTTTCGCCGAAGCAGTTTGTTCACATGTTACTGAATGTTTGTTGCCCAAGTGCTACATATATTTGTGGAAGTACATATCCTTTAGTGGGCAATAAATACACACTATGCCACGCATCAAGAAATTCAATAAAAGGAAATTCCGTGGTAACCAGTTCACAAACAAAGCAAGCCACACTGTTGAAAGTAACCTATGTATCAGTTCTTGAGGCAAGAAACTCCCACAATGCACGCCTCCTGGTGATTCGAATTTTTGTGTTAACAATGACACTGTAGTGGATTTGTTGTTGTTGTTGACGTGGGCATCTTACTACCTTGATGAACAAAGTGGCGAAATGTAAACAAAGTGATGGTGTTGATGGTGTAGGCTGTTTGTAAATAACTGAACAGCAAAATAGAAGGAAGGGTTTAGCATCAAATTAGTTGTTCTGTGTAGATCCTGCAATAAATCTACCTCAAAAATGACTTCAACCATTGTGCATAATTCATATGATGTGAATTTGAAGTTGGTGCATGCCCTGCATGCAATAGGAAAAGGAAAAAGGCTGCTCAAACATTTTGTGGTTAGATGGACCCTCCTCGTTCCAGTAGGTTCAACAAGTACATAAAAATACTTTTAGGTGCCTTGACGGTTGTATCTAAAGCATCTATGAAACGTGCAGTAGCAGAAACTGTAAATATTAGTGGAACCTGCGACATTGTTGTCGCACTTGGTGGGACATAGCAACATCAAGGACATCGTTCCTTGAATGGTGTTTTAAGTTCTACTTCTCTGGAGAATGGAAAAGTAGTTGATGTTGAGTGCTTGTCTAAGAACTGCCTCACCTGCCATGGTAACACTGAAGGACATATTGAACATCAGTGTTCTAAGAATTAAGATGGTTACAGTGGAGGCATGGATTGTGATGGAGCTCTAAAAATATTTCAGAGGTTGGTGCCCATTTATAACATTAGATATACGAAGTACCTAGGCAATGGGGGCTCTGAAGTCTGAAGCTTTCAATAAAATTAACGAGTTCAATGTTTATGGTGATACCTTGGTAACAAAACTGGAGTGTTGTGGACATGTGCAAAAGAGGATGTGTGCTAGATTGAGGAAGCTACGAAGAGAAATGAAAGAAAAGTTGCAATGTGATGGAAAATCGGTCTGGCCGAGGCAGACTGACAGAAACTGAAGTAGACCTCCTTCAGAGTTATTATGGACTAGCCATTAGACAAACTGCAACTCCGAATAATGTTACAGCAATGAGAGAAGCTGTATGGGCCACGTACTTTCATAAGTTGTCCACAGATGGCCACCTTGTTCATGGACTTTACCCTAATTAGTAGATTCTTGGTGTGGTTACCCAAAAGCAAAAGGAAGTGGTCAAATATACCATCATAAGCATTCTCTACCTGAGCCTCTTATGAATGAAATAAAACCAAGTTTTAGAGACCTGAGTGACCCTGTTTTGCTTAGTAATTGTCTTCATGGGAGCACTCCGAATAAAATGAAAGTTTCAACCATTGCATATGGGAAAGATTACCCAACAATGTTTATGAAGGACTAAATACTTTAAAAGTTAGTGTACTAGATGCAATGATATGTTTCAATGATGGAATGATATGAAGGTTGGAAGTCCTGAGAAATTTAGGCACAAAATGTGCCTCTAATGTTGAAGATCAATTGCTTGCGTGTGACAGACAACGGGTGCATGAAGCTGGAAGATTCGCTCTTCAAGTTACCAAAGAAGCAAAAAGTGCTAAAAGGAAAGCCAAGAGGGAGCTTGAAGATGAAGAAATGCTGCAGGATGAAGACTATGCTTCAGGGACGTTCTGAGGCACAGTTTAATTGGACTCGTATTTTTCAGAATTCAGGTAAAAATATTTCCTAAACTTTATAAAGCATTACTCCAATTTTTTTCTGTAACTTGCAATAGTCCATACGTATGTAGTACACCTAAGCTTTATTGCAGAATCAACTAAATTATAGAAAAATAACATTTTTATTAGGAAAAAAATTATAAAAATTAAAATGTAAGATGTGATAGTTTTTTATCCTACATAATAGGTGGAATTAAATAGGTCTGGTACCTCAGCAATCATGTCATGCATATCGGGTAAAAATTTGGTCTCTTTCAAATGTATAACATTGGATTAAATGGAACCTCAATCTGAGGAAGCATTTTGGGAAAAAAAAATTGCATCAATTTCTTTGTAATTTTTTTAATAACCCTAAGCAGGTTAAAAAAGATTCAAAATATTTCTAACTTGTTTAGAAAGTGTGCTGCATTACCTGATATCAACAAAAAAAAATTCTGTAAAACATATACATTATAAACTGTATTATACGTTTGTTTCTGTGACCATCTTCCACAGCAGCTGTTAACATATGTTATTATAGGTTATCTGTAATTAAAAATAATTACACTAGACACGTTTCGCTTTTATTTACAAAGCATCTTCTGTGGCATCCTGTAAATTGGATACACACGTTTGTACATTTATTTTTTGATTCTTTCAGGTTAAAATCAGTGTTTTCTGTATGAAGTTAGTCTGTAAACTACTTAAGGTGTTTCTTTACGTATTCTGCAACTTCCACTCTTGCTAGCAGTGGTTGATGTCAACAGGCTTCATTTCACATCTGCAGTTTTTGGCATTTTGCGTTATTTCCTGCACTGCACTATTTATAATTGACTTTCTTAACTGTTTTTCATTCATCACTGCTACAGCGTTTATGCCTCTTCATTTGTTTTCATTCACATTGTGAGTGTTGCCAATAGTACAGGTCCCACACCCTACTAAGATGACAGCTATTGTCTCTATTAATAAAGTTTTCTGCCAATCTAATCTCAACTGCCTCTTTATAAATACTGTTCAAAAAACTGGAAGTGTTGGCAACTATCACAGTCTCATCAAATTTCATCATGTCCTTCATATAAGCAATCTTCCGCTACAACTGATTTTTCTGGCTGTTGTAGCCTCTTGTGGTGGTGATGCTCCACCCACTTGTCCTGGAATGTGCAAATTGACGGAAGGCTAATGTAAGACTTCCCACAATGACAGAATTTTATTTATACCAGGCTTCCAAAGTTTCAAATCATCTTTTACCGAACCCGAAAATCCTTCCAGTCTTAAACGATAAAATAGCTCCCTACTAAGCAATCATATACAACCGCTCCCTCACCGATAGATCTGTACCTACAGATTGGAAAATTGCGCAGGTTGCACCAGTGTTTAAGAAGGGTAGTAGGAGTAATCCATCGAACTACAGGCCTATATCATTGACGTCTGCCATAAATACTGACCAATGTTCCGGAAGCCAATACCAAAAAAATCAGTGCCAATGACGAAGGCACAACCAACATCAAGGTCAGTCTGAGAGCCCTTAGAGTACACAAAGGTACTATCACAAAATTCCATGCAAAGGTTGTGAAACTGAAGGTGAAAGAGCGAGGCTGGAGTAGTGTCCTTAGAAAGCCAAGGTGAAAATGGGCCGCTGCAGGAAGGTGAAAATGGGCCATCGCAGGAAGCCAAGATAGTGAAGGGTTCACACCCACCAGGAAGCACGAATTTAAGCTGCCAGAGCAAGAGCCGAAAGCGAACAACAGGAGGTAACAGAAGAGGGATGCGTCTCATACTGGTGATCAAAGGAGTCATTGAAGAATACGGCAGATATCTTCACCCTGTGTCACGTCATGCAGTACATATGGCGACATAGGTTTTTCAATTGTTTCTTCTACTCTCTCGGCCCCCTCAAAGCCCCTGTGTGCTGCACACCGTCCATCCCTTAGTGCAACGGGTCCAGGAAAGCTGTCACTTGCTCACTCTTGAGGGAGCCACAGTGATTTTTATGTGGGTTCTTGGTCACATTGGTTGACAGGAAAAGAGGCCGCTTGACACGGGCAAGTCTTCAGGTCCAGATTGTATACCGATTAGGTTCCTTTCAGACTACACTGATAGGCCCCCAGAATAAGGAATAAAGGCCACAGATCTGTGCTCTTCTTCGTGCACCTCCAGAGATGGCCGAAACTACATAGCTGGTGGATCTGCTTCTCAGAGTATCCATTTTCCTTAAAAACAGCCATCAAATGTACAAATTCTTGGGTTCAACTGTCCGTGTCAGATCATTTATGTATATAGATAACAGGAGCGATCCGATCACACTTCCCTGGTGCACTCCAGACGATAACTTTGCCTCTGATGAACACCCCTGACACGTCTAGATATTACTGACAGGTGATACTTATGTAAACATCCTGTCTGATCACCTGCATTCATTCACATCTGTTGTGCAATCCGATGGACTTGGGCAATTTCAGCAGAGCAATGCATCATCCCACACGTCCAGAATTGCTACAGAACATGCTTCCGAGTTTAAACACTTCCACTGGCCATCAAACTCCCCAGACATGAACATTGTTGAGCATATCTGCAATGCCTTGAAATGTACTGTTCAGATGAGATCTCCAACCCCTCACATTCTTACGATTTACGGACAGCCCTGCAAGATTAATGTGTCAGTTCCCTCCAGCCACTACTTCAGACATTAGTTGAGTCCATGCCATGTCATATTGCAGCACTTATGCTTGCTCGCAGGGGCCCTACACGGTATTAGGCAGGTGTACTAGGTTCTTTGGCTCTTCAGTGTAGAACTGAAATAGTGCTCCCCAACTATATGATGATGGTGCTGTCTTTGGATCATGCTGTTCCAATAAAAATAACTTTTTTCTTGACTTTTACAATCTTGAAAACACAATTTTCAAATTAAGTGAGACAAAAAATAAACAATAACCACATATTAAGGAGAAAAAAGGCATTTAATCATCACATTGGAATATACTTTCTACTTTTCAATACCCTAGTCAGCAATATCAAACTGAATGACATACAAATCATCATCATACACAGAAATTCTTATATAACAATATCTTTTTTATGGTATATAATCTGAAACTTGTATAAATACTTTTACTCCTCATTATCACATAATCTTTCACCACATGACAAAGATTTCTTTTTAATTTATACGAAATTGTAAGAATTTCAATTATGAACTTAAATGGCTCTGAGCACTATGCGACTTAACTTCTGAGGTCATCAGTCGCCTAGAACTTAGAACTAATTAAACCTAACTAACTTAAGGACATCACACACATCCATGCCCGAGGCAGGATTCGAACCTGCGACCTTAGCGGTAACGCGGTTCCAGACTAAAGCGCCTTTAACCGCACGGCCACACCGGCCGGCAATTATGAACTCGGGTCCACTCAAATGATAAAGACAAAAACTGACTGGGAACATGTGAAACATGGTGACTGCCCTATGGTATAGTGTAAACCATGGATTCTCTGTTCTATTTGTTGTTTTATAAAAGAATATGTATACTCGCACAATGAAGTTGTGTCAAGTTTTTTTTCTGTTATAATTATGTGAAATGAGATAAAAACATATGATGTTAACTTACATAGCTCTTATTATAGAGGAGAGCATACAAATAAAATTAACTTGTTCAAGTTAGGTGAATATTTTTAAGGTAGTCAAATTTTTGAGAAAGCAATGAAAACTGGAAATACTGAGCATTTCTTTTTTTCCTCTGAGATAACAGAGAAATGTTTCACGGTCAGTCACACTCTATATGATTCATTGTGATGATGTATCATTTGCACACAGTGTTTGAGCATGTATTTCCTACTAGAGCAGTTATTTGAAACTCAAATGATTTCTCCTCTGGCAAGAAAACAAATAATTTAACACGCCAATGTGATATAAATAAAACAAAGGAAAATAATGTTACCTGTTGAAGGCTAACAGCAAGAGATGTTGGAACATTTGCAATAGATCCTGGTGGAACGGTGTTAGTAAACTGTGTAAACCTTTCAGTATCAGAACTCGTGAAGGGTAATGGAATAACACTGCGGTTCTGTGGACAAACAGAAGTGAGAAACATGTACACACTTCATGTCATGAAACAACTGTTGAAAAAGAGCACTTACTATTAATGCTGAAATAAAAAATTTATGAGTTAAAAATATGAAGCACCCAGTACTAAGAATCTTTCAGTTTTGTTTATTTAACCCGGTCCGATTACA
Organism: Schistocerca piceifrons; assembly: GCF_021461385.2. Taxonomy (NCBI): domain Eukaryota; kingdom Metazoa; phylum Arthropoda; class Insecta; order Orthoptera; family Acrididae; genus Schistocerca; species Schistocerca piceifrons. The sequence continues at coordinate 1,238,929,929 of NC_060138.1, forward strand.
GACATAAAGCCCACTCTTACATCAGACGAGGGATTCATTCATAACAGTACCTTTTTTACATCATAGTTACCTCAGAAACAACAATTTTAAAAATGAGATATAGCATTAAAATAATCTGAGTGTCTGTAATGTCAATGTGAATAAATAATACTGACTATTAAATAATAAATTTAATACTGGCAGTGGTGGTGGTGGTGGTGGTAGTGGTAGTGGTGGTAGTAGTAGTAGTAGTAGTAGTAGTAGTGGTAATGATATTGGAAGATAGAATAAAAGAATTTATAGGTGTACATACTAGATGTTTTCTGATAAAATGAGTTCTGGGGAAAGGAAATTTGAGGAGTCTGCACCAGCTAAGAATACTGGCAAATGAAGAATATCTGGTTGGAAAAACGGATGTAAAAGGGTGATGGAGTGAGTTCATGGACAATGGAAATTCTTATTGTGGTTTTAGTAGATAGGTCATTAACTGTCTCCTGAAGCTGGATGTGGGTGGTTATTCCAGAATCAGGTTGCTGCAAAACAGGACTTCAAGAAAGTGGCTAAACGATGGAGTGGGTCAGAAAGGATTTTGCTCTGACAAGAATGGGTGTTCCTGCCAATGGAATGCGCACTAAAGGATGTCTGGCTCAGAGCTGTCCATCAACTAACTGATTTGCAAGTTTGTTGTGTCACTGAGGTGCCAACTGCTGCCCAAATTGCTGCTGCAGATGCAGTACCTTATGCCAGAGCCATATGCCAAACACGATGGTCTTACCTCTCGGCAGTATCACATGGCTATCCAGAGTAAGGTCTTCTTGTGACTGTACATTCTCATGACCACCAATGCCAGCAATCATGTAAAGTGGCTACATTCCTGCCAAGTCTTTCAGCAACATCACGGAAGGAACATCCAGCCCCTCGTAGCCACATTACACGAAATCGTTCAAACCCATCAAGGTGGTGTTACTAGCGTCATTGTTGCCTTAGGCTTTTGGACTAACATCTACTCACCACACCCATCTCAAAGGTAACTAACGCTCATGACCATTACAGTTTGTATTTAAAGCAAACCTGATTTGAAATTTTTTCAAACAATTTGCCTTCTTTCTATTGGAAAGTTAGTGGCTATAACAAATTTTAAACACTGATTTATTATAAACAGTCCAAACACTTAAAGATGTTCATTTATTTACTGGTACTGGTTTCGATCACTGTTCTGGTCACAGGGTGTATACATGGACAAGGAAAAAAAAAATCCTGAAATTTTACCGGATATCTCAGTTAAAAATGTACTTTTTCCTGGGCAAATACACAATTTTTCTGTGCTAAGTGACAGTAGGTTTCCCTCTGATTTTCCCTCAGAACTGAAAAACTTATCAATCCTTTGAATGGTTAACGTTTTATACACTAGCATAGAACTTCATGGCACTTTAGGGGGGAGATAAGTTTTGGAAAGACCTTTGATTTGCAGCAACATAGCATATTTTCGTATTACGAAAGTACGAGGGTTTGAACTTAAATAGTGGTAGCTATTTATTCACAACCGATACAAAAGAGTTACATGTTTGCACCTGTTACTGTCCTTCAGAGTAGTCACCAGCGTTGTGTAGAACCCGTTGCCAGCGATGTGTAAGGCGTAGCATACCGTTAGCAGAGCCTGTTCTGTTGATGGTGCCAATGGAGCAGTCTACTGCCTGTCGAATCTCTGGAACAGCACTGAAGCGAATGCCACAAAGTGGTTCCTTCATCTTTGGCATCAAATCAAAGTCACAGGGACTTAAGTCCGGGGAGTATGGTGGATGGTACAGTACTTGCGGTACAGTACTTGCCAGTCCCATCGACCAAACAGAGCAGCCACAGCTTGTACTGTATGCGCCGTACATTGTTGTGCAAAATGATGGGTGGATTGTGCAGAACGTGTCACCGCTTCTTTCGCAAAGCTGGTCACAGGTGATGCTCCAAAAACAAACAGTAATACTGTGCACTGACAGTCTGCTGTTAGGATAACACCATCACAGTTGTACACGAGAATCACCATAGCTTTCACCATACTGGGGCTCTGACACACTTTCGACTTTCGCAGAGACCCATAAATACGCCACTTCAGAATCACATCACTGAAGGTCAACTTAGGTACCTTTAGAAGAGTTGAAACATACTGATGAAGTTGTTACTTGTGGCATCTAATGACGATAGACTTCACCGAGTTCTCCTTACCGACTCATTCTGCTGTTAACGCTTCTGCAATGACAACACGATACTTCCCACCTCCTTCAATACTGGCACATTCACTCAGTCGACAATTCCACATTATATTGGGGTGCCCAGATACCTTTGATCAGATGGTATAATTTGCTTAATCAATAACATACATGTATCACAAAATATACATTTAAAAATACCATGGACCTAATTAATCCAATTAAAGATAGGAATTAACAGTAAAAGGAAAATTCATCTCGTTAGACATCACAAAGATGTATGCAAATGTGCCGAATCATTTTCACCACCAAATGAATAAAATGAGTACTAATAACAAATTTATCATCAAATATTAAACAGACAAGAGCATAAACTTCTTAGACCTAAAATATCTAATAATAATGGTGGCTATAAATATGTCACACTTTGTAAACCAACCACAAATGACCATATAATACGTAACTCCTTATGTCCCCTATTAGCAAATAAATTTCATGCCACAGCTGATCGCGTCATTAGAATTCCCCTTACTAAGGGAAACATTAAGAAAGGACTGAATACAGTTAAAACTGAAGTTGCTAATAAAGGCTACAGTCCTAATATACTTGATAAAATACACAGGAAGATTATTAGGGGCAAATTTGCAAACACAAAGGACAAAATAACATAAGCAAAAGTAGAAAGAAAGAAGAAAGGATGAAGAAAGAAAAATTTCTTAAGCTACCAAATATGTATAATGTTTCAGATATCAGCTAGCAAGCCCCCGCCCCCCCACTTATTCCCACTGTCAACAAACTTTAGCTCCTAACTGAACTTTAGAATTGAAGAGAGTTTTCTTTGAACACTTTTACTTGTAAATTGACGAAAAGTATGTGACACAGTATTTAGTTTGTTAGGTATTTCATTAAAGCACAAACTAACGAGGCAATGAGAAAATGAGACTGCTTACTTCAAACAACCTGTGTTTATTGAGTAACGAAGCAATTCTCAGTGCACAATGTGTGCTACCTACAACTCCCTCTCAGCAAAGAAAGCTAAATATTCACAATGACAGTAGACACTTGTTACCTAACATGCTTCCTCTGCATTACTCCTCTTCCTAGGGACAGGTGCTTACCCAAACTTTGTACTCACATTTAAAATCAAGTAAGTTAAAAGAGTACTCCGCACCTTATGTTTGTAAATCCTTTGATTTTTGGACTCCTTACTTCTGAACTGACAGTATTTTGTGTCTGACCACTGAGACTAATCATAATCATAATAATAATAATAATAATAATAATAATAATAATAATAATAATAATTACTCGGTTAATACTTGGCAGAAATCAAACCTGCATTTGGATTAGACTTCCTTAACTCTTGTGCAAAAAGGTGTGCAGTATATGGCTGCATCCATTTTCAATAAGCTACCACTCGAATTCAAACATCTTAGCAGTAATCCATGCGCTTTCAAATCAAAACTGAAGAGTTTTCTCATGGGTCACTCCTTCTATTCTGTCGAGGAGTTCCTTGAAAATTAAGCTGATTCTTATTGTATTGTTGATTGCGTTTACTTAAACTTATGGACTGACTTTTTTCGTTTCATAAACATTTATTTTAGCTGTTATTAGTTTTATGTTGTAATTTCATGTACTGACACGTTCCATGACTTTGGAGATTTGCTCCTCATTTTGGTCCCATCAAACTTGAGGTGTAAATAAATAAATAAGTAAGTAATAATAATACTGCATGCGCTCGACAGCAGTGTAGTAGCCATTACACTGTTACTATGGTATTGTGCTGTCAATTAGTTCATTTATCTGTTGCAAAGTGAACAATGAAGAAATTTCTGGTCCATTGTGAGAATTACCTAGAACTTGCAGAAGGTATCTTCAAGATCTACTTAAGTATATGTGACGTATGTGTCCCAATTTTATTGCTATAGATGCATAGTTCAAAATACTAAATGTGTGTGTACTGGTTAGACTATGTGAGGAAGATGATATTCACACATTTGTTTTACAAGCTGTAACCACCACCACATTGTGTCACGTGTTAATGCTGGAATTTGATAAAAAATAAAATAAAATAAAAGAATTGGCAACTTATGTAATAGGCATTAGTCTTATAAATTAGTGATAATAGTAATGTTCTTTTAAAGAATAATGTAGTTTCAAAATCGAAATAAAATTGAACCCTTTTGTTTTGACCCCTTCAAAAATTACATTTTACCCTTCAGAGTGCACTTACCCCAAGGTGGGGACAACTGCCTAAGAGGAAACAGAAATCTACACATGTTTGGCAATCAAATAACATTTTTAACAAACAGCAAGGGCTTGAAAATAAAAATATATTGAGCAGTTTGACAAAAAATTTATCAGTGATAGAAATTCAAAACTAAAGACAAATCAAATTTTAAATAGGAAATAAACCCATTTTCATCGAAGATATAAATTTAATAACAAACCATATCATCAAATGGATTGATTTTGGACTGTTTTGAGGTTATTTTCACCATAAATTGCCTAGGTTATGTTAGGCTGCAGATAATGACACAGCAGTCAGTCAGTACTGTTGGGCCTTACCAGGCCTGGCTAGATGGAGTTTAGTTTTTAGTCTGCACCAGAAAAGATGGAAAAATATCCCTGCGACTGTACTACTACCATTCACTTAATATAGCTTGCCACACTGCTTTCACTAGTCTGAAGCAGCTTATATCCAGCAGTTGGAGGATGTGGGTGTTACTATGGGAAGGAGAATGCATGAGATGCTGTTCCATTCACACTCCTCGATAACGTGTAAAGACATGTGATGGGATAAATTATTCCCAGTCATCACTGTTGGCTCATTTTCCTTCTCCAAATAGGGCAAAGCAACAGTAAAGAACTAGTCTTCAAATATCAGTAGATCAAACCATCCACTCTTGTTCCTTTTGTAACGGACTCCCTGTGGGCCACCTTTTTGCCATGTGTCCCACAAATGCTCGGATTTATAAAGTATATATGGAGAAAGCAATTTACCATCGGCACTTGCTGCAATCTTTATCAAAATATGAGATTTCGATGAATCTATCACTTTTTTAGCATGCTAACTCCTTCGTTTTGTAATTATCTGCTACTTGACCAGATTTTGTATCATCATAGTTGATTATGTTACTAGGTATGGGATTTTTCAACGCTGGCTTTATAATTGAGAAATACATTTTAACAGTCATCTTATTCATTGGTGCACAAGCTCTTTTAATATTTTTGCTTAGGTGAACAGGGATTTTCTAAATGCTGCTTGAGAGAGAAATTTGCCCATTCTTCTCTTGGTATATTGTTAGAAAATTTCTTCTCTTTTCGACCGGATTAATCAATGTAGCCTTTCACTAAATATCTAATATCCAATGTAGTAAAAAGAAATCCCCAATATGCAGCACTCAAAGTACCTTACTTCAACAATTCTTCTTCTTCTTCTTCATTTAGTACTGCTTGTCCTCCCAATCTTTCTGGATTTTATTTTATAGAGTCAATCTAGATATGCCATACAAAATCATGCACTTTTCTATACGATAATTTGCCACACTGAGTGTTATGAAAAGCTTTAACATTTATGGATCATAATTAAACAGTATTTTAGCACTTTTCTTGTTCTCGGCATTGTTCAAAATCACCCACACACTACCCAATTAAAAAAACGTATATTTTGCAACTTTACACGAAAAACTGGACAAACTTGTATGGCATTGTCTCAGTGTCACAGGCTACTGATCTCATTGACAACTGAATTTATAATACTTTTCTGCCGGTCGCAAAAACAGAAAGTTTCCACTTTATGATACTGCATGAACTTTGAACGATGGGACTGTTCATCATATATTTACCCAGGTAAACATTCAATCCAAAATAAAAGTCACAGAACATGGGAAATACACCCTCGCATTTGAAATAATTGGTGCGCAAATGTGAAAATTAAAGGCAATTCATTGCTATGAACCCAAAAAGAGCAAATAAACCACACCATCGGTACTGCTTGTTAGTGAGCCATCATTTTAAGCTGATAGCAGCAGATAAAATACAACAAAAAGCACCTGTTGTGGATTACAATTACAACAGTATGTATGTCATACAATTTGTTGAGAATGCAGAACAGCATGTACAAGAAATATACGAAGAGTTGTTACCATGATTCATTCCATTGGCTGGAGTTCAGTTATTTCTATGACTGATTAGATATTGGGATTGAGCCCTTCAGTGAAAAGTAACACAAGATCAACACCTTTGTTCTCGGTTCGTATTTCACATAGCAAGGGAGAAAGAAAGGTGGTGCAATTGTATCACGCTGTTTTATTCCATGAGTGATAAGGAAAGATACTGACATATTATGTGAATATAATGTTTATCCATCATACAAACAATAAATGCCTGAACCAAGGCAATAAAAGCATCTCAGTTAAGGCCACATAGTAGATCTCTCATGATTGATTTCAAAATTTTCTCCAGCACTAGTAGACTTAAGACAACAGGTGCTGTTGTTCTGTACATTTTTATTGGAATGGTATTAAAAACAAAATCATTTCTGTTGCACCTCTGGATGTTCAGTAATCCCACTGTGACTCCAGAAGTGTGTTCTTAAGATATAACAATAATGAATTTATTTATTTATTTATTTATTTATTTAAGATTCTAATGAGAATTTTACCTGTGACAGACAGCAGCAATACTAACCAATAATTTCTGCTTACTATTATCATCATTTTTAATTTGACAACAGCATCATTTTTCAAGTTACAGATAATTTTTAATTTCTCAGTTTAGAGGACAATTTGAAAAGTATTGACCTGAAGGGTGAACCACATCTTTGAATAATCTCTAAGGAGATGTTATCCGAACCAAGAATCTCTCCATATTCCAGTCAATGTAGAGTTTTTCTGAAGCTCCATATTTTGGTTTAGTTACAATTCAGATATGATAGTTTATAGACACTAAAAATGAAGTCCGAGTTACCAAAACAACCAGTATGGAGAAATATTCTTTGCAATGTTCCAAGATCACTTTACTGGGTCAGCTCAGTAGAATTATTGTACTTGAGCAGCAAGCTGGGTCATGCAGTTTTATGCAGAATTTCTTTCACTAACGTTGGACACACTTTGAAGTTCATGAACCTTCTGGCAACTGTTCACTTTTTTCTTATGTCTGTCAGATATGTACAACTTCATAAAATGCTGCTGCTCTGCGCTGGAATTAGGATATTGATGAAGTTTTACGTAAGGCTAACCTTCAGCATCAATTGAACTCTCAATTTCTCCGCTGTTGTCATCATCCTGCCTTATCAACTTTTCACAAAAAGAATGGTTCCTTCTACCGTATAAAAAAAAACACAC